>NC_086330.1:190470093-191670093 GCF_032445375.1 Bacillus rossius redtenbacheri | reverse complement strand
CATGAGGTGGAGGAAGCAGTAACTGAATCCATCTCTAAGATATGCAAGGAGGAGGAAGACTACATGGGAAAAGGGTCCGGATGGACTTTGTCGGCCGTTAAGCGACTTCAACTTCGCATAAACAAGCTCGATCCACTCCGTGCCAGCTCCTACATCGAACTGCCTACCAGCATCGAGTCAAGACATGCGGTGATAAATCCGCAAAACCTCGAAGACCACATGTGTTTTAAGTGGTCTATTCTTGTGAAGTACGTGGAAGGAGAGCATCCAGAGCGTGTCAACCAGCGATACCATGACTTGGAAGAGAAATTCAACTTCACGAACATCGAGTTTCCTACTCCAATCAGACAAATACCGCTGTTCGAAAAACAGAACCCTGGAGTCTCCATCAACATCTACAGCATCGACGAGAATCTGAATGTTGTACCTGCACGAGTCGCTCCTGAAGAAAAAGAACATCATTTCGACCTTCTGCTCTTGGTCAATGACAATTCGTCCCATTTCACCTACATTAAAAAATTTTCTGCCTTTGTTCGGTCCCAAATAACTACACATCATGATGCTATTCATGTTTGCAAAAGATGCTTCAAGCATTATGATGATCAGGATAGGGTTAGCGGGCTCACTGGTCTTCAGTGTTTGGAAAAACACTGTGAGCTCTGCAAACAGCATGCTGCTGTTCGGATGGAGATGCCTCAGCTTGATGAAAATGGCCAGCCTCCTGTTCTGCAGTTCAAAAACTTCCACCATGCTGATAAGATGCCCATCGTGGTATATTGCGACTTTGAAGTTATTCTGGAGAAAATCCATACGTGTCACCCGAATCCTGATGAAGCATACACGCTGCAGTACCAAAAGCATAAAGCATACAGCTACTGCATTTATGTGAAAGCAGATAATACAGTCATTCCAGCACACCTCACTTCAGCACTTCCATCAGAGCCTGAATTGTATCGCGGTTGTGATGCAGAACATAAATTCATTTCTCGCATTGTGGAGATTGGTCATGATGTACAAAAAATATTTTCTACATCTGTTCCTATGACTCCGCTCACACATGCACAGAACACTGCTTTTTTGCAAGCAAGTGTGTGTTGCTACTGTGGAGGAAAGTTCGGAGGAACTGCAAAGAAAGTTCGTGATCACAATCACTTTACCGGTGAATATCTGGGACCTGCATGTAATGACTGCAACCTTCTCAGGCGCAGACCAAAAAAGTTGATTGTGTTCTTCCACAACCTGGCGTACGACCAGAACTTCATTATCAGGAAGTTGGGGTACGACAGTAAAGACATCTTCATAATCCCGAATTCAGAGGAGAAGCTGATAACTTTTTCCAAGAAGTTGCATGATAAGTTCAGCATTCAGTTTGTCGATACGTTCCGTTTCATGAGTCGGGGTCTTGCTTCGCTCGCTGAGTTCTTGCCGGCAGACAAGTTTGTCAGTACTGCTGAGTTTTTCGCGCCTGATGAGTTGGAGTTGGTTACCCGCAAGGGTGTCTTCCCATATGATTTTGTCGATTCTTTTGCTCGACTAGATGATACTAGTCTTCCACCTATCAGCGATTTCTACAATAGTCTGACTGATTCCATGATTTCAGAGATGGAGTACGCTCATGCAGTGAAAGTCTGGGATAAGTTTCAGTGTGCTACTTTGGGGGAGTACGCTGACTTGTACCTAAAGACGGATGTTCTGATTTTGGCGGACGTATTCGAGAATTTCCGTTCCATACGTTTGGAGACATATAGTTTAGATCCGTCTCACTATATTTCTTGTCCTGGATTCGCTTTAGATGCGATGCTTCGAACCACAGGTGTACAGCTAGAGCTTCTCACAGATTATGACATGTATATGTTTGTGGAGGCTGGTATTAGGGGAGGAGTAGCACAAAGCATTAAACGTCATTGCGTAGCCAATAACTCCTACATACCTGAGACATATGATGCATCCAAGCCATCCACATTCCTGCGGTACATTGATGCAAATAATTTGTACGGGTGGGCGATGTCTCTGCCGCTTCCAATTCGGCATTTCCAATGGGCAGACACATCAATTGATGTCGTGTCTGTCCCAGATGATTCTCCTACAGGCTACATTATTGAGTGTGATGTGGAGTACCCTCCCGAGCTCCACGAAAGTCATAAAGACCTGCCATTTCTCCCCGTAAAGCAGTGCCCGCCCGGCTCAAAGCAATCAAAGCTGATGACAACTCTTGAAAATAAAGAGCACTACATTGTCCACTACAAAAATCTACAGCAAGCAGTATCTCATGGGCTGAGAGTGACTAAGATACACCGAGTCCTACAGTTTGAGCAGTCGGCATGGTTGGAGCCCTATATTCGGCTGAATACCAACAAGCGGAAAGCAGCAGCCAACGAGTTCGAGAAGGAGTTCTTTAAGTTCGCTGTGAACTCGACATTTGGTAAACTGATGGAAAATAAAAGGCGGAGGCTCAAAATGGAGTTGGTGTGCTCCGAGAAGAGGTTCAAGAAGTTGGTGTGTCGTCCGTCCTTCAAGGACCGTACCATGTACGAACCGAATTTGTCTCTAGTCCACCTTAATCACGAGACCATCATTTTCGACAAGCCGATCTATGCCGGACTGGCCGTACTAGATCTTTCAAAGACTCTTATGTACGACTTCCACTACAATACCATGAAACCCCCTTACAACGACAATATTCACCTGATGTATATGGATACAGACAGTTTTGTGTATGAGATCCAGACAACAGACTTTTACTCAGACCTCAAAGCCGACCCTACACTGATGGCTAAATTCGACACCAGCTGCTACCCTTCCGACCACCCATGCTTCTCCCCCATCAACAAGAAAGTTGTCGGTAAATTCAAAGATGAATGTGGGGGAGAAGTGATGGAGGAGTTTGTAAGCCTACGGGCCAAACTCTACGCCTACAGGTGTGGTGGTAAGAGCGAGAAAAAGGCCAAGGGCATCCAGCGATGTGTGGTCAAAAAACACATAACATTCGACGACTACCTGGATGCCCTGCAAGACCACCGCACAATGAGGGCAGGCGTTAGAGCAATTCGCTCCCGTCAGCACATACTCTATACTGAGTACAGCAATAAGCTGGCCATAACGTGGGAGGACGACAAACGGCTGATCTGTGAAGATGGTATCCACACAGTCCCCCACGGATATGTTGGAGGCGACGAATAATTTTTTTTCCCTGTAAATAGTTTTTGATATAAATAGTTTGGTAGTTGTTTCCTTTTTTTGTATAGTTTTTTCTGTTTTTTGTTTTATAGTTTTCATTTTGTTGTACAGTTTATGTTTTTGCTGTATAGTTTCCATTTTTGTTGTAAAGTTTCAGTTTTTTATGTATAGTTTCTGTTTTTGCTCCATTTTTGCTGTCTAAAATATGTTCTTAATTTAATAAATACAATTTTACCTACATATTGTTTATTATTTAAAAATAACACCTATATCATCTAAGGTACTAATACTTATAAATGTCTTAGAGAATTGTAACATGTAATTATACGCAAACATTAAAAATATCTGCTTCCATGCAGCTTTAAAACACGAGTCCGCAAACATGAACTTGTTTAGGAACGTAATTATATGCAGACATTAAAAATATCTGCTTCCATGCAACTTTTAAAACCTGAGTACGCAAACATGAGGAGAGAATATTACTTGTGAGTTAGGACTCGGAAACATTTCTGGTCCGCTAAGATGGAGTAATAAATGTTTTTTTTTTAAATTATCATTACTTTAACCATCACATCCACAATGATAGTATTGATAACATATATTTTAGTTAAAACCTATAAATGATAAGACTTTAAGAAAAAGTGGTGGTTACAACAACGAAAATGACTGTGGTTTTTGTGGATTTTGTGGATTTTTGTGGATTTTTGTGTATTTTGTGGATTTTGTGGATTTTTGTTGATTCTTGTCTATAAGGATCATAATAATGCTGGTACGGGATAGGAACTTGACCTTACGTACACTAACATACTTTATAAACCTACAACCATGATAACATCCTTCAGATGAAATCAAAATAGTGGTCTCCACTAAATAAGATGGCTGCCTCCGGCAGACAACGATGGTATATATTTTTTATTTTGATAATAAATTATTTAAAAGAAAGCAATGTAGCGAAAAATTGTAACAGGTATGAGTGGGGTGTTCGATGAAGATGTCATTGTAACATAGGAGTGGGGGGCTAGATGGTGTATTAGTAATGTAGAGGAGTGGGGTACTCGATGCATAGGGTTTTTAAATAAAATTTTATTAAATAATATATTTTTAAATTTTATTTTATAATTTTGATTATTTAATTTTTTTTAAATTTAAAATTTTTTTTAATTAAAATCGGATAATAAATAAAGATTTTCAAGATGGCGGATGAAACTCGAAATGTCGGGATGTTCTAGAAAACAAAATGGCGGATAAAAACAAAATGGCCGCCGGGGTCCAAAGGTCAATGTCAAATCCAAGATGGCCGCCAAAAGTGATGTAATCCAAGATGGCCGCCGGAAGTGACGTAATACAAGATGGCCGCCACGGATCCCCGGATCCCCCACCACCCACCGGTGTCCCAGGATGAACTATATACACTCGAAAAATGCTATGAATTGAAAACTTTATATAATTTTATTGGTTTCGTTATGATCATGAATCATTAAAACACATCACACAATGTCTGTCCTTATTAAAACTATTTATTTATTTAATTTTTGAGAGCATAGGTCTATAAAAATACTACATTAATAGTCACCCTTGCAACTCAAGAATTATTATATTTTAGAAAATTCGCATCTCCCGAAATAAGTAATGTGCCATATACTATCTACATCAGTCGATTGCTACAAGCTTTCTCTACAAAATGTACTGTCCATTTATTTAAAAAAGGTCGACCAAATTTTCTTATATGCTAATAGCAACAACTACGTGTAAGAAAAACTGGAGTTAGGACGCGCCAAAAATGCTATGAATTCAACATATTATAAAATATTGTTGGTTTCATTTAGACCAATGTTTGAATAAATGTATTTCACGCAAAGTCTGTCCTTATCAAAACTTATATTTTTTTATTTTTTTAGAGCTTAGGCCTATAAAAATACTAAATTTATAATCACTCTTCCACCGCAAATAATATTATATTTTAAAAAAGTTTCTGCTGTCAATCTAAGTACTGTGCACATATACGAGCTACATCAGTCGATTAATTTAAGCTTTCATTACAAAATGTACTGTCCACTTTTTCAAAATGGGTCGACAGATTTTATTAATTGCTAATAGCAACAACTCCGTGCATGAAAAACTGGAATTACGCCGCGCGAACAATTCTATGAATTCAAAACTTTATAATATTGTATTGATTTCATTATGATCAAAGAAAGATTAACACACATCACAGAAATTCTGTCCTTATCAAAACTTATATTATTTAATTTTGAGAGCATAGGTCTATAAAAATACTACATTAATAATCACCCTTGCAACTCAAGAATTATTATATTTTAGAAAATTCGCATCTCCCAAACTAAGTAATGCGCACATATACCAGCTAAATCATTCGATTGCTACAAGCTTTCACTACAAAATGTACTGTCCACTTATTTAAAAATAGTCGACCAAATTTTCTTATATGCTAATAGCAACAACTACGTGTAAGAAAAACTGGAGTGGGACGCTTGAAAAATTCTATGAATTCAACATATTATAAGATTTTGTAGGTTTCATTTAGACCAATGAATTAATAAACGTAGTTCCGGCAATGTCTGTCCTTATCAAAACATATATTTATTTACTTTTTTAGAGCTTAGGTCTAAAAAATACTACATTAATAAGCACCCTTGCACCTCAAAAATTATTATATTTTAAAAAAATTTCAGCTTCCAAACTAAGTAATATGCACATAAACGAGCTACAACAGTCGATTGCTACAAGCTTTCTCTACAATATGTACTGTACTTTTCTTTAAAATGGGTCGACAGATTTTCTGTATATGCTTTTCGAAACAACTCTGTGCATGAAAAACTGGAGTTAGGCAACGCGAAAAATACTATGAAATTAATACTTTATAAAATTTCATTGGTTTCATTATGACCAATGAATGAATAAACGTAGTTCCGGCAATGTCTGTCCTTATCAACACTTATATTTATTTACTTTTTTAGAGCTTAGGTTTATAAAAACACTACAATAATAATCACCCTTGCAACTTAAAAATTATTATATATTAAAAAATTAACAGCTGATATACTAAGTAATGTGCACATACACCGGCTACATCACTCGATTGCTACAAGCTTTCTCTACAAAGTGTACTGTCCAAATTTGTAAAATGGGTCGACAGATTTTCTGTATATATTTTTCGCAACAACTCCGTGTATAAAAAACTGGAGATAGGCCGCGCGAAAAATGCAATGAATTTAATACTTTATAAAATTTTGTTGGTTTCATTTAGAGCAATGAAAGAATAAACGTAGTTCACACAATGTCTGCCCTTATTAAAACTTATATTTATTTACTTTTTTAGAGCTTAGGTCTATAAAAAAAAAACATTAATTATCACCCTTGCACCTCAAAAATTATTATATTTTAAAAAATTTGCAGCTGATATACTAAGTAATGTGCACATACACCGGCTACATCAGTCGATTGCTACAAGCTTTCTCTACAAAATGTACTGTCCACTTTTTCAAAATGAGTCGATAAATTTTCTTATATGCTAATAGCATCAACTACGTGCAAGATAACTGGAGTTAGGACTCGCGATAAATGCTATGATTTTAACATATTATAAAATTTTGCTGGTTTCCTTTAGAACAATCAAAGAATAAACGTAGTTCACACAATGTCTGCCCTTATCAAAAATTATACTTATTTACTTTTTTAGAGCTTAGGTCTATAAAAATACTACATTAATTATCACCCTTGCATCTCAAAAATTATTATATTTTAAAAATTTGTAGCTGCCAAACTAAGTAATTTGCACATATACCAGCTACATCAGTCGATTGCTACAAGCTTTCTCTACAAAATTTACTGTCCACGTTTTCAAAATGGGTAGACAGATTTTCTTATATGCTAATAGCAAAAACTCTGTGCATGAAAGACTGGAGTTAGGCCGCGCGAAAAATGCTATGAAATCAAAACTTAATACAATTGTATTGGTTTCATTATGATCAACGAAAGATTAACACACATCACACAATGTCTGTCCTTATCAAAACTTATATTATTTAATTTTTGAGAGCATAGGTCTATAATAACACTACATTAATATTTACCTTTGCAACTCAAAATTTATTTTATATTTAAAAATTTGCAGCTCTCAAACTAAGTAATTTGCACATATAACAGCTACATCAGTCGATTGCTAAAAGCTTTTTCAACAAAATGTATTGTCCACTTTTTCAAAATGGGTCGACAGTTTTTCTGTATATTCTAATAGCGACAACTATGTGCAAGAAAAACTGGAGTTAGGACGCGCGAAAAATGCTATGATTTCAACCTTTTTTTAAAATTTTGTTGGTTTCATTATGACCAATGAAAGAATAAACACTAATCACACAATGTCTGTCCTTATCAAAACTTATATTAATTTCCTTTTTTAGAGCTTAGGTCTATAAAAATACTACATTAATTATCACCCTTCCACCTCAAAAATTATTATATTTTAAAAAATTTGCAGCTGCTAAACTAAGTAATGTGCAAATAAACCTGCTACATTAGTCGATTAAAACAGGCTTTCTCTATAAAATGTACTGTCCACTTTTTCAAAATGGGTCGACAGATTTTTTGTATATGCTTTTCGCAAGAACTCCGTGCATGAAAAAGTAGAGTTTGGCCGCGCGAAAAATGCTATAAATTCAAAACTTTATAAAATTTTATTGGTTTCATAAAAATCAAAGAAAGATTAACACACATCACACAATGTCTGTCCTTATCAAAACTTATATTTAATTAATTTTTGAGGGCATAGTTCTATAAAAATACTACATTAATAATCACTTTTGCTACTCAAAAATTATTATATTTTAGAAAATTCGCATCACCAAACTAAGTAATGTGCAAATATACCTGCAACATCAGTCAATTAAAACAGGCTTTCTTTATAAAATGTTTTTTAAATAGGTCGACAAATTTTTTGTATATGCTTTCCCAACAACTCCCTGCATGAAAAACTGGAGTAAGGCAGCGCGAAAAATACTATGAATTAAAAACTTTATAAAATTTTATTGGTTTCATTATGACCAATGAAAGAATAATCGTAGTTCACACAATGTCTGTCCTAATCAAAACTTATATATATTTAATTTTTTGAGAGCATAGGTCTATAAAAAATACTACATTAATAATCACCCTTGCACCTAAAAAATTATTATATTTTAAAAATTTTTTGCAACAGCCAAACTTAGTAATGTACACAAATACCAGCTACATCAGTCGATTGCTACAAGCTTTCTCTACAAAATTTACTGTCCACGTTTTCAAAATGGGTAGACAGATTTTCTTATATGCTAATAGCAAAAACTCTGTGCATGAAAGACTGGAGTTAGGCCGCGCGAAAAATTCTATGAAATCAAAACTTAATACAATTGTATTGGTTTCATTATGATCAACGAAAGATTAACACACATCACACAATGTCTGTCCTTATCAAAACTTATATTATTTAATTTTTGAGAGCATAGGTCTATAATAACACTACATTAATATTTACCTTTGCAACTCAAAATTTATTTTATATTTAAAAATTTGCAGCTCTCAAACTAAGTAATTTGCACATATAACAGCTACATCAGTCGATTGCTAAAAGCTTTTTCAACAAAATGTATTGTCCACTTTTTCAAAATGGGTCGACAGTTTTTCTGTATATTCTAATAGCGACAACTATGTGCAAGAAAAACTGGAGTTAGGACGCGCGAAAAATGCTATGATTTCAACATTTTTTTAAAATTATGTTGGTTTCATTATGACCAATGAAAGAATAAACACTAATCACACAATGTCTGTCCTTATCAAAACTTATATTAATTTCCTTTTTTAGAGCTTAGGTCTATAAAAATACTACATTAATTATCACCCTTCCACCTCAAAAATTATTATATTTTAAAAAATTTGCAGCTGCTAAACTAAGTAATGTGCAAATAAACCTGCTACATTAGTCGATTAAAACAGGCTTTCTCTATAAAATGTACTGTCCACTTTTTCAAAATGGGTCGACAGATTTTTTGTATATGCTTTTCGCAAGAACTCCGTGCATGAAAAAGTAGAGTTTGGCCGCGCGAAAAATGCTATAAATTCAAAACTTTATAAAATTTTATTGGTTTCATAAAAATCAAAGAAAGATTAACACACATCACACAATGTCTGTCCTTATCAAAACTTATATTTAATTAATTTTTGAGGGCATAGTTCTATAAAAATACTACATTAATAATCACTTTTGCTACTCAAAAATTATTATATTTTAGAAAATTCGCATCACCAAACTAAGTAATGTGCAAATATACCTGCAACATCAGTCAATTAAAACAGGCTTTCTTTATAAAATGTACTGTCCAGTTTTTTAAATAGGTCGACAAATTTTTTGTATATGCTTTCCCAACAACTCCCTGCATGAAAAACTGGAGTAAGGCAGCGCGAAAAATACTATGAATTAAAAACTTTATAAAATTTTATTGGTTTCATTATGGCCAATGAAAGAATAATCGTAGTTCACATAATGTCTGTCCTAATCAAAACTTATATATATTTAATTGTTCGAGAGCATAGGTCTATAAAAAATACTACATTAATAATCACCCTTGCACCTAAAAAATTATTATATTTTAAAAAATTTTTGCAACAGCCAAACTTAGTAATGTACACAAATACCAGCTACATCAGTCGATTGCTACAAGCTTTCTCTACAAAATTTACTGTCCACTTTTTCAAAATGGGTCGACAGTTTTTCTGTATATTCTAATAGCGACAACTATGTGCAAGAAAAACTGGAGTTAGGACGCGCGAAAAATGCTATGATTTTAACCTTTTTTTAAAATTTTGTTGGTTTCATTATGACCAATGAAAGAATAAACACTAATCACACAATGTCTGACCTTATCAAAACTTATATTTATTTAATTTTTAGAGCATAGGACTATAAAACACTACAATAATAATCACCCTTTCAACTCAAAAATTATAATATATTAAAAAATTAGCAGCTGATATACTAAGTAATGTGCACATACAACGGCTACATCATTCGATTGCTACAAGCTTTCTCTACAAAATGTACTGTCCACTTTTTCAAAATGAGTCGATAAATTTTCTTATATGCTAATAGCAACAACTACGTGCAAGGAAAACTGGAGTTAGGACTCGCGATAAATGCTATGATTTTAACATGTTATAAAATTTTGCTGTTTTCCTTTAAAACAATGAAAGAATAAACGTAGTTCACACAATGTCTGCCCTTATCAAAACGTATATTTATTTACTTTTTTAGAGCTTAGGTCTATAAAAATACTACATTAATTATCACCCTTGCATCTCAAAAATTATTATATTTTAAAAATTTGTAGCTGCCAAACTAAGTAATTTGCACATATACCAGCTACATCAGTCGATTGCTACAAGCTTTCTTTACAAAATGTTTTCTCCACTTTTTCAAATTGGGTTGACAGATTTTCTTATTGCTAATAGCAACAACTCCGTGCATGAAAAACTGGAGTTAGGCCACGCGAAAAATGCTATAAATTCAAAAATTTATAAATTTTTATTGGTTTCATTATGATCAAAGAAAGATTAACACACATCACACAATGTCTGTCCTTATCAAAACTTATATTAATTTACTTTTTTAGAGCTTAGGTCTATAAAAATACTACATTAATTATCACCCTTCCACCTCAAAAATTATTATATTTTAAAAAATTTGCAGCTGCCAAACTAAGTAATGTGCAAATAAACCTGCTACATTAGTCGATTAAAACAGGCTTTCTCTATAAAATGTACTGTCCACTTTTTCAAAATGGGTCGACAGATTTTTTGTATATGCTTTTCGCAAGAACTCCGTGCATGAAAAAGTAGAGTTTGGCCGCGCGAAAAATGCTATAAATTCAAAACTTTATAAAATTTTATTGGTTTCATAAAAATCAAAGAAAGATTAACACACATCACACAATGTCTGTCCTTATCAAAACTTATATTTAATTAATTTTTGAGGGCATAGTTCTATAAAAAATACTACATTAATAATCACTTTTGCTACTCAAAAATTATTATATTTTAGAAAATTCGCATCACCAAACTAAGTAATGTGCAAATATACCTGCAACATCAGTCAATTAAAACAGGCTTTCTTTATAAAATGTTTTTTAAATAGGTCGACAAATTTTTTGTATATGCTTTCCCAACAACTCCCTGCATGAAAAACTGGAGTAAGGCAGCGCGAAAAATACTATGAATTAAAAACTTTATAAAATTTTATTGGTTTCATTATGACCAATGAAAGAATAATCGTAGTTCACACAATGTCTGTCCTAATCAAAACTTATATATATTTAATTTTTTGAGAGCATAGGTCTATAAAAAATACTACATTAATAATCACCCTTGCACCTAAAAAATTATTATATTTTAAAAATTTTTTGCAACAGCCAAACTTAGTAATGTACACAAATACCAGCTACATCAGTCGATTGCTACAAGCTTTCTCTACAAAATTTACTGTCCACGTTTTCAAAATGGGTAGACAGATTTTCTTATATGCTAATAGCAAAAACTCTGTGCATGAAAGACTGGAGTTAGGCCGCGCGAAAAATTCTATGAAATCAAAACTTAATACAATTGTATTGGTTTCATTATGATCAACGAAAGATTAACACACATCACACAATGTCTGTCCTTATCAAAACTTATATTATTTAATTTTTGAGAGCATAGGTCTATAATAACACTACATTAATATTTACCTTTGCAACTCAAAATTTATTTTATATTTAAAAATTTGCAGCTCTCAAACTAAGTAATTTGCACATATAACAGCTACATCAGTCGATTGCTAAAAGCTTTTTCAACAAAATGTATTGTCCACTTTTTCAAAATGGGTCGACAGTTTTTCTGTATATTCTAATAGCGACAACTATGTGCAAGAAAAACTGGAGTTAGGACGCGCGAAAAATGCTATGATTTCAACATTTTTTTAAAATTATGTTGGTTTCATTATGACCAATGAAAGAATAAACACTAATCACACAATGTCTGTCCTTATCAAAACTTATATTAATTTCCTTTTTTAGAGCTTAGGTCTATAAAAATACTACATTAATTATCACCCTTCCACCTCAAAAATTATTATATTTTAAAAAATTTGCAGCTGCTAAACTAAGTAATGTGCAAATAAACCTGCTACATTAGTCGATTAAAACAGGCTTTCTCTATAAAATGTACTGTCCACTTTTTCAAAATGGGTCGACAGATTTTTTGTATATGCTTTTCGCAAGAACTCCGTGCATGAAAAAGTAGAGTTTGGCCGCGCGAAAAATGCTATAAATTCAAAACTTTATAAAATTTTATTGGTTTCATAAAAATCAAAGAAAGATTAACACACATCACACAATGTCTGTCCTTATCAAAACTTATATTTAATTAATTTTTGAGGGCATAGTTCTATAAAAATACTACATTAATAATCACTTTTGCTACTCAAAAATTATTATATTTTAGAAAATTCGCATCACCAAACTAAGTAATGTGCAAATATACCTGCAACATCAGTCAATTAAAACAGGCTTTCTTTATAAAATGTACTGTCCAGTTTTTTAAATAGGTCGACAAATTTTTTGTATATGCTTTCCCAACAACTCCCTGCATGAAAAACTGGAGTAAGGCAGCGCGAAAAATACTATGAATTAAAAACTTTATAAAATTTTATTGGTTTCATTATGGCCAATGAAAGAATAATCGTAGTTCACATAATGTCTGTCCTAATCAAAACTTATATATATTTAATTGTTCGAGAGCATAGGTCTATAAAAAATACTACATTAATAATCACCCTTGCACCTAAAAAATTATTATATTTTAAAAAATTTTTGCAACAGCCAAACTTAGTAATGTACACAAATACCAGCTACATCAGTCGATTGCTACAAGCTTTCTCTACAAAATTTACTGTCCACTTTTTCAAAATGGGTCGACAGTTTTTCTGTATATTCTAATAGCGACAACTATGTGCAAGAAAAACTGGAGTTAGGACGCGCGAAAAATGCTATGATTTTAACCTTTTTTTAAAATTTTGTTGGTTTCATTATGACCAATGAAAGAATAAACACTAATCACACAATGTCTGACCTTATCAAAACTTATATTTATTTAATTTTTAGAGCATAGGACTATAAAACACTACAATAATAATCACCCTTTCAACTCAAAAATTATAATATATTAAAAAATTAGCAGCTGATATACTAAGTAATGTGCACATACAACGGCTACATCATTCGATTGCTACAAGCTTTCTCTACAAAATGTACTGTCCACTTTTTCAAAATGAGTCGATAAATTTTCTTATATGCTAATAGCAACAACTACGTGCAAGAAAAACTGGAGTTAGGACTCGCGATAAATGCTATGATTTTAACATGTTATAAAATTTTGCTGTTTTCCTTTAAAACAATGAAAGAATAAACGTAGTTCACACAATGTCTGCCCTTATCAAAACGTATATTTATTTACTTTTTTAGAGCTTAGGTCTATAAAAATACTACATTAATTATCACCCTTGCATCTCAAAAATTATTATATTTTAAAAATTTGTAGCTGCCAAACTAAGTAATTTGCACATATACCAGCTACATCAGTCGATTGCTACAAGCTTTCTTTACAAAATGTTTTCTCCACTTTTTCAAATTGGGTTGACAGATTTTCTTATTGCTAATAGCAACAACTCCGTGCATGAAAAACTGGAGTTAGGCCACGCGAAAAATGCTATAAATTCAAAAATTTATAAATTTTTATTGGTTTCATTATGATCAAAGAAAGATTAACACACATCACACAATGTCTGTCCTTATCAAAACTTATATTAATTTACTTTTTTAGAGCTTAGGTCTATAAAAATACTACATTAATTATCACCCTTCCACCTCAAAAATTATTATATTTTAAAAAATTTGCAGCTGCCAAACTAAGTAATGTGCAAATAAACCTGCTACATTAGTCGATTAAAACAGGCTTTCTCTATAAAATGTACTGTCCACTTTTTCAAAATGGGTCGACAGATTTTTTGTATATGCTTTTCGCAAGAACTCCGTGCATGAAAAAGTAGAGTTTGGCCGCGCGAAAAATGCTATAAATTCAAAACTTTATAAAATTTTATTGGTTTCATAAAAATCAAAGAAAGATTAACACACATCACACAATGTCTGTCCTTATCAAAACTTATATTTAATTAATTTTTGAGGGCATAGTTCTATAAAAAATACTACATTAATAATCACTTTTGCTACTCAAAAATTATTATATTTTAGAAAATTCGCATCTCCAAACTAAGTAATGTGCAAATATACCTGCAACATCAGTCGATTAAAACAGGCTTTCTTTATAAAATGTACTGTCCAGTTTTTTAAATAGGTCGACAAATTTTTTGTATATGCTTTCCCAACAACTCCCTGCATGAAAAACTGGAGTAAGGCAGCGCGAAAAATACTATGAATTAAAAACTTTATAAAATTTTATTGGTTTCATTATGACCAATGAAAGAATAATCGTAGTTCACACAATGTCTGTCCTAATCAAAACTTATATATATTTAATTTTTTGAGAGAATAGGTCTATAAAAAATACTACATTAATAATCACCCTTGCACCTAAAAAATTATTATATTTTAAAAAATTTTTGCAACAGCCAAACTTAGTAATGTACACAAATACCAGCTACATCAGTCGATTGCTACAAGCTTCTATACAAAATGTACTGTCCACGTTTTCAAAATGGGTGGACAGATTTTCTTATATGCTAATAGCAACAACTCCGTTCATGAAGAACTGGAGTTAGGCCGCGCGAAAAATGCTATGAATTCAAAACTTTATACAATTTTATAGGTTTTATTATGATCAAAGAAAGATTAACACACATCACACAATGTCTGTCCTTATCAAAACTTATATTATTTAATTTTTGAGAGAATAGGTCTATAAACAATCTACATTAGGCTAATATTCACCCTTGCAACTCAAACATTATTATATTTTAAAAATTTTGTAGGTGCCAAACTAAGTAATGTGCACATATACCAGCTACATCAGTCGATTTCTAAAAGCTTTCTCTACAAAATGTTCTGTCCACTTTTTTAAAATGGGTTTACAAATTTTCTTGTTTGCTAAAAGCATCAACTACGTGCAAGGACGACTGGAGTTAGGACGCACGAAAAATGCTATGATTTCAACATTTTATAAAAAAATTTTCTGTTTCATTTAGACCAATGGAAGAATAAATGTAGTTCACACAATGTCTGTCCTTATCAAAACTTATTTAAATAGGTCTATAAAAATACTACATTAATAATCACCCATGCAACTCAAAAATTATTATATTTTAGAAAATTCGCATCTCCCAAACTAAGTTATGTGCACATATACCAGCTACATCAGTTGATTGCTACAAGCTTTCTCAACAAAATGTACTATTCACTTTTTCAAAATGTGTGGACAGATTTTCTGTATATGCTTTTCGCAACAACAACTTCGTGTATGAAAAACTGGAGTTAAGCAGCGTCAAAATGCTATGAATTCAAAACTTTATAAAATTTTATTGGTTTCGTTATGATCAATGAATCATTAAAACACATCACACAATGTATGTCCTTATCAAAACTTATATTTATTTAATTTTAGAGAATAGGTCTATAAAAATACTATATTAATAGTCACCCTTGCAACTTAAGAATTGTTATATTTTAGAAAATTCGCATCTCCCAAAATAAGTAATGTGCACATATACCAGCTACATCAGTCGATTGCTACAAGCTTTCTCTACAAAATGTACTGTCCACTTATTTAAAATAGGTCGACCAAATTTTCTTATATGCTAATAGCAACAACTACGTGTAAGAAAAACTTGAGTTAGGACGCGCGAAACTGCTATGAATTCAACATATTATAAAATTTTGTAGGTTTCACTTAGACCAATGAAAGAATAAATGTAGTTCACACAATGTCTGTGCTTATCATAACTTATATTTATTTACTTTTTAAGAACTAAGATCTAAAAACTACTACATTTATAAGCACCCTTGCACCTCAAAAATTATTATATTTTAAAAACATTTCAGCTGCCAAACTAAATAATGTGCACATATACGAGCTACATCAGTCGATTGCTACAAGCTTTCTCTACAAAATGTTCTGTCCACCTTTTCAAAATGTGTCGGAGATTTTCTTATATGCTAATAGCAACAACTCTGTGCATGAAGAACTGGAACTAGGCCGCGCGAAAAATGCTATGAATTTAAAACTTTATAAAATTTTATTGGTTTCATTATGATCAATGAAAGAATAATCGTAGTTTACACAATGTCTGTCCTTATCAAAACTTTTATTTATTTAATTTTTTGAGAGCATAGATTTTATAAATATACTACATTAATAATCACCCTTGCACCTCAAACATTATTATATTTTAAAAAATTTGCAACAGCCAAACAAAGTAATGTGTACATATACCAGCCACATCAGTCGATTGCTACAAGCTTCTCTACAAAATGTACTGTCCACCTTTTCAAAATGTGTCGGAGATTTTCTTATATGCTAATAGCAACAACTCTGTGCATGAAGAACTGGAACTAGGCCGCGCGAAAAATGCTATGAATTCAATACTTTATACAATTTTATTGGTTTCATTATGATCAAAGAAAGATTAACACACATCACACAATGTCTATCCTTATCAAAACTTATATTATTTAATTTTTGAGAGCAAAGGTCTATAAAAACACCACATTAATATTCACCCTTGCAACTCAAAATTTATTATATTTAAAATATTTGCAGCTCCCAAACTTAGTAATGTGCACATATACCAGCTACATCAGTCGATTTCTAAAAGCTTTCTCTACAAAATGTACTGTCCACTTTTTCAAAATGGGTCGCCAAATTTTCTTATATGCTAATAGCAACAACTACGTGCAAGAAAAACTGGAGTTAGGACGCGCGAAAAATGCTATGATTTCTACATTTTATAAAACTTTGTTGGTTTTATTTAGACCAATGAAAGAATAAATGTAGTTCACACAATGTCTGTACTTATAAAAACATTTATTTATTTAATTCTTGAGAGCATAGGTCTATAAAAATACTACATTAATTGTCACCCTTGCACCTCAAAAATTATTATATTTTAAAAAAAGTGCAGCTGCCAAACAAAGTAAGGTGCAAATATACCAGCTACATCAGTCGATTGCTACAAGCTTTCTTTACAAAATTTACTGTCCACTTTTTCAAAATGGTTCGGACAAATTTTCTTATTAACTAATAGCAATAACTCCGTGCAAGAAAAACTGGAGTTAGGCCGCGTGAAAAATGCTATGAATTCAACATATTATAAAATTTTGTTGGTTCCATTTGACCAATGAATGAATAAACATAGTTCACGCAATGTCTGTCCTTATCGAAACTTACTTTTATTTACTTTTTTAAGCTTAGGCTTATAAAAATACTACATTAATAATCACCCTTACACCTCAAATATTATTATATTTTAAAAAATGTGCAGCTGCCAAACTAAGTAAGGTTTACATATACTAGCTACATCAGTCGATTGCTACAAGATTCCTCTACAAAATGTACAGTCCACTTTTTTAAAATGGGTAGACAGATTTTCTTATATGCTTATCGAAACAACTCCATGCATGAAGAACTGGAGTTAGGCCGCGCGAAAAATGCTATGAATTCAAACATATAAAATATTATTGGTTTCATTATGACCAATAAAAGAATAATCGTAGTTCACAAAATACAGTACTTATCAAAACCTATATATATATATATATATTTATTTTTTTGAGAGCATTGGTCTATAAAAAATACTACATTAATAATCACTCTTGCACCTCAACAATTATTATATTTTAGAAAATTCGTATCTCCCAAACTAAGTAATGTTCACATATACCAGCTACATCGGTTGATTGCTACAAGCTTTCTCTACAAAATTTACTGTCCATATTTAAAATTGGTAGACCAAATTTTCTTATATGCTAATAGCAACAACTCTGTGCAAGAAAAAACTGGAGTTAGGACGCGCGAAAAATGCTATGAATTCAACATATTATAAAATATTGTTGGTTTCATTTAGACCAATGTATGAATAAATATAGTTCACGCAATGTCTGTACTTATCAAAACTTATATTTTTTTATTTTTTTAGAACTTAGGCCTATAAAAATTTAAATTAATAATCACTCTTACACCTCAAATAATATTATATTTTAAAAACGTTTCATCTGTCAAACTAAGTAATGTGCACATATACGAGCTACATCAGTCGATTAATTTAAGCTTTCATTACAAAATTTACTGTCCACTTTTCAAAATGGGTCGACAGATTTTATTATATGCTAATAGCAACAACTCCGTGCATTAAAAAACTGGAATTGTGCCGCGCGAAAAATTCTATGAATTCAAAACTTTATAATATTGTATTGATTTCATTATGATCAAAGAAAGATTAACACACATCACAGAATATCTGTCCTTATCAAAACTTATATTATTTAATTTTTGAGAGCATAGGTCTATAAAAATACTACATTAATAATCACCCTTGCAACTCAAGAATTATTATATTTTAGAAAATTCGCATCTCCAAAACTAAGTAATGTGCACATATACCAGCTACATTAGTCGATTGCTACAAGCTTTCTCTACAAAATGAACTGTCCAATTATTTAAAAATAGTCGACCAAATTTTCTTATATGCCAATAGCAACAACTACGTGTAAGAAAAACTGGAGTGGGACGCTTGAAAAATGCTATGAATTCAACATATTATAAGATTTTGTAGGTTTCATTTGGACCAATGAATGAATAAACGTAGTTCCAGCAATGTCTGTCCTTATCAAAACATATTTTTTTTATTTTTTTGAGCTTAGGCCTTGAAAATACTTAATTAATAATCACTCTTACACCTCAAATAATATTATATTTTAAAAAAGTTTCATCTGTCAAACTAAGTAATATGCACATTAAGTAGCTACAACAGTCGATTGCTACAAGCTTTCTCTACAAAATATACAGTACTTTTTTTTTAAATGGGTCGACAGGTTTTTCTGTATATCCTTTTCGGAAACACTCCGTGTATGAAAAACTGGAGTAAGGCAGCGCGAAAAATACAATGAATTAAAAACTTTATAAAATTTTATTGGTTTCATTATGACCAATGAAAGAATTATCGTAGTTCACACAATGTCTGTCCTAATCAAAACTTATATTATTTAATTTTTTGAGAGCATAGGTCTATAAAAATTACTACATTAATAATCACCCTTGCAACTCAAAAATTATTATATTTTAAAAAAAAATTGCAACAGCCAAACTTAGTAATGTACACAAATACCAGCTACATCAGTCGATTGCTACAAGCTTCTCTACAAAATGGACTGTCCACGTTTCAAAATGGTAGGACAGATTTTCTTATATGCTAATAGCAACAACTCCGTTCATGAAGAACTGGAGTTAGGCCGCGCGAAAAATGCTATGAATTCAAATCTTTATACAATTTTATAGGTTTCATTATGATCAAAGAAAGATTAACACACATCACACAATGTCTGTCCTTATCAAAACTTATATTATTTAATTTTTGAGAGAAGAGGTCTATAAAAAACTACATTAGGCTAATATTCACCCTTGCAACTCAAACATTATTTAATATTAAAAAAATTGCAACTGCCAAACTAAGTAATGTGCACATATACCAGCTACATCAGTCGATTTCTAAAAGCTTTCTCTACAAAATGTTTTGTCCACTTTTTTAAAATGGGTCGACAAATTTTCTTGTTTGCTAAAAGCAACAACTACGTGCAAGGACGACTGGAGTTAGGACGCACGAAAAATGCTATGATTTTAACATTTTATAAAAATTTTGTTGGTTTCATTTAGACCAATAAAAGAATAAATGTAGTTCACACAATGTCTGTACTTATAAAAACTTTTATTTATTTAATTTTTGACGACATAGGTCTATAAAAACACCACATTAATATTCACCCTTGCAACTCAAAATTTATTATATTTAAAACATTTGCAGCTCCCAAACTTAGTAATGTACACATATACCAGCTACATCAGTCGATTTCTAAAAGCTTTCTCTACAAAATGTACTGTCCACTTTTTCAAAATTGGTCGCCAATTTTTTCTTATATGCTAATAGCAACAACTACGTGCAAGAAAAACTGGAGTTAGGCCGCGTGAAAAATGCTATAAATTCATCATATTATAAAATTTTGTTGGTTCCATTTGACCAATGAATGAATAAACATAGTTCACGCAATGTCTGTCCTTAACAAAACTTATTTTTATTTATTTTTTTAACCTTAGGCCTATAAAAATACTACATTAATAATAACTCTTACACCTCAAATATTATTATATTTTTAAAAATGTTCAGCTGCCAAACAATGTAAGGTTTACATATACGAGCTACATCAGTCGAATGCTAAAAGATTTCTCTACAAAATGTAGAGTCCACGTTTTTAAAATGGGTCGACAAATTTTCTTATATGCTAATAACAACAACTTTGTGAATGAAAACCTGGAGTTAGGCCGCGCGAAAAATGCTATGAATTGAAAACTTTATATAATTTTATTGGTTTCGTTATGATCAATCAATCATTAAAACACATCACACAATGTCTGTCCTTATCAAAACTTATATTTATTTAATTTTTGAGAGCATAGGTCTATAAAAATACTACATTAATAGTCACCCTTTCAACTCAAGAATTATTATATTTTAGAAAATTCGCATCTCCCAAAATAAGTAATGTGTACATATACCATCTACATCAGTCGATTGCTACAAGCTTTCTCTACAAAATGAACTGTCCACTTATTTAAAATAGGTCGACCAAATTTTCTTATATGCTAATAGCAACAACTCCGTGCATGAAAAACTGGAGTTAGGCCGCGCGAAAAATGCTATGAATTCAATACTTTATAAAATTTTATTGGTTTCATTTAGAGCAATGAAAGAATAAACGTAGTTCACACAATGTCTGCCCTTATCAAAACTTATATTATTTAATTTTTGAGAGCAAAAGTCTATAAAAACACCACATTAATATTCACCCTTGCAACTCAAAATTTATTATATTTAAAACATTTGCAGCTTTTAAACTTAGTAATGTGCACATATACAATCTACATCAGTCGATTTCTAAAAGCTTTCTCTACAAAATGTACAGTCCACTTTTTCAAATTGGTTCGCCAAATTTTCTTATATGCTAATAGCAACAACTACGTGCAAGAAAAACTGGAGTTAGGACGCGCGAAAAATGCTATGATTTCAACATTTTATAAAATTATGTTGGTTTTATTTAGACCAATGAAAGAATAAATGTAGTTCACACAATGTCTGTCCTTAAAAAAACTTATATTTATTTACTTTTTTAGATCTTAGGTCTATAATAATAATACATTAATAATCACCCTTGCAACTCAAAAATTATTATATATTCGAAAATTCGCATCTCCCAAATTAAGTAATGTGCTAATATACCACCTATATCAGTTGATTGCTACAAGCTTTCTCAACAAAATGTACTATCCACTTTTTCAAAATGGGTCGACAAATTTTCTTATATGCTAATAACAACAACTACGTGCATGAAAAACTGGAGTTAGGCCGCACGAAAAATGCTACGAATTCAACATTTTATAACATTTTATTGGTTTCATTATGACCAATAAAATAAAAAGAATAAACACTAATCACACAATGTCTGACCTTATCAAAACTTATATTTATTTAATTTTTAGAGCATAGGACTATAAAACACTACAATAATAATCACCCTTTCAACACAAAAATTATAATATATTAAAAAATTAGCAGCTGATATACTAAGTAATGTGCACATACAACGGCTACATCTGTCGATTGCTACAAGCTTTTTCTACAAAATGTACTGTCCACTTTTTCAAAATGAGTCGATAAATTTTCTTATATAATAATAGAAACAACTACGTGCAAGGAAAACTGGAGTTAGGACTCGCGATAAATGCTATGATTTTAACATATTATAAAATTTTGCTGGTTTCCTTTAGAACAATAAAAGAATAAACGTAGTTCACACAATGTCTGCCCTTATCAAAACTTATATTTGTTTACTTTTTTAGAGCTTAGGTCTATAAAAATACTACATTAATTATCACCCTTGCATCTGAAAAGTTATTATATTTTAAAAATTTGTAGCTGCCAAACTAAGTAATTTGCACATATACCATCTACATCAGTCGATTGCTACAAGCTTTCTTTACAAAATGTTTTCTCCACTTTTTCAAAATGGGTTGACAGATTTTCTTATATGCTAATAGCAACAACTCCGTGCATGAAAAACTGGAGTTAGGCCACGCGAAAAATGCTATAAATTTAAAAATTTATAAATTTTTATTAGTTTCATTATTATCAAAGACAGATTAACACACATCACACAATGTCTGTCCTTATCAAAACTTATATTTTTTTACTTTTTTAGAGCTTAGGTCTATAAAAATACTACATTAATTATCACCCTTCCACCTCAAAAATTATTATATTTTAAAAAATTTGCACTTGCCAAACTAAGTAATGTGCAAATAAACCTGCTACATCAGTCGATTAAAACAGGCTTTCTCTATAAAATGTACTGTCCACTTTTTCAAAATGGGTGGACAGATTTTCTTATATGCTAATAGCAACAACTCCGTTCATGAAGAACTGGAGTTAGGCCGCGCGAAAAATGCTATGAATTCAAAACTTTATAAAATTTTATTGGTTTCATAAAAATCAAAGAAAGATTAACACACATCACACAATATCTGTCCTTATCAAAACTTATATTTATATACTTTTTTAGAGCTTAGGTCTATAAAAACACTACAATAATAATCACCCTTGCAACTCAAAAATTATTATATATTAAAAAATTAGCAGCTGATATACTAAGTAATGTGCACATACACCGGCTACATCAGTCGATTGCTACAAGCTTTCTATACAAAATGTACTGTCCAAATTTTCAAAATGGGTCGACAGATTTTCTGTATATACTTTTCGCAACAACTCCGTGTATAAAAACTGGAAATAGGCTGCGCGAAAAATGCTATGTATTCAATACTTTATAAAATTTTGTTGATTTCATTTAGAGCAATGAAAGAATAAACGTAGTTCACACAATGTCTGCCCTTATCAAAACTTATATTTATTTACTTTTTTAGAGCTTAGGTCTATAAAAATACTACATTAATTATCACCCTTGCACCTCAAAAATTATTATATTTTAAAAACTTTGCAGCTGCCAAACTAAGTAATTTGCACATATACCAGCTACATCAGTCGATTGCTACAAGCTTTCTCTACAAAATGTACTGTCCACGTTTTCAAAATGGGTCGACAGATTTTCTTATATGCTAATAGCAACAACTCCGTGCATGAAAAACTGGAGTTAGGCCGCGCGAATAATGCTATGAATTCAATACTTTATAAAATTTTATTGGTTTCATTTAGAGCAATGAAAGAATAAATGTAGTTCACACAATGTCTTTCCTTATCAAAACTTATATTTATTTACTTTTTTAGAGCTTAGTTCTATAAGAATAATACATTACTAATCACCCTTGCAACTCAAAAATTATTATATTTTAGAAAATTCGCATCTCCCAAATTAAGTAATGTGCACATATACCAGCTATATCAGTTGATTGCTACAAGCTTTCTCAACAAAATGTACTATCCACTTTTTCTAATGGGTCGACAAATTTTCTTATATGCTAATAGCAACAACTACGTGCAAGGAAAACTGGAGTTAGGACTCGCGATAAATGCTATGATTTTAACATATTAAAAAATTTTGCTGGTTTCCTTTAGAACAATAAAAGAATGAACGTAGTTCACACAATGTCTGCCCTTAAAAAAACTTATATTTATTTACTTTTTTAGAGCTTAGGTCTATAAATATACTACATTAATTATCACCCTTGCATCTCAAAAATTATTATATTTTAAAAATTTGTAGCTGCCAAACTAAGTAATTTGCACATATACCAGCTACATCAGTCGATTGCTACAAGCTTTCTTAACAACATGTACTCTCCACTTTTTCAAAATGGGTTGACAGATTTTTTTATATGCTAATAGCAACAACTCAGTGCATGAAAAACTTGAGTTAGGCAGCGCGAAAAATGCTATGAATTCAAAAATTTAAAAATTTTTATTGGTTTCATTATGATCAAAGAAAGATTAACACACATCACACAATGTCTGTCCTTATCAAAACTTATATTTATTTAATTGTGGGGGCATAGGTCTATAACAAATACTACATTAATAATCACCCTTGCTACTCAAAAATTATTATATTTTAGAAAATTCGCATCTCCCAAACTAAGTAATGTGCAAATAAACCTGCAACATCAGTCGATTAAAACAGGCTTTCTCTATAAAATGTACTGTCCACTTTTTCAAAATGGGTCGACAGATTTTTTGTATATGCTTTTCGCAAGAACTCCGTGCATGAAAAAGTAGAGTTTGGCCGCGCGAAAAATGCTATAAATTCAAAACTTTATAAAATTTTATTGGTTTCATAAAAATCAAAGAAAGATTAACACACATCACACAATGTCTGTCCTTATCAAAACTTATATTTAATTAATTTTTGAGGGCATAGTTCTATAAAAAATACTACATTAATAATCACTTTTGCTACTAAAAAATTATTATATTTTAGAAAATTCGCATCTCCAAACTAAATAATGTGCAAATATACCTGCAACATCAGTCGATTAAAACAGGCTTTCTTTATAAAATGTTTTTTAAATAGGTCGACAAATTTTTTGTATATGCTTTCCCAACAACTCCCTGCATGAAAAACTGGAGTAAGGCAGCGCGAAAAATACTATGAATTAAAAACTTTATAAAATTTTATTGGTTTCATTATGACCAATGAAAGAATAATCGTAGTTCACACAATGTCTGTCCTAATCAAAACTTATATATATTTAATTTTTTGAGAGAATAGGTCTATAAAAAATACTACATTAATAATCACCCTTGCACCTAAAAAATTATTATATTTTAAAAAATTTTTGCAACAGCCAAACTTAGTAATGTACACAAATACCAGCTACATCAGTCGATTGCTACAAGCTTCTATACAAAATGTACTGTCCACGTTTTCAAAATGGGTGGACAGATTTTCTTATATGCTAATAGCAACAACTCCGTTCATGAAGAACTGGAGTTAGGCCGCGCGAAAAATGCTATGAATTCAAAACTTTATACAATTTTATAGGTTTTATTATGATCAAAGAAAGATTAACACACATCACACAATGTCTGTCCTTATCAAAACTTATATTATTTAATTTTTGAGAGAATAGGTCTATAAACAATCTACATTAGGCTAATATTCACCCTTGCAACTCAAACATTATTATATTTTAAAAATTTTGTAGGTGCCAAACTAAGTAATGTGCACATATACCAGCTACATCAGTCGATTTCTAAAAGCTTTCTCTACAAAATGTTCTGTCCACTTTTTTAAAATGGGTTTACAAATTTTCTTGTTTGCTAAAAGCATCAACTACGTGCAAGGACGACTGGAGTTAGGACGCACGAAAAATGCTATGATTTCAACATTTTATAAAAAAATTTTCTGTTTCATTTAGACCAATGGAAGAATAAATGTAGTTCACACAATGTCTGTCCTTATCAAAACTTATATTTATATACTATTTTAGGGCTTAGGTCTATAAGAATACTACATTAATAAACACCCTTGCACCTCAAATATTATTTAATTTTAAAATATTTGCAGCTCCCGACCTAAGTAATGTGCACATATACATGCTACATCAGTCGATTTCTACAAGCTTTCTCTACAAAATGTACTGTCCACGTTTTCAAAATGAGTCGACAGATTTTTTTGTATATGCTTTTCGCAACAACTCCGTGCATTAAAACTGGAGTTAGGCCGTGCGAAAAATGCTAAGAATTCAAAACTTTATAAAATGTTATTGGGTTCATTTTGACCAATGAAAGAATAATCGTATTTCACACAATGTCTGTCCTTATCAAAACTTATTTAAATAGGTCTATAAAAATACTACATTAATAATCACCCATGCAACTCAAAAATTATTATATATTAGAAAATTCGCATCTCCCAAACTAAGTTATGTGCACATATACCAGCTACATCAGTTGATTGCTACAAGCTTTCTCAACAAAATGTACTATTCACTTTTTCAAAATGTGTGGACAGATTTTCTGTATATGCTTTTCGCAACAACTTCGTGTATGAAAAACTGGAGTTAAGCAGCGTCAAAATGCTATGAATTCAAAACTTTATAAAATTTTATTGGTTTCGTTATGATCAATGAATCATTAAAACACATCACACAATGTATGTCCTTATCAAAACTTATATTTATTTAATTTTTGAGAGCATAGGTCTATAAAAATACTATATTAATAGTCACCCTTGCAACTTAAGAATTGTTATATTTTAGAAAATTCGCATCTCCCAAAATAAGTAATGTGCACATATACCAGCTACATCAGTCGATTGCTACAAGCTTTCTCTACAAAATGTACTGTCCACTTATTTAAAATAGGTCGACCAAATTTTCTTATATGCTAATAGCAACAACTACGTGTAAGAAAAACTTGAGTTAGGACGCGCGAAACTGCTATGAATTCAACATATTATAAAATTTTGTAGGTTTCACTTAGACCAATGAAAGAATAAATGTAGTTCACACAATGTCTGTGCTTATCATAACTTATATTTATTTACTTTATAAGAACTAAGATCTAAAAACTACTACATTTATAAGCACCCTTGCACCTCAAAAATTATTATATTTTAAAAACATTTCAGCTGCCAAACTAAATAATGTGCACATATACAAGCTACATCAGTCGATTGCTACAAGCTTTCTCTACAAAATTTACAGTCCACATTTTCAAAATGGGTCGACATATTTTCTGTATATGCTTTTCGCAACAACTCCGTGCATAAAAAAACATGAGTTAGGATGCGCGAAAAATGCTATGAATTTAAAACTTTATAAAATTTTATTGGTTTCATTATGATCAATGAAAGAATAATCGTAGTTTACACAATGTCTGTCCTTATCAAAACTTTTATTTATTTAATTTTTTGAGAGCATAGATTTTATAAATATACTACATTAATAATCACCCTTGCACCTCAAACATTATTATATTTTAAAAAATTTGCAACAGCCAAACAAAGTAATGTGCACATATACCAGCCACATCAGTCGATTGCTACAAGCTTCTCTACAAAATGTACTGTCCACCTTTTCAAAATGTGTCGGAGATTTTCTTATATGCTAATAGCAACAACTCTGTGCATGAAGAACTGGAACTAGGCCGCGCGAAAAATGCTATGAATTCAATACTTTATACAATTTTATTGGTTTCATTATGATCAAAGAAAGATTAACACACATCACACAATGTCTATCCTTATCAAAACTTATATTATTTAATTTTTGAGAGCAAAGGTCTATAAAAACACCACATTAATATTCACCCTTGCAACTCAAAATTTATTATATTTAAAATATTTGCAGCTCCCAAACTTAGTAATGTGCACATATACCAGCTACATCAGTCGATTTCTAAAAGCTTTCTCTACAAAATGTACTGTCCACTTTTTCAAAATGGGTCGCCAAATTTTCTTATATGCTAATAGCAACAACTACGTGCAAGAAAAACTGGAGTTAGGACGCGCGAAAAATGCTATGATTTCTACATTTTATAAAACTTTGTTGGTTTTATTTAGACCAATGAAAGAATAAATGTAGTTCACACAATGTCTGTACTTATAAAAACATTTATTTATTTAATTCTTGAGAGCATAGGTCTATAAAAATACTACATTAATTGTCACCCTTGCACCTCAAAAATTATTATATTTTAAAAAAAGTGCAGCTGCCAAACAAAGTAAGGTGCAAATATACCAGCTACATCAGTCGATTGCTACAAGCTTTCTTTACAAAATTTACTGTCCACTTTTTCAAAATGGGTCGGACAAATTTTCTTATTAACTAATAGCAATAACTCCGTGCAAGAAAAACTGGAGTTAGGCCGCGTGAAAAATGCTATGAATTCAACATATTATAAAATTTTGTTGGTTCCATTTGACCAATGAATGAATAAACATAGTTCACGCAATGTCTGTCCTTATCGAAACTTACTTTTATTTACTTTTTTAAGCTTAGGCTTATAAAAATACTACATTAATAATCACCCTTACACCTCAAATATTATTATATTTTAAAAAATGTGCAGCTGCCAAACTAAGTAAGGTTTACATATACTAGCTACATCAGTCGATTGCTACAAGATTCCTCTAAAAAATGTACAGTCCACTTTTTTAAAATGGGTAGACAGATTTTCTTATATGCTTATCGAAACAACTCCATGCATGAAGAACTGGAGTTAGGCCGCGCGAAAAATGCTATGAATTCAAAACATATAAAATATTATTGGTTTCATTATGACCAATAAAAGAATAATCGTAGTTCACAAAATGTCAGTACTTATCAAAACCTATATATATATATATATATTTATTTTTTTGAGAGCATTGGTCTATAAAAAATACTACATTAATAATCACTCTTGCACCTCAACAATTATTATATTTTAGAAAATTCGTATCTCCCAAACTAAGTAATGTTCACATATACCAGCTACATCGGTTGATTGCTACAAGCTTTCTCTACAAAATTGACTGTCCATATTTAAAATTGGTAGACCAAATTTTCTTATATGCTAATAGCAACAACTCTGTGCAAGAAAAACTGGAGTTAGGACGCGCGAAAAATGCTATGAATTCAACATATTATAAAATATTGTTGGTTTCATTTAGACCAATGTATGAATAAATATAGTTCACGCAATGTCTGTACTTATCAAAACTTATATTTTTTTATTTTTTTAGAACTTAGGCCTATAAAAATTTAAATTAATAATCACTCTTACACCTCAAATAATATTATATTTTAAAAACGTTTCATCTGTCAAACTAAGTAATGTGCACATATACGAGCTACATCAGTCGATTAATTTAAGCTTTCATTACAAAATTTACTGTCCACTTTTTCAAAATGGGTCGACAGATTTTATTATATGCTAATAGCAACAACTCCGTGCATTAAAAAACTGGAATTGTGCCGCGCGAAAAATTCTATGAATTCAAAACTTTATAATATTGTATTGATTTCATTATGATCAAAGAAAGATTAACACACATCACAGAATATCTGTCCTTATCAAAACTTATATTATTTAATTTTTGAGAGCATAGGTCTATAAAAATACTACATTAATAATCACCCTTGCAACTCAAGAATTATTATATTTTAGAAAATTCGCATCTCCAAAACTAAGTAATGTGCACATATACCAGCTACATTAGTCGATTGCTACAAGCTTTCTCTACAAAATGAACTGTCCAATTATTTAAAAATAGTCGACCAAATTTTCTTATATGCCAATAGCAACAACTACGTGTAAGAAAAACTGGAGTGGGACGCTTGAAAAATGCTATGAATTCAACATATTATAAGATTTTGTAGGTTTCATTTGGACCAATGAATGAATAAACGTAGTTCCAGCAATGTCTGTCCTTATCAAAACATATTTTTTTATTTTTTTGAGCTTAGGCCTTGAAAATACTTAATTAATAATCACTCTTACACCTCAAATAATATTATATTTTAAAAAAGTTTCATCTGTCAAACTAAGTAATATGCACATTAAGTAGCTACAACAGTCGATTGCTACAAGCTTTCTCTACAAAATATACAGTACTTTTTTTTTAAATGGGTCGACAGGTTTTTCTGTATATCCTTTTCGGAAACACTCCGTGTATGAAAAACTGGAGTAAGGCAGCGCGAAAAATACAATGAATTAAAAACTTTATAAAATTTTATTGGTTTCATTATGACCAATGAAAGAATTATCGTAGTTCACACAATGTCTGTCCTAATCAAAACTTATATTATTTAATTTTTTGAGAGCATAGGTCTATAAAAATTACTACATTAATAATCACCCTTGCAACTCAAAAATTATTATATTTTAAAAAAAAATTGCAACAGCCAAACTTAGTAATGTACACAAATACCAGCTACATCAGTCGATTGCTACAAGCTTCTCTACAAAATGGACTGTCCACGTTTTCAAAATGGTAGGACAGATTTTCTTATATGCTAATAGCAACAACTCCGTTCATGAAGAACTGGAGTTAGGCCGCGCGAAAAATGCTATGAATTCAAATCTTTATACAATTGTATAGGTTTCATTATGATCAAAGAAAGATTAACACACATCACACAATGTCTGTCCTTATCAAATCTTATATTATTTAATTTTTGAGAGAAGAGGTCTATAAAAAACTACATTAGGCTAATATTCACCCTTGCAACTCAAACATTATTTAATATTAAAAAAATTGCAACTGCCAAACTAAGTAATGTGCACATAAACCAGCTACATCAGTCGATTTCTAAAAGCTTTCTCTACAAAATGTTTTGTCCACTTTTTTAAAATGGGTCGACAAATTTTCTTGTTTGCTAAAAGCAACAACTACGTGCAAGGACGACTGGAGTTAGGACGCACGAAAAATGCTATGATTTTAACATTTTATAAAAATTTTGTTGGTTTCATTTAGACCAATAAAAGAATAAATGTAGTTCACACAATGTCTGTACTTATAAAAACTTTTATTTATTTAATTTTTGACGACATAGGTCTATAAAAACACCACATTAATATTCACCCTTGCAACTCAAAATTTATTATATTTAAAACATTTGCAGCTCCCAAACTTAGTAATGTACACATATACCAGCTACATCAGTCGATTTCTAAAAGCTTTCTCTACAAAATGTACTGTCCACTTTTTCAAAATTGGTCGCCAATTTTTTCTTATATGCTAATAGCAACAACTACGTGCAAGAAAAACTGGAGTTAGGCCGCGTGAAAAATGCTATGAATTCATCATATTATAAAATTTTGTTGGTTCCATTTGACCAATGAATGAATAAACATAGTTCACGCAATGTCTGTCCTTAACAAAACTTATTTTTATTTATTTTTTTAACCTTAGGCCTATAAAAATACTACATTAATAATAACTCTTACACCTCAAATATTATTATATTTTTAAAAATGTTCAGCTGCCAAACAATGTAAGGTTTACATATACGAGCTACATCAGTCGAATGCTAAAAGATTTCTCTACAAAATGTACAGTCCACTTTTTTAAAATGGGTCGACAAATTTTCTTATATGCTAATAACAACAACTTTGTGAATGAAAACCTGGAGTTAGGCCGCGCGAAAAATGCTATGAATTGAAAACTTTATATAATTTTATTGGTTTCGTTATGATCAATCAATCATTAAAACACATCACACAATGTCTGTCCTTATCAAAACTTATATTTATTTAATTTTTGAGAGCATAGGTCTATAAAAATACTACATTAATAGTCACCCTTTCAACTCAAGAATTATTATATTTTAGAAAATTCGCATCTCCCAAAATAAGTAATGTGTACATATACCATCTACATCAGTCGATTGCTACAAGCTTTCTCTACAAAATGTACTGTCCACGTATTTAAAATAGGTCGACCAAATTTTCTTATATGCTAATAGCAACAACTCCGTGCATGAAAAACTGGAGTTAGGCTGCGCGAAAAATGCTATGAATTCAATACTTTATACAATTTTATTGGTTTCATTTAGAGCAATGAAAGAATAAACGTAGTTCACACAATGTCTGCCCTTATCAAAACTTATATTATTTAATTTTTGAGAGCAAAAGTCTATAAAAACACCACATTAATATTCACCCTTGCAACTCAAAATTTATTATATTTAAAACATTTGCAGCTTTTAAACTTAGTAATGTGCACATATACAATCTACATCAGTCGATTTCTAAAAGCTTTCTCTACAAAATGTACAGTCCACTTTTTCAAATTGGTTCGCCAAATTTTCTTATATGCTAATAGCAACAACTACGTGCAAGAAAAACTGGAGTTAGGACGCGCGAAAAATGCTATGATTTCAACATTTTATAAAATTATGTTGGTTTTATTTAGACCAATGAAAGAATAAATGTAGTTCACACAATGTCTGTCCTTAAAAAAACTTATATTTATTTACTTTTTTAGATGTTAGGTCTATAATAATAATACATTAATAATCACCCTTGCAACTCAAAAATTATTATATATTCGAAAATTCGCATCTCCCAAATTAAGTAATGTGCACATATACCACCTATATCAGTTGATTGCTACAAGCTTTCTCAACAAAATGTACTATCCACTTTTTCAAAATGGGTCGACAAATTTTCTTATATGCTAATAGCAACAACTACGTGCATGAAAAACTGGAGTTAGGCCGCACGAAAAATGCTACGAATTCAACATTTTATAACATTTTATTGGTTTCATTATGACCAATAAAAAAAAAGAATAAACACTAATCACACAATGTCTGACCTTATCAAAACTTATATTTATTTAATTTTTAGAGCATAGGACTATAAATCACTACAATAATAATCACCCTTTCAACACAAAAATTATAATATATTAAAAAATTAGCAGCTGATATACTAAGTAATGTGCACATACAACGGCTACATCTGTCGATTGCTACAAGCTTTTTCTACAAAATGTACTGTCCAATTTTTCAAAATGAGTCGATAAATTTTCTTATATAATAATAGAAACAACTACGTGCAAGGAAAACTGGAGTTAGGACTCGCGATAAATGCTATGATTTTAACATATTATAAAATTTTGCTGGTTTCCTTTAGAACAATAAAAGAATAAACGTAGTTCACACAATGTCTGCCCTTATCAAAACTTATATTTGTTTACTTTTTTAGAGCTTAGGTCTATTAAAATACTACATTAATTATCACCCTTGCATCTGAAAAGTTATTATATTTTAAAAATTTGTAGCTGCCAAACTAAGTAATTTGCACATATACCATCTACATCAGTCGATTGCTACAAGCTTTCTTTACAAAATGTTTTCTCCACTTTTTCAAAATGGGTTGACAGATTTTCTTATATGCTAATAGCAACAACTCCGTGCATGAAAAACTGGAGTTAGGCCACGCGAAAAATGCTATAAATTTAAAAATTTAAAAATTTTTATTAGTTTCATTATGATCAAAGACAGATTAACACACATCACACAATGTCTGTCCTTATCAAAACTTATATTTTTTTACTTTTTTAGAGCTTAGGTCTATAAAAATACTACATTAATTATCACCCTTCCACCTCAAAAATTATTATATTTTAAAAAATTTGCACTTGCCAAACTAAGTAATGTGCAAATAAACCTGCTACATCAGTCGATTAAAACAGGCTTTCTCTATAAAATGTACTGTCCACTTTTTCAAAATGGGTGGACAGATTTTCTTATATGCTAATAGCAACAACTCCGTTCATGAAGAACTGGAGTTAGGCCGCGCGAAAAATGCTATGAATTCAAAACTTTATAAATTTTTATTGGTTTCATAAAAATCAAAGAAAGATTAACACACATCACACAATATCTGTCCTTATCAAAACTTATATTTATATACTTTTTTAGAGCTTAGGTCTATAAAAACACTACAATAATAATCACCCTTGCAACTCAAAAATTATTATATATTAAAAAATTAGCAGCTGATATACTAAGTAATGTGCACATACACCGGCTACATCAGTCGATTGCTACAAGCTTTCTATACAAAATGTACTGTCCAAATTTTCAAAATGGGTCGACAGATTTTCTGTATATATTTTTCGCAACAACTCCGTGTATAAAAACTGGAAATAGGCTGCGCGAAAAATGCTATGTATTCAATACTTTATAAAATTTTGTTGGTTTCATTTAGAGCAATGAAAGAATAAACGTAGTTCACACAATGTCTGCCCTTATCAAAACTTATATTTATTTACTTTTTTAGAGCTTAGGTCTATAAAAATACTACATTAATTATCACCCTTGCACCTCAAAAATTATTATATTTTAAAAACTTTGCAGCTGCCAAACTAAGTAATTTGCACATATACCAGCTACATCAGTCGATTGCTACAAGCATTCTCTACAAAATGTACTGTCCACGTTTTCAAAATGGGTCGACAGATTTTCTTATATGCTAATAGCAACATCTCCGTGCATGAAAAACTGGAGTTAGGCCGCGCGAATAATGCTATGAATTCAATACTTTATAAAATTTTATTGGTTTCATTTAGAGCAATGAAAGAATAAATGTAGTTCACACAATGTCTTTCCTTATCAAAACTTATATTTATTTACTTTTTTAGAGCTTAGTTCTATAAGAATAATACATTACTAATCACCCTTGCAACTCAAAAATTATTATATTTTAGAAAATTCGCATCTCCCAAATTAAGTAATGTGCACATATACCAGCTATATCAGTTGATTGCTACAAGCTTTCTCAACAAAATGTACTATCCACTTTTTCTAATGGGTCGACAAATTTTCTTATATGCTAATAGCAACAACTACGTGCAAGGAAAACTGGAGTTAGGACTCGCGATAAATGCTATGATTTTAACATATTATAAAATTTTGCTGGTTTCCTTTAGAACAATAAAAGAATGAACGTAGTTCACACAATGTCTGCCCTTAAAAAAACTTATATTTATTTACTTTTTTAGAGCTTAGGTCTATAAATATACTACATTAATTATCACCCTTGCATCTCAAAAATTATTATATTTTAAAAATTTGTAGCTGCCAAACTAAGTAATTTGCACATATACCAGCTACATCAGTCGATTGCTACAAGCTTTCTTAACAACATGTACTCTCCACTTTTTCAAAATGGGTTGACAGATTTTTTTATATGCTAATAGCAACAACTCCGTGCATGAAAAACTTTAGTTAGGCAGCGCTAAAAATGCTATGAATTCAAAAATTTAAAAATTTTTATTGGTTTCATTATGATCAAAGAAAGATTAACACACATCACACAATGTCTGTCCTTATCAAAACTTATATTTATTTAATTGTGGGGGCATAGGTCTATAAAAAATACTACATTAATAATCACCCTTGCTACTCAAAAATTATTATATTTTAGAAAATTCGCATCTCCCAAACTAAGTAATGTGCAAATAAACCTGCAACATCAGTCGATTAAAACAGGCTTTCTCTATAAAATGTACTGTCAACTTTTTCAGAATGGGTCGACAGATTTTTTGTATATGCTTTTCGCAAGAACTCCGTACATGAAAAATTAGAGTTAAGGCCGCGCGAAAAATGCTTTAAATTCAAAACTTTATAAAATTTTATTGGTTTCATAAAAATCAAAGAAAGATTAACACACATCACACAATGTCTGTCCTTATCAAAACTTATATTTAATTAATTTTTGAGGGCATAGTTCTATAAAAAATACTACATTAATAATCACTTTTGCTACTCAAAAATTATTAAATTTTAGAAAATTCGCATCTCCCAAACTAAGTAATGTGCAAATATACCTGCTACATCAGTCGATAAAAAAAAACTTTCTTAATAAAATGTACTGTCCACTTTTTCAAAATGGGTCGATAAATTTTTTGTATATGCTTTTCGCAACAACTCCATGCATGAAAAACTGGAGTTAGGCCGCGCGAAAAATACTATGAATTCAAAACCTTATACAATTTTATTGGTTTCATTATGATCAAAGAAAGATTAACACACATCACACAATGTCTGTCCTTATCAAAACTTATATTATTTTTAATTTTTGAGAGAATAGGTCTATAAAAACACTACATTTATATTCACCCTTGCAACTCAAACATTATTATATTTTAAAAAAATTGCAACTGCCAAACTAAGTATTGTGCACATATACCAGCTACATCAGTCGATTGCTATAAGCTTCTCTACAAAATGTACTGTCCATGTTTTAAAATTGGGTGGACAATTTTCTTATATGCTAATAGCAACAACTACGTGCAAGGACGACTGGAGTTAGGACGCACGAAAAATGCTATGATTTCAACATTTTATAAAATTTTGTTGGTTTCATTTATACCAATGAAAGAATAAATGTAGTTTACACAATGTCTGTCCTTATCAAAACTTATATTTATAAACTTTTTTAGGGCTTAGGTCTATAAGAATACTACATTAATAAACACCCTTGCACCTCAAATTATATTAAATTTTAAAAAATTTGCAGCTCCCGACCTAAGTAATGTGCACATATACCAGCTACATCAGTTGATTGCTACAAGCTTTCTCAACAAAATGTACTATTCACTTTTTCAAAATGTGTGGACAGATTTTCTGTATATGCTTTTCGCAACAACTCCGTGCATGAAAAACTGGAGTTAAGCAGCGTCATTATGCTATGAATTCAAAACTTTATAAAATTTTATTGGTTTCGTTATGATCAATGAATCATTAAAATACATCACACAATGTCTATCCTTATCAAAACTTATATTTATTTAATTTTTGAGAGCATAGGTCTATAAAAATACTACATTAATAGTCACCCTTGCAACTCAAGAATTATTATATTTTAGAAAATTAGCATCTCCCAAAATAAGTAATGTGCACATTTACCAGCTACATCAGTCGATTGCTACAAGCTTTCTCTACAAAATGTACTGTCCACTTATTTAAAATAGGTCGAACAAATTTTCTTATATGCTAATAGCAACAACTACGTGTAAGAAAAACTGGAGTTAGGACGCGCGAAACTGCTATGAATTCAACATATTATAAAATTTTGTAGGTTTCATTTTGACCAATAAATGAATAAACGTAGTTCACGCAATGTCTGTCCTTATCAAAACTTATATTTATTTACTTTTTAGAGCTTAGGCCTATAAAAATACTACATTAATATTCACCCTTACACCTCAAATATTATTTTATTATAAAAACTTTTCAGCTTCCAAACTAAGTAATGTGCACATATACGAACTACATCAGTCGATTGCTTCAAGCTTTCTCTACAAAATGTAAAGTCCACTTATTTAAAATAGGTGACCAAATGTTCTTATATGCTAATAGCAACAACTCCGTGCAAGAAAAACTGGAGTTAGGACGCGCGAAAAATGCTATGAATTCAACATTTTATAAAATTTTGTTGGTTTCACTTAGACCAATGAAAGAATAAATGTAGTTTACACAATGTCTGTGCTTATCAAAACTTATATTTATTTACTTTTTTAGAACTAAGGTCTTAAAACTACTACATTAATAATCACCCTTGCACCTCAAAAATTATTATATTTTAAAAACATTTCAGCTGCCAAACTAAATATTGTGCACATATACGAGCTACATCAGTCGATTGCTACAAGCTTTCTCTACAAAATGTACTGTCCATGTTTTCAAAATGGGTCGACATATTTTCTGTATATGCTTTTCGCAACAACTCCATGCATGAAAAACATGAGTTAGGATGAGCGAAAAATGCTATCAATTCAAAACTTTATAAAATTTTATTGGTTTCATTATGACCAATGAAAGAATAATCGTAGTTTACACAATGTCTGTCCTTATCAAAACTTTTATTTATTTAATTTTTTGAGAGCATAGGTTTTATAAATATACTACATTAATAATCACCCTTGCACCTCAAAAATTATTATATTTTAAAAATTTTGCAACAGCCAAACTAAGTAATTTGCACATATACCAGCCACATCAGTCACTTGCTACAAGCTTCTCTACAAAATGTACTGTCCACCTTTTCAAAATGTGTCAGAGATTTTCTTATATGCTAATAGCAACAACTCTGTGCATGAAGAACTGGAATTAGGCCGCGCGAAAAATGCTATGAATTCAATACTTTATACAATTTTATTGGTTTCATTATGATCAAAGAAAGATTAACACACATCACACAATGTCTATCCTTATCAAAACTTATATTATTTAATTTTTGAGAGCAAAGTTCTATAAAAACACCACATTAATATTAACTCTTGCAACTCAAAATTTATTATATTTAAAACATTTGCAGATCCCAAACTTAGTAATGTGCACATATACCAGCTACATCAGTCGATTTCTAAAAGCTTTCTCTACAAAATGTACTGTCCACTTTTTCAAAATGGGTCGCCAATTTATCTTATATGCTAATAGCAACAACTTCGTGCAAAAACACTGGAGTTAGGACGCGCGAAAAATGCTATGATTTCAACATTTTATAAAACTTTGTTGGTTTCATTTAGACCAATGAAAGAATAAATGTAGTTCACACAATGTCTGTCCTTATAAAAACATTTATTTATTTTATTCTTGAGAGCATAGGTCTATAAAAATACTACATTAATAATCACCCTTGCACCTCAAAAATTATTATATTTTAAAAAAAGTGCAGCTGCCAAACAAAGTAAGGTGCAAATATACCAGCTACATCAGTCGATTGCTACAAGCTTTCTTTACAAAATTTACTGTCCACTTTTTAAAAATGGGTCGGACAAATTTTCTAACATGCTAATAGCAACAACTCCGTGCAAGAAAAACTGGAGTTAGGCCGCGTGAAAAATGCTATGAATTCAACATATTATAAAATTTTGTTGGTTCCATTTGACCAATGAATGAATAAACATAGTTCACGCAATGTCTGTCCTTATCGAAACTTACTTTTATTTACTTTTTTAAGCTTAGGCCTATAAAAATACTACATTAATAATCACCCTTACACCTCAAATATTATTATATTTTAAAAATGTGCAGCTGCCAAACTAAGTAAGGTTTACATATACTAGCTACATCAGTCGATTGCTACAAGATTTCTCTACAAAATGTACTGTCCCTTTTTTCAAAATGGGTCGACAGATTTTCTTATATGCTTATAGAAACAACTCCGTGCATGAAGAACTGGAGTTAGGCCGCGCGAAAAATGCTATGAATTCAAAACTTATAAAATATTATTGGTTTCATTATGACCAATGAAAGAATAATCGTAGTTCACACTATGTCAGTCCTTATCTAAACCTATATATATATTTTTTTTTTTTTAAGCATTCGTCTATAAAAAATACTACATTAATAATCACCCTTGCACCTCAAAAATTATTATATTTAAAAAAATTTTTGCAACATCCAAACTAAGTAATGTGCACATATACCAGCTACATCAGTCGATTGCTACAAGCTTCTCTACAAAATGTACTGTCCACGTTTTAAAAATGGGTCGACAGATTTTCTAAAAGCTTATAGAAACAACTCCGTGCATGAAGAACTGGAGATAGGACGCGTGAAATATGCTATGTATTCAAAACTTATACAATTTTATTGGTTTCATTATGATCAAAGAAAGATTTACACACATCACAGAATATATGTCCTTATCAAAACTTAATTTATTTATTTTTGAGAGCATAGGTCTATAAACATACTACATTAATAGTAGTAGTATACGAATGTATGTCCGAGATCTGGGTTCTGGGTGTGGAGCCGAGAGCCGTCTCCGCCATATTTGATTGTGACGTCACAGCGGCCATTTTGGATGGTTGTGACCTTGACCTTTGACCTTGACCTTGACCCCGACGGCCATTTTGGATCCGCCATATTGGATCCGCCATTTTGGATGACGTCATTGTGTTCTCGAACTTTCCACCATTTTGTTTTCCGCCATTTTGGTTTATGACGTCACCGTTGCAATTTCCGTTACGTCCGCCATCTTTAACTTAATTTATTTATTATCCGATTTTATTGAAATTTTTTTTAAAAAATAAAAAAAAATTAAATAATAAAATTTTAATAAATTATTTATAAAAAATATACATTAACGACACGGAGTTTGGAGTCCTCGGTTCGAACCCGACAGGTGCAAAAATTTAAAAATGGCGACCGATCCTTCCTCAATGGTGGGTGCTAGCAGACTGACCCCCACCACTTATGTCAATGCACATATACCATCAGGTAGTATGACGTCATGTCCGCCATCTTGAAATTTGGACGCCATCTTGAAAATCTTTATTTATTATCCGATTTTAATGAAAAAAATTCCAAAATTCATCAAAAAATTAACGTATTTGAATTCTGTTTGATTATATCGATGTACGTCCTTGGTTTGATTTCCGACGAGAGTAAACAGTCGATCCTTCCTCCATGAAAGCTACCTAGACTGATCTATCACCACCAATACCAAGGTATATATATCGTCAACTGGTATGACATCATGTCCGCCATCTTGTCTTCATCTGCTGGAGACCACCATCTTGTTTTCGTCTGATAGAGTGTGCTGATACCATGTAGTATAATTATCTGTTCACGATACTTTTGTCCTCAACTGTTGACATTGAACATTGACCTTGAAATTTGACCTTGACCTTGAAATTTGACCTTGACCTTGAAATTTGACCTTGACCTCGAAATTTGACATTGACCTTGAAATTTGACTTTGTCCTTGAAATATGACTTTGTGTTTGTCGACCATCATGGATTCGACATTTTATGTTCAGTACATGCTACCAGGAGCTACCACCTGCTGAAGTACTCCATCTTGTGTGTACTTGTATTATAGAGCACATTTCCATCTGGATAATTTTATTCTAACCCGCTACAGTGCAGTAATCATTTATTACCGAGATGCCCCCCTGCCATCTTGAAATTCGGCCGCCATCTTGAAATCATGTAATAATGTAGCTATAAAAGCGCGAAAAAAATCCAAAATTCATAAAAAAATCACTCATTAACTTACATATTGATTCGATCCGCTCCAGTCCTTGGTTCGATCCCTGAATGATGCAAAACATTTAATTTTATATAAAAAATAATAATTTCAATAAACCATGTTCAAAATTCTTAAAGAGACTTTAAATCCTCTACTACCATCATCCTATCAGACATCAAGACCACCATATTGGAATTTCGTAATTGTAATGCTAGAGATTCGGGAAAAAGTTCAAAATTCATTAAATAAATTTGTAATCTATATACTGATTGATTAGATCGACTAAGGTCCTTGGTTCGATCCCTGGCCGATACAAAACAACTTTAATTTTAAAAAAGTACCAGAAAAGTGTAAGGTTTCAGAAATAAAACACCTCAAAGTCTTTTACAAACATAATATTTATTACACAATTTCTATCCTACTACAGAATCACTTGCGAAAGCCAACAATCTTATAAACATTTAGCCCTGCATAGACGTGCAACGACTACTTCTTAGCTCCAAATGGCTCCCACAGCTCCAACAGCCTCCAAATGCTTAACACAGCTCCAAATGGTTCCAAATGCTCCAAACGGCTCCAAATGCTCCAAATGTCTCCAGCAGCTCCAAATGCTTGACAGCTCCAAATGCTTCAAAAGACTCCAAATGCTCCAACAGCTCCAAAAAAAAGGCTCCAAATGCTCCAATAGCCTCCAAATGCTTAACACAGCTCCAAATGGCTCCAAATGCTCCAAATGTCTCCAAAAGGCTCCAAATGCTTCAAAAGGCTCCAAATTCTCCAACAGCCTCCAAATGCTTCAAAAGGCTCCAAATGCTCCAAATGCTCCAAACGGCCTCCAAATGGCTCCAACAGCTCCAACAGCCTCCAAATGCTTGACAGCTCCAAATGTTTCGAGCAGCTCCAAATGCTCCAAATGCATAACACAGCTCCAAATGGCTCCAAATGCTCCAAACGGCCTCCAAATGCTTGACAGCTCCAAATGTCTCCAGCAGCTCCAAATTCTCCAACAGCTCCAAAAAAAGGCTCCAAAAGCTCCAACAGCCTCCAAATGCTTAACACAGTTCCAAATGTTTCCAAATGCTCCAAACGGCCTCCAAATGCTTGACAGCTCCAAATGTTTCCAGCAGCTCCAAATGTTTCCAGCAGCTCCAAATGCTCCAAATGCTTGACAGCTCCAAATGCTTCAAAAGGCTCCAAATGCTCCAAATGCTCCAAACGGCCTCCAAATGGCTCCAACAGCTCCAACAGCTTCCAAATGCTTGACAGCTCCAAATGTTTCCAGCAGCTCCAAATGCTCCAAATGGCTCCAACAGCCTCCAAATGCTTAACACAGCTCTAAATGGCTCCAACAGCTCCAAAAGACTCCAAATGCTTCAAAAGGCTCCAATAATTGCTCCAAGAGCTCCATCTTCAATTGGTTCCAACTGATTCCTATTACTTTTATCGAACTTGGCATGATTACTAACATGTCTTTATCAGTATACATTTTGACTGGCAGTGATAACGTTTTTTACACCTTTAAGTTATAAGTTTTATTTATAAATCAGATTTCGATAAATGATAGCTTCCATCTGGAAAGAAAATATATTAATTTATCTTCAAGTTTATAATAATACATTTAATTTAATCCATTATTGTATGTAGCCAGCTTCCCTCAGTTCTTTGAGTATGAAGGATATTTCTTTAATGTTCGAATAGTTTCCTGCATAAAGCGATCCATGTAGTAGTCGTAGCCTGTTAACCAATATGTTAGGATCTTCCCATGAGGTATAATCAATCTCTTCTGCTGCCTTCATCATCCTTGCATGTTTATAATAAATATTATCTCTGGTGTCTATCGTTTTAACACCAACCACAAGGTCACTTTCGTCATCTTGCCAGTGATTATCACAAGCTTGATCAGGATAATTTATTTTATTACGTCGTTTCCATCGTTTTGGTCTCAAACCACCATCACAGTCTTCACTCTTGCATGCTTTTGGTGCTTCAGTACAGCACTCAATCATGTCAGCCTCAGATGTGTCACCACAAATTTCAATCATGCCAGCTTCTGATGCGTCACCACAGTCTTCAATCATGTCAGCACCACAAACTTGATCAGGATAATTTATTTTATTACGTCGTTTCCATCGTTTTGGTCTCAGACTGCCATCACAGTCTTCGATCTTGCCTGCTTTAGGTGTTTCAGTACAGTACTCAATCATGTCAGCCTCAGATGTGTCACCACAATCTTCAATCATGCCAGCCTCAGATGATTCATCAAAGTCTTCAACCTTGTAAGCTTCAGGTGGTTCTCCATCTTTCACATTTTCATGGAGACGACTAGATATTGGAGTAAATATATTTTCATTTCTAATGTGCTTACAACTTCCTTCGTTTGTTTTAAATTTTAAATTATTATCTTGATCTAGATCAGTAATTTTAGCATTAGCTTTTTCGCCTTCGTTCCTCTTCCGCGATGTTGTAGCCCAGTCTTCGTTATCTTTATTCATCTTAATTGTACAGGTCTTGTAATGTCTATCCAAGTAATATCTTCTACCAAAGGATTTCTGACACTGACTGCAATGAAATGGTTTTTGACAAGGACCCAAATTACACTCGCTTCGCTCATGTCGTTTAGCATTCTTTCTCAAGGTAAACACCTTGCTACAGTATCTACAGGGATGACGTTTTGATACAGCAACAAATCCCGTTTCAGTATTCATATTAGTTATTGAGACTAATGCCAGATGCAAACTAAGAGTTTTAAATTAGATATATTACTTAAATAGAATTTTTTAATTATTTCATCAGCGAGAATTAATTTATCTCATTCAAAGGTACTTGTTGCAAGTAGTTCTGCTTTTCAACAACAGATGTCGCCACATGTTACTTGCAGGTAAATAATATTTAGTTCTTTTATGCGGGATGCGGGATGCTCACTAACGATCGCAAAAGAAGGATGGCTTCGCTAGACTCCAAGGAGAAGGAAGTTCGTCCATCCTGTTAGTGCTTCTTAGATTTCTCAGAGATTATTTGACTGAGTAATGATATTTTTTTTTTAAATTTCCACCTGATAAAAATATTACAAGTGCTGATTTATTGGCAGAATTTCAATAATTAAATGCAACCTTGAATAAAAAATGACATGACTCATTAAGTAAAAAATTCTCCATGCAGAGATCAATTCCTCATCAGTAACCAGAAGCACTCGGAGAAAACCATCAGATGTCTAGTCAGGAATAATCAGAAGCACCCAGAGAAAACCATCAAAATATTGTCAAGAATAATCAGGAGCACACGGAGAAAACTACCATAATATTGTCAAGAATAAACGGGAGCACACGGAGAAATCCACCATAATATTGACAAGAATAATCAGGAGCACACGGAGAAAACCACCGCAAGTTTTCTTTGATATCATAAAATTTCAGGAAAAAAATAATACTAAAAATAAAAATAAATTAATAAAAAATTTAAAATAAAATAAAATAAAAAAATACATAAATATATTCTGCTAGCTTGTGAACTTCTCATTGTTGAACAAAGATAGCGTTCTAGTACAAGCCAGAATTTTATGTATATTTTTTATTTTATTTTTTTTTTAATTTTTTATTAATTTATTTTTATTTTTAGTATTATTTTTTTCCTGAAATTTTATGATATCAAAGAAAACTTGCGGTGGTTTACTCCGTGTGCTCCTGATTATTCTTGTCAATATTATGGTGGATTTCTCCGTGTGCTCCCGTTTATTCTTGACAATATTATGGTAGTTTTCTCCGTGTGCTCCTGATTATTCTTGACAATATTTTGATGGTTTTCTCTGGGTGCTTCTGATTATTCCTGACTAGACATCTGATGGTTTTCTCCGAGTGCTTCTAATTACTGATGAGGAATTGATCTCTGCATGGAGAATTTTTTACTTAATGAGTCATGTCATTTTTTATTCAAGGTTGCATTTAATTATTGAAATTCTGCCAATAAATCAGCACTTGTAATATTTTTATCAGGTGGAAATTTAAAAAAAAATATATATCATTACTCAGTCAAATAATCTCTGAGAAATCTAAGAAGCACTAACAGGATGGACGAACTTCCTTCTCCTTGGAGTCTAGCGAAGCCATCCTTCTTTTGCGATCGTTAGTGAGCATCCCGCATCCCGCATAAAAGAACTAAATATTATTTACCTGCAAGTAACATGTAGCGACATCTGTTGTTGAAAAGCAGAACTACTTGCAACAAGTACCTTTGAATGAGATAAATTAATTCTCGCTGATGAAATAATTAAAAAATTCTATTTAAGTAATATATCTAATTTAAAACTCTTAGTTTGCATCTGGCATAAGTCTCAATAACTAATATGAATCCTGAAACGGGATTTGTTGCTGTATCAAAACGTCATCACTGTAGATACTGTAGCAAGGTGTTTACCTTGAGAAAGAATGCTAAACGACATGAGCGAAGCGAGTGTAATTTGGGTCCTTGTCAAAAACCATTTCATTGCAGTCAGTGTCAGAAATCCTTTGGTAGAAGATATTACTTGGATAGACATTACAAGACCTGTACAATTAAGATGAATAAAGATAACGAAGACTGGGCTACAACATCGCGGAAGAGGAACGAAGGCGAAAAAGCTAATGCTAAAATTACTGATCTAGATCAAGATAATAATTTAAAATTTAAAACAAACGAAGGAAGTTGTAAGCACATTAGAAATGAAAATATATTTACTCCAATATCTAGTCGTCTCCATGAAAATGTGAAAGATGGAGAACCACCTGAAGCTTACAAGGTTGAAGACTTTGATGAATCATCTGAGGCTGGCATGATTGAAGATTGTGGTGACACATCTGAGGCTGACAAGATTGAGTACTGTACTGAAGCACCAAAAGCATGCAAGAGCGAAGACTGTGATGGTGGTTTGAGACCAAAACGATGGAAACGACGTAATAAAATAAATTATCCTGATCAAGCTTGTGATAATCACTGGCAAGATGACGAAAGTGACCTTGTGGTTGGTGTTAAAACGATAGACACCAGAGATAATATTTATTATAAACATGCAAGGATGATGAAGGCAGCAGAAGAGATTGATTATACCTCATGGGAAGATCCTAACATATTGGTTAACAGGCTACGACTACTACATGGTTCGCTTTGTGCAGGAAACTATTCGAACATTAAAGAAATATCCTTCATACTCAAAGAACTGAGGGAAGCTGGCTACATACAATAATGGATTAAATTAAATGTATGTGTATAAACTTGAAGATAAATTAATATATTTTCTTTCCAGATGGAAGCTATCATTTATCGAAATCTGATTTCTAAATAAAACTTATAACTTAAAGGTGTAAAAAACGTTACCACTGCCAGTCAAAATGTTTACTGATAAAGACATGTTAGTAATCATGCCAAGTTCGATAAAAGTAATAGGAATCAGTTGGAACCAATTGAAGATGGAGCTCTTGGAGCAATTGGAGCCTTTTGAAGCATTTGGAGTCTTTTGGAGCTGTTTGAGCCATTTAGAGCTGTGTTAAGCATTTGGAGGCTGTTAGAGCCATTTGGAGCATTTGGAGCTGCTGGAAACATTTGGAGCTGTCTAGCATTTGGAGGCTGTTGGAGCTGTTGGAGCCATTTGGAGGCCGTTTGGAGCATTTGGAGCATTTGGAGCCTTTTGAAGCATTTGGAGCTGTCAAGCATTTGGAGCATTTGGAGCTGCTGGAAACATTTGGAGCTGCTGGAAACATTTGGAGCCTTTTGAAGCATTTGGAGCTGTCAAGCATTTGGAGCATTTGGAGCTGCTGGAAACATTTGGAGCTGTCAAGCATTTGGAGGCCGTTTGGAGCATTTGGAGCCATTTGGAACTCTGTTAAGCATTTGGAGGCTGTTGGAGCTTTTGGAGCCTTTTTTTGGAGCTGTTGGAGCATTTGGAGCTGCTGGAGACATTTGGAGCTGTCAAGCATTTGGAGGCCATTTGGAGCATTTGGAGCCATTTAGAGCTGTGTTATGCATTTGGAGCATTTGGAGCTGCTCGAAACATTTGGAGCTGTCAAGCATTTGGAGGCTGTTGGAGCTGTTGGAGCCATTTGGAGGCCGTTTGGAGCATTTGGAGCATTTGGAGCCTTTTGAAGCATTTGGAGCTGTCAAGCATTTGGAGGCTGTTGGAGAATTTGGAGCCTTTTGAAGCATTTGGAGCCTTTTGGAGACATTTGGAGCATTTGGAGCCGTTTGGAGCATTTGGAGCCATTTGGAGCTGTCAAGCATTTGAAGGCTGTCAAGCATTTGGAGGCCGTTTGGAGCATTTGGAGCCATTTGGAGCTGTGTTAAGCATTTGGAGGCTATTGGAGCATTTGGAGCCTTTTTTTGGAGCTGTTGGAGCATTTGGAGCCTTTTGAAGCATTTAAAGCTGTCAAGCATTTGGAGCTGCTGGAGACATTTGGAGCATTTGGAGCCGTTTGGAGCATTTGGAACCATTTGGAGCTGTGTTAAGCATTTGGAGGCTGTTGGAGCTGTGGGAGCCATTTGGAGCTAAGAAGTAGTCGTTGCACATCTATGCAGGGCTAAATGTTTATAAGATTGTTGGCTTTCGCAAGTGATTCTGTAGTAGGATAGAAATTGTGTAATAAATATTATGTTTGTAAAAGACTTTGAGGTGTTTTATTTCTGAAACCTTACACTTTTCTGGTATTTTTTTAAAATTAAAGTTGTTTTGTATCGGCCAGGGATCGAACCATGGACCTTAGTCGATCTAATCAATCAGTATATAGATTACAAATTTATTTAATGAATTTTGAACTTTTTTCCGAATCTCTAGCATTACAATTACGAATTTCCAATATGGTGGTCTGGATGTCTGATAGGATGATGGTAGTAGAGGATTTAAAGTCTCTTTAAGAATTTTGAACATGGTTTATTGAAATTATTATTTTTTATATAAAATTAAATGTTTTGCATCATTCAGGGATCGAACCAAGGACTGGAGCGGATCGAATCAATATGTAAGTTAATGAGTGATTTTTTTTATGAATTTTGGATTTTTTCGCGCTTTTATAGCTACATTATTACATGATTTCAAGATGGCGGCCGAATTTCAAGATGGCGGGGGGGCACCTCGGTAATAAATGATTACTGCACTGTAGCGGGTTAGAATAAAATTATCCAGATGGAAATGTGCTCTATAATACAAGTACACACAAGATAGAGTACTTCAGCAGGTGGTAGCTCCTGGTAGCATGTACTGAACATAAAATGTCGAATCCATGATGGTCGACAAGGACAAAGTCAAATTTCAAGGGCAAAGTCAAATTTCAAGGTCAAGGTCAAATTTCGAGGTCAATGTCAAATTTCAAGGTCAAGGTCAAATTTAAAGGTCAAGGTCAAATTTCAAGGTCAATGTCAAATTTCAAGGTCAATGTTCAATGTCAACAGTAGAGGACAAAAGTATCGTGAACAGATAATTATACTACATAGTATCGGCACACTCTATCAGACGAAAACAAGATGGTGGTCTCCAGCGGATGAAGACAAGATGGCGGACATGATGTCATACCAGTTGACGATATATATACCTTGGTATTGGTGGTGATAGATCAGTCTAGGTAGCTTTCATGGAGGAAGGATCGACAGTTTACTCTCGTCGGGAATCGAACCAAGGACGTACATCGATATAATAAAACAGAATTCAAATATGTTAATTTTTTGATGAATTTTGGAATTTTTTTCATTAAAATCGGATAACAAATAAAGATTTTCAAGATGGCGTCCAAATTTCAAGATGGCGGACATGATGTCATACTACCTGATGGTATATGTGCATTGACATAAGTGGTGGGGGTCATTCTGCTAGCACCCACCATTGAGGAAGGACCGGTCGCCATTTTTAAATTTTTTGCACCTGTCGGGTTCGAACCGAGGACTCCAAACTCCGTGTCGTTAATGTATATTTTTTATAAATAATTTATTAAAATTTTATTATTTAATTTTTTTTATTTTTTAAAAAAAATTTCATTAAAATCGGATAATAAATAAAAAAATTTAAGATGGCGGACGTAACGGAAATTGCAACGGTGACGTCATAAACCAAAATGGCGGAAAACAAAATGGTGGAAAGTTCGAGAACACAATGACGTCATCCAAAATGGCGGATCCAAGATGTCGGATCCAAAATGGCCGTCGGGGTCAAGGTCAAGTTCAAAGGGAAAGGTCACAACCAAGATGGCCGCTGTGACGTCACAATCAAATATGGCGGAGCCGGCTCTCGGCTCCACACCCAGGACCCAGATCTCGGACATACATTCGTATACTACTAATAGTCACCCTTGCAAATCAAGAATTATTATATTTTAGAAAATTCGCATCTCCCAAACTAAGTAATGTGCAAATATACCTGCTACATCAGTCGATAAAAAAAAACTTTCTTAATAAAATGTACTGTCCACTTTTTCAAAATGGGTCGATAAATTTTTTGTATATGCTTTTCGCAACAACTCCATGCATGAAAAACTGGAGTTAGGCCGCGCGAAAAATACTATGAATTCAAAACCTTATACAATTTTATTGGTTTCATTATGATCAAAGAAAGATTAACACACATCACACAATGTCTGTCCTTATCAAAACTTATATTATTTTTAATTTTTGAGAGAATAGGTCTATAAAAACACTACATTTATATTCACCCTTGCAACTCAAACATTATTATATTTTAAAAAAATTGCAACTGCCAAACTAAGTATTGTGCACATATACCAGCTACATCAGTCGATTGCTATAAGCTTCTCTACAAAATGTACTGTCCATGTTTTAAAATTGGGTGGACAATTTTCTTATATGCTAATAGCAACAACTACGTGCAAGGACGACTGGAGTTAGGACGCACGAAAAATGCTATGATTTCAACATTTTATAAAATTTTGTTGGTTTCATTTATACCAATGAAAGAATAAATGTAGTTTACACAATGTCTGTCCTTATCAAAACTTATATTTATAAACTTTTTTAGGGCTTAGGTCTATAAGAATACTACATTAATAAACACCCTTGCACCTCAAATTATATTAAATTTTAAAAAATTTGCAGCTCCCGACCTAAGTAATGTGCACATATACCAGCTACATCAGTTGATTGCTACAAGCTTTCTCAACAAAATGTACTATTCACTTTTTCAAAATGTGTGGACAGATTTTCTGTATATGCTTTTCGCAACAACTCCGTGCATGAAAAACTGGAGTTAAGCAGCGTCATTATGCTATGAATTCAAAACTTTATAAAATTTTATTGGTTTCGTTATGATCAATGAATCATTAAAATACATCACACAATGTCTATCCTTATCAAAACTTATATTTATTTAATTTTTGAGAGCATAGGTCTATAAAAATACTACATTAATAGTCACCCTTGCAACTCAAGAATTATTATATTTTAGAAAATTAGCATCTCCCAAAATAAGTAATGTGCACATTTACCAGCTACATCAGTCGATTGCTACAAGCTTTCTCTACAAAATGTACTGTCCACTTATTTAAAATAGGTCGAACAAATTTTCTTATATGCTAATAGCAACAACTACGTGTAAGAAAAACTGGAGTTAGGACGCGCGAAACTGCTATGAATTCAACATATTATAAAATTTTGTAGGTTTCATTTTGACCAATAAATGAATAAACGTAGTTCACGCAATGTCTGTCCTTATCAAAACTTATATTTATTTACTTTTTAGAGCTTAGGCCTATAAAAATACTACATTAATATTCAGCCTTACACCTCAAATATTATTTTATTATAAAAACTTTTCAGCTTCCAAACTAAGTAATGTGCACATATACGAACTACATCAGTCGATTGCTTCAAGCTTTCTCTACAAAATGTAAAGTCCACTTATTTAAAATAGGTGACCAAATGTTCTTATATGCTAATAGCAACAACTCCGTGCAAGAAAAACTGGAGTTAGGACGCGCGAAAAATGCTATGAATTCAACATTTTATAAAATTTTGTTGGTTTCACTTAGACCAATGAAAGAATAAATGTAGTTTACACAATGTCTGTGCTTATCAAAACTTATATTTATTTACTTTTTTAGAACTAAGGTCTTAAAACTACTACATTAATAATCACCCTTGCACCTCAAAAATTATTATATTTTAAAAACATTTCAGCTGCCAAACTAAATATTGTGCACATATACGAGCTACATCAGTCGATTGCTACAAGCTTTCTCTACAAAATGTACTGTCCATGTTTTCAAAATGGGTCGACATATTTTCTGTATATGCTTTTCGCAACAACTCCATGCATGAAAAACATGAGTTAGGATGAGCGAAAAATGCTATCAATTCAAAACTTTATAAAATTTTATTGGTTTCATTATGACCAATGAAAGAATAATCGTAGTTTACACAATGTCTGTCCTTATCAAAACTTTTATTTATTTAATTTTTTGAGAGCATAGGTTTTATAAATATACTACATTAATAATCACCCTTGCACCTCAAAAATTATTATATTTTAAAAATTTTGCAACAGCCAAACTAAGTAATTTGCACATATACCAGCCACATCAGTCACTTGCTACAAGCTTCTCTACAAAATGTACTGTCCACCTTTTCAAAATGTGTCAGAGATTTTCTTATATGCTAATAGCAACAACTCTGTGCATGAAGAACTGGAATTAGGCCGCGCGAAAAATGCTATGAATTCAATACTTTATACAATTTTATTGGTTTCATTATGATCAAAGAAAGATTAACACACATCACACAATGTCTATCCTTATCAAAACTTATATTATTTAATTTTTGAGAGCAAAGTTCTATAAAAACACCACATTAATATTAACTCTTGCAACTCAAAATTTATTATATTTAAAACATTTGCAGATCCCAAACTTAGTAATGTGCACATATACCAGCTACATCAGTCGATTTCTAAAAGCTTTCTCTACAAAATGTACTGTCCACTTTTTCAAAATGGGTCGCCAATTTATCTTATATGCTAATAGCAACAACTTCGTGCAAAAACACTGGAGTTAGGACGCGCGAAAAATGCTATGATTTCAACATTTTATAAAACTTTGTTGGTTTCATTTAGACCAATGAAAGAATAAATGTAGTTCACACAATGTCTGTCCTTATAAAAACATTTATTTATTTTATTCTTGAGAGCATAGGTCTATAAAAATACTACATTAATAATCACCCTTGCACCTCAAAAATTATTATATTTTAAAAAAAGTGCAGCTGCCAAACAAAGTAAGGTGCAAATATACCAGCTATATCAGTCGATTGCTACAAGCTTTCTTTACAAAATTTACTGTCCACTTTTTAAAAATGGGTCGGACAAATTTTCTAACATGCTAATAGCAACAACTCCGTGCAAGAAAAACTGGAGTTAGGCCGCGTGAAAAATGCTATGAATTCAACATATTATAAAATTTTGTTGGTTCCATTTGACCAATGAATGAATAAACATAGTTCACGCAATGTCTGTCCTTATCGAAACTTACTTTTATTTACTTTTTTAAGCTTAGGCCTATAAAAATACTACATTAATAATCACCCTTACACCTCAAATATTATTATATTTTAAAAATGTGCAGCTGCCAAACTAAGTAAGGTTTACATATACTAGCTACATCAGTCGATTGCTACAAGATTTCTCTACAAAATGTACTGTCCCTTTTTTCAAAATGGGTCGACAGATTTTCTTATATGCTTATAGAAACAACTCCGTGCATGAAGAACTGGAGTTAGGCCGCGCGAAAAATGCTATGAATTCAAAACTTATAAAATATTATTGGTTTCATTATGACCAATGAAAGAATAATCGTAGTTCACACTATGTCAGTCCTTATCTAAACCTATATATATATTTTTTTTTTTTTAAGCATTCGTCTATAAAAAATACTACATTAATAATCACCCTTGCACCTCAAAAATTATTATATTTAAAAAAATTTTTGCAACATCCAAACTAAGTAATGTGCACATATACCAGCTACATCAGTCGATTGCTACAAGCTTCTCTACAAAATGTACTGTCCACGTTTTAAAAATGGGTCGACAGATTTTCTAAAAGCTTATAGAAACAACTCCGTGCATGAAGAACTGGAGATAGGACGCGTGAAATATGCTATGTATTCAAAACTTATACAATTTTATTGGTTTCATTATGATCAAAGAAAGATTTACACACATCACAGAATATATGTCCTTATCAAAACTTAATTTATTTATTTTTGAGAGCATAGGTCTATAAACATACTACATTAATAGTAGTAGTATACGAATGTATGTCCGAGATCTGGGTTCTGGGTGTGGAGCCGAGAGCCGTCTCCGCCATATTTGATTGTGACGTCACAGCGGCCATTTTGGATGGTTGTGACCTTGACCTTTGACCTTGACCTTGACCCCGACGGCCATTTTGGATCCGCCATATTGGATCCGCCATTTTGGATGACGTCATTGTGTTCTCGAACTTTCCACCATTTTGTTTTCCGCCATTTTGGTTTATGACGTCACCGTTGCAATTTCCGTTACGTCCGCCATCTTTAACTTAATTTATTTATTATCCGATTTTATTGAAATTTTTTTTAAAAAATAAAAAAAAATTAAATAATAAAATTTTAATAAATTATTTATAAAAAATATACATTAACGACACGGAGTTTGGAGTCCTCGGTTCGAACCCGACAGGTGCAAAAATTTAAAAATGGCGACCGATCCTTCCTCAATGGTGGGTGCTAGCAGACTGACCCCCACCACTTATGTCAATGCACATATACCATCAGGTAGTATGACGTCATGTCCGCCATCTTGAAATTTGGACGCCATCTTGAAAATCTTTATTTATTATCCGATTTTAATGAAAAAAATTCCAAAATTCATCAAAAAATTAACGTATTTGAATTCTGTTTGATTATATCGATGTACGTCCTTGGTTTGATTTCCGACGAGAGTAAACAGTCGATCCTTCCTCCATGAAAGCTACCTAGACTGATCTATCACCACCAATACCAAGGTATATATATCGTCAACTGGTATGACATCATGTCCGCCATCTTGTCTTCATCTGCTGGAGACCACCATCTTGTTTTCGTCTGATAGAGTGTGCTGATACCATGTAGTATAATTATCTGTTCACGATACTTTTGTCCTCAACTGTTGACATTGAACATTGACCTTGAAATTTGACCTTGACCTTGAAATTTGACCTTGACCTTGAAATTTGACCTTGACCTCGAAATTTGACATTGACCTTGAAATTTGACTTTGTCCTTGAAATATGACTTTGTGTTTGTCGACCATCATGGATTCGACATTTTATGTTCAGTACATGCTACCAGGAGCTACCACCTGCTGAAGTACTCCATCTTGTGTGTACTTGTATTATAGAGCACATTTCCATCTGGATAATTTTATTCTAACCCGCTACAGTGCAGTAATCATTTATTACCGAGATGCCCCCCTGCCATCTTGAAATTCGGCCGCCATCTTGAAATCATGTAATAATGTAGCTATAAAAGCGCGAAAAAAATCCAAAATTCATAAAAAAATCACTCATTAACTTACATATTGATTCGATCCGCTCCAGTCCTTGGTTCGATCCCTGAATGATGCAAAACATTTAATTTTATATAAAAAATAATAATTTCAATAAACCATGTTCAAAATTCTTAAAGAGACTTTAAATCCTCTACTACCATCATCCTATCAGACATCAAGACCACCATATTGGAATTTCGTAATTGTAATGCTAGAGATTCGGGAAAAAGTTCAAAATTCATTAAATAAATTTGTAATCTATATACTGATTGATTAGATCGACTAAGGTCCTTGGTTCGATCCCTGGCCGATACAAAACAACTTTAATTTTAAAAAAGTACCAGAAAAGTGTAAGGTTTCAGAAATAAAACACCTCAAAGTCTTTTACAAACATAATATTTATTACACAATTTCTATCCTACTACAGAATCACTTGCGAAAGCCAACAATCTTATAAACATTTAGCCCTGCATAGACGTGCAACGACTACTTCTTAGCTCCAAATGGCTCCCACAGCTCCAACAGCCTCCAAATGCTTAACACAGCTCCAAATGGTTCCAAATGCTCCAAACGGCTCCAAATGCTCCAAATGTCTCCAGCAGCTCCAAATGCTTGACAGCTCCAAATGCTTCAAAAGACTCCAAATGCTCCAACAGCTCCAAAAAAAAGGCTCCAAATGCTCCAATAGCCTCCAAATGCTTAACACAGCTCCAAATGGCTCCAAATGCTCCAAATGTCTCCAAAAGGCTCCAAATGCTTCAAAAGGCTCCAAATTCTCCAACAGCCTCCAAATGCTTCAAAAGGCTCCAAATGCTCCAAATGCTCCAAACGGCCTCCAAATGGCTCCAACAGCTCCAACAGCCTCCAAATGCTTGACAGCTCCAAATGTTTCGAGCAGCTCCAAATGCTCCAAATGCATAACACAGCTCCAAATGGCTCCAAATGCTCCAAACGGCCTCCAAATGCTTGACAGCTCCAAATGTCTCCAGCAGCTCCAAATTCTCCAACAGCTCCAAAAAAAGGCTCCAAAAGCTCCAACAGCCTCCAAATGCTTAACACAGTTCCAAATGTTTCCAAATGCTCCAAACGGCCTCCAAATGCTTGACAGCTCCAAATGTTTCCAGCAGCTCCAAATGTTTCCAGCAGCTCCAAATGCTCCAAATGCTTGACAGCTCCAAATGCTTCAAAAGGCTCCAAATGCTCCAAATGCTCCAAACGGCCTCCAAATGGCTCCAACAGCTCCAACAGCTTCCAAATGCTTGACAGCTCCAAATGTTTCCAGCAGCTCCAAATGCTCCAAATGGCTCCAACAGCCTCCAAATGCTTAACACAGCTCTAAATGGCTCCAACAGCTCCAAAAGACTCCAAATGCTTCAAAAGGCTCCAATAATTGCTCCAAGAGCTCCATCTTCAATTGGTTCCAACTGATTCCTATTACTTTTATCGAACTTGGCATGATTACTAACATGTCTTTATCAGTATACATTTTGACTGGCAGTGATAACGTTTTTTACACCTTTAAGTTATAAGTTTTATTTATAAATCAGATTTCGATAAATGATAGCTTCCATCTGGAAAGAAAATATATTAATTTATCTTCAAGTTTATAATAATACATTTAATTTAATCCATTATTGTATGTAGCCAGCTTCCCTCAGTTCTTTGAGTATGAAGGATATTTCTTTAATGTTCGAATAGTTTCCTGCATAAAGCGATCCATGTAGTAGTCGTAGCCTGTTAACCAATATGTTAGGATCTTCCCATGAGGTATAATCAATCTCTTCTGCTGCCTTCATCATCCTTGCATGTTTATAATAAATATTATCTCTGGTGTCTATCGTTTTAACACCAACCACAAGGTCACTTTCGTCATCTTGCCAGTGATTATCACAAGCTTGATCAGGATAATTTATTTTATTACGTCGTTTCCATCGTTTTGGTCTCAAACCACCATCACAGTCTTCACTCTTGCATGCTTTTGGTGCTTCAGTACAGCACTCAATCATGTCAGCCTCAGATGTGTCACCACAAATTTCAATCATGCCAGCTTCTGATGCGTCACCACAGTCTTCAATCATGTCAGCACCACAAACTTGATCAGGATAATTTATTTTATTACGTCGTTTCCATCGTTTTGGTCTCAGACTGCCATCACAGTCTTCGATCTTGCCTGCTTTAGGTGTTTCAGTACAGTACTCAATCATGTCAGCCTCAGATGTGTCACCACAATCTTCAATCATGCCAGCCTCAGATGATTCATCAAAGTCTTCAACCTTGTAAGCTTCAGGTGGTTCTCCATCTTTCACATTTTCATGGAGACGACTAGATATTGGAGTAAATATATTTTCATTTCTAATGTGCTTACAACTTCCTTCGTTTGTTTTAAATTTTAAATTATTATCTTGATCTAGATCAGTAATTTTAGCATTAGCTTTTTCGCCTTCGTTCCTCTTCCGCGATGTTGTAGCCCAGTCTTCGTTATCTTTATTCATCTTAATTGTACAGGTCTTGTAATGTCTATCCAAGTAATATCTTCTACCAAAGGATTTCTGACACTGACTGCAATGAAATGGTTTTTGACAAGGACCCAAATTACACTCGCTTCGCTCATGTCGTTTAGCATTCTTTCTCAAGGTAAACACCTTGCTACAGTATCTACAGGGATGACGTTTTGATACAGCAACAAATCCCGTTTCAGTATTCATATTAGTTATTGAGACTAATGCCAGATGCAAACTAAGAGTTTTAAATTAGATATATTACTTAAATAGAATTTTTTAATTATTTCATCAGCGAGAATTAATTTATCTCATTCAAAGGTACTTGTTGCAAGTAGTTCTGCTTTTCAACAACAGATGTCGCCACATGTTACTTGCAGGTAAATAATATTTAGTTCTTTTATGCGGGATGCGGGATGCTCACTAACGATCGCAAAAGAAGGATGGCTTCGCTAGACTCCAAGGAGAAGGAAGTTCGTCCATCCTGTTAGTGCTTCTTAGATTTCTCAGAGATTATTTGACTGAGTAATGATATTTTTTTTTTAAATTTCCACCTGATAAAAATATTACAAGTGCTGATTTATTGGCAGAATTTCAATAATTAAATGCAACCTTGAATAAAAAATGACATGACTCATTAAGTAAAAAATTCTCCATGCAGAGATCAATTCCTCATCAGTAACCAGAAGCACTCGGAGAAAACCATCAGATGTCTAGTCAGGAATAATCAGAAGCACCCAGAGAAAACCATCAAAATATTGTCAAGAATAATCAGGAGCACACGGAGAAAACTACCATAATATTGTCAAGAATAAACGGGAGCACACGGAGAAATCCACCATAATATTGACAAGAATAATCAGGAGCACACGGAGAAAACCACCGCAAGTTTTCTTTGATATCATAAAATTTCAGGAAAAAAATAATACTAAAAATAAAAATAAATTAATAAAAAATTTAAAATAAAATAAAATAAAAAAATACATAAATATATTCTGCTAGCTTGTGAACTTCTCATTGTTGAACAAAGATAGCGTTCTAGTACAAGCCAGAATTTTATGTATATTTTTTATTTTATTTTTTTTTTAATTTTTTATTAATTTATTTTTATTTTTAGTATTATTTTTTTCCTGAAATTTTATGATATCAAAGAAAACTTGCGGTGGTTTACTCCGTGTGCTCCTGATTATTCTTGTCAATATTATGGTGGATTTCTCCGTGTGCTCCCGTTTATTCTTGACAATATTATGGTAGTTTTCTCCGTGTGCTCCTGATTATTCTTGACAATATTTTGATGGTTTTCTCTGGGTGCTTCTGATTATTCCTGACTAGACATCTGATGGTTTTCTCCGAGTGCTTCTAATTACTGATGAGGAATTGATCTCTGCATGGAGAATTTTTTACTTAATGAGTCATGTCATTTTTTATTCAAGGTTGCATTTAATTATTGAAATTCTGCCAATAAATCAGCACTTGTAATATTTTTATCAGGTGGAAATTTAAAAAAAAATATATATCATTACTCAGTCAAATAATCTCTGAGAAATCTAAGAAGCACTAACAGGATGGACGAACTTCCTTCTCCTTGGAGTCTAGCGAAGCCATCCTTCTTTTGCGATCGTTAGTGAGCATCCCGCATCCCGCATAAAAGAACTAAATATTATTTACCTGCAAGTAACATGTAGCGACATCTGTTGTTGAAAAGCAGAACTACTTGCAACAAGTACCTTTGAATGAGATAAATTAATTCTCGCTGATGAAATAATTAAAAAATTCTATTTAAGTAATATATCTAATTTAAAACTCTTAGTTTGCATCTGGCATAAGTCTCAATAACTAATATGAATCCTGAAACGGGATTTGTTGCTGTATCAAAACGTCATCACTGTAGATACTGTAGCAAGGTGTTTACCTTGAGAAAGAATGCTAAACGACATGAGCGAAGCGAGTGTAATTTGGGTCCTTGTCAAAAACCATTTCATTGCAGTCAGTGTCAGAAATCCTTTGGTAGAAGATATTACTTGGATAGACATTACAAGACCTGTACAATTAAGATGAATAAAGATAACGAAGACTGGGCTACAACATCGCGGAAGAGGAACGAAGGCGAAAAAGCTAATGCTAAAATTACTGATCTAGATCAAGATAATAATTTAAAATTTAAAACAAACGAAGGAAGTTGTAAGCACATTAGAAATGAAAATATATTTACTCCAATATCTAGTCGTCTCCATGAAAATGTGAAAGATGGAGAACCACCTGAAGCTTACAAGGTTGAAGACTTTGATGAATCATCTGAGGCTGGCATGATTGAAGATTGTGGTGACACATCTGAGGCTGACAAGATTGAGTACTGTACTGAAGCACCAAAAGCATGCAAGAGCGAAGACTGTGATGGTGGTTTGAGACCAAAACGATGGAAACGACGTAATAAAATAAATTATCCTGATCAAGCTTGTGATAATCACTGGCAAGATGACGAAAGTGACCTTGTGGTTGGTGTTAAAACGATAGACACCAGAGATAATATTTATTATAAACATGCAAGGATGATGAAGGCAGCAGAAGAGATTGATTATACCTCATGGGAAGATCCTAACATATTGGTTAACAGGCTACGACTACTACATGGTTCGCTTTGTGCAGGAAACTATTCGAACATTAAAGAAATATCCTTCATACTCAAAGAACTGAGGGAAGCTGGCTACATACAATAATGGATTAAATTAAATGTATGTGTATAAACTTGAAGATAAATTAATATATTTTCTTTCCAGATGGAAGCTATCATTTATCGAAATCTGATTTCTAAATAAAACTTATAACTTAAAGGTGTAAAAAACGTTACCACTGCCAGTCAAAATGTATACTGATAAAGACATGTTAGTAATCATGCCAAGTTCGATAAAAGTAATAGGAATCAGTTGGAACCAATTGAAGATGGAGCTCTTGGAGCAATTGGAGCCTTTTGAAGCATTTGGAGTCTTTTGGAGCTGTTTGAGCCATTTAGAGCTGTGTTAAGCATTTGGAGGCTGTTAGAGCCATTTGGAGCATTTGGAGCTGCTGGAAACATTTGGAGCTGTCTAGCATTTGGAGGCTGTTGGAGCTGTTGGAGCCATTTGGAGGCCGTTTGGAGCATTTGGAGCATTTGGAGCCTTTTGAAGCATTTGGAGCTGTCAAGCATTTGGAGCATTTGGAGCTGCTGGAAACATTTGGAGCTGCTGGAAACATTTGGAGCCTTTTGAAGCATTTGGAGCTGTCAAGCATTTGGAGCATTTGGAGCTGCTGGAAACATTTGGAGCTGTCAAGCATTTGGAGGCCGTTTGGAGCATTTGGAGCCATTTGGAACTCTGTTAAGCATTTGGAGGCTGTTGGAGCTTTTGGAGCCTTTTTTTGGAGCTGTTGGAGCATTTGGAGCTGCTGGAGACATTTGGAGCTGTCAAGCATTTGGAGGCCATTTGGAGCATTTGGAGCCATTTAGAGCTGTGTTATGCATTTGGAGCATTTGGAGCTGCTCGAAACATTTGGAGCTGTCAAGCATTTGGAGGCTGTTGGAGCTGTTGGAGCCATTTGGAGGCCGTTTGGAGCATTTGGAGCATTTGGAGCCTTTTGAAGCATTTGGAGCTGTCAAGCATTTGGAGGCTGTTGGAGAATTTGGAGCCTTTTGAAGCATTTGGAGCCTTTTGGAGACATTTGGAGCATTTGGAGCCGTTTGGAGCATTTGGAGCCATTTGGAGCTGTCAAGCATTTGAAGGCTGTCAAGCATTTGGAGGCCGTTTGGAGCATTTGGAGCCATTTGGAGCTGTGTTAAGCATTTGGAGGCTATTGGAGCATTTGGAGCCTTTTTTTGGAGCTGTTGGAGCATTTGGAGCCTTTTGAAGCATTTAAAGCTGTCAAGCATTTGGAGCTGCTGGAGACATTTGGAGCATTTGGAGCCGTTTGGAGCATTTGGAACCATTTGGAGCTGTGTTAAGCATTTGGAGGCTGTTGGAGCTGTGGGAGCCATTTGGAGCTAAGAAGTAGTCGTTGCACATCTATGCAGGGCTAAATGTTTATAAGATTGTTGGCTTTCGCAAGTGATTCTGTAGTAGGATAGAAATTGTGTAATAAATATTATGTTTGTAAAAGACTTTGAGGTGTTTTATTTCTGAAACCTTACACTTTTCTGGTATTTTTTTAAAATTAAAGTTGTTTTGTATCGGCCAGGGATCGAACCATGGACCTTAGTCGATCTAATCAATCAGTATATAGATTACAAATTTATTTAATGAATTTTGAACTTTTTTCCGAATCTCTAGCATTACAATTACGAATTTCCAATATGGTGGTCTGGATGTCTGATAGGATGATGGTAGTAGAGGATTTAAAGTCTCTTTAAGAATTTTGAACATGGTTTATTGAAATTATTATTTTTTATATAAAATTAAATGTTTTGCATCATTCAGGGATCGAACCAAGGACTGGAGCGGATCGAATCAATATGTAAGTTAATGAGTGATTTTTTTTATGAATTTTGGATTTTTTCGCGCTTTTATAGCTACATTATTACATGATTTCAAGATGGCGGCCGAATTTCAAGATGGCGGGGGGGCACCTCGGTAATAAATGATTACTGCACTGTAGCGGGTTAGAATAAAATTATCCAGATGGAAATGTGCTCTATAATACAAGTACACACAAGATGGAGTACTTCAGCAGGTGGTAGCTCCTGGTAGCATGTACTGAACATAAAATGTCGAATCCATGATGGTCGACAAGGACAAAGTCAAATTTCAAGGGCAAAGTCAAATTTCAAGGTCAAGGTCAAATTTCGAGGTCAATGTCAAATTTCAAGGTCAAGGTCAAATTTAAAGGTCAAGGTCAAATTTCAAGGTCAATGTCAAATTTCAAGGTCAATGTTCAATGTCAACAGTAGAGGACAAAAGTATCGTGAACAGATAATTATACTACATAGTATCGGCACACTCTATCAGACGAAAACAAGATGGTGGTCTCCAGCGGATGAAGACAAGATGGCGGACATGATGTCATACCAGTTGACGATATATATACCTTGGTATTGGTGGTGATAGATCAGTCTAGGTAGCTTTCATGGAGGAAGGATCGACAGTTTACTCTCGTCGGGAATCGAACCAAGGACGTACATCGATATAATAAAACAGAATTCAAATATGTTAATTTTTTGATGAATTTTGGAATTTTTTTCATTAAAATCGGATAACAAATAAAGATTTTCAAGATGGCGTCCAAATTTCAAGATGGCGGACATGATGTCATACTACCTGATGGTATATGTGCATTGACATAAGTGGTGGGGGTCATTCTGCTAGCACCCACCATTGAGGAAGGACCGGTCGCCATTTTTAAATTTTTTGCACCTGTCGGGTTCGAACCGAGGACTCCAAACTCCGTGTCGTTAATGTATATTTTTTATAAATAATTTATTAAAATTTTATTATTTAATTTTTTTTATTTTTTAAAAAAAATTTCATTAAAATCGGATAATAAATAAAAAAATTTAAGATGGCGGACGTAACGGAAATTGCAACGGTGACGTCATAAACCAAAATGGCGGAAAACAAAATGGTGGAAAGTTCGAGAACACAATGACGTCATCCAAAATGGCGGATCCAAGATGTCGGATCCAAAATGGCCGTCGGGGTCAAGGTCAAGTTCAAAGGGAAAGGTCACAACCAAGATGGCCGCTGTGACGTCACAATCAAATATGGCGGAGCCGGCTCTCGGCTCCACACCCAGGACCCAGATCTCGGACATACATTCGTATACTACTAATAGTCACCCTTGCAAATCAAGAATTATTATATTTTAGAAAATTCGCATCTCCCAAACTAAGTAATGTGCACATATATTAGCTACATCAGTTGATTGCTACAAGCTTTCTCTACAAAATATACTGTACATTTTTTTAAAATGGGTAGACAGATTTTCTGTATATGTTTTTCGGAACAACTCCGTGCATGAAAAACTGGAGTTAGGCAGCGCAAAAAATACTATGAATTAAATACTTTATAAAATTTTATTGGTTTCATTATGACCAATGCATGAATAAACGTAGTTCCGGCAATGTCTGTCCTTATCAACACTTATATTTATATACTTTTTTAGAGCTTAGGTCTATAAAAACACTACAATAATAATCACCCTTGCAACTCAAAAATTATTATATATTAAAAAATTAGCAGCTGATATACTAAGTAATGTGCACATACACCGGCTACATCAGTCGATTGCTACAAGCTTTCTCTACAAAATGTACTGTCCAAATTTTCAAAATTGGTCGACAGATTTTCTGTATATATTTTTCGCAACAACTCCGTGTATAAAAACTGGAGATAGGACGCGCGAAAAATGCTATGAATTCAATACTTTATAAAATTTTGTTGGTTTCATTTAGAGCAATGAAAGAATAAACGTAGTTCACACAATGTCTGCCCTTATCAAAACTTATATTTATTTACTTTTTTAGAGCTTAGGTCTATAAAAATACTACATTAATTATCACCCTTGCACCTCAAAAATTATTATATTTTAAAAAATTTGCAGCAGCCAAACTAAGTAATTTGCACATATACCAGCTACATCAGTCGATTGCTACAAGCTTTCTCTACAAAATGTACTGTCCACTTTTTCAAAATGGGTCGACAGATTTTCTCATATGCTAATAGCAAAAACTCCGTGCATGAAAGAATGGAGTTAGGCCGCGCGAAAATTGCTATGAAATCATTACTTTATACAATTGTATTGGTTTCATTATGATCAACGAAAGATTAACACACATCACACAATGTCTGTACTTATCAAAACTTATATTATTTAATTTTTGAGAGCATAGGTCTATAAAAACACTAAATTAATATTTACCTTTGCAACTCAAAATGTATTTTATTTTTAAAAATTTTCAGCTCTCAAACTAAGTAATTTGCACATATACTAGCTACATCAGTCGATTGCTACAAGCTTTCTCAACAAAATGTATTGTCCACTTTTTCAAAATGGGTCGACAGTTTTTCTGTATATTCTAATAGCGACAACTATTTGCAAGAAAACTGGAGTTAGGACGCGCGAAAAATGCTATGATTTCAACATTTTATAAAATTTTGTTGGTTTTATTTAGACCAATGAAATAATAAATGTAGTTCACACAATGTCTTTCCTTATCAAAACTTATATATATTTACTTTTTTAGAGCTTAGGTCTATAAGAATAATACATTAATAATCACCCTTGCAACTCAAAAATTATTATATTTTTGAAAATTCGCATCTCCCAAATTAAGTAATGTGCACATATACCAGTTATATCAGTTGATTGCTACAAGCTTTCTCAACAAAATGTACTATCCACTTTTTCAAAATGGGTCGACAAATTTTCTTATATGCTAATAGCAACAACTACGTGCATGAAAACTGGAGTTAGGCCGCACGAAAAATGCTACGAATTCAACATTTTATAACATTTTATTGGTTTCATTATGACCAATGAAAGAATAAACACTAATCACACAATGTCTGGCCATATTAAAACTTATATTTATTTAATTTTTAGAGCATAGGTCTATAAAACACTACAATAATAATCACCCTTGCAACTCAAAAATTATAATATATTAAAAAATTATCAGCTGATATACTAAGTAATGTACACATACACCGGCTACATCAGTCGATTGCTACAAGCTTTCTCTACAAAATGTACTGTCCACTTTTTCAAAATTGGTCGACAGATTTTCTTATATGCTAATAGCAAAAACTCCGTGCATGAAAGAATGGAGTTAGGCCGCGCGAAAATTGCTATGAAATCATTACTTTATACAATTGTATTGGTTTCATTATGATCAACGAAAGATTAACACACATCACACAATGTCTGCCCTTATCAAAACTTATATTTATTTACTTTTTTAGAGCTTAGGTCTATAAAAATACTACATTAGTTATCACCCTTGCATCTCAAAAATTATTATATTTTAAAAATTTGTAGCTGCCAAACTAAGTAATTTGCACATATACCAGCTACATCAGTCGATTGCTACAAGCTTTCTTTACAAAATGTACTCTCCACTTTTTCAAAATGGGTTGACAGATTTTCTTATATGGTAATAGCAACAACTCCGTGCATGAAAAACTAAAGTTAGGCAGCGCTAAAAATGCTATGAATTCAAAAATTTAAAAATTTTTATTGGTTTCATTATGATCAAAGAAAGATTAACACACATCACACAATGTCTGTCCTTATCAAAACTTATATTTATTTAATTGTGGGGGCATAGGTCTATAAAAAATACTACATTAATAATCACCCTTGCTACTCAAAAATTATTATATTTTAGAAAATTCGCATCTCCCAAACTAAGTAATGTGCAAATAAACCTGCAACATCAGTCGATTAAAACAGGCTTTCTCTATAAAATGTACTGTCAACTTTTTCAGAATGGGTCGACAGATTTTTTGTATATGCTTTTCGCAAGAACTCCGTACATGAAAAATTAGAGTTAGGCCGCGCGAAAAATGCTATAAATTCAAAACTTTATAAAATTTTATTGGTTTCATAAAAATCAAAGAAAGATTAACACACATCACACAATGTCTGTCCTTATCAAAACTTATATTTAATTAATTTTTGAGGGCATAGTTCTATAAAAAATACTACATTAATAATCACTTTTGCTACTCAAAAATTATTATATTTTAGAAAATTCGCATCTCCCAAACTAAGTAATGTGCAAATATACCTGCTACATCAGTCGATAAAAAAAAACTTTCTTAATAAAATGTACTGTCCACTTTTTCAAAATGGGTCGATAAATTTTTTGTATATGCTTTTCGCAACAACTCCATGCATGAAAAACTGGAGTTAGGCCGCGCGAAAAATACTATGAATTCAAAACCTTATACAATTTTATTGGTTTCATTATGATCAAAGAAAGATTAACACACATCACACAATGTCTGTCCTTATCAAAACTTATATTATTTTTAATTTTTGAGAGAATAGGTCTATAAAAACACTACATTTATATTCACCCTTGCAACTCAAACATTATTATATTTTAAAAAAATTGCAACTGCCAAACTAAGTATTGTGCACATATACCAGCTACATCAGTCGATTGCTATAAGCTTCTCTACAAAATGTACTGTCCATGTTTTAAAATTGGGTGGACAATTTTCTTATATGCTAATAGCAACAACTACGTGCAAGGACGACTGGAGTTAGGACGCACGAAAAATGCTATGATTTCAACATTTTATAAAATTTTGTTGGTTTCATTTATACCAATGAAAGAATAAATGTAGTTCACACAATGTCTGTCCTTATCAAAACTTATATTTATAAACTTTTTTAGGGCTTAGGTCTATAAGAATACTACATTAATAAACACCCTTGCACCTCAAATATTATTAAATTTTAAAAAATTTGCAGCTCCCGACCTAAGTAATGTGCACATATACCAGCTACATCAGTTGATTGCTACAAGCTTTCTCAACAAAATGTACTATTCACTTTTTCAAAATGTGTGGACAGATTTTCTGTATATGCTTTTCGCAACAACTCCGTGCATGAAAAACTGGAGTTAAGCAGCGTCATTATGCTATGAATTCAAAACTTTATAAAATTTTATTGGTTTCGTTATGATCAATGAATCATTAAAATACATCACACAATGTCTGTCCTTATCAAAACTTATATTTATTTAATTTTTGAGAGCATAGGTCTATAAAAATACTACATTAATAGTCACCCTTGCAACTCAAGAATTATTATATTTTAGAAAATTAGCATCTCCCAAAATAAGTAATGTGCACATTTACCAGCTACATCAGTCGATTGCTACAAGCTTTCTCTACAAAATGTACTGTCCACTTATTTAAAATAGGTCGAACAAATTTTCTTATATGCTAATAGCAACAACTACGTGTAAGAAAAACTGGAGTTAGGACGCGCGAAACTGCTATGAATTCAACATATTATAAAATTTTGTAGGTTTCATTTTGACCAATAAATGAATAAACGTAGTTCACGCAATGTCTGTCCTTATCAAAACTTATATTTATTTACTTTTTAGAGCTTAGGCCTATAAAAATACTACATTAATATTCACCCTTACACCTCAAATATTATTTTATTATAAAAACTTTTCAGCTTCCAAACTAAGTAATGTGCACATATACGAACTACATCAGTCGATTGCTTCAAGCTTTCTCTACAAAATGTAAAGTCCACTTATTTAAAATAGGTGACCAAATGTTCTTATATGCTAATAGCAACAACTCCGTGCAAGAAAAACTGGAGTTAGGACGCGCGAAAAATGCTATGAATTCAACATTTTATAAAATTTTGTTGGTTTCACTTAGACCAATGAAAGAATAAATGTAGTTTACACAATGTCTGTGCTTATCAAAACTTATATTTATTTACTTTTTTAGAACTAAGGTCTTAAAACTACTACATTAATAATCACCCTTGCACCTCAAAAATTATTATATTTTAAAAACATTTCAGCTGCCAAACTAAATATTGTGCACATATACGAGCTACATCAGTCGATTGCTACAAGCTTTCTCTACAAAATGTACTGTCCATGTTTTCAAAATGGGTCGACATATTTTCTGTATATGCTTTTCGCAACAACTCCGTGCATGAAAAACATGAGTTAGGATGAGCGAAAAATGCTATCAATTCAAAACTTTATAAAATTTTATTGGTTTCATTATGACCAATGAAAGAATAATCGTAGTTTACACAATGTCTGTCCTTATCAAAACTTTTATTTATTTAATTTTTTGAGAGCATAGGTTTTATAAATATACTACATTAATAATCACCCTTGCACCTCAAAAATTATTATATTTTAAAAATTTTGCAACAGCCAAACTAAGTAATTTGCACATATACCAGCCACATCAGTCACTTGCTACAAGCTTCTCTACAAAATGTACTGTCCACCTTTTCAAAATGTGTCAGAGATTTTCTTATATGCTAATAGCAACAACTCTGTGCATGAAGAACTGGAATTAGGCCGCGCGAAAAATGCTATGAATTCAATACTTTATACAATTTTATTGGTTTCATTATGATCAAAGAAAGATTAACACACATCACACAATGTCTATCCTTATCAAAACTTATATTATTTAATTTTTGAGAGCAAAGTTCTATAAAAACACCACATTAATATTAACTCTTGCAACTCAAAATTTATTATATTTAAAACATTTGCAGATCCCAAACTTAGTAATGTGCACATATACCAGCTACATCAGTCGATTTCTAAAAGCTTTCTCTACAAAATGTACTGTCCACTTTTTCAAAATGGGTCGCCAATTTATCTTATATGCTAATAGCAACAACTTCGTGCAAAAACACTGGAGTTAGGACGCGCGAAAAATGCTATGAATTCAACATTTTATAAAACTTTGTTGGTTTCATTTAGACCAATGAAAGAATAAATGTAGTTCACACAATGTCTGTCCTTATAAAAACATTTATTTATTTTATTCTTGAGAGCATAGGTCTATAAAAATACTACATTAATAATCACCCTTGCACCTCAAAAATTATTATATTTTAAAAAAAGTGCAGCTGCCAAACAAAGTAAGGTGCAAATATACCAGCTACATCAGTCGATTGCTACAAGCTTTCTTTACAAAATTTACTGTCCACTTTTTAAAAATGGGTCGGACAAATTTTCTAACATGCTAATAGCAACAACTCCGTGCAAGAAAAACTGGAGTTAGGCCGCGTGAAAAATGCTATGAATTCAACATATTATAAAATTTTGTTGGTTCCATTTGACCAATGAATGAATAAACATAGTTCACGCAATGTCTGTCCTTATCGAAACTTACTTTTATTTACTTTTTTAAGCTTAGGCCTATAAAAATACTACATTAATAATCACCCTTACACCTCAAATATTATTATATTTTAAAAATGTGCAGCTGCCAAACTAAGTAAGGTTTACATATACTAGCTACATCAGTCGATTGCTACAAGCTTCTCTACAAAATGTACTGTCCACGTTTTAAAAATGGGTCGACAGATTTTCTAAAAGCTTATAGAAACAACTCCGTGCATGAAGAACTGGAGATAGGACGCGTGAAATATGCTATGTATTCAAAACTTATACAATTTTATTGGTTTCATTATGATCAAAGAAAGATTTACACACATCACAGAATATATGTCCTTATCAAAACTTAATTTATTTATTTTTGAGAGCATAGGTCTATAAACATACTACATTAATAGTAGTAGTATACGAATGTATGTCCGAGATCTGGGTTCTGGGTGTGGAGCCGAGAGCCGTCTCCGCCATATTTGATTGTGACGTCACAGCGGCCATTTTGGATGGTTGTGACCTTGACCTTTGACCTTGACCTTGACCCCGACGGCCATTTTGGATCCGCCATCTTGGATCCGCCATTTTGGATGACGTCATTGTGTTCTCGAACTTTCCACCATTTTGTTTTCCGCCATTTTGGTTTATGACGTCACCGTTGCAATTTCCGTTACGTCCGCCATCTTTAACTTAATTTATTTATTATCCGATTTTATTGAAATTTTTTTTAAAAAATAAAAAAAAAATTAAATAATAAAATTTTAATAAATTATTTATAAAAAATATACATTAACGACACGGAGTTTGGAGTCCTCGGTTCGAACCCGACAGGTGCAAAAATTTAAAAATGGCGACCGATCCTTCCTCAATGGTGGGTGCTAGCAGACTGACCCCCACCACTTATGTCAATGCACATATACCATCAGGTAGTATGACGTCATGTCCGCCATCTTGAAATTTGGACGCCATCTTGAAAATCTTTATTTATTATCCGATTTTAATGAAAAAAATTCCAAAATTCATCAAAAAATTAACGTATTTGAATTCTGTTTGATTATATCGATGTACGTCCTTGGTTTGATTTCCGACGAGAGTAAACAGTCGATCCTTCCTCCATGAAAGCTACCTAGACTGATCTATCACCACCAATACCAAGGTATATATATCGTCAACTGGTATGACATCATGTCCGCCATCTTGTCTTCATCTGCTGGAGACCACCATCTTGTTTTCGTCTGATAGAGTGTGCTGATACCATGTAGTATAATTATCTGTTCACGATACTTTTGTCCTCAACTGTTGACATTGAACATTGACCTTGAAATTTGACCTTGACCTTGAAATTTGACCTTGACCTTGAAATTTGACCTTGACCTCGAAATTTGACATTGACCTTGAAATTTGACTTTGTCCTTGAAATATGACTTTGTGTTTGTCGACCATCATGGATTCGACATTTTATGTTCAGTACATGCTACCAGGAGCTACCACCTGCTGAAGTACTCCATCTTGTGTGTACTTGTATTATAGAGCACATTTCCATCTGGATAATTTTATTCTAACCCGCTACAGTGCAGTAATCATTTATTACCGAGATGCCCCCCTGCCATCTTGAAATTCGGCCGCCATCTTGAAATCATGTAATAATGTAGCTATAAAAGCGCGAAAAAAATCCAAAATTCATAAAAAAATCACTCATTAACTTACATATTGATTCGATCCGCTCCAGTCCTTGGTTCGATCCCTGAATGATGCAAAACATTTAATTTTATATAAAAAATAATAATTTCAATAAACCATGTTCAAAATTCTTAAAGAGACTTTAAATCCTCTACTACCATCATCCTATCAGACATCAAGACCACCATATTGGAATTTCGTAATTGTAATGCTAGAGATTCGGGAAAAAGTTCAAAATTCATTAAATAAATTTGTAATCTATATACTGATTGATTAGATCGACTAAGGTCCTTGGTTCGATCCCTGGCCGATACAAAACAACTTTAATTTTAAAAAAGTACCAGAAAAGTGTAAGGTTTCAGAAATAAAACACCTCAAAGTCTTTTACAAACATAATATTTATTACACAATTTCTATCCTACTACAGAATCACTTGCGAAAGCCAACAATCTTATAAACATTTAGCCCTGCATAGACGTGCAACGACTACTTCTTAGCTCCAAATGGCTCCCACAGCTCCAACAGCCTCCAAATGCTTAACACAGCTCCAAATGGTTCCAAATGCTCCAAACGGCTCCAAATGCTCCAAATGTCTCCAGCAGCTCCAAATGCTTGACAGCTCCAAATGCTTCAAAAGACTCCAAATGCTCCAACAGCTCCAAAAAAAAGGCTCCAAATGCTCCAATAGCCTCCAAATGTTTAACACAGCTCCAAATGGCTCCAAATGCTCCAAACGGCCTCCAAATGCTTGACAGCCTTCAAATGCTTGACAGCTCCAAATGGCTCCAAATGCTCCAAACGGCTCCAAATGCTCCAAATGTCTCCAAAAGGCTCCAAATGCTTCAAAAGGCTCCAAATTCTCCAACAGCCTCCAAATGCTTGACAGCTCCAAGTGCTTCAAAAGGCTCCAAATGCTCCAAATGCTCCAAACGGCCTCCAAATGGCTCCAACAGCTCCAACAGCCTCCAAATGCTTGACAGCTCCAAATGTTTCGAGCAGCTCCAAATGCTCCAAATGCATAACACAGCTCCAAATGGCTCCAAATGCTCCAAACGGCCTCCAAATGCTTGACAGCTCCAAATGTCTCCAGCAGCTCCAAATGCTCCAACAGCTCCAAAAAAAGGCTCCAAAAGCTCCAACAGCCTCCAAATGCTTAACACAGTTCCAAATGTTTCCAAATGCTCCAAACGGCCTCCAAATGCTTGACAGCTCCAAATGTTTCCAGCAGCTCCAAATGTTTCCAGCAGCTCCAAATGCTCCAAATGCTTGACAGCTCCAAATGCTTCAAAAGGCTCCAAATGCTCCAAATGCTCCAAACGGCCTCCAAATGGCTCCAACAGCTCCAACAGCTTCCAAATGCTTGACAGCTCCAAATGTTTCCAGCAGCTCCAAATGCTCCAAATGGCTCCAACAGCCTCCAAATGCTTAACACAGCTCTAAATGGCTCCAACAGCTCCAAAAGACTCCAAATGCTTCAAAAGGCTCCAATAATTGCTCCAAGAGCTCCATCTTCAATTGGTTCCAACTGATTCCTATTACTTTTATCGAACTTGGCATGATTACTAACATGTCTTTATCAGTATACATTTTGACTGGCAGTGATAACGTTTTTTACACCTTTAAGTTATAAGTTTTATTTATAAATCAGATTTAGATAAATGATAGCTTCCATCTGGAAAGAAAATATATTAATTTATCTTCAAGTTTATAATAATACATTTAATTTAATCCATTATTGTATGTAGCCAGCTTCCCTCAGTTCTTTGAGTATGAAGGATATTTCTTTAATGTTCGAATAGTTTCCTGCATAAAGCGATCCATGTAGTAGTCGTAGCCTGTTAACCAATATGTTAGGATCTTCCCATGAGGTATAATCAATCTCTTCTGCTGCCTTCATCATCCTTGCATGTTTATAATAAATATTATCTCTGGTGTCTATCGTTTTAACACCAACCACAAGGTCACTTTCGTCATCTTGCCAGTGATTATCACAAGCTTGATCAGGATAATTTATTTTATTACGTCGTTTCCATCGTTTTGGTCTCAAACCACCATCACAGTCTTCACTCTTGCATGCTTTTGGTGCTTCAGTACAGCACTCAATCATGTCAGCCTCAGATGTGTCACCACAAATTTCAATCATGCCAGCTTCTGATGCGTCACCACAGTCTTCAATCATGTCAGCACCACAAACTTGATCAGGATAATTTATTTTATTACGTCGTTTCCATCGTTTTGGTCTCAGACTGCCATCACAGTCTTCGATCTTGCCTGCTTTAGGTGTTTCAGTACAGTACTCAATCATGTCAGCCTCAGATGTGTCACCACAATCTTCAATCATGCCAGCCTCAGATGATTCATCAAAGTCTTCAACCTTGTAAGCTTCAGGTGGTTCTCCAACTTTCACATTTTCATGGAGACGACTAGATATTGGAGTAAATATATTTTCATTTCTAATGTGCTTACAACTTCCTTCGTTTGTTTTAAATTTTAAATTATTATCTTGATCTAGATCAGTAATTTTAGCATTAGCTTTTTCGCCTTCGTTCCTCTTCCGCGATGTTGTAGCCCAGTCTTCGTTATCTTTATTCATCTTAATTGTACAGGTCTTGTAATGTCTATCCAAGTAATATCTTCTACCAAAGGATTTCTGACACTGACTGCAATGAAATGGTTTTTGACAAGGACCCAAATTACACTCGCTTCGCTCATGTCGTTTAGCATTCTTTCTCAAGGTAAACACCTTGCTACAGTATCTACAGGGATGACGTTTTGATACAGCAACAAATCCCGTTTCAGTATTCATATTAGTTATTGAGACTAATGCCAGATGCAAACTAAGAGTTTTAAATTAGATATATTACTTAAATAGAATTTTTTAATTATTTCATCAGCGAGAATTAATTTATCTCATTCAAAGGTACTTGTTGCAAGTAGTTCTGCTTTTCAACAACAGATGTCGCCACATGTTACTTGCAGGTAAATAATATTTAGTTCTTTTATGCGGGATGCGGGATGCTCACTAACGATCGCAAAAGAAGGATGGCTTCGCTAGACTCCAAGGAGAAGGAAGTTCGTCCATCCTGTTAGTGCTTCTTAGATTTCTCAGAGATTATTTGACTGAGTAATGATATTTTTTTTTTAAATTTCCACCTGATAAAAATATTACAAGTGCTGATTTATTGGCAGAATTTCAATAATTAAATGCAACCTTGAATAAAAAATGACATGACTCATTAAGTAAAAAATTCTCCATGCAGAGATCAATTCCTCATCAGTAACCAGAAGCACTCGGAGAAAACCATCAGATGTCTAGTCAGGAATAATCAGAAGCACCCAGAGAAAACCATCAAAATATTGTCAAGAATAATCAGGAGCACACGGAGAAAACTACCATAATATTGTCAAGAATAAACGGGAGCACACGGAGAAATCCACCATAATATTGACAAGAATAATCAGGAGCACACGGAGAAAACCACCGCAAGTTTTCTTTGATATCATAAAATTTCAGGAAAAAAATAATACTAAAAATAAAAATAAATTAATAAAAAATTTAAAATAAAATAAAATAAAAAAATACATAAATATATTCTGCTAGCTTGTGAACTTCTCATTGTTGAACAAAGATAGCGTTCTAGTACAAGCCAGAATTTTATGTATATTTTTTATTTTATTTTTTTTTTAATTTTGTATTAATTTATTTTTATTTTTAGTATTATTTTTTTCCTGAAATTTTATGATATCAAAGAAAACTTGCGGTGGTTTACTCCGTGTGCTCCTGATTATTCTTGTCAATATTATGGTGGATTTCTCCGTGTGCTCCCGTTTATTCTTGACAATATTATGGTAGTTTTCTCCGTGTGCTCCTGATTATTCTTGACAATATTTTGATGGTTTTCTCTGGGTGCTTCTGATTATTCCTGACTAGACATCTGATGGTTTTCTCCGAGTGCTTCTAATTACTGATGAGGAATTGATCTCTGCATGGAGAATTTTTTACTTAATGAGTCATGTCATTTTTTATTCAAGGTTGCATTTAATTATTGAAATTCTGCCAATAAATCAGCACTTGTAATATTTTTATCAGGTGGAAATTTAAAAAAAAATATATATCATTACTCAGTCAAATAATCTCTGAGAAATCTAAGAAGCACTAACAGGATGGACGAACTTCCTTCTCCTTGGAGTCTAGCGAAGCCATCCTTCTTTTGCGATCGTTAGTGAGCATCCCGCATCCCGCATAAAAGAACTAAATATTATTTACCTGCAAGTAACATGTAGCGACATCTGTTGTTGAAAAGCAGAACTACTTGCAACAAGTACCTTTGAATGAGATAAATTAATTCTCACTGATGAAATAATTAAAAAATTCTATTTAAGTAATATATCTAATTTAAAACTCTTAGTTTGCATCTGGCATAAGTCTCAATAACTAATATGAATCCTGAAACGGGATTTGTTGCTGTATCAAAACGTCATCACTGTAGATACTGTAGCAAGGTGTTTACCTTGAGAAAGAATGCTAAACGACATGAGCGAAGCGAGTGTAATTTGGGTCCTTGTCAAAAACCATTTCATTGCAGTCAGTGTCAGAAATCCTTTGGTAGAAGATATTACTTGGATAGACATTACAAGACCTGTACAATTAAGATGAATAAAGATAACGAAGACTGGGCTACAACATCGCGGAAGAGGAACGAAGGCGAAAAAGCTAATGCTAAAATTACTGATCTAGATCAAGATAATAATTTAAAATTTAAAACAAACGAAGGAAGTTGTAAGCACATTAGAAATGAAAATATATTTACTCCAATATCTAGTCGTCTCCATGAAAATGTGAAAGATGGAGAACCACCTGAAGCTTACAAGGTTGAAGACTTTGATGAATCATCTGAGGCTGGCATGATTGAAGATTGTGGTGACACATCTGAGGCTGACATGATTGAGTACTGTACTGAAACACCTAAAGCAGGCAAGATCGAAGACTGTGATGGCAGTCTGAGACCAAAACGATGGAAACGACGTAATAAAATAAATTATCCTGATCAAGTTTGTGGTTTTGACATGATTGAAGACTGTGGTGACGCATCAGAAGCTGGCATGATTGAAGATTGTGGTGACACATCTGAGGCTGACAAGATTGAGTACTGTACTGAAGCACCAAAAGCATGCAAGAGTGAAGACTGTGATGGTGGTTTGAGACCAAAACGATGGAAACGACGTAATAAAATAAATTATCCTGATCAAGCTTGTGATAATCACTGGCAAGATGACGAAAGTGACCTTGTGGTTGGTGTTAAAACGATAGACACCAGAGATAATATTTATTATAAACATGCAAGGATGATGAAGGCAGCAGAAGAGATTGATTATACCTCATGGGAAGATCCTAACATATTGGTTAACAGGCTACGACTACTACATGGTTCGCTTTGTGCAGGAAACTATTCGAACATTAAAGAAATATCCTTCATACTCAAAGAACTGAGGGAAGCTGGCTACATACAATAATGGATTAAATTAAATGTATGTGTATAAACTTGAAGATAAATTAATATATTTTCTTTCCAGATGGAAGCTATCATTTATCGAAATCTGATTTCTAAATAAAACTTATAACTTAAAGGTGTAAAAAACGTTACCACTGCCAGTCAAAATGTATACTGATAAAGACATGTTAGTAATCATGCCAAGTTCGATAAAAGTAATAGGAATCAGTTGGAACCAATTGAAGATGGAGCTCTTGGAGCAATTGGAGCCTTTTGAAGCATTTGGAGTCTTTTGGAGCTGTTTGAGCCATTTAGAGCTGTGTTAAGCATTTGGAGGCTGTTAGAGCCATTTGGAGCATTTGGAGCTGCTGGAAACATTTGGAGCTGTCTAGCATTTGGAGGCTGTTGGAGCTGTTGGAGCCATTTGGAGGCCGTTTGGAGCAATTGGAGCATTTGGAGCCTTTTGAAGCATTTGGAGCTGTCAAGCATTTGGAGCATTTGGAGCTGCTGGAAACATTTGGAGCTGCTGGAAACATTTGGAGCCTTTTGAAGCATTTGGAGCTGTCAAGCATTTGGAGCATTTGGAGCTGCTGGAAACATTTGGAGCTGTCAAGCATTTGGAGGCCGTTTGGAGCATTTGGAGCCATTTGGAACTCTGTTAAGCATTTGGAGGCTGTTGGAGCTTTTGGAGCCTTTTTTTGGAGCTGTTGGAGCATTTGGAGCTGCTGGAGACATTTGGAGCTGTCAAGCATTTGGAGGCCATTTGGAGCATTTGGAGCCATTTAGAGCTGTGTTATGCATTTGGAGCATTTGGAGCTGCTCGAAACATTTGGAGCTGTCAAGCATTTGGAGGCTGTTGGAGCTGTTGGAGCCATTTGGAGGCCGTTTGGAGCATTTGGAGCATTTGGAGCCTTTTGAAGCATTTGGAGCTGTCAAGCATTTGGAGGCTGTTGGAGAATTTGGAGCCTTTTGAAGCATTTGGAGCCTTTTGGAGACATTTGGAGCATTTGGAGCCGTTTGGAGCATTTGGAGCCATTTGGAGCTGTCAAGCATTTGAAGGCTGTCAAGCATTTGGAGGCCGTTTGGAGCATTTGGAGCCATTTGGAGCTGTGTTAAGCATTTGGAGGCTATTGGAGCATTTGGAGCCTTTTTTTGAAGCTGTTGGAGCATTTGGAGCCTTTTGAAGCATTTAAAGCTGTCAAGCATTTGGAGCTGCTGGAGACATTTGGAGCATTTGGAGCCGTTTGGAGCATTTGGAACCATTTGGAGCTGTGTTAAGCATTTGGAGGCTGTTGGAGCTGTGGGAGCCATTTGGAGCTAAGAAGTAGTCGTTGCACATCTATGCAGGGCTAAATGTTTATAAGATTGTTGGCTTTCGCAAGTGATTCTGTAGTAGGATAGAAATTGTGTAATAAATATTATGTTTGTAAAAGACTTTGAGGTGTTTTATTTCTGAAACCTTACACTTTTCTGGTATTTTTTTAAAATTAAAGTTGTTTTGTATCGGCCAGGGATCGAACCATGGACCTTAGTCGATCTAATCAATCAGTATATAGATTACAAATTTATTTAATGAATTTTGAACTTTTTTCCGAATCTCTAGCATTACAATTACGAATTTCCAATATGGTGGTCTGGATGTCTGATAGGATGATGGTAGTAGAGGATTTAAAGTCTCTTTAAGAATTTTGAACATGGTTTATTGAAATTATTATTTTTTATATAAAATTAAATGTTTTGCATCATTCAGGGATCGAACCAAGGACTGGAGCGGATCGAATCAATATGTAAGTTAATGAGTGATTTTTTTTATGAATTTTGGATTTTTTCGCGCTTTTATAGCTACATTATTACATGATTTCAAGATGGCGGCCGAATTTCAAGATGGCGGGGGGGCACCTCGGTAATAAATGATTACTGCACTGTAGCGGGTTAGAATAAAATTATCCAGATGGAAATGTGCTCTATAATACAAGTACACACAAGATGGAGTACTTCAGCAGGTGGTAGCTCCTGGTAGCATGTACTGAACATAAAATGTCGAATCCATGATGGTCGACAAGGACAAAGTCAAATTTCAAGGGCAAAGTCAAATTTCAAGGTCAAGGTCAAATTTCGAGGTCAATGTCAAATTTCAAGGTCAAGGTCAAATTTAAAGGTCAAGGTCAAATTTCAAGGTCAATGTCAAATTTCAAGGTCAATGTTCAATGTCAACAGTAGAGGACAAAAGTATCGTGAACAGATAATTATACTACATAGTATCGGCACACTCTATCAGACGAAAACAAGATGGTGGTCTCCAGCGGATGAAGACAAGATGGCGGACATGATGTCATACCAGTTGACGATATATATACCTTGGTATTGGTGGTGATAGATCAGTCTAGGTAGCTTTCATGGAGGAAGGATCGACAGTTTACTCTCGTCGGGAATCGAACCAAGGACGTACATCGATATAATAAAACAGAATTCAAATATGTTAATTTTTTGATGAATTTTGGAATTTTTTTCATTAAAATCGGATAACAAATAAAGATTTTCAAGATGGCGTCCAAATTTCAAGATGGCGGACATGATGTCATACTACCTGATGGTATATGTGCATTGACATAAGTGGTGGGGGTCATTCTGCTAGCACCCACCATTGAGGAAGGACCGGTCGCCATTTTTAAATTTTTTGCACCTGTCGGGTTCGAACCGAGGACTCCAAACTCCGTGTCGTTAATGTATATTTTTTATAAATAATTTATTAAAATTTTATTATTTAATTTTTTTTATTTTTTAAAAAAAATTTCATTAAAATCGGATAATAAATAAAAAAATTTAAGATGGCGGACGTAACGGAAATTGCAACGGTGACATCATAAACCAAAATGGCGGAAAACAAAATGGTGGAAAGTTCGAGAACACAATGACGTCATCCAAAATGGCGGATCCAAGATGTCGGATCCAAAATGGCCGTCGGGGTCAAGGTCAAGTTCAAAGGGAAAGGTCACAACCAAGATGGCCGCTGTGACGTCACAATCAAATATGGCGGAGCCGGCTCTCGGCTCCACACCCAGGACCCAGATCTCGGACATACATTCGTATACTACTAATAGTCACCCTTGCAAATCAAGAATTATTATATTTTAGAAAATTCGCATCTCCCAAACTAAGTAATGTGCACATATATTAGCTACATCAGTTGATTGCTACAAGCTTTCTCTACAAAATATACTGTACATTTTTTTAAAATGGGTAGACAGATTTTCTGTATATGTTTTTCGGAACAACTCCGTGCATGAAAAACTGGAGTTAGGCAGCGCAAAAAATACTATGAATTCAATACTTTATAAAATTTTATTGGTTTCATTATGACCAATGCATGAATAAACGTAGTTCCGGCAATGTCTGTCCTTATCAACACTTATATTTATATACTTTTTTAGAGCTTAGGTCTATAAAAACACTACAATAATAATCACCCTTGCAACTCAAAAATTATTATATATTAAAAAATTAGCAGCTGATATACTAAGTAATGTGCACATACACCGGCTACATCAGTCGATTGCTACAAGCTTTCTCTACAAAATGTACTGTCCAAATTTTCTAAATTGGTCGACAGATTTTCTGTATATATTTTTCGCAACAACTCCGTGTATAAAAACTGGAGATAGGACGCGCGAAAAATGCTATGAATTCAATACTTTATAAAATTTTGTTGGTTTCATTTAGAGCAATGAAAGAATAAACGTAGTTCACACAATGTCTGCCCTTATCAAAACTTATATTTATTTACTTTTTTAGAGCTTAGGTCTATAAAAATACTACATTAATTATCACCCTTGCACCTCAAAAATTATTATATTTTAAAAAATTTGCAGCAGCCAAACTAAGTAATTTGCACATATACCAGCTACATCAGTCGATTGCTACAAGCTTTCTCTACAAAATGTACTGTCCACTTTTTCAAAATGGGTCGACAGATTTTCTTATATGCTAATAGCAAAAACTCCGTGCATGAAAGAATGGAGTTAGGCCGCGCGAAAATTGCTATGAAATCATTACTTTATACAATTGTATTGGTTCCATTATGATCAACGAAAGATTAACACACATCACACAATGTCTGTACTTATCAAAACTTATATTATTTAATTTTTGAGAGCATAGGTCTATAAAAACACTAAATTAATATTTACCTTTGCAACTCAAATTGTATTTTATTTTTAAAAATTTTCAGCTCTCAAACTAAGTAATTTGCACATATACTAGCTACATCAGTCGATTGCTACAAGCTTTCTCAACAAAATGTATTGTCCACTTTTTCAAAATGGGTCGACAGTTTTTCTGTATATTCTAATAGCGACAACTATTTGCAAGAAAACTGGAGTTAGGACGCGCGAAAAATGCTATGATTTCAACATTTTATAAAATTTTGTTGGTTTTATTTAGACCAATGAAATAATAAATGTAGTTCACACAATGTCTTTCCTTATCAAAACTTATATATATTTACTTTTTTAGAACTTAGGTCTATAAGAATAATACATTAATAATCACCCTTGCAACTCAAAAATTATTATATATTAAAAAATTAGCAGCTGATATACTAAGTAATGTACACATACACCGGCTACATCAGTCGATTGCTACAAGCTTTCTCTACAAAATGTACTGTCCACTTTTTCAAAATTGGTCGACAGATTTTCTTATATGCTAATAGCAAAAACTCCGTGCATGAAAGAATGGAGTTAGGCCGCGCGAAAATTGCTATGAAATCATTACTTTATAATATTGTATTGGTTTCATTATGATCAACGAAAGATTAACACACATCACACAATGTCTGCCCTTATCAAAACTTATATTTATTTACTTTTTTAGAGCTTAGGTCTATAAAAATACTACATTAGTTATCACCCTTGCATCTCAAAAATTATTATATTTTAAAAATTTGTAGCTGCCAAACTAAGTAATTTGCACATATACCAGCTACATCAGTCGATTGCTACAAGCTTTCTTTACAAAATGTACTCTCCACTTTTTCAAAATGGGTTGACAGATTTTCTTATATGGTAATAGCAACAACTCCGTGCATGAAAAACTAAAGTTAGGCAGCGCGAATAATGCTATGAATTCAAAAATTTATAAATTTTTATTGGTTTCATTATGATCAAAGAAATATTAACACACATCACACAATGTCTGTCCTTATCAAAACTTATATTTATTTAATTTTTGAGGGCATAGGTCTATAAGAAATACAACATTAATAATCACCTTTGCTACTCAAAAATTATTATATTTTAGAAAATTCGCATCTCCCAAACTAAGTAATGTGCAAATAAACCTGCTACATTAGTCGATTAAAACAGGCTTTCTCTATAAAATGTACTGTCCACTTTTTCAAAATGGGTCGACAGATTTTTTGTATATGCTTTTCGCAACAACTCCATGCATGAAAAATTAGAGTTAGGCCGCGCGAAAAATGCTATATATTCAAAACTTTATAAAATTTTATTGGTTTCATTATGATCAAAGAAAGATTAACATACATCACACAATGTCTGTCCTTATCAAAACTTATATTTAATTAATTTTTGAGGGCATAGTTCTATAAAAAATACTACATTAATAATCACTTTTGCTACTCAGAAATTAATATATTTTTAAATTCGCATCTTCCAAACTAAGTAATGTGTAAATATACCTGCTACATCAGTCGATAAAAAAAAACTTTCTTTATAAAATGTACTGTCCACTTTTTCAAAATGGGTCGATAAATTTTTTTGTATATGCTTTTCGCAACAACTCCATGCATGAAAAACTGGAGTTAGGCCGCGCGAAAAATACTATGAATTCAAAACCTTATACAATTTTATTGGTTTCATTATGATCAAAGAAAGATTAACACACATCACACAATGTCTGTCCTTATCAAAACTTATATTATTTAATTTTTGAGAGAATAGGTCTATAAAAACACTACATTTATATTCACCCTTGCAACTCAAACATTATTATATTTTAAAAAAAATGCAACTGCCAAACTAAGTAATGTGCACATATACCAGCTACATCAGTCGATTGCTATAAGCTTCTCTACAAAATGTACTGTCCACGTTTTCAAAATGGGTGAAAGATTTTCTTATATGCTAATAGCAACAACTACGTGCAAGGACTACTGGAGTTAGGACGCACGACATTTGATAAAATTTTGTTGGTTACATTTAGACCAATGAAAGAATAAATGTAGTTCACACAATGTCTGTCCTTAACAAAACTTATATTTATTTATTTTTTTAGAGCTTAGGTCTATAAGAATACTACATTAATAATCACCCTTGCACCTCAAAAATTATTATATTTTAAAAAATTTTCAGCTGCCAAACTAAGTAATGTGCATATATACATGCCACATCAGTCGATTGCTACAAGCTTTCTATACAAAATGTACTGTTCACGTTTTTAAAATAGGTCGACAGATTTTCTGTATATGCTTTTTACAACAACTCAGTGCATGAAAAACTTGAGTTAGGCCGCGCGAAAAATGTTATGAATTCAAAATATTATAAAATTTTATTTGTTTTATTATGACCAATGAAAGAATAATCGTAGTTCACACAATGTCTGTCCTTATCAAAACTTATCAGAATAGGTCTATAAAAATACTAAATTAATAATCACCCTTGCAACTCAAAAATTATTATATTTTAGAAAATTCGCATCTCCCAAACTAAATAATGTGCACATATACCAGCTACATCAGTTGATTGCTTCAAGCTTTCTCAACAAATTGTACTGTCCACTTTTTCAAAATGGGTCGACAGATTTTATGTATATGCTTTTCGCAACAACACCGTGCATGAAATCTGGTGTTATGGCGCACGGAAAATGCTACGAATACAACATTTTATAACATTTTTTTGGTTTCATTATGAATAATGAAAGAATAAACACAAATCACATAATGTCTGTCCTTATCAACACTTATATTTATTTAATTTTTGAGAGCATAGTTCTTTAAAAACACTACAATAATAATCACCCTTACAACTCAAACATTTTATATATTAAAAAGTGAGCAGCTGATATATTAAGTAATGTGCACATACACCGGCTACATCAGTCGATTGCTACAAGCTTTCTCTACAAAATGCTCTGTCCAAATTTTCAAAATGGGTCGAAAGATTTTCTGTATATATTTTTCTCAACAACTCCGTGTATGAAAAACTGGAGATAGGCCGCGCGAAAAATGCTATGAATTCAATACTTTATAAAATTTTGTTGGTTTCATTTAGAGCAATGAAAGAATAAACGTAGTTCACAAAATGTCTGCCCTTATCAAAACTTATATTTATTTACTATTTAAGAGCTTAGGTCTATAAAAATACTACATTAATTATCACCCTTGCACCTCAAAAAAAAGTATATTTTAAAAACTTTCAGCTGCCAAACTAAGTAATTTGCACATTGACCAGCTACATCAGTCGATTTCTACAAGCTTTCTCTACAAAATGTACTGTCCACTTTTTCAAAATGGGTCGACAGATTTTTTGTATATGCTTTTCGCAACAACTCCATGCATGAAAAATTAGAGTTAGGCCGCGCGAAAAATGCTATATATTCAAAACTTTATAAAATTTTATTGGTTTCATTATGATCAAAGAAAGATTAACATACATCACACAATGTCTGTCCTTATCAAAACTTATATTTAATTAATTTTTGAGGGCATAGTTCTATAAAAAATACTACATTAATAATCACTTTTGCTACTCAGAAATTAATATATTTTTAAATTCGCATCTTCCAAACTAAGTAATGTGTAAATATACCTGCTACATCAGTCGATAAAAAAAAACTTTCTTTATAAAATGTACTGTCCACTTTTTCAAAATGGGTCGATAAATTTTTTGTATATGCTTTTCGCAACAACTCCATGCATGAAAAACTGGAGTTAGGCCGCGCGAAAAATACTATGAATTCAAAACCTTATACAATTTTATTGGTTTCATTATGATCAAAGAAAGATTAACACACATCACACAATGTCTGTCCTTATCAAAACTTATATTATTTAATTTTTGAGAGAATAGGTCTATAAAAACACTACATTTATATTCACCCTTGCAACTCAAACATTATTATATTTTAAAAAAAATGCAACTGCCAAACTAAGTAATGTGCACATATACCAGCTACATCAGTCGATTGCTATAAGCTTCTCTACAAAATGTACTGTCCACGTTTTCAAAATGGGTGAAAGATTTTCTTATATGCTAATAGCAACAACTACGTGCAAGGACTACTGGAGTTAGGACGCACGACATTTGATAAAATTTTGTTGGTTACATTTAGACCAATGAAAGAATAAATGTAGTTCACACAATGTCTGTCCTTAACAAAACTTATATTTATTTATTTTTTTAGAGCTTAGGTCTATAAGAATACTACATTAATAATCACCCTTGCACCTCAAAAATTATTATATTTTAAAAAATTTTCAGCTGCCAAACTAAGTAATGTGCATATATACATGCCACATCAGTCGATTGCTACAAGCTTTCTATACAAAATGTACTGTTCACGTTTTTAAAATAGGTCGACAGATTTTCTGTATATGCTTTTTACAACAACTCAGTGCATGAAAAACTTGAGTTAGGCCGCGCGAAAAATGTTATGAATTCAAAACATTATAAAATTTTATTTGTTTTATTATGACCAATGAAAGAATAATCGTAGTTCACACAATGTCTGTCCTTATCAAAACTTATCAGAATAGGTCTATAAAAATACTAAATTAATAATCACCCTTGCAACTCAAAAATTATTATATTTTAGAAAATTCGCATCTCCCAAACTAAATAATGTGCACATATACCAGCTACATCAGTTGATTGCTTCAAGCTTTCTCAACAAATTGTACTGTCCACTTTTTCAAAATGGGTCGACAGATTTTCTGTATATGCTTTTCGCAACAACACCGTGCATGAAATCTGGTGTTATGGCGCACGGAAAATGCTACGAATACAACATTTTATAACATTTTTTTGGTTTCATTATGAATAATGAAAGAATAAACACAAATCACATAATGTCTGTCCTTATCAACACTTATATTTATTTAATTTTTGAGAGCATAGTTCTTTAAAAACACTACAATAATAATCACCCTTACAACTCAAACATTTTATATATTAAAAAGTGAGCAGCTGATATATTAAGTAATGTGCACATACACCGGCTACATCAGTCGATTGCTACAAGCTTTCTCTACAAAATGCTCTGTCCAAATTTTCAAAATGGGTCGAAAGATTTTCTGTATATATTTTTCTCAACAACTCCGTGTATGAAAAACTGGAGATAGGCCGCGCGAAAAATGCTATGAATTCAATACTTTATAAAATTTTGTTGGTTTCATTTAGAGCAATGAAAGAATAAACGTAGTTCACAAAATGTCTGCCCTTATCAAAACTTATATTTATTTACTATTTAAGAGCTTAGGTCTATAAAAATACTACATTAATTATCACCCTTGCACCTCAAAAAAAAGTATATTTTAAAAACTTTCAGCTGCCAAACTAAGTAATTTGCACATTGACCAGCTACATCAGTCGATTTCTACAAGCTTTCTCTACAAAATGTACTGTCCACTTTTTCAAAATGGGTCGACAGTTTTTCTTATATGCTAATAGCAAAAACTCCGTGCATGAAAGACTGGAGTTAGGACGCGCGAAAAATTCTATGAAATCAAAACTTTATAATATTGTATTGGTTTCATTATGATCAACGAAAGATTAACACACATCACACAATGTCTGTCCTTATTAAAACTTATATTATTTAATTTTTGAGAGCATAGGTCTATAAAAACACTACATTAATATTTACCTTTGCAACTTAAAATTTATTTTATTTTAAAAACTTTGCAGCTCTCAAACTAAGTAATGTGCACATATACCAGTTACATCAGTCGATTGCTACAAGCTTTCTAAACAAAATGTATTGTCCACTTTTTCAAAATGGGTCGACAGTTTTTCTGTATATGCTAATAGCGACAACTATGTGCAAGAAGAACTGGAGTTAGGACGCGCGAAAAATGCTATGATTTCAACATTTTATAAAATTTTGTTGGTTTTATTTAGACCATTGAAAGAATAAATGTAGTTCACACAATGTCTGTCCTTATCAAAACTTATATTTATTTACTTTTTTAGAGCTTAGGTCTATAAGAATACTACATTAATTATCACCCTTGCAACTCAAAAATTATTATATTTTAGAAAATTCGCAATTCCTAAATAAAGTAATGTGCACATATATATAGCTATATCACTTGATTGCTACAAGCTTTCTCAACAAAATGTACTATCCACTTTTTCAAAATGGGTCGACAAATTTTTTTATATGCTAATAGCAACAACTACGTGCATGAAAAACTGGAGTTAGGCCGCACGAAAAATGCTACGAATTCAACATTTTATAACATTTTATTGGTTTCATTATGACCAATGAAAGAATAAACACAAATCATACAATGTCTGTCCTTATCAAAACTTATATTTTTTTAATTTTTAGAGCATAGGACTAGAAAAACACTACAATAATAATCACCCTTGCTACTCAAAAATTATAATATATTAAAAAATTGGCATCTGATATACTAAGTAATGTGCACATACACCGGCTACATCAGTCGATTGCTACAAGCTTTCTCTACAAAATTTACTGTCCACTTTTTCAAAATGAGTCGACAAAGTTTCTTATATGCTAATAGCAAAAACTACGTGCAAGAAAAACTGGAGTTAGGACGTGCGATGAATGCTATGATTTTAACATATTATAAAATTTTGCTGGTTTCATTTAGAGCAATGAAAGAATAAACATAGTTCACACAATGTCTGCCCTTATCAATACTTATATTTATTTACTTTTTTAGAGCTTAGGTCTATAAAAATACTACATTAATTATCACCCTTGCACCTAAAAAATTATTATATTTTAAAAAATTTTCAGCTGCCAAACTAAGTAATTTGCACATATACCAGCTACATCAGTCGATTTCTACAAGCTTTCTCTACAAAATGTACTGTCCACTTTTTCAAAATGGTTCGACAGATTTTCTTATATGCTAATAGCAACAACTCCGTGCATGAAAAACTGGAGTTAGACGGCGCGAAAAATGCTATGAATTCAAAGTTTTATAAAATTTTATTGGTTTCATTATGATCATAGAAAGATTAACACACATCACACAATGTCTGTCCTTATCAAAACTTATATTTATTTAATTTTCGAGAGCATAGGTCTATAAAAATACTACATTAATAATCACCCTTGCAACTCAAAAATTATTATATTTTAGAAAATTCGCATCTCCCAAACTAAGTAATGTGCACATATACCAGCTAAATGAGTCGATTGCTACAAGCTTTCTCAACAAAATGTACTGTCTACTTTTTCAAAACTCCGTGCATGAAAAACTGGAGTTAGGCTGCGCGATAAATGCTGTTAATGTTATTTTTTTTTTTCAATTTTTATTAGTTTCATTTAATTGAAAGAAGATCTATTACCGTTTTTGATGCTTTATTATTATTTAACTGAATGAATTTTTGCTAACAGCTTTATCATTCAAACAAATTTTTTTACCGGGCTTTATGATTATATATATATATATATATATGACAGTAAGTACACCATCAAATCTGTTAAATTTTGACTTTTTTATATGTCGTGTAAAACTTTTGTCTAGTACAAGTTTTAATAAGTCCTACCATTATTGCGTGGGGATAAAAAAAAATTGAAATAGAATAAAAATCATAACTCAGAACTTTGACATTATGTGTATCGTACAATCAAATAACTTCTGTGGTAAACCTTTTTATAGATAGTCTTAAATATTTGTTTAATAATATTTATCATACAATTAACAATATTGATAGGGTGGGAAAAAAAATGGTGGGGGCAACAATTTGTAACGCCCTTAGTATGTGTACTATCTAATCCACCTGAAATGTACATAAAATGTATAAATATTGACAAATTCAAGTGGTTTGAAATATATTTTTGTAAGTTTAACTGTTATAGAAAGTGGTTGAAATAAATGATTATGAAATGTGTGAAAATATCAGATTAATCTTTTTTGTAAAAATTGATTACATTATAGGATAGTGTGTAAATGGTGTTTTCTTGAACTTTCTAATACATGCGAAAAGTTACTAAATGAAAAAAGAAAAGAATTCTTCGAAATATACGTTCACATGTAGCCTGTTCCGAAAGGGAGTTTGAAAATGTGTAAACTAGCCATGAGAGTCCTTTTATTAAGTTCAGATCTCCACATATATATAATACTTCATTCCATGTAGAAAAGGTATTTCATTTTTAGTTTTTTCGTAAAACTTTAGACAATTTTACTTCAAACTAATGTCTTGTTGTGAAATAATTTTTTTAAAATCACAATTTGTTTCCTGCATCAAGGAAAAGCATGCTTATAAACCTGAGACTGGTTTTCTAATTTCCCTAAGAAATATAAGAGAGCAAGGACGCAACACACTAAGGCCGGGTTTATAGAAAACGCAAGAACACAGAAACGCAAGAAACGCAACTACGGTAAAAGTCCAACCTTAACTCTTCTACCAGCACGTTTATAAAAAACGCAAGACACGCAATAACGCAAGAACGCAACGCAGAAGTTGTTCAACTTTCTACTTCTTGCGTTTTCTCCTTGCGTTTCGGCCTTCTATACGGGTTGCTTTAGTATGTGAAAAACTGAAACTGTCATGTAATGCATATAGAAGGCTCTGCGATTGTAATCGTTACGCTTGTGTTTATTTATGTTTTGGGCTGGCATTCTTCTAGTGAATACAGCGCAATGGAGGAAGCTGATGAATTTCTTGTTCAGCTTATCCAAAATTTTCCCTGCCTGTACGATAGGTACAACAAAATTTTTAAAAATAATCATGACTTATTCCTGAAATTTTATTTTTTGACGTTAGCGATGGCCGGCGTCCTTGCGTTTTTTATAAACGACTGTGAATTTCTTGCGGTTGTCGCGTCCTGCGTTCTTGCGTTTCTGCGTTCTTGCGTTTTCTATAAACCCGGCCTAACAAGTAAGAAAGGGTCGGTAGTCTATTTTACACGCAAGTAACATCACCAATCCTACATGTTGAAACTGTAACTTCCTTTACTGGGGTTATTTTCATTATTAAGGTTTCTCGAACACGTATAAAAACTTAATTATTTTATTTTAAAATGTCACTTGGCTTTCACTGAGTGGTAGTTAAATAAGCAAAAACGTAACGCATGTTATAAAAAAAAAGTAGCCTTTTTTATAATTACGTAACGTTTGCATTTTTCAAAGTTTTCTCAACACTGTTTCGTTAGTATGTAGGAGGTGGAAACGCAAGCCGAAACACAAGAAGTTGAAAGTTGGCATATGCTTTAATTGAGTATTTGCGTCTTGTGGATTTTGCAAACGAGTGTTGGGAAACATTGTAATTTTACGTTGTTCGTCTTGTGTTTCTGGCGTCTCCGAATTTTTACGTAATGTACCCTACAGTTTCGGTCCTAGATTTGGAGAGTCTGAGTTGTGTAGAATCGTCCTCAGATAAAAAAAGGGTTCGTAGGCTCTCGCCTTAAAAAATCTAAAAATAGTATTTAAACAATGTCTTCAGCCACGCTTAAATATAAATTATGAAAATGGTTAAAATTCGAATAAATTTCGTCCACGTTCATGCTACATTTAGAACTAACCCATGTAGATACATACCCGCGCTTCTCTACCGAAGTCTACAGGCATAACACTTTCATAATACTCACTATACACACATCAAAACTCGCTATTTTATTTTTATACACTAACCCAAACGTAACACAGAGAAAATTGAAAAAAAATGAGGAATAATTGATTTTTAAATTAATTCGAAATTGAAATGTTAATGCCTATTTCACAGATTTTTATTTTATTTTTCCACATGAAAGAGTTGTGCATGGACTATTTAAAACTGTAGTATTTTTGTTTTGTTTAAGATGCATAATTTTTAAAATATTTCAATTCAAAGTTGATAATTCAGGGTTGTTGTGTACCAATGTTTTTATTAACTATCCATTTTTTTCCTTAAAGAATTGTATTTGATGTGATTGGTACAATTTGTCCAACAAAATAACTTATAATGAAAGTGATAAATCAATTGCCAAATGTTTTCTGTAATCATTAATGTCGCTTGAATTAGACATTATTATTTTGATAAAAAAAAAACCATTAATCTCCCAATGGAAAAATTTCAGAGATTGTTAATTGCTAGTTTCAAACTTTTTCTGTAAAATAACATCAGTTTTGATTTTTCAAGTATTTTGCAACTTCCAAACAATATCTAGTTTTGCAACACTGTTTTTTTTATATGTCAGTTGCCTACAACACTCTTCTCTTGGACTGTACAGTAGTTGTGCCTGTGTTGCACGCACTCCACTGGCACCCCCTGCCGTTAGTCCACGGAACTGTTCCCCGCCTCCCACTCGTGATGAGGTGCATGTCGCCAGCCCCCCCACCACCGCCGATCAGGATTAAATTTTGTCAGTGGTTTGTGCTCAGTTTGTGCTAGTTTGTGCCGCAAATTTTAGAGTTTGTGCTAGTCTGGTTAATGAGATATTAATTAATTAAAGTGGGGGCCTAGCATGTCGCCAGCCCCCCCACCTCCGCCGATCAGGATTAAATTTTGTCACTGGTTTGTGCTCAGTTTGTGCTAGTTTGTGCCGCAAATTTTAGAGTTTGTGCTAGTCTGGTTAATGAGATATTAATTAATTAAAGTGGGGGCCTAGCATGTCGCCAACCCCCCCACCTCCGCCGATCAGAATTAAATTTTGTCAGTGGTTTGTGCTCAGTTTGTGCTAGTTTGTGCCGCAAATTTTAAAGTGTGTGCTAGTCTGGTTAATGAGATATTAATTAATTAAAGTGGGGGCCTAGCTTGTCGCCAGCCCCCCCACCTCCGCCGATCAGGGTTAAATTTTGTCAGTGTTTGTGCTCAGTTTGTGCTAGTTTGTGCCGCAAATTTTAGAGTTTGTGCTAGTCTGGTTAATGAGATATTAATTAATTAAAGTGGGGGCCTGGAATGTCGCCAACCCCCCCCCCCCCCCCACCACCGCCGATCAGGATTAAATTTTGTCAGTGGTTTGTGCTCAGTTTGTGCTAGTTTGTGCCGCAAATTTTAGAGTTTGTGCTAGTCTGGTTAATGAGATATTAATTAATTAAAGTGTACGACATGATAGCACCCCTACCTCCGCCGATCTCGATTTAATTTTGTCAGTGGTTTGTGCTCAGTTTGTGCTAGTTTGTGCCGCAAATTTTAGAATCTGTGCTAGTCTTGTTAATGAGCTATTAATTAATTAAATGGGGGCCTAGGATGTCGCCAGCCCCTCCACCTCCGCCGATCACAATTAAATTTTCTCAGTGATTTGTGCTCAGTTTGTGCTAGTTTTTGCCGCCAATTGTAGTTATTTTGCTAGTCTGGTTGATGAGCTTTCAATGTAGAATTTTTTCAACGATTTTTGCTCAGTTTGTGCCTCATATTTCGCAGTTAGTCCCTGTCTGGAAGACTTGTAATCATGCGTTGATTGTAGATATTCTAGTGTATGACAATGAGTTAAAGGGATTATAAGAATAAATCATTTGTTTATGATAGCTAAAAAAATATGATATTAACTCTATTGGAAAGGTCTATACATACTGTCACAATTTTAATGGTAACACGGACCCAGCTTTAGAGTTGTGATATTATGTGAAAGAAGACAAAATTATGCATACATATGAGAAATTATGTAATCGTTTACAAAAGTATTTTAAAATATATGTCATCAAGGCGCGTTGATGATAACCCTTTATTGGCTATTGGTAAACTTAAATATTCAGCCGAGTATCACAGCAGTATAGTGGAAATAGGTCTAGACCCATTTCATGTTTATTACTGGAAACCAGCACACCTTTTTGTATACCAAGAGTACTGCAAAATTAAGTCGAACCCATCAATTATGATAGATGCAACAGGAGGGTTAGTTAGTAAACTTCAGCGCCCGTTTGTAAATGTTTCAGGTGTAGTGTACCTGTATTCTGTTACATTTCATGACTCTACAGCTGGTTTGCAGTACACAGTTGCAAACATGCTTTCAGAAAGTCATCACAAGAGAGTTCAACATTTCCTACAAACGTGGCTACGAAGTGGTGCTCCGACTCCAAAAGAAACTATCAGTGAAGACTCACTAGCCCTTCTGTCTGGACTAGTAAAAAGCTTCACTCAATTTGGTTCTCTTGCAAAATACGTGGAAAACTGTTTTAACAGCATTTTTTTTGTTCTGGCTATTATGAAATTCCTGACTGTTTCGTACGTTGTGGTGTAGCGCACAAATGAAAATTAATAGCAAATTTACCTCCCCTTCACGGCAAGCCAAAAAGGGTTAGACATTTCTACATACGATGTTTAGCCCTGATGGTTCAACGCGCGAACATTAATGATGTTAAAATTTTACTGGAGAACATTTTTACAGTAGCACTTAGCGAAACAGACGAAATGACTGCAATCACAGGCGAAAAGATGCACAGTGAAAAAGCAAACGATGTTTTAAAAAATATGTTTCTAACAGGACCAAATCCAGCATTACAAGCAACAATTGAAATTAATTTGTTTGACGAAAGTGTTTCAAATACACAAGGAATTACCACTTAATTCACCAAATGGCCACTTAAAATTGCGGCAGAAGTTCACGGAAAGGTTAATGATGAAGGTGACCATGACAATTGATATTATTTCTTACCAGAAATTGTAACAGTCATAAAAATGTTAACCTTAATGGTGCCAATTTTTGGGTATGGTTCTTTGACAGCTTAAAGTGCTACAGTAGAAAGCATATTCAATGACATTAAGCACCGTACTTTTCAGAACGTACGTCTGCCAACGACTGGTGACTCATTTCTGGAAAAACATCTGAAATCTGTTGGTGAAATGAAGTTAGTCGCAACGAATATACCAAACAAAAACATCTTCAAGCACAGAGAGGAAAAAACATCTCATGATTATGTTGAAAAACTCCTTTTTTCATCCGATGTAAAGGAAAACAAAACAAAGAAAGTTGGAAATAAAAAAATTTAGAACTGAAAACACAGTGGCGATTGATACACAACATACGCTCATCAATGAACCCAATAAAAGCTTTGCATGTGCCAGAGGTGATTTGCCAACAGGTGCTCACACTTGTTGTGTCTACGGCATTCCGTTCCATGTTGCATTTACTGAATATTAACTCCCACATTGAAAGTTCTGAAGAAGGGTATGGCGAGAAACGTATATGCGTGAATTGTGTAAAGAATGGTACTGTCCATACATTATACACTAAAGAAAATAGCTCCACTTATAATATAGATATTCACGAACAGGCGCGTAGGAAGCAAATATTTAATTGGGGGGGGGGGGAGGGGCAAATGAGAGAATCATTATAAGTGGTGGATTTAACAAGGGGGGTGTCTGGGGGCTCTCCCCCGGTAGAAAAAAAATTGTATTCTAAGGAGCAAAATGGTGCTATTTAAGCATCTTTCGTACATAAAAATAGAATGTACTACTAGCATAAATTTTAATTTTTTTATAACAAATTTACTTAAGGCTCGGCATCACAAAACAGTGTTCACTTTTCAGTTTTCGCCTCGTAGAATTCATTTTAAATGCAATTTGTTGATTTTTCCCACTGCACAGAGTACATAAATTACAAGCACCTTCAAATTTAGTCCCCAGATATCATCAAGTTATCTAGAGCTGTAGAAAAGGCAAATATGTCCACCAGTTTGGCCTCGGCTGGTATGATAGCACAAGCCCCAAGTGCGCTTTCCATCCTACACAATCTATGGGGAGGAAAGTTAGTTCGCCACCCGCCCCTAGATGGCAGACAAAGGGGAATGTAAATTAAGGAAACTTTGTCTACCTGCCCAGCCTAATTCAGGACAAATATGTAAATACCCAGTGTTGTATCAAGAAGCCTTTAAATTGTACAAGTAAATGTAAATAGTATTGTAATTCGAATATGTATGCACAGGAAGGGTACAGATGTGCCCTCCCTGATTAATATGTTCATACATTGTATATTTACTCTGGCTGAGCTAAGCCAGGCAGGAAAGCTCTTCCCAGTATTTTCTGGGTTAATAAAAGTTACAGAATACTTGAGCAGTATTATTTAGGCAGCGACCTCTCTGGAGGACCGCTCCTCCTTCCTACCTCTCCCTGCTCTTGGGCAGCGACCCCTGCTCGGGGACCGCTCCTGCTCTCGCTCCCCCCCCTTCCCCTTCTGCCGATCTCTCCCTGCTCTTGGGCAGCGACCCCTGTTCGGGGACCGCTCCCGCTCCTCCCCTCTGCCTGGGACAAGTCAATATGTTTCACTAATTGCGTCATTATTACATGACGGTGGTTGAAGATTAATATTTGTAGTGTGAGATAACATATTTTGCCAACTATCTATAGCTATAGTTACATTTTCTTAATATGTGCTAACAAACAACTGCAATAACCAATACAAGCTATAATCAAATATTTAAGTGAGGCTGAGCCTTGAGTAAACAATTTAACAAAGACGTCATTATCCCACTCATTGCCCACTCTTAAGTAAATTCATTTGAATATCAGGACAGGAGAACTCTTAATGTTACACACCTTTAACTAAATATTCTTAGATGATGCCAATATTCAGAATGTATTGACACAAGCTTATGGTGTACCTAGTGTCCACTGAATATTAATTTAAAACGTGTCAGAAAAACTGCTTGACTATTAATAAATCTGAAAATCTAAATATCTTATGATAAGTTATATGACAAAATAACACAGTCAAATCACAATATAACAAAACTCGGAATAGTGAGCCGTTCAACATATTACTATCATAGCATTTTTCTGTTCCTCATAACTTAATTTACAATACATAAAAACATTCTCAAAATTCTCAGAATTATTTGTACGAACAATCCGTATTTTTTCATTGACAACTACACAGCTACTAGAAATGGCATCACAAGTTTTGATGTAAAGGAAAGAATTATTACAGCACCCAGACTTCATGTTTTGATGAGTAGCAACAGGAAAATTAAACTTTACCAAAAACGCTCTTTCTCTCGACCTTGCGGCAGACAAATTTTTTCATAACCGACTTGATGTCTATTGATGCAGTTTTATCACTATGGATATGAAGCAAAGTCAAAAGAGTGGGACGTCTTTGGGACATTGAAGATCGCAAGTATGTCTTCAAACGACGAAGTGCACTAAATAAACGCTCTGCAGATGCGGCTGGAGCAGGCACAGTCATGATGAGTATCATGAGTCGAGTTACTTGATCGAGCAAAGCACGAGCCGTATCACTCTCTTTACCCAACTTTTCAGCGAATGCTGCACAAGTGTCGGGTACATTTCCAAGAAAAATTCTTCAATAACTGCAACTGTGTAAGGAGACTGTCTAAATTGAAATCTTCGGCAAAGACACCGAGTATTGTGCTTAATTCAACTTGTGTAGGTACCCTTCCTTGAAGTTAATTCATCATGAGCCTTTCGAGTTCACATAGTTGTTCCAGCCCACTCTGCTCAAATCGGTCCGACAGCTTGTTCTTAAGGAGATCTATGATTTGATAGTATTCTAGTCTAAGACCGTCTGTCGCCTGTATTTTGGCTGATGGCTCTGTCATGGACGAATGGTCATAGCGTTGTGGCAACTTTTTCTGTCTGGGCTCCACTGAAACATTCAACTCAAGCTTCTTGGCAGTTTCATGTGTCTGCTGGTAGATTCTGTTGAAATCTGTTTCTGTTCTTAACTCTTCCAATTTTCTAATCACCAACAGAGCAGAATGCTTTGCACCTGAAGCAGTGATACGTGGATTTTGTAGAGCCTGAGCCAGTTCTTCGCAAGGACTAAACACCTCGATACTTACATTAAGATAGAAACGTGTTTCAAATTTTCTCAACCTGGCAATCCATCCACGCACAGCAGACTTTCTTTCATCAGAAATGGTTCCTTTTTTGTCATTGATAGCATCCGAAGTTCTCTGAACTCGCTTGTATTCTTTCTTGAATCTTTTAAGTGAATCAACCCTGACACTCCTACATGTAGGGCACAGAGCAAGAAGTTGAGTTGGTTTTACAGTGACCACATCTTCGTCTTCAGCTCCAATTTTGCAAGGAGGCAAAACAATATCTTCGTAGATTTTTCTCCTTTTTGCCGAATCCAAAATTATATTGGATACATCTTTAACTGTGCAGAGTAAATCGCACATTCCATTTCTCTGACGAGCTACTTCTTCCAAGGCTAAGTCAAGTGCATGGTTTGAGCAGTGTACATAAAGAGATTTTGGCTGAATACTCTCTAAAATCGTTTGAACTCCTTTCTCTCTTCCAGACATATTAGCAGATCCATCAAAGCAATGTCCTCTGAGATCAGAAATTGGAAGATTGATTCGTAGAAGCAGATCCTAAATGGCCGCAGCAAATGTCGCCCCCTTGCTATCATGAGGGTTGTAAAATCCTACAAATAACTCTTTGCAACTAAAGTTTGATACATACAGAGAACTGCTCCTGAACAGCACAATCAGTAGTGTCATCTGCAATAACCGAGAACCATGGAGCAATTTCAATTTCAGATACAATTTCACGCAAACCCATGTGAGTCATAATCTCAATTATTTCATTCTGTATTTCAGGACTCAGGTAGTTGTCACAGCCACAGCTCCAGTTCCTCAATTTCTGATTTCCTCTCTTCTAAGAGCATGACAAGATTACCAGTGCCACTTTCGTGACCTCGTACAGCATTTCCAGAGCGCACTAAATAACGAATAGAGCTAATCATAGCAAGAAAGAAGATTTGAGCTTTCATTTGCTCCCTCACATGAGCATCTGACATTTGATAAACGACCGGAACAAATTTTTCCCTGCTTATTATCAACTGCTAACATTTATTGTGGAATGTACTCCTTTGATGACCTGCAAATGTTGCTGTCGCATCCTTCCAGGAGCGGAAGCGCACATAAATAATTCTAATTATTCATCACTATACCATGGCCTGTCTTCCTTGCTCACCATGTTACATGCCCTAATACACACGAAGCACAAAACACTATCGTTTACACTATCATAGTGAAGCCATCCGTAATCGCTAAACCACTGATGCCACGCTCTCCTTCCACGACTAGCTCCGTCGGTTCTGGTAGGAAAGATAAATGTACTTTGAGGATGACATTTCTCGCTGGTAAAAGAAATATCAGGAACTTTACTGTCCCTGGCTTGCCGGGTATTTCTATTTCTCGGGTCAACCACACATTTTTCCTCTGGTCCATTTTCAGCAAGAGTAGAAGAACCTAAAATAAATCAAATTATTTATTGACATATTGTATTGTACATAACATAAATAGCTTAAATAAATGTACCTATAGTCGTGGTTTACTTCTTACTTGGACAACCATTGCTTATAATTAGCAATGTAAACATAAGTGCGAAATGAACTGTAGAAACAAAGGCAAACTCACTGCATGGCGAGTTATTTTTTTAAATGAATGTTAAAAAATCTTATTTTCCCGAAAAAGAACGTTCTGGGAATGTGGTAACAGAATAAACAAGGCAACGGCATGTACAGAAAAAAGTTACGTAGCCATCTGATTGGCTGTACGCCAATGTCATATGTTATTATGAATCTAACTTAATGGGAGTCTGACTGTCCTATCTTGCCCAGGTTAAAAATTCTATGTTTGTGTCCCATTAGTAGTATAGGTTGACCGGTCCGGGCACTAGGTCCTGGGTGTGGTGCCTGTGATTCCGACCGCCATCTAGGATTCTGACATTACGGCGGCCATCTTGGATGAGTGTGACCTTGACTGTTGACCTTGACTTTGAATTTGACCTTCAAAATTTTCTAAATTTACCCAAAATTTTTCAAAATTCGCAAAAATTTCCATTTTTATGAAAAAAAAATTCACCAAAAAATCTCAAAAAATTTGTAAATTCTTAAAATAAGATTTCGAAAAACCTCAAAAGACATTTTGCCTTAGAAAGAACACCTCGTCCATATTGAGCCTTAAGCATCCATATCGACAGCCTCCGATAAGCCTCTGACATCATGGATTATGTCATCTTGGATTATGACGTCACCGTTGCAATTTCTGCTACGGCCACCATCTTGAAAATCTTCATTTATTATCCGATTTTAATGAAAAAATGTTAAAAATTATAAAAAAAATCAATTAATAAAATTTTGATAAAAAATATTTATAAAACATACATCTACAGCATGGAGATAGGATTCCTCGGTTCTAACCCAGTGAGGGTAACAAAAATGGCGACTGATCCTTCCCTCATGGTGGATGCAGACAGACTGACCCCACCTCTTTTTTTCATAGCATAGGCCTATATATCATCAGATAGTATGATGTCATGTCCGCCATCTTGAAAATCCGTAATTTTAATGCTAGTGATTCGGGAAAAAAATCCCAAATTCATCAAATAAATTGACAATAATTGTACTGATTGATTCGATTGATTCCCGTCCTTGGTTCGATCCCTGGGCGATGCAAAAAATGTTAATTTAATGTAAAAAATATCAATTTCAATAAATAATGATCAAAGTCCTAAAAGAAGCATAGTTTCCAAATCAACCATCATCCTATAAGCCATTACGACCACCATCTTGGATGTTTGTATTTATTGGCCTAGAAATTCGGGAAAGATTCCAAAATTCATCAAAAAAATCACACATTACTTTACATATTAAATCGATACTTGGTTCGATCTCTGAACGAAGCTAAAAATAAATTTAATTTAAATACCAGAAAAGTGACAGGTTCGAGAAATAAAACACCGCAAGTACTTTTACAAACATAATATTTATTACATAATTTATATTATACTACAGGATCACTTGCGAAAGCCAGCAATATTATAATCATTTAGCCCTGCATAGGCGCGAAATGACTAATTCTTAGCTCCAATCGGTTTATACTAGACAGAGACCAACCAGAACCTTTACTAACATAGTCCTCCTCTTCTTGACCGAGTTTCTGGATACCGTGTTTAACAGTTTGCTTCACATCGTTAGAACTGTAAATTACTGCAGCCGATGTCTTGAATGCACACTTCTTCACTTTGTCATCGAACGGATAAGGCTTTCCATATATACAGTCCAAACACAAGAAATATTTCAAAGGTCCGTTTGTTGCTACGTCATCAGTAAGCTGATTAATTATGTTCTGTCTGATATCATCAAGAAAATTACAAATGTCTTTCGACTCACTAAGCGTAATTAGATAATAGTAGTCTTTCAATGTTCCACGAAATGCAGACTGCGCCAAGTAGAAGCCATTATCATTCACCTGTAGAGCACCGATCACAGTCTTAGGTTTAGTTCCATGTCCAGATGCCATAGCAATCGGTTGCTGCACATCTGTTTTTTTGCTTTTACGCTTTCGAGTCTCCAATCTAAAGCAAGGAGTCGTAATTTCTGCAGGTAGTTCAGCAGTAGGCGCACGGACTTCACCTTTACATTTTTTTGCATGTCGACGCAAATTATCAATTCGAGTAAACCATTCATGACAGTCATCACATCGAAACTTCATGCGAGAAGGATTATTCGTACATTTACTCCTCTCATGTCTCTGTACGTCATGAGCAAATGCAAACGTCATATCGCAGTAGCTGCAAGGATACCGCGGTGATGAAGACGAGCCTTTCAGACTCGATCCAGATACTGACGTTGCTGCAGTTGTACCATTTCCAGGCATACTCTTATGCACATCAATCATTCGCTGTTGTATACAAACCTTTACGTTCTGCCGCGCAACAGGTCCTTTGCATGTCTCCAAGTGTTGTTGCAAATTGGCATTTCTTTTAAATTGCTTGCGACATTTCTCACAGCCAAACATTTTTCGATAAAGGTTCTTAGCACATTCTCTCTTCTCGTGTCGTCGAGCATTGCTGTTGTTTGAGAAAATTTTGTCGCAGTAACGGCACCGATGTTCGTTAGTTGATGTCGAATAACAGCCATTGAAGTCTCCATCGAGGGCGAAACGTCGTTCATCGAGGTTTCCTGTGCAGCCAGCTCTGTAGTCATTAAAGTCTCTTCTTCTGGTGGTACCGCGACTGTTGAAGTCTCCTCCAATGTTGACATCGTCGTTGCCAACAGGATCTGCTCCTTCTTCGTCGACGCTGACGTCAGGGTTCCCATAGTCGTTTGTACAACCTCCATCGAGTTCGACGTTAAAGACGGTAAAGATGCCATTGAGTTCACAAGAACAGGTAATTACGCGACTTATGCACCAGAAGAAACAAACTAGGTGATCATTACACCGTCGACGACAGTAACAAACTGAGCGGTCTGCTGTCAATGACTTGCTTTATACATGCACCCGATAGAATAATACGCTAGTCAAATCAAGAACCATTACTATAATACTAGTGTCAAAACATCATTTAAAAAAGAATCACATATGTTCGAAAAAATTAGATGCAGAGTGATACGTTCTCGTCTCATTAATTCGATCTCACCAATATACACTAGGCTCCAAGAGCTTCAATTCGTGCCATCATATCCATCTGGATTCAACATCTACAATTCACACCATCAAATCCATCTACATTTGGCTCCTATGCTCCAATTGACCATCAGCTTCAAATGTTCCAACAGCTCCAAAGCTACAAAGCTCCAACACGCAATGTACGCAATGTACACGCAATACACGCAATTTACGCGCAATGAATGTAATGAATACACAGTACACACAAGAAACGAAAAGAAGAAATAGTACACAAAGTAAACGGAACGAAAACGTAATGTTCTCGCAAATGACGCACAATACACGCAAAGTACACGAAATGTACGCAAAGTACACGCAATGTACGCGATATATGCAATGTACACACAATGACTACGCATCGTTCGCGCAGGACAAGCATTTAATGGAAACGAAGCACGTTTGGACGGAAATTCTACAAAACGAAAGTTCATTTAACGAAAAGGAGGTCCATTCTCTCGTTTATTCAACTCGCTAGGATGCAATCGTCAATGATAAGTTAGGATATAATGTCTGCAACAGTCTATGAATCCATTAGTTTTTAGTTCCATAAATCATTGGCTGCAATTGTCATTGGCTCCATCAGTCATCGACTCCAACAGTCTTTTGGCTCCAAAAGTCATTGGTTCCAACAGTCATTGGCTTCAACATCCTTTTGCTTCAACAGCTCCAATGATATTTGGCTTGAATGCTACGAGTCTAAGAGACTATGAGGCTACAAGGCTACGAGTCTACAAGGATCGTGATCGGCGGTGTTGGGGAGGGGGGGGGGCTAGCGAATTGCTAGCCCCCCACTTTAATTAAATAATAGGTCATTAACAAGACTAGCACAGATTCTAAAATTTGCGGCACAAACTAGCACAAACTGAGCACAAACCACTGACAAAAATAAATCGTGATCGGGGAGGTGGGGGTGCTATCATGTCGTCAACTTTAATTAATTAATAGCTCACTAACCAGACTAGCACAAACTCTAAAATTTGCGGCACAAACTAGCACAAACTGAGCACAAACCACTGACAAAATTTAATCCTGATCGGTGGAGGTGGGGGGGCTGGCGACATGCTAGGCCCCCACTTTAATTAATTAATATCTCATTAACCAGACTAGCACAAACTCTAAAATTTGCGACACAAACTAGCACAAACTGAGCACAAACCACTGACAAAATTTAATCCTGATCGGCGGAGGTGGGGGGGCTGGCGACATGCTAGGCCCCCACTTTAATTAATTAATATCTCATTAACCAGACTAGCACAAACTCTAAAATTTGCGGCACAAACTAGCACAAACTGAGCACAAACCACTGACAAAAATTAATCCTGATCGGCGGAGGTAGGGGGGCTGGCGACATGCTAGGCCCCCACTTTAATTAATTAATATCTCATTAACCAGACTAGCACAAACTCTAAAATTTGCGGCACAAACTAGCACAAACTGAGCACAAACCACTGACAAAATTTAATCCTGATCGGCGGAGGTGGGGGGGCTGGCGACATGCTAGGCCCCCACTTTAATTAATTAATATCTCATTAACCAGACTAGCACAAACTCTAAAATTTGCGGCACAAACTAGCACAAACTGAGCACAAACCACTGACAAAATTTAATCCTGATCGGCGGAGGTGGGGGGGCTGGCGACATGCTAGGCCCCCACTTTAATTAATTAATATCTCATTAACCAGACTAGCACAAACTCTAAAATTTGCGGCACAAACTAGCACAAACTGAGCACAAACCAGTGACAAAATTTAATCCTGATCGGCGGAGGTGGGGGGGCTAGCATGTCGCCAGCCCCCCCCACTTTAATTAATTAATAGCTCATTAACCAGACTAGCACAAACTCTAATATTTGCAGCACAAACTAGCACAAACTGAGCACAAACCACTGACAAAATTTAATCCTGATCGGCGGTGGTGGGGGGGCTGGCGTCATGCACCTCTCGTGATGAAGTAAGCTGCTGTCTGACCTTGAAGGTTAGACCACGGCCTTAGAAACCAGGTCTGGACACAAGCGTATTTTCTTGACCCCCTTATTGACTGATTTAGTTCATGAAACTGCCGTTGGCGCCACAAGACAGTGGTCCGGTTTTAACATTGTGCTTTAGGACCTTTTTTTAGTTAATTGCATTTAAATGATAGTTACACATACTTGGCAGCTTTTTTAAAAAAACTCGAGGAGAGATGTAGGTATTATAAAACATATTTCCAACATTATAAAGAATTTATGTGCACAGTTCAAGAAAATGGCTTATGTTGATGTGATAGGTTATGTTTGTTATTGTTTTGAAAGATTATTTTCATAATTTAATAACGTCGGTCAACTACGCGCTATTGAAAATCGTGATTCGTAATGCTAACATTGTAATGCCTTTTTTCCGGGAGTTATATATATAGTGTTTAATTAGACACAGTAGTCTAATAACTCTCCTATGTACAAAATTTCCGCTGACTATGCCAAGCTACGAAAATAAAGTAACAGTTTGTGTAAAAGTATCAATTTCTGTGAAACTAACTAACAAGAGCTTAAACTATGTCGCAAAATAAAATTGCAGTGAAGAGTTTGCCTAGGAAAAAATTGTTTAACAGTTGCTACAGGCCATTCCATTCCACCATTTCTCTTATTTGTAGTACTTTGGATGATCAGCAAATGAATGCCGGGGAGTGTTGCAAGCTGTGGATTATTATTATCATCATCATCATCATAGCTGCAATTGGGTACAGAAGTGCCCGGTGGAAAGCATTCTCCCTACTTTTCCCGCACTCTTCTTCTGAACTTATAATTTTTATACCAAATATTTATTACGTTTTTATCTAAGCTGCCACCCAAAGTACTTTTTGTCCAAATTAGGTCCCCAAAAATGTTTAGCTCCAGACGACCACCACCACCTAGAATGCCTGGTTGATCAGAAAAAATAGAATTATAAAACTTACCAAGTAATGTGATAAATGGAAAAATAATATTAATAATCAACACTAATGTTTGTTTTTAAAACACTTATAAGTAAGAATGCAGCTGTAAAAAACGCTATTAAGATTTCTCCAAAATTTGTAGGTGCAAGCATGTGGGTGCAAGGTTTAAAAATTTTGTTCATTGACTTAGTGTGAGCCTTTGGGAAGCAGAGTGACACTAATAAATTGTTCTTATGCTCCGCCAGCTATTATCCTGGACTTAACAGTTGTCCTTACTGTTTTAGATTTTGCATTCACTGCAACCTTTTAACATCGTACTTCATTTCATTATATTTATATTGTATTTTGCATATATTGAGATAACACATTTCCTCCCATTCCATAACCTTTTCACTATTGATAATCAAGACATAATAAAGGAACTTCAGTATAGTTTCAATAACACAGATGCAGTTTGCTTGTTTCAACGATGACTAATAATACAGACACACAAGTACTCACAGATCGGTACTTGTAGAAAGCAAAAACACACAGTTTGTACGACACATTTACTCAACAGATGAAGCTTGCTCAAGTTAGCAAAATCATTGTGACCGCGCTTCCGCACAAAAATGTCATCCGAACTGTGTGCGTGTGTTTACTTTCTACAAGTACCGATCTGTATCTGTATGTCTGTCTTATTTTTAATACATAATTAGTTTCATAGTGGCCTTTGTCACACAGTTATACATACTACTTGGTTTATATATAATTTATGATCTACAGAAAATATTAAACATCTTAATGGTCTTTAACCGAAAATACAAAGGAAACTGTAAAAATTTTACAAAATGGAAGGGGAAAGGTGGAAATACACTTAGGAAGTTCAGTTATTTTGTTGTACTAACTGGGAATAAAAAACCATATCTGGAGCAACAAAATATCTGATGCACCTAACACTATTTTCCCCCTCTACAATTAATGCAGGGCAAAATTGTCACTAACTTATTTGTTCATGTCAGAGTGGTATTTAAAACTGAAAGGAAAAGTTACTTAAGTGTTTTGAAATAATTTCTGACCCATAATTACATCAAATCATCACTAATCCACAGTCACCACACATAGGTACAAAATATTGTCTGTAAAACAAATTTATAACAAATTAACAAACAATGCTAAATCATTTGCGACTATTGTTTGAATAATGAGAAAGGTTGAAATTATGACCATACCCACAATACTATACTAAGTTATGCACTTTTGCATTACCACCAAATCAGGAACACCACCACCGAATTTCAGAAAAATAGACCAGTTCTATAGCATGTAACGGTAACTGCTTTTTTGAACAATAAATTTTAACTGAACTGAAAAAGTTTTCCCCGCTGAACATTGGTACGTACAAAAATATAGCGTATTGCATTACTCTCACAAGTGTATACCCTTGTCAATGTTCAGTATCATGGTTGCTACAGACATGCACTGTAAAAATTCCCTGACTTTTCCCTGTTTTACAGAAATTTCACAGAAAAATTGCCTGACTTTTTTGCAAGTACATTTTTATAAAAATTAGCATGCGTCTACTTTGAAGGGATTAAAACAACTTACCAAATGAGTAAACAAACAGAATTTTTGTGTAAAAAACAGAATTTCCAATAAGGATTGTAAATGCTGCAAGATAACATTTTAATGTGATGACATTCAATACTATTACACTTAAAATTCTAGTAAGCCATTAAGACAACCTTTTTCATTTTTAATATGTATTGAGCATTTAGTGATACGCATACTTAAGCCTAACATTTCATGTACAGTGCCAGTAGCACACAGAATAAATTGTAAATATTGCATAAATTACATAAATACACTAATTCACACTGTGAAAAGTACCCACTGTAAGTAACAATATTTTTAACAGAACTCATTTTACAAATTTCATACCATCTGACCACCATACAGAAAGTGAAGTTTTTTGGAAATACTGTTACCAAGAATTATGTTGGTTGCAAATTGTAAGCTCATATACATTACATTCATAATGAATTGCTAACCTCCTTCGTTGGATTCAAAAATAAATATTTATAAATTCTTATATAAAAATATGGACAAAAAAAATCAACAGCTACAGCATATATACACTTCAAAGTCCAATAAGTTTGTTAACTCAGTTCCTAACAATCACATACACTCAAAATATAAAAATCTTACATACAGTACTAATTAAGCTTTAAAAAATATTACAATAGTTACATACAAGTATAAACAACACTTTCACACTGCAATAACCAGGCAAGTGCAGTCAAACTTGTTTGCTCAGCTGACGTATCTCTTCGTCTATTGCATCTGTCTCTCTCTGTTTCTCCAGCTGAATTTTCATTTTTTTCTCTCTTAACTCCTGAACTTGATCACACAATCTTTTCTTCTCAAAACTTTCATGCTTTTTCATTTCATTTTCTTTTTTCTGTTCATCAAGTGCCTCCGAATACAATGCTCTTGCATTCCTAACTTTTAATATCATCTTCTTGGTGATTTCAACATGCTCTAGGCCACCTACTGCTTGCACACCATCATAGACTTGCCGCTGAGCAATAAGCGACCTAGGCAACTGGTTTTCAATTACAATCTCCTTATTCACTGAGAATCCCCTTTCAGCAAAAGCATTTCCATGGCTGATTATAAGAATTTTATGCATGAAAGATAACAGCAATTGTGAAGATCGACTGTTGGTCAGAACTGATTGCCAAAAATGGTCAAGACGATCTTTCCTCCTGAATTCTTTCATCAAGTTCTGAACTTCTGGCTTCGACACAACCATCTTGAACTCTCTTTCAATAATATCACAGTCATTGCCTGCCAACCACTTACTGTCTTTAAATATTTGGAGAGTTAGTTCAAGGCGCTTGATGCAGGTATCCTGAAATGTCACGAGCAAAGAAGGGTCACAAAAACTTATGCCCTTGCACAGCTTATACTTGATGGGTGATTTTTCAAGCAGTTTATTGCACAATGCTGTGAGCATTTCCCTACACTCTTTCTTGAATTGCATCACTTCAAGACTGGAGACTTCAAGTTTTCGTAGCTCCGCTTTCACAGAATACCCCACTTTAACATACTGAAGCAAAACAAGGTTTTCTTTTTTTTTTTAATCAATTTTGTCAACACTGGTGGCTTTCTGTAAAACTTCCTCCTTTACAAACATTGACATCAATTCTGTCATTATATTTGTTAAATCTGTGTACAGAAATGGAGCCATTGGGGCATTACTTTGAAATTCTGTCAGAAATGGCTCCACGATTCTGGCCACATGAGAAAAAAATGCTAACTTAGGTCCCATGAACTTATCACACACCCCTTCAGAAAGAATATGGTAACTGCTGGAGGTTACTTCTTTTTTACAATTCTTCATGGCATCAAGATACTTTTTCATGCTTGCCAAAATTTTCAAAGCTCTGTCTGCTACATCAGCATTGTTCAACCACCTCACAGAACAAAATTTTTTGGGCAACAGGTTTTAACCAGATTGCAATTTATAATCACTCCTACGTGCAGGTACATCTTTAAAGACGTTGTACATTGATCTCAAGAAAGGTATTAAATTCCACTCAGTGGCACCTACACCTTTTTTGAAAGCATTATTCATTACATGAAGGCCACAAGAGCCCATAGTAAGAATCAATGGATCATTTTCATCATGCTGTGAGAGGAGATGGGCCTGTAAATCTTTAATAAATTTGAAGTTGATGTTAGGCCCATCCATGGACACATGAAGCAAACATTTCAAATCTAAACTTGAAAGCTCCTTCAAAAAAGCAGTCAACATGTCCGTAGCGGTTGTGTGGCCAAGGAAGGCTGAGCTGAAGTAATATGTACACACTTCAACTTTTTTTTTGCTCCAGAAACGGACAGCAATATCCATCTGTTGCAACTGTGCACACTTGTTTAGGCTTTCATCAAAGTAAATGACAAAACATCCACTCTGACTGAGGTCATCCATTAGGATATCTTGGTGAAAGTATGGTGCTAAACCAAAAGCAATAGTGTAGGCCATTTTTGCTCGGCCTAACTGCATCTGTGCAGCAATTTTGCTGTCAGGAAACATTTTCGGAAAAATGTCAACAGCCTTTGCTGCAGCAGACATTGATGTGTGGTTCATCACATTTGATAAGCACCACAAGATTTCTGCCTTTGAAACATCCTCCTTTAATAAGTACTTGCTGAGACCATGTATCTCAGAAGTATCTACACTGTTGGTGCACAAAGAGAATGAAGACTGTGAAGACTGATGCATTGTAGGTGACTCTGTCATCACCGTCTGGGAACTGTTCGGGTTTTCCATTGGGGCCTTATTCTCTGGATGCACCTAGAAAAAAATAACAAGAAAACAATTAATCCAATTATGGACATTTCATTTTTTTAAGGGCACCCCAACATAACAAATTTTCTCTTCATAAATCCGCTTTTTTAAATGTAAAACAATAGCCAGATACAATAAGACCCTTACTGAACTTCCCCCCCTCCCCTTATAAAACACACACACAATTTGTTACATCATCATTGGACTTAATAACCAAACACACTACATTAATTCATTAATATTTTTAACCCACAAATTCAGCTGCACATTTAATTTCAACGATGCCAACAAGTTAAAAAAAATTCACACTGTTCTTCAAATGATGATTACCAATATGTTTTGTTTTATTTTGCATATTTAAAAAATTACGAAACACTAAAATTGTTGAATTTACAACCAACTACAATTCATACACAAAGAGCCATCAGGGTACCTGTTGAAAGTAGCTACTTATCAAAACCAATGGAGAAAAATAATTAAATAGATTTTATGAACATAATGAATTAATACTGCCTTTATTGCTCAAGGATGCTTTAAAATATTCCAAGATATTTATTTTAGATTAATTGTTTTAACAGTAGGTGAGGTTAGGTTAGCTACATCAAAAACTAAAATTGAAAAAAATTGCTGTTTGTTTGGTTGGATACATTAACAACAGTGGCTGTGAGTAGGTACATCAATGTGTTGCAAAATATTTGAATGGTTGGTAAGGAATTATGAAATTAAAATGTAGCCCACTTAACCTAACCAACCTCACTATTTGACAGTATTTTTAATGAAGCTAACCAAACCATACGATAAAATGGTAAAATATTTAGAAGTATCACAATTCCTTCTTACAGAAAGGTCATAAAACATGTCAGAAACTTGCATATGCAATAGCAATTAATTAATGTAAAAGTCTATCTCCTTCATAATTACTCTTAGTTTGCTGATTTATCTTGGTTACTTTCTCTACACAATTACCGCCATCAGTAATTACACATATTAACACTGTAACAGTAAAAAGTAAATTGCTTACCTCAGAAGCACTTGTCCTAAACAGTTGAATGGTATGGCTGCTTTCCTTCGCCAACACTTTTGCTTTGTGTTTCTTCCCTTCAACATGGCTTGAGATAGCTCTTCAGTAGTATAGGAATGACGGAAATGGCACAGGGTCCAGGGTGTGGAGCTGTGTGTCCTTTCCGCCATCTTGGATTGTGACGTCACGGCGGTCATCTTGGAGGAGTGTAATGGGACATAGCGTAACGGGACAAGTTTGACCTTGAATTTGACCCTCAACATTTTCCAAAATTTGCCCAAAATTCCTCAAAATTTCCATTTCTGTGGAAAAAAATTCCGCCAAAAAATCTCAAAAAATTCCACAATTCAAAAATCAGGATTTCGAAAATCCTCAAAAGTCATTTTGTCTTAGAAAGAACCCAAATTCCTAAAAGCGGCTTAAAACTCCTAAGAGCTAGCCGCTCTAAGCCGCCGAGGCCATGACCTTGAAAACTAGGATGCCATGGCAGCCATATTGGAAGATGATGTCACAGTTTCAATTTCCGTTACGGCCGCCATCTTTAACTTTTTTAATTATTATCCGATTTTAATGAATTTTTTTTAAAAATTATAAAAAAATTCAAATAATAAAATTTTAACAAAAAAATTTAAAAAATTGTACTTTTACGACACGGAATTCGGAGTCCTCGGTTCGAACCCGGCGAGGGCAAAAAAAAAATAAAAATGGCGACCGATCCTTCCCCCGTGGTGGGTGCTAGCAGACTGACTCCCACCACTTTTCTTAAAGCATATAAATCATCCGGCAGTATGACGTCATGTACGCCATCTTGAAATTTGGACGCCATCTTGAAAATCTTTATTTATTATCCGATTTTAATGAAAAAAATTGCAAAATTCATCAAAAAATAAACGTATTTGAATTCTGTTTGATTATATCGATGTACGTCCTTGGTTAGATTCCCGGCGAGAGTAAACGGTCGATCCTTCCTCCATGAAAGCTACCTAGACTGATCTAACACCACCAGTACCAAGGTATATATCATCAACTGGTATGACATCGTGTCCGCCATCTTGTCTTCATCCGCTAAAGACCACCATCTTGTTTTCGTCTGCTAGAGTGTGCCGATACCATGTAGTATAATTATCTGGTCACCATACTTTTGTCCTCAACTGTTGACATTGAACATTGACCTTGAAATTTGACCTTGACCTTAAAACTTGACCTTACCTTGAAATTTGACCTTGACCTTGAAACTTGACTTTGACCTTGAAATTTGACCTTGACCTTAAAATTTGACCTTGAACATTGACCTTGACTTTGAAATTTGACCTTGAACTTGAACTTTGACTTTGTCCTTGTCGACCATCACGGACCCGACATTTTATGTTCAGTAGATGCTACCAGGAGCTACCACCTGCTGGAGTACGCCATCTTGTGTGTGTACTCGTATTATAGAGTACATTTCCATCTGGATAATTTTATTCTAACCCGCTACAGTGCACTAATCATTTATTACCGAGGTGCCCCCCGCCATCTTGTCATTTGGCTGCCATCTTGAAAATCCGTAATTATTTAGCTAGAAAAGCGGGAAAAAATCCTAAATTCATCAAAAAAATCACTCATTAATTTACATATTGATTAGATCCCCTCCAGTTATTGGTTCGATCCCTGAATGACGCAAAACATTTAATTTTATATAAAAAATAATAATTTCAATAAACCATGTTCAACATTCTTAAAGAGACTCTAAATCCTCTACTACCATCATCCTATCAGACATAAAGACCACCATATTGGAAATTCGTAATTTCAATGCTAGAGATTCAGGAAAAAGTTCAAAATTCATTAAATAAATTTGTAATCTATATACTGATTGATTAGATTGACTAAGGTCTTGGTTCGATCCCTGGACGATACAAAACAACTTTAATTTAAAAAAAGACTAAAAAAGTGTAAGGTTCGAGAAATAAAACACCTCAAAGTCTTTTACAAACATAATATTTATTACACAATTTCTATCCAACTACAGAATCACTTGCGAAAGCCAGCAATCTTATAAACATTTAACCCTGCATAGGCGTGCAACGACTACTTCTTAGCTCCAAAAGCTCCAAATGCTCCAAACGGCCTCCAAATGGCTCCAACAGCTCCAACAGCCTCCAAATGCTTAACACAGCTCCAAATGGTTCCAAATGCTCCAAACGGCCTCCAAATGCTCCAAATGACGCCAAATGGCTCCAAATGCTTCAAAAGGCTCCAAATGCTCCAACAGCCTCCAAATGCTTAACACAGCTCCAAATGGCTCCAAATGCTCCAAACGGTCTCCAAATAGTCCAACAGCCTCCAAAAAAAGGCTCCAAATGCTCCAACAGCCTCCAAATGCTTAACACAGCTCCAAATGGCTCCAAATGCTCCAAACGGCCTCCAAATGGCTCCAAAAGCCTCCAAATGCTTAACACAGCTCCAAATGGCTCCAAATGCTCCAACAGCTCTAAAAAAGGCTCCAAATGCTCCAACAGCCTCCAAATGCTTAACACAGCTCCAAAAGGCTCCAAATGCTTGACAGCTCCAAATGTTTCAAAAGGCTCCAAAAGCTCCAAATGCTTGACAACTCCAAATGTTTCAAAAGGCTCCAAAAGCTCCAAATGCTTGACAGCTCCAAATGTTTCAAAAGGCTCCAAATGCTCCAAATGCTTGACAGCTCCAAATGGCTCCAAAAACCTCCAAATGCTTCAAAAGGCTCCAAATGCTCCAACAGCCTCCAAATGCTTAACACAGCTCCAAATGGCTCCAAATGCTCCAAACGGTCTCCAAATGCTCCAACAGCCGCCTCCAAAAAAAGGCTCCAAATTCTCCAACAGCCTCCAAATGCCTAACACAGCTCCAAATGGCTCCAAATGCTCCAAACGGCCTCCAAATGGCTCCAAAAGCCTCCAAATGCTTAACACAGCTCCAAATGGCTCCAAATGCTCCAACAGCCTCCAAATGCTTAACACAGCTCCAAATGGCTCCAAATGCTCCAAACGGTCTCCAAATGCTCCAACAGCCGCCTCCAAAAAAAGGCTCCAAATGCTCCAACAGCCTCCAAATGCCTAACACAGCTCCAAATGGCTCCAAATGCTCCAAACGGTCTCCAAATGCTCCAACAGCCGCCTCCAAAAAAAGGCTCCAAATGCTCCAACAGCCTCCAAATGCTTAACACAGCTCCAAAAGGCTCCAAATGCTTGACAGCTCCAAATGGCTCCAAAAACCTCCAAATGCTTTAAAAGGCTCCAATTGCTCAGAGAGCTCCATCTTCAATTGGTTCCAATTGATTCCAATTACTTTTGTTATCGAACTTGGCATGATTACTAACATGTCTTTATCAGTATACATTTTGACTGGCAGTGTTAACGTTTTTTACACCTTTAAGTTATAAGTTTTATTTAGAAATCAGATTTCGATAAATGATAGCTTCCATCTGGAAAGAAAATATATTAATTTATCTTCAAGTTTATACTCATACATTTAATTTAATCCATTATTGTATGTAGCCAGCTTCCCTCAGTTCTTTGAGTATGAAGGATATTTCTTTAATGTTCGAATAGTTTCCTGCACAAAGCGATCCATGTAGTAGTCGTAGCCTGTTAACCAATATGTTAGGATCTTCCCATGAGGTATAATCAATCTCTTCTGCTGCCTTCATCATCCTTGCATGTTTATAATAAATATTATCTCTGGTGTCTGTCGTTTTAACACCAACCACAAGGTCACTTTCGTCATCTTGCCAGTGATTATCACAAGCTTGATCAGGATAATTTATTTTATTACGTCGTTTCCATCGTTTTGGTCTCAAACCACCATCACAGTCTTCGATCTTGCCTGCTTTAGGTGTTTCAGTACAGTACTCAATCATGTCAGCCTCAGATGTGTCACCACAATCTTCAATCATGCCAGCCTCAGATGATTCATCAAAGTCTTCGACCTTGTAAGCTTCAGGTGGTTCTCCATCTTTCACTTTTTCATGGAGACGACTAGATATTGGAGTAAATATATTTTCATTACTAATGTGGTTACAACTTCCTTCGTTTGTTTTAAATTTTAAATTATTATCTTGATCTAGATCAGTAATTTTAGCATTAGCTTTTTCGCCTTCGTTCCTCTTTCGCGATGTTGTAGCCCAGTCTTCGTTATCTTTATTCATCTTAATTGTACAGGTCTTGTAATGTCTATCCAAGTAATATCTTCTACCAAAGGATTTCTGACACTGATCTGGCTTGTACTAGAACTCTATCTTTGTTCAACAATGAGAAGTTCACAAGCTAGCAGAATATATTTATGTATATTTTTATTTTATTTTTTTTTAATTTTTTATTAATTTATTTTTATTTTTTATTATTTTTTTCCTGAAATTTTATGATATCAAAGAAAACTTGCGGTGGTTTTCTCCGTGTGCTCCTGATTAATCTTGTCAATATTATGGTGGATTTCTCTGTGTGCTCTCGTTTATTCTTGACAATATTATGATGGTTTTCTCTGGGTGCTTCTGATTATTACTGACTAGACATCTGATGGTTTTCTCCGAGTGCTTCTGGTTACTGATGAGGAATTGATCTCTGCATGAAGAATTTTTTACTTAATGAGTCATGTCATTTTTTATTCAAGGTTTCATTTAATTATTGAAATTCTGCCAATAAATCAGCACTTGTAATATTTTTATCAGGTGGAAATTTAAAAAAAAATATATCATTACTCAGTCAAATAATCTCTGAGAAATCTAAGAAGCACTAACAGGATGGACGAACTTCCTTCTCCTTGGAGTCTAGCGAAGCCATCCTTCTTTTGCGATCGTTAGTGAGCATCCCGCATCCCGCATAAAAGAACTAAATATTATTTACCTGCAAGTAACATGTGGCGACATCTGTTGTTGAAAAGCAGAACTACTTGCAACAAGTACCTTTGAATGAGATAAATTAATTCTCGCTGATGAAATAATTAAAAAATTCTATTTAAGTAATATATCTAATTTAAAACTCTTAGTTTGCATCTGGCATTAGTCTCAATAACTAATATGAATCCTGAAACGGGATTTGTTGCTGTATCAAAACGTCATCACTGTAGATACTGTAGCAAGGTGTTTACCTTAAGAAAGAATGCTAAACGACATGAGAGAAGCGAGTGTAATTTGGGTCCTTGTCAAAAACCATTTCATTGCAGTCAGTGTCAGAAATCCTTTGGTAGAAGATATTACTTGGATAGACATTACAAGACCTGTACAATTAAGATGAATAAAGATAACGAAGACTGGGCTACAACATCGCGAAAGAGGAACGAAGGCGAAAAAGCTAATGCTAAAATTACTGATCTAGATCAAGATAATAATTTAAAATTTAAAACAAACGAAGGAAGTTGTAACCACATTAGTAATGAAAATATATTAACTCCAATATCTAGTCGTCTCCATGAAAATGTGAAAGATGGAGAACCACCTGAAGCTTACAAGGTCGAAGACTTTGATGAATCATCTGAGGCTGGCATGATTGAAGATTGTGGTGACACATCTGAGGCTGACATGATTGAGTACTGTACTGAAACACCTAAAGCAGGCAAGATCGAAGACTGTGATGGCAGTCTGAGACCAAAACGATGGAAACGACGTAATAAAATAAATTATCCTGATCAAGTTTGTGGTGCTGACATGATTGAAGACTGTGGTGACACATCAGAAGCTGGCATGATTGAAGATTGTGGTGACACATCTGAGACTGACATGATTGAGTACTGTACTGAAGCACCAAAAGCATGCAAGAGCGAAGACTGTGATGGTGGTTTGAGACCAAAACGATGGAAACGACGTAATAAAATAAATTATCCTGATCAAGCTTGTGATAATCACTGGCAAGATGACGAAAGTGACCTTGTGGTTGGTGTTAAAACGATAGACACCAGAGATAATATTTATTATAAACATGCAAGGATGATGAAGGCAGCAGAAGAGATTGATTATACCTCATGGGAAGATCCTAACATATTGGTTAACAGGCTACGACTACTACATGGATCGCTTTGTGCAGGAAACTATTCGAACATTAAAGAAATATCCTTCATACTCAAAGAACTGAGGGAAGCTGGCTACATACAATAATGGATTAAATCAAATGTATGAGTATAAACTTGAAGATAAATTAATATATTTTCTTTCCAGATGGAAGCTATCATTTATCGAAATCTGATTTCTAAATAAAACTTATAACTTAAAGGTGTAAAAAACGTTAACACTGCCAGTCAAAATGTATACTGATAAAGACATGTTAGTAATCATGCCAAGTTCGATAACAAAAGTAATTGGAATCAATTGGAACCAATTGAAGATGGAGCTCTCTGAGCAATTGGAGCCTTTTGAAGCATTTGGAGGTTTTTGGAGCCATTTGGAGCTGTCAAGCATTTGGAGCAGTTGGAGCCTTTTGAAACATTTGGAGCTGTCAAGCATTTGGAGCCTTTTGGAGCTGTGGTAAGCATTTGGAGGCTGTTGGAGCATTTGAGGCCTTTTTTAGAGCTGTTGGAGCATTTGGAGCTGCTGGAGACATTTGGAGCTGTCAAGCATTTGGAGGCTGTTTGGAGCATTTGGAGCCATTTGGAGCTGTGTTAAGCATTTGGAGGCTTTTGGAGCCATTTGGAGGCCGTTTGGAGCATTTGGAGCCATTTGGAGCTGTGTTAGGCATTTGGAGGCTGTTGGAGCATTTGGAGACCGTTTGGAGCATTTGGAGCCATTTGGAGCTGTGTTAAGCATTTGGAGGCTGTTGGAGCATTTGGAGCCTTTTGAAGCATTTGGAGGTTTTTGGAGCCATTTGGAGCTGTCAAGCATTTGGAGCATTTGGAGCCTTTTGAAACATTTGGAGCTGTCAAGCATTTGGAGCTTTTGGAGCCTTTTGAAACATTTGGAGCTGTCAAGAATTTGGAGCCTTTTGGAGCTGTGTTAAGCATTTGGAGGCTGTTGGAGCATTTGGAATCTTTTTTAGAGCTGTTGGAGCATTTGGAGCCATTTGGAGCTGTGTTAAGCATTTGGAGGCTTTTGGAGCCATTTGGAGGCCGTTTGGAGCATTTGGAGCCATTTGGAGCTGTGTTAAGCATTTGGATGCTGTTGGAGCATTTGGAGACCGTTTGGAGCATTTGGAGCCATTTGGAGCTGTGTTAAGCATTTAAAGGCTGTTGGAGCATTTGGTGCCTTTTGAAGCATTTGGAGCCATTTGGCGTCATTTGGAGCATTTGGAGGCCGTTTGGAGCATTTGGAACCATTTGGAGCTGTGTTAAGCATTTGGATGCTGTTGGAGCTGTTGGAGCCATTTGGAGGCCGTTTGGAGCATTTGGAGCTTTTGGAGCTAAGAAGTAGTCGTTGCACGCCTATGCAGGGTTAAATGTTTATAAGATTGCTGGCTTTCGCAAGTGATTCTGTAGTTGGATAGAAATTGTGTAATAAATATTATGTTTGTAAAAGACTTTGAGGTGTTTTATTTCTCGAACCTTACACTTTTTTAGTCTTTTTTTAAATTAAAGTTGTTTTGTATCGTCCAGGGATCGAACCAAGGACCTTAGTCAATCTAATCAATCAGTATATAGATTACAAATTTATTTAATGAATTTTGAACTTTTTCCTGAATCTCTAGCATTGAAATTACGAATTTCCAATATGGTGGTCTTTATGTCTGATAGGATGATGGTAGTAGAGGATTTAGAGTCTCTTTAAGAATGTTGAACATGGTTTATTGAAATTATTATTTTTTATATAAAATTAAATGTTTTGCGTCATTCAGGGATCGAACCAAGAACTGGAGGGGATCTAATCAATATGTAAATTAATGAGTGATTTTTTTGATGAATTTTGGATTTTTTCCCGCTTTTCTAGCTAAATAATTACGGATTTTCAAGATGGCAGCCAAATGACAAGATGGCGGGGGGCACCTCAGTAATAAATGATTAGTGCACTGTAGCAGGTTAGAATAAAATTATCCAGATGGAAATGTACTCTATAATACGAGTACACACACAAGATGGCGTACTCCAGCAGGTGGTAGCTCCTGGTAGCATCTACTGAACATAAAATGTCGGGTCCGTGATGGTCGACAAGGACAAAGTCAAAGTTCAAGTTCAAGGTCAAATTTCAAAGTCAAGGTCAAAGTTCAAGGTCAAATTTTAAGGTCAAGGTCAAAGTCAAGTTTCAAGGTCAAGGTCAAATTTCAAGGTCAAGGTCAAGTTTTAAGGTCAAGGTCAAATTTCAAGGTCAATGTTCAATGTCAACAGTTGAGGACAAAAGTATGGTGACCAGATAATTATACTACATGGTATCGGCACACTCTAGCAGACGAAAACAAGATGGTGGTTTTTAGCGGATGAAGACAAGATGGCGGACACGATGTCATACCAGTTGATGATATATACCTTGGTACTGGTGGTGGTAGATCAGTCTAGGTAGCTTTCATGGAGGAAGGATCGACCGTTTACTTTCGCCGGGAATCGAACCAAGGACGTACATCGATATAATCAAACAGAATTCAAATACGTTAATTTTTTGATGAATTTTGGAATTTTTGTCATTAAAATCGGATAATAAATAAAGATTTTCAAGATGGCGTCCAAATTTCAAGATGGCGTACATGACGTCATACTGCCGGATGATATTTATGCTTTAATAAAGTGGTGGGAGTCAGTCTGCTAGCACCCACCACGGGGGAAGGATCGGTTGCCATTTTTATTTATTTTTTTGCCCTTGCCGGGTTCGAACAGAGGACTCCGAATTCCGTGTCGTAAAAGTACAATTTTTTTTAATTTTTTTGTTAAAATTTTATTATTTGAATTTTTTTATAATTTTTAAAAAAAATTCATTATAATCGGATAATAATTAAAAAAGTTAAAGATGGCGGCCGTAACGGAAATTGCAATGGTGACGTCATCTTACAATATGGCTGCCATGGCATCCTAGTTTTCAAGGTCATGGCCTCGGCGGCTTAGAGCGGCTAGCTCTTAGGAGTTTTAAGCCGCTTTTAGGAATTTGGGTTCTTTCTAAGACAAAATGACTTTTGAGGATTTTCGAAATCCTGATTTTTGAATTGTGGAATTTTTGAGATTTTTTGGCGGAATTTATTTCCACAGAAATGGAAATTTTGAGGAATTTTGGGCAATTTTTGCCCAATTTTGGAAAATTTTGAGGGTCAAATTCAAGGTCAAACTTGTCCCGTTACGCTATGTCCCGTTACACTCCTCCAAGATGACCGCCGTGACGTCACAATCCAAGATGGCGGAAAGGACACACAGCTCCACACCCTGGACCCTGTGCCAGTTCCGTCATTCCTATACTTTTCTCTTCGACCCATATTGCTAAGTTCAACTGTTTTGCAACACAAACAGCAGTATGCAGAATTTGTGTTGTTAGCTGTGGGCTTGATATACTGGAATTGTGGCTCTTTGAGCCAATCCTCCTTGAAAGTGGTTTTCTTAGACATCTTTAAGCTATAAAAAAAGTAAAGTACCTATTAATATTTTCAGGTTAGGTTAAATCATGAAAGTTAAATAAATCTGTAACTTAATTAATCCTAACTACACTAATTCAAATAGATATAACAAAATTAAATTTAGCATTATTATATGACAATGTACGTAAAATACAAGCTTACTTGTTAATTGTTAGTGAATTTCAATGACATACAATGCTTTCAATATTTGCTAAGTATACATTAATTTTAACACTGTTGGCTATTTTTGAGAAAAATATGTTAATTTATGCATATTTTAATACACGTATACTGTATACACGCGCAACAGAACACACGGATTATGAAAATGTGTGAAAATTAAGTAATTTTAAAATAAATAAAACATACCAAAAACAGAAAATACAGTTACGGGATTTCGACAAAGATAAGAATAAAATTTAAAAAGTGTGCCGTTAAAGTTCATCTGAACAAATTGGTGCTAACCACGAACACGTGTTTTATAAGTAAATTTTCTGCTGGCACACAAATGCCACTAAATACATACTATCGCATTAAAAAACTAACTTCACCTGCAACAATACCATTAATATACGTAAAAAGCTTTGAACTCACCTCTCTTATTCCACTTGCGATTAGTTTGGAAGAAAATGTAGAACGCAGTACATTATTTTGTTATTCACTGCAAGGAACAAAATAGAGAATATTATACTAAGTCTCGAGGACAAAGTACAATGGTGAAATACACGAACGAGCGCTTGGATTGGCCTGCGAACTAACGAGCGCTTGGATTGGCCTGCGAACTAACGAGCGCTTGGATTGGCCAGAAGTACTGAAGGAGTAGCTGTAACAGCCTATTGCAATGTGGAATCGTGGATAATGTAAGAAAGAAAAGGTAAAATTAAATCTCCTTGCCTTTAGCCGCAGCCTTTCAGCGGAGTCGTGTTAGTAACTACGGAACTTTGTTGGTTGCGGCACAAACGCATCAAAACAAAGCATTTTTACATAATAATATGTAACTTTAAAATTTCCAGAATTTGAAGAGTTTTCCCTGACATTTCCCGGAATTCCCTAACCGTTTTAATTTCCCTGACTTTTCCCGGTTTTCCCGGTTTTCTAGTCCTGTAGCAACCATGAGTATGTAATGTCCAGTAACTCTTTAATTTGCAGTGTAGGGATTTTAATATAACTAATGGAATTACATACAACTGGTACAACAAAATCTTGAAAAATTGTGTAGATATCTTCCTTCATGGCATGCTATTACACAGTCTGTCAAATGTATCATTTGTGGAAAGAATATGTGTTGTGTATTCTTCTAAATATTTTTTTTGTGCATACAATGAGAGTGAGCTGTAATCATGCATGAGACATAATGTGTGTGATTAAACATGTGCTTGAACAGTCTTAGGAGCAGGAAATAAGGGCTAATTCAGTTAGGTTTTGGTTTGCTATTTTGTTTATTTGCATCCAATCCAGATTATTCCTGTAGAGTGAAATATACACAATGGTATTGGACAAGCCACTTTTTACAATTAAAAATACATCAAATAATACATGTTATCAATTAAAATAATATTTTACATAATCTTAAGATACTTACATAAGTATATTATAATATAAATAAAATGATGACATGTTTACATGGTGTGAAACATATTGAGCAGAATACAAAGATCAGCAGAACATAACTTATCAAAATTTAATAAATATTACCATGTGCCATAACTTGCTATTAGCATAAAAAACTTATGAGTTTAGGTACTTCCCATACAGCACAAAATGTTACAGATATGTTTCAGAAATATAACTTTTGAAACATTGTAACATGTTTGAAACATTTCGCAACCTACCTGAAACATCTCGGATATATTTCAGAAACGTCAAAATGTCCGCCCTGTGAAATAATTCAATGAAACCTCCCTGCTACATCAAATGGTAATGTTTCTGAAATGTTTCCACTAATGTCCCATCAATATTTCTGAAACATTTAACCGAAATATTTCCATAAATGCTCTGAAATACGTATTAAATTAATCATGTGACCTAAAATACCTCTGGAAATTAGGATGACTGAGGGTATATTTATAATTTAAAAGAGTATTGCACTTTAACAGATACCATAATGTTACAGCTGCATTCGTCAGCTAGTTGCAGTGAAGTGCAGTTACTGTGTTCCAATTCATCACAGCATGCCCTCGTACACTTCCTCTTGATCACTTTGTACATAATGCCCCTTGACCACTCCCTTAGAAAGTGTTAATCGGTGGATTGATATGATCTTGTTCGTATCTTCTTGTTTTCGTCAAGTTTTGCTTGTCCTTAGTAATCATTAGTGTCATTTTTTGATTATATAAAAAAATTGATATTGTAATATTATTTTGTTTGAAATTATTTTAAAGATGTGCTCTGGTAGGGCATAGAATGTAAATTTTTGTCGTTTTTAATGTAATGATAATTGATTATATTACTTAATAATTTGGCTTGTACAATTGCTGAAAAACCAATTAAAAATCTACTTATAATTTCTAATGTAAGATTAAAAAGGCCTGCTGACAAAATCCAACAATTCAGGTAAATTAATGAAAACATATTCTCCACCCTACTGAGCTTAATTTATATATATATATATATATATATAAACCAAGTTAAAGAAATAATTTAATTAATCTAATTAGACATCAGATGTGTTCCCAGGTCAGCGTACCAGACTCGCCTAACATTAATTTTACAAACTATTTTATTATTCTAAAAACAAATTATGGTCATGAAAGTAAAATTTAAATAAGTCTTCAGTATGCTTGCAAAGTGAATGAAACTTACATGAATGTCACAGGAAGCCCAGCACTGGTGTCCATGGTTCCTGTCCATTGCATTTTATTTTAATGGGGAATTTGAATGTGATATAGTGGCAGGCAGGCATGCATCTACATCACTAATATACCTATATACAATACACTAACATATTATAATAGAAAATTCCTACTTGTATGTTGCACAGGAAACCGGTATTAACATAATGAACAGCCATGAGACTTGACCTGTGCTCGTATTGTGATGTACTTTTCTCCTTATTTAATGCTATAGTAGAGGAGAAGGTCTAAAAACGGGCTACCACTTTCATTTTGGTAATTACTTATTGATCTGTTCACTCAAAATGGATAATTTTGATGTCACTTACTTCTAAAAACTTTCCCGAAAAGTAAATTAAGGTTCCAAATGCAAAAAAAAAAAGTTTTAGTTTTCCAAAACCATGTTTAAAAAAAAGTGTAAATATGTCTGTTTTCGAATGGTGGTCCAAATATGGGCTACTTTATAAAAAACGAATTAATATATTATTAATTAATATCAATAATACAGCAGATTTGTTCAATAACTTTATTAACAAATGTCTTATGAATTTACATTTAAAAAAATATTTAACCAGATTTTACTTACAAAAATCACATATGTATACCTCTTTTTCTATTCCAGCACATTCGGAATGTGCCCAGCCTTCACACTTGTAGCACTGAATCCATATTTCCCCTCTAAAATCATCTGAAAAGAGTCCATCACAGAAAATGCATATTGCATTGTCGTCACGAGGTTTATCCCCCAGAGGAACTGCTAACTGGTCACCGCCACTGTTGTCATCAATAGGAGGGTCCCTAAGGTCTTCTTCCGAGTCCGAATCCTCTCGCTGAGCTTTCATCCTTGGTCTTTTGGGTTGGCTTGGCGCTTTTGGCTTCTTTCTCTTTGCTTGAGTGCCTGATTCCATGCTCACGATTTTTCGACTGTAGTTCAAGGCTGTATGCTTCATACTTTCCTTCAGTTCTTCTTTGTAAGGAGATCCAGTTATGATGCAAGTCTTGGCACTCTTACGACCTCGATTGCTCTTTTTCTTTTCAACGATGGTGATTGGAGCTACTTTATACGGACTAACTAGAAGCTTGAGGGGTTGGTCTTTTATCCGGGGTGCTGAAATCTTGATGTTTATTTGTTAATGGTTGATCCATTTTGTGTGAAGTAGAAGGGTCAGGAAAATTGACAGAAGTTGCTGCAGAAAGTGGTGGGTTGCAAGTTTTATCAGCTTCCTGTGCAGCAGCTCAGTATCAAGTGCTTAATGAATTTCCTGTGCAGCAGCCAAAAAATCACTTTCTGAGAAAATGTGTGTATCAAGAGGGTATCTCCCTGTGGTTCTGAAACCATTTACAGCAATCTCTCCAGTCTGAACTTTCAAATAGGCTTTGCCAAAGAGCTCCATTGTGTCATTTGGTGTGACAGGGCGGTTAGAATGCCTTAACCATTTTCTAATTTCCTCACTGTAGGGAGCCTTCAATGGACCCATGAAACTCTTGTCTAGTGGCTGGAATTTACGGGTTGAGTGAGGAGGGAGGCACAAAATGGTCACAAAGTTAGCCCTTGCCAAGTCAATAACTTCAATATTTCGCACATTGCTGTACAGGGGACTGTTCAGTTGGTTTAGTGTGTTCAATAAATAAAGACAGCCATTCGGTGAACAAATGAGTTTGTACCCAGCCAGATGGGTGGGCCCTTCCAATAGTTCCAGGAGGAGCACCTTTCATAAGTGTTGTGGCCATGTTCACCCTTGGGAAAATCACATAAGGAGGAATGAATATCCCGGAAGCACTCATGCATGCAATAACTGTGATAGTGCTACCTCTTTCAGCAGATGTCAAAGCAGCCACTTGTTTTTCACCTTTCCTTGAAATGACTGAAGGAATTTTACTCTGAACTATTGTCAAACCAGTTTCATTAACATTGAAAACTCTGTCTGGGGGAAACTTAAATTTGTCATACAGCTCTTCCAAAATATTGAAGAAGGCTTCAACATTTTCTTTGTTGAAACCAAGGGCTCGAGCAAAAGAGGTTTCACACGGTTTTCGTAGAGACAAACGATCTCTGTGTCGTTTCATGAACAAATCCAGCCATGCCCTACCAGCTTCCTCAGAATATTTCCAGGGTGTTTCCAGGCCATTCCGAATGGCTAATTCAGAAGCCAAACGCCTCAAATCCTTAACAGTGCATCCAAAAAAGTTTTCTCTGTGTCAAGCAGGTAATCCAAAATCTCAAATTGCAACTCTTTCCCTAAGAAAGGTTTCCTTCCCAGCTTGACTTGAGCAGCTTGTGCGGGCTCAACATCTTTTTTTTTTACTCAAAGTTTGGAGAGTAGTTCTAGGAACATTGAAAGTGTTACTTGCCTTTAAAGTTCCCATCTTGCGTTCACGAACCGCTATGATGGCTTCCTCCATGTTGTGTGCGTCCCATTTCAACCTCGCGTTCTTTTTTTCATATTTGTCCTTCGTTCTGGGCATCCCAAACAGATTTAGAAAAAATAAAATTAAAAAAAAAACTTCATTCTCTTACTTTGTGCTATAGTTGTTTTGTTACGAACTTTTTTTAAAAAACTCATTCATCTATATTTGTTCAGAATCGAAGTTAATATTTTTAAATTAATTCAAGTCAATTATTTTTTTTCCTTCGAATTAATTAAAAACTTTGCGATGACTTCACGGTCTAAAAACGGGCTACCATTTTTGGTCCAAAAATGGGCTAGCCTGATTTTAGACCATCAATGGTAGCCCGTTTTTAGACCATCCAGTACTTCAAGTTGACATTCCCGGCAGCCATTGAAAAACAAACAAATCAATCACAACAGTAGCTCTACAAGAAGCTCAGTTCTTCTACTTTGAGGTGAGGTTGAAGTCATATACTTAACTGAATAACTAAGAAAGAGAGAAATTTAATTTCACCTACCTAGAAAAGTTTTGAGTTCCTCAAAAGTAGGTTTTCTGACAAAACAATTCGCGACCAACGACGTGGGTCAAGGGCAGCGGCCATTTGCTCACTACTCTTCTGCCACATCTTACTGTTCCTTTTGGTGCCAATCCCGCGCATGCGCACAACTCCCTTCCCCCACTTTCAGCAGGTAGCCTGTATTTAGACCCTAGCCCGTTTTTGGACCTTCTCCTCTAAGTATATATATGGCTGGTGTTTGTGATTTGGACATTTGCAAGAAAAAATGTGTGCTTGAAAACCCTCAAAAGACATGTAACAATTTTATGCTATAATTAATGTCTATTTCTTCTTAAACACACATATACTAATTTACAGAGGGTCTAAATATGAAACAATGCAGTCTTAATACAAATTCATCATATAGCTTTATTATCGACATATTGTTTTCCATTTCACACAAGCTCAACATAAATGAGACTGGACTGGAATCGGCTGTCCTCACTAAACGAAAAACTTGTCTGACCAGCCTAAATGAAGTGAGATGGTGGTGTAGTAGTGGAATATAAATGGGAATGAAACAAATGTGCAATGAGAAATACTCTTTAACATTGCAATGTCACTTTCCCCAATTGAAAGACTTATTGTATCAGACAAGAGCTCAAATTGATCCAGCTTCCCTAACATTGAGTGGCCAGTGACTTGCTGAAGATACAATAGTGGCAGTCCATAAAAAATCTGGTTTCCTTAATTTTTTCTATAGAAAGCATGTTAATCTACCTAAAGTTCGTGGATTAAGCTAGGTTTATATTTGTATTTTAATACTACCAAATTGACTAAATAGCCTAAGGATAAAACAACAAATACAATATGGCAATAGTATATAGGGTCTCAAAAATCCAAATTTTCAAAGTAAATACACAAAATAATATTAACACAACAGTACTTCCACACAAACTATATTCAAATGAGATCACAAATTTATTGTAAACAAGTAATATTAATAATTTTTTAATATGCAGTACAATATTTTAAAATAATATGCATGGCGAGTTATACTTTGTACAAAATAGAAGGTAGCTAGTTTGGCCTAACTCGTCAACAATGAAGTCATTAGAGATAGAGAAACTTATTCAAACAGACAATAGGGTTTTGGATTGTAACTTCTATGATCTATGTTATGAAACCAGCCAAGAATGCACCTGAAGTAAGTTAAGAACCATATATAACCATAATCAGAAAGCCACACCAGGTCAAACCAGGTTATATCCATTTGAATACTTAACAATAGAGGCAAAGATGAAAAGGGGTATTTTCAATAACAAATAAAAACGTAGTCTGAGAAGTAGACTTTAATAAAAAAAACTATATATATATATTATATATACAATACATGAAATTTTTAACTGACTCTCTATGCAGATGTTCTTGGAGATTTTTGCTGAAAAAAAAGAGAAGAAAAAACAATTATTTTTAACTTGTTTCAGGTCAATTATGACATGTATGTGAGATTTTTAAACATGTAGACACTAAGTTGTTACATTATTTATTTTTAAATTACCATGCAAACAGAAAAAAAAGTTTCTGATGCCAATGATAAATTTCAAAACTGAAAGCATCTTAAAAGGGACAAATTGGTATTGCAACCTATGCATTTTTTTTTCAAACTTATTAAGCAGGAATACTTCTTCACTGGGAATTTCTTAACATGCTATTTACATTCCTAATTATCAATTTAATGGTGTCTGGTTAATGCAAAGAGGCCCATGACATTGTATAATAACACATTTTAAGCAAAGTTTTAAAAGAAAACTTAAATTTAAATCCTAATGATTTCCTAATAAGTGTCTGTGTGAACAGTGCCTGTGATGTTACATCATTACAATTCAGCCCATATTTTTGTGCAATAATACTTTAACATTTCTAGTAATTTTTTGAGCAGATTCTCAATATTATCCTTTGTAGTGCACATTTAATGTTTATTTTCATTATTTAAATTGCTACCACTACATAACTATACACATGTAATCTAATAAATAATCATTAAATGTGTTTCCTTTATTGTAATATAATGGATGGAATTAGGTTTTGTCAAACTCTCCAAATCAAACATACTTACTTGGTTACTACCATAATTTAGCATAAGATAAACTAATTTAAATAGAAATACCAATGATGCTTATGCTTAGTACAACACAACTCGAAGACTTGTAACTTCTCTGCGGTAAAGGACAAAATTTATTTCAATTATTATGCGCTGCAATTCCAGCCCACCAATAAAATGAAGGCCAGATTGCAGAAATAACTTTGTTAAGCGAAATGGCAATTAATGAAACCGCTGTCTAATTATATGTGTAGGCCTAGTGCATTCACTTACAATAAATTACATTTATGACAAGCCAGATATAATAGCAGGCTTTATTAAATTTCCGTTAATAGTAATACGTAGGCCTACAACATACAATGTAAGTACTACAGAGTGCGGAACATAATAAAAATAATTTCTTAACCAGTAGAATTGTAAATTATTTCAAATTAAACACTTCAATAATTATATTAAAATAAACACAACATAATTAATTTATGTGCTGTGCACAGTAAATAAACATAAATTACCCTTAACTACATATTATAGGTTATGAAATATATTTACTTAAGTATATTATAAAAGCCCGAAGGTGATAACTGAATAAAATAAATTGGTTTAATCAAATGCTATTAAAACCAAAATATTTAGGAACCTATAAGCCTATATTTGTGATTTTTAACTAAAGATAACATTAAAAGGACTAACCCATACATTAGCATTCGTGTTCTACAGCCAACGACCATATAGCGGCATAGCTACAGTAAGTAGAAAACTTGTTAGATGCTTTAGCAATTTTATTAAATCGCGAATATCCTGTTAATGCATCACATAAATTAAAAATCAGACTGAAAACAGCGCACATATAAATATGGCACGGGAATGTTTGAGCATAATAAGCATACCGACATTCCTTAACCTACAGCTTTACACATTTCGAAGACGCATAAAAGATTGTTTCTATACCGGTACTTGCTTAAGTGCGAAAGTAAAAACAAAAAAATAGTAAACTAACATGAAATAAATAATGTTCAAACTTACAATTTATTCACCACATATAAAAATCCAAGTACCAAAATACTGCGTCAAAACAAAAAATAATACACAAAGACAAAGATTTCTAAACTTCAGTGCCAACAAGCATGATGGGAAGTTTCAATATAATGTCTCAGATACATTTCAGAATCAACCACAATGTAATATTGCCAAAGGAATCTTGCTGAAATGTATCTGAAACTTCATTTATAGACATGAGTACTATGTGTCCAATGAAATGTTTATGAAATATTCCAGAAACATGACAGATGAAATGTAATCTATTTGAAACATAGTAATGTTACTGCAATATCACAGACATGTTACTGAAACATTGTGTGCTGTATGGGTTATTTAAAAACATGTTATGAAATGAAAATTTTATTACAAATAATGTTATATATTTACAGAAAAAAAATTATGTTAAGACTATTTAGGGAGATGTACTACATAATTACAAAGATAAATGCACCAGTACTCATGGGTTGGTACTCATAGATACACACACAAAAAACATTTTTTGTCCTACGACTGGGAGATGTACTCTTATATTTCTATAACTCTCAATTATTTTCAATAACACAATATGCAGTAATCTTGCTTGGTTAAAATATAACTAAACAGCATTGTTACTAAGCTTTTTATTCTTCAAGCTGTTACAATATCTTTATGAAAAACATTCACACTTACTTTGTTAATATATAATTTATGATCTATAAAAATACTTAACATCTTAATAGTCTTCAGGCCAAAATACAAACTAAACTGTAATAAAACTTTGATAATGGAAGGGGAGGTGGAAATACATGCAAGTCCCAGTACCAACTGTCTATAAAAAAACTGTATCTGGTACAACAAAATACCTACAGTAGAACCCTTGACGCCGACCGCCAATGCTCCTCTATGTCGCATAGACTGCTATGCCTCATCAACGTCTCGCAAAGGCGTGTGCACCGAACGCGCTCGTGCGCGCAGCAAAGTGTAGTTCGTGCGACGAGGCGAACGCCAGGCAACAAGTGCTACACCGGCGGAAGGATCCGGCCGGGTGTGGCATATCCCTCCGCCGCACTAAAACAAATTAATTTATGTATATTTTTCCACAGGTTTTTATTAGACATTATTTTTCATCAATTAATCTGTCAGTCCTTTCAAAATCATGTTTCACTGTGCGTTTTGTCCCGAACCTGGCCGGTTCAGTTTTCCGTGAAATTCACACGTTTCCGCGGGAGGGCTGGCGGGGGAGGGGGGTCGCGCGCGGCGAGAGCACCAGTGTCCTTCCGGAGCTCCGACAGGCCGGCAGCCTGCGCGCAACGCGGAACCATCAACCTTTGCTTTCACCGACATGTAGCTACAATAGTTTAATATTTTCATAATCGTTTACGTACAGTTCCGCGGCCAGCCTCAATCTACCATGAGGTATTTCACTTAATTAAATCAGTGCTCCAAGATGAGTGTTCTACATAACACGTAAGTACTGTGGGGAGTCTACGATATTTTACGTCGGCGCTTCACGCCCCAACTTAGCTTACCAGCTACTTAGTTTTGGCCCGCACGGGGGAAGCAAGAAGGCGACACGTGCCACCGAACGTACTAACGAATCAGTCCCTGGGACACATCTAGGTATCGCGTAGAGTCGCCGGAGACACGGGCCTACGTGCCACTAGCCCAGTTTATTAAGTGTTAGGTAATAGTGAAGTGTATTGTTCGTCAAGATATCGTTCGTCATGTTAAAGTGTATTTTTGTAACTATCGCATCACGTGTACAAGTCCGTCCCTCACGCACATTAAAATCGTGAGCCGCCACTGAGGAAGTGAGCTGCGCGTGTGACTAGTCGCGTCGGGAAAACCGTTACGGCCAGAACGGGCAGCACCCTGTATAGGGCTGTGCCGTAATAAATTCACCAAATATCTTCCAGAAACTTTGTGTTATTCTTCAGGCGTCCCGAGTGGCCATAACAGCTCGGGGGGCCCTACTGCGTTAACCCCTACCTCTAGCCACAAGGCCGAACCCTCCCTGAGATCTCGAACCCAAGCAAAAATCACGTAAAAATCATAGGAGGTAGCGGGGATGGCGTCACCCTGTTATAATGTTTTTCAAGGGAGCACAAGAAAAAAAACATTATAAGCAGGAAAACGTTATAAGCAGGAAATCTCAATTTAGCACATAACAATTTTCGAGCTTTGTACCAATGGACTCCCAAGCTATGTAAACAACTTTAATGTTAAAACCAAAGATATTATACTTGATACATGAATTTTCTGAAACAAGCCAACAATTTTTCAACTTCATCTTGTTCCCTGGTTAAATTTTGTTTGTCTTTAAAGACACACTGCCACATTTTTTTGTAAAATTGTCTCACTATTCATGATGACAACATTAAGAGTGAGAACGCCTACTCCTTCGCCACCTGAAAATGTTTAATTTTGGGATTCCTACGTATGAATGAAAAAAAAAAAATATTTGTAGGCAATAGAAAACACTTTTAGTTATGCCCTCGCTCAATGGTTGGCAACTTAAATATCGTAGGACTATGTACTTGCATCTGAATACCAACTGGAATGGCAAGGAAGAGAACAGGTGACTAAGGGTGCCAACTGACACGTAACTATGATCATTGTGTACCTTCAGTATATTGCATAAAATTGTATTTTAACAAACTTCATGTATTGAATGGCAGTGATTGTCAACATAAACATACATAAAGGAAACTTTTTATTGTAAGTGTTGGAATAATTTGGTTTTAAAACATATTTGCCCCATTTATTGAATGTTAGAAATCAAACATTATAAGCAGGAAATTACACTGTTTAAGAACGTTATATGCAGGAAATAAATATATTGTCCTTATGGGGGAAATATTGGGACTTTAAAAATATGACATTATAAGCAGGAAAACATTACATGAAAGAACATTATAACAGGGTTCTACTGTATTTTGATGTGCAACATTATTTTTCCCCTTCAATTATTATTGTTATTAATGCTGGGAAATTAGTCACTTTCTTATTTGACCCTGATGGCACAATGGTATTTAAGAATGAAAGGAAAAGTTCCTTAAGTGATAGGAAATTATTTCCAACCTAAAATTGCATCAACCAATCACCAGTCTGCTGTTCCTGAACATTGGTACAAAAATATTGTTTGTTTAGTAAAATTTATGTAAAAAATTGTTACATCATTTGTCGAGATCACCATCACCAATCTTCAGAACAATATTGACGAGTTCCATAGCATGTAAGCGATTTTAGAACAATAATTTGAAATGAACTAAACCAATTTTTCCTGCCGAACTTAAGTACAAAAAAATCAGTCTGTTTACAAAATTATTATAAAAATATTAAATATGATGCACAATCGTTTGTGTGCAGTTTAAAATAAAGAGAAAGCAGGTTAACTATTTACAGGAAGAATAAACCCTTCAATACCCATGAACCCTACTTAGCTTGACGTCCCTTGGCTTGAGGCCCCCGGTTCCCTGCTTGCGTGACTGTCCAGTTATGCCCGTACTGCTCTGCGGAGAGTGGGTCCAGGCCAACGTGGCCGGGACCGGGAACTGCGGGACCTGGAGGGAGGAGTTAGGTGGAAAGGAATATTGGTAAACTGTTCCAATAACGATTCGGTGTTGACGGTTATGGGGGGTGAGTCGTAGTGTTTGGGGGGGGGGGGGGGGTGGGCACCTCTGAATAATTGTGAGGTTAAGTGTTTAATTCATAGAAAGAAAGTGCATATTTAGTAATAATCTTAAGATTATTATTCACTGTTATATTACAAGTATTCGTTATGTTCAGGATCTTTCAACGCACTAAATTAAAACAGCAAGCATCATGTACCTCGGGATCAAGTGAAAAACTTGGATATGCGATACTGAACTTTAACTAACTTTCAGATTTGCGTGTAAATTAAGAGATATGTATCATCATTTAGTTCATATTTTCTCTCTACAGGTTTTAAAGTTTAGCCTAGGTTGACGTAATTTTTTTCGTATCACGTGTCCAAATTGATCCCTTGGTTTTGTGGTACAAGATGCTTGCTGTTTTAATTTGTTACGTCGAAAGAGTATGGACATAACAAATACTAGAACATCACAAGACAAACAAATTATCTCAGGTGTTGTGAAATAATTTCTTTTGTAACTGTTTTACATTCATATATAAATTGTAATAACACAAGTTAGTATGCCCATGTTCTTTCAATGTACCAAATCAAAACATCAAGCAAAATGTACCACAGGAACAATGTATACAAGATCATGCCTTCTGGATCAAGGGATGAATTTGAATATGTTATACGGAACTTTTACCAATTTCATTTTCGGGACAAGTATGTATCACAATATCATTATCACATTAATGATGACATTTACATGGCACATTTATGTCATTACCATATCTGCATTATTATGTGACTAGCATGATTATATGGGGGTTTTAGTTGGGGAGTATTCTAATGCTTGTTTTGCACAAAATATGTTTGTGTATTAAACTAGCTTTCTGGTAACGTATTTTATGCTATGGCCATGCTTATTCTAGATTTAGAACATACCTACTACAGTATATATTTTACCTGTGGTATCATATTCTATACTTAAGAACAAGCCCTACCTGTACTAGTATAATAGAACACCATACTGAAGATATATTACATTTCATGATTATTTCTCAAGATATATATCTGATGTAACAGAAAGAAGCATATGAATGTCCTCCGTCCAAAAGTTTTTTTTCCAGTGTTTGTACTTTAAGAACGTACAGGTATGTGTGAATGCACAGGTATTATAATGTAAGCTTTAAACTTTGATTACTTGCTAACCTGTAGAAATTTAAAGTCTGTTTTCAGGATAAATTCAGGGCTATGACTAGTGTAAAAAAAAGTTTTTGTCTAATTTTTTTTAGTTTGTGGAAAAGCCACAACGTAAGATTATTACCCACCTCTCTCCTAACAGCGAATAAAATGCACAGAGTAATTGTATTGTTTTGCGGCTTTTAAATGAATTAAGAAAAAAATTCTGAAAAACTTTTTTTCACATCCTGACATGTATCGAAATATTTCCCAAGAGAATGTTGAGGTACTTTAAATTGTTTATCGTTTTTAAAACTGCACAAGATTTTATTAAGTTTGTTTTAATCAACAAAAGTAAGAAGAGTAAAAATTATAACCTTTTTTTTTTTTACTTCCTGATATGTTTTTCAGTCATTACCCAAGAGAGCAACACTTGCAGCAAGAAACACATAACTCCATATGTGACAAAATATGATTATGAGGCCCTTGTTTTTATTGAAGCAAGCTTTTTGCAAGCACAGCAGGGACTCGCACATGGCGGCGCTTGCGATATCGCAATCATAGATGTTAAAACTATAAAACTATTGGTAGACTGCTTGATGTAACACAGTGCTGTCTTACAAAATGATTCCAAAGCATTTCAGGAAGCAAAAGGTATTTTGTAATTTTTATTTTCTTGTTTGCAAAAAATCTGATAAACTATAAAATTATAATGAACACAAAACACTACTACTTAATTACAATAACATTTTATAAAATCATAAAAATAAACCACCTACTTTTCTGGCTGCTTGTCTTAAGTTTACACAAAAAATATTTACTGTTCTGCCATTAATCTCACTTAGTGTTGCAGTATACAGTATCGCAAAATGCAGTCACTACTACAATCACCACACGTTTATATTCTATACATCTACCTGAGAAACATTAAGAGCTAAGTGCTGTTAACTATTGTTACCACTTGTATTTATAAGCAGTAGTAGTTTTTTTTTTTTAATTAATGTGTGTAGGTGCTAATTTTTCCATTGCATTAAATCACCAAACACTCTTTGTGATGTAGGTATACGATATTTCCAATTTTTTATGTAACTGAATGTTTGACAAATATTAAAAACAAAAAAAAAATATTGAAAGCTGTGAATACATGAAGAACAGTATACATTTAAATAAGATCAGGCCTACCAAAAATATTGAGCTTATCAAATTATACAAATATACTTACCAAATGAAATGTGTTGACCATCTGGTGTGTATCATGTTGCCATGAATATTATTTTTCTGCTATATAGTTTCTGTTAAATACTATGTATTACTTTATTGCTCTACAGTTTCTGTTATGGACTTTGTCTCCAGATTGCCATTTATATGACTTATTCTCTACATTCTCAGTACTTGTAATTGTTTCTGTTTGTTGCAGGTATGTAAGGAAATTAGAAAATGAGCTGAAACATTAAACTCCTTGGACACTCCATAGAAAGGAAGAATTATTTTCTGTTTAAGAGCGCGTGGGAGATAATATTTTCTCGCGCGCGGTCAGTTGAAAAGGTTCATTTTTTCCTCGTAGGATAGCGTTGCGTTCGGCCACGGGCGTATGGTGCGAACCCAAGTGGAGATACCGCGAACGCGAACTAGTAGGAAAACGGAATGTCACCGCGGAGATTGGTGGGGGGGGGGGGGAAGTGAGACACAAAGAAGAATGAATGACGGTTGATAGGGGAGGGATGAGTCAACTGTAGCAGCCAACGCAACGGGTTTGTGATGTGCTGAGAAGCACAAGACGACACTGGACTATAACGCCCATTTCATACATAACCAGGCAGAGCGGATAGAACATTTTTTTTTTTTTGTTTAAAGGAACGCCGTTTTTATGCTTAACTGTTTCGGCGTCCGTGGATGTTACTGTGTGATACAACATCACTTCGTTTAAATAAAAACCGTACAACAGTTCTGGTGTATAAAATATTACAAAGTAAATTTATCACTCATGTTTATTTTACATTTTACTGCAAGCGAAACAAAAAAAAAATATAACTTTTGATACAAGGTTACACTACATACCTAATAGTTTAGTATTGTCATCTGTCTGACAACTTCAGAACGAAACTTCTTATCTATACCGTACCTTTTTTAATACACTTGACGTTTCTGACTCGTGTTTTGTAACAAATGTACCGTTGATTTGTAGAGAATAAAACACAACATAATTTGTTAATAGTTTGAGAAGATAACAGCATAATAAACTCTGAAAAATCACCGATCTCGGCACTTTCCGCATTACAAAATATCGGCTTCACCTCAACTTTTTCTGTTCTTATCGTGCGAGGTTGCGTTAATACCAATGGCGCGTCCTGATAGGCTGGAACAGTTTTCCGCTCTGTCTGGTCAGCGTTGTCTGGATGACCCGAATTACTAGGCACTGGCTCAGGCAACTGAAGCTGAACTACTCCAGGAAATATTATTCTAATCAGTTTGCTAGTGTACTATTTTCTACATGAACATTTTTTAATTGTTTCTCCAAATTTCGTTTCGAAGTTTAAAAAAAACATGAAGTCCGGGTAGTCTACGTTTTTGATTGAAAAGTCAAACAAGAATTTGTCTTTTTTTTTCCCCCGCAATGGACCTAGATACTAGTTTCTATATTTTCTCTAAATCCAAATGTCCATACTTTAATTTTAACTTTAATTTAACATTTAAAATGTATGTTGTGTATAATTAAGATTACCTTTTTTTTATCGATCAACATAATATTTGCTCCGTAACCAATTAAGTGAACTTAAAAGTGAATGTTACTGGCATTACAGTATATTACACATAAATTATTATTATTGAAATCACAACTGGTAATCATAATTTAAACAGAACTACTATAATCTATTTCATTGTCCGAATTTTGACGTTTAGCTTGTGAGAAAGGTCTCTGTAAATAGGATTGCAAAGATCTTATTTTACCAGAAAACAGAACATGGTCATTGTAACTACCCACCTATGTATATACTACCTCTGAAGGTTCAATTACTGAACTCGCATTCGCGTTGGCCTTAGTTTAAATCATTTTCCAGCGAGTCTTGTTATATTTTAAGTAGTGTATCTATATTGCGGCAAATTTTAGACTAAATTATATGTGTTGTTAAGAGCGTCTATGGTGGAGGGCCGCGGCCTAAGGTGTGGGAGGGCTTGCTGCCTGTCGCTCAGTGGCTATTTTGTAATTGAAGCTACGGTATATCTAAATATGATACAGATACTATAACAGCTAATGAGCGACAGCCATTAACCCTAGCACACCGCGGCATTCCAATAAAGATGCCCACGAAAGAGCCCATCGAAAATTAATATTGAAACATGTAATAAATTTGGGTGAAAAATTATAAATTACTTTAGAATTTTTTTTTCGTTCATGTTACGTAGCGTTTTCTTTCAATTGGCTAGTCATAGGTTCAGCAACTTAACCAAAGTAAGTTTACTCTTGGTTATTGAGCACTATATATAGAATACATATAAAGTTGACATATATACACAACGACTATTTAAAACATACGTACAAACTTCGGCAGGCTGTTTCTGGAAAGAATACAAGACGAAAGCCTAATAACCACTTTACTCATTAATCGAGTTACGAACCTCCGAAAATGGAATTTTCCATATCTTGAAATTAACATCATCAGTAAGTAAACTGTGGCATATGATTTTTTTAGAAAGGAAACTTTACACCTTGCAAACGTGCTTTGTAATGCCTGCCCCGGTTTTTTTATTTATTATTAGCTTTTCAGGTGGTAAAATGTGTTAAAACAGAATTACAGTTATATTCATTGAAGGATGTTCATTACAACCTACGTATCTAGTGGTGAAAAATTTGCGTTCTACAAAATCATCAGACGCAGTGCAAGTTATTCAAGAATAAGAAAATTTGATTTTTGGGGGTTCAAAACTCCGAATCCATTGACGAGAAAAGTATGGTACACAGGTTTACGTCTTGTATTTTCGCCAGGAATATTATGCCAGAATTTGTCAGTATGTTTTAGATACACGTTGTATATAGAATACATTAGAAAGTTTACATATATATTTATATGGAATACAGTAGAAAGTTTACACATATAATATATATAATACATTACTAACTTTAAAAATGTATATAGAATACTTTAGAAAGATGACATTCCGTGTACGGCCCTTGCAAGAATCGAAGTTTTACAAATCGCATCCACAAAATAATAAGTAATGTTTGCAGAAAATATAAAAGATTATGGAGTACCTATATAAAGGGGGGGGATTTTTGGCTCATTTGGGTATGTAGTAAAGTTCAAGGTCTCATAGTCGTGTATGTATTAATAAAAAGTCACGAAAATGAAATATTGTCAGTAACATTAAATTTGGGGGAAATACAATATTTCAAAAATGTTACGTGTTATGGGGTCAAAGGGTCAGGGTCTCTTGGCGTAGTGCAGGATGTCTGTAATGGTGTAGGTGAAGCACCTTTATTGACTCAGTTTGCATGAGTCATTTTAGGCAGTCTCGGTTTTTCGCCAAAAGAGCCCAAAATCCTTCATGTTGGTTAGCTAAGTATTAGTAACGGTTCTTAAATTTCATTAAAATTTTCGGGGTATCAAATTGCTTCGAAGCTGTAGGTTCCAACAAGTCTTTGAGCGATAAAATACATAAACTTTCAAGTTATTTTCCACCAATAAGTTTTTTTTTAAATTTACTATATAAAGTACGTCAAAATTTATTTTGAAATAAGGCATAGTCTTAGTAGAAAACCACATATGATACCACAAATTAACGATTAATTGTTAAAGATGGAATAGTACCTTAGTAGCCATTGCAATTTGTTTTCTATTCATCTGTTCATGCGTATTTACGAAATTTTTAGACACGTAAGAATTTTTACAATGTTCTCCAGTTTCAGTCGCGGTGAAAATTACGATTATTGTAATGTACTCGCACAAAACAGAACAAGGGTACAAAAAGGATTCACCACCAAAAGTAGTACACATTAAATAATTGAAGCTATAGCATCTCGTAAGATTCGTTTACCGTGCCCAAAAGTTTGAAATACTCCTCACTTACAAATCAGTGTAAATATGTTACACCGCGTACTGATACAAACATTTCGGGACCAATAACATTTTACGATGTAATTATAATATTCTATTATACTGTACTCCTCCCCCGTGTATCCGGCATCCAGTTATCCAGAACTACAGTTGAGGAAAACATCTGCTGGCCCGTAAAACCTCACAACATGATGCCCTCCTCCCTTTACTTTTTCCCCTCCGTCAAATCCACAACACCCATTCACTTGCCTTTTATGGTAGACGCGGTAGTTGCTTACAGCGTTACACCTTATCTTTCAGGTCGCACGTCGACCTCGGCCGGCCGCTAGTGCTAGATAGTGAATTGGCAATGCAGTTGTGCCGTATATATTTTGGACGTTTAGTATTTGTTTTTACTGTGTTATGTGATGTCAGCAACAATTAACATTAATGTGTGTCCAGATGTAGCAATAGAAAATATGTAATGACCAAAAAGAGTCCTGGATAGCCGTTTTTTAATCCTCTGAAATCATGTTTTTAATAGAAGCGATATATAATTGCTATGCTACGCTTATTTGATAAGTTTCCATTCACGTGTGACATTTCAAGAGTAGTACAGTTAGAGCACCCCTCAACAATAAGTCCCACAAGCGGAACTCCCGATATCCGGAACTAATTTTCCAAAAAAATTAAAACATTACAAAACACCTCCAAAACATTTCCGCACTGGAACGAGGCGTTTTTGCTTTTGCCTGACTGTACATGTAGGCGCGCGCGCGCACGTCTGTCAGAGAGCTAATTATAGCCTGTCTTTCCCGCGCATTACGTAAATACACCGCTGGTTTTCGCGTAGGACGTGAATTACTATAAAGATATTTATCCTATAAGTAGTTTCATTGATTCACTATGTCAAGTAAACGGAAAATTCCGGCCGGCCCGAGAGTATGTACACCGACTCCCACTATACACGCTGACACACGTGATAGCGAGTAACATATACTTCCAATGTGTGATGCTTTCACTTTGTAGACAATAATTTAGTGTGCAAATATGTATTATGTAAATATTTATACTTTAATATATGGTTAAACAGTCTACTTTTATCTGTATTTTCTATCTCTGTGTTTTAAACAAACAACCTCACCCGAACCCTCTTCATCGTCCTCTTCGCTCACGCACGCCCCCACCCACCCACAGAGATAAGAAACACCCGCTTGCCAGCTTGCTAGAATGAAGGTTATTTAACCAGCCCGGAGTTTTACGACCCGGTACGTTTTGAAAACAGTACTTGTAGATCTACATATTTTTTATTGTATGGTTTTATAACTGTGGAAAATATTTACAGTAGAAGTTTGGCTATACATATAAGTTAATATGTGCAGCATGTAAAGGCCTTTTTATTTGCCTCCCTACCGCAACTCCCCTTACCCGGAATTTTCCCATAACCGGAATAGACCTCCCCCCAATGATTCCGGTTGAGGAGTGCTCTACTGTATTGCATAAGGCTGTGCGAACGTTCGAAATTTCGAACTCGAACCGAACTTTGAAATAGTTCGGTTCAAGTTCGTGTCAATAAATTTGGGTTCGAGTTCGTTTTTTGTGACAACACTTGTTAGTTTCCACATTTTAATAATACTAGAACCACGATCTTACGTATGCTCACGGCAAGGGCGCCCATATGGCAGTTTGTAAGGGGGGGGGGGCAGACTATAAAATAGTTTGTAAGGGGAGGGGGCAGACCTTCAAAAATTGACAAAAAGTGTCAAAAATTACAATTTGCCAAAAATCCTCAAAAACCCATACATTTTTTTCTCTTCCTGAAAGCTGGGGGAGGGGGCCACGGCCCTACCCTGCCCATGGGTATGGGCGCCCTTGGCTCACGGTTCCAAGGATGACATTCGTAAAATCGCTGCCTTTGTAAAATCGGGGCTGGCCCATTTGCCCCCCCCCCCCCCCCTTTTCTCCCTAATTTATTTCTTTAACTTTTCGAACTAAATACATTTGGTATTACTTGTGTGTATTTTGTCGTTATAAACAACATATCATTAAATATTAACGACTATTACCTACTGCAACGAGGGGGAAAAAAAACCTCCAGCCGCAGCACATAGAGTAAGTAAAGGGAGAGGCGCCACTCCCATAGTAATGATCGTTTGCTTAAATTTGTAAACAAAACCCTTGCGATCATACCATTTCTTTGCAACTTGACAACAAAAAAATTACAGCCAGATACAACCTGAGAAAGGTTTCGTGTGTGATAGTTGGCACCTTTGTAGTCGCCATATTTTATATTGTTTCGATAAAGGCTACTGATATTGTAAAATTGCTTTATGTTAGTCCTTATAATGGGACGTTAAACTATTTCTGCAATAGAAAAAAAAAAGAATGATAATGGATTCGAACCCTCAAACATTAGTTTAGAGCTATGACGCTTTTACCCACATGACCACCAATTTATTTAGAGTAAAGTTCAACAAGTATATTTACTTATAAAACATTTTTCTGCACTAGTAAAGTCCAAATTAATTATACAGCCAGATTGAAACTGATGATCGTTTAGTAATGAATTTATTTTCTGTTTATTATATTTATTTTCCATTCCATTATTAATTTTTTTTAATTTTCAACTTCAAAAACTACAGTAGCAGCCCTAGCAGGTAATATGGAGAACGACAGGCCAACGTGCTCTAATTTTCGTTTTCAGCAAAATGCCACGCAGCATCTAGTTTTCAGTGGCCTTTTTAAATTATATACATTTACTTTCAAATCCCATTATTACCACGAGACAATACAAAGATGGCCGTATGTAATTATAATAACTGGATATGTAATAAATTAAAGAGATCAAAACTTGTAATTTTTTTTTCCGATGTTGGTGAAACATGGTATGATCTCATTTTTAAGGATTCAGTTTGTCCTATCTACTGTCACCAGCGTGTGAACGTGGAATGCGCACTGGCTTCGCCAGCCCGGCGCCGCCCGCCCTTTCCCGCGCTATCTTCCCACGCTGGGCCGGTCTCGGATGCTCCTCTGCGTACGGAGTGCCCGACATCTGTGTGTGGACGCGTGAACTACGATGTGTAAAATTCGTTCTTCGTATACCGATTACAAAGGTTACGGCGGAACAGATTTTTCAGCTAGTATTGCTTCTAAATGCATCCTGCTGTTTCTAACTCATGCACACATATGTGTTGTATAATATTATTATTTTGTTTCCCATTTCCAATCAAATTATACTATCATTCGTCTACTAAACTTCACCGTTTTTAGGAATAATTAGTTAATAAAATAAGACACATACCAAAATTTCGAGTAATAAGATTTTATGATCCATCCTTACTCTGTAAATAATATTTTACCAAAATCCAATTTATGTCATTGTATTTACAGAATCTGCTCCACCGCAAACGTCGATTTTGCTGCTCGGAACCACATGTATCGCGCACTCTTAATGCTGGCATGTGAAGACATTAGAACATTTTCTTGTAGATTAAATTCTTTGGACATTCAATGAAAATAAATTATTTTGTGAATTTTTGTTATAATAGTGCTTTTTTATTTCACTTAGAATTTAATTTCATTGCCAGTTAATTGATAGTAACTAAGAAAGTGAAATAAATTTTTTTTTTTTTGGAGAAATAAAGAGTATTTTTTACAACCTTATATTTCATGATTGTCTATCTTCAAAACTTACCAAACTTGGGTGATTCATATGGAAAAAATAATGCTGTCATTTAAAGGAAAGAAAAGTGTAAAGATTTTTGCTGAACGTTCATAATAAATAATTTTACCTTTTGACATGTCAGTTATCTTTAAAACACATTGTAGTTATTAGTATGTACAAGAAAGAAAGTGCAAGATTTTATGCCTTTAAAATATTAGTGTTTAAATATTCAATGTGTCTTCGTTTTTTTCATTCCACAGCACATATGTGAATTTTTTTTATAAAGTGAACATATAAATTTAAATGTAACATGTAACCTTTTATGTGGTATCGCTTTCAAGATACATTCACCCACTGTGTTGGTACATATCAAGTAAACCAACGAACAATTAGGAAAGATACAATGATTGGGTTTTTTATACAGGAATGTTACGGATAAAATAATACAATGGAAAGAGATTAATGTGGACACAAAAAAAATTTTAATATTTGTTGTTTTTTTTTTCATAAAAAAAATATTCTTTAGTGAAAATTTAGGCTGCAAATGTCTCATACATTACTGAATTTCTATACTGAGCATTACCAACACAGAGCTTACACAGTAATATTTCCTCTTTACATTATACCATCAGGTGACACTACAAAGTCTCATAACATGCTATTGTTTTAAACAACCTCAGTATGTACCTTTATGGACAATTACTTTTATGGTGAGAAACATAATGTAGTAATTTGTGCATAAAATAATTGTTTATATAATTTACTTAATAGTCATGCAGTATAGCTGCACAGTATGAACCTCACAAATATAATGAAACCAGTTTTTAGTGAATGACCACAATATTAACTCTCAGCATTTTCACACACGTCTTGAAATATTGTGGTAAATGTTTTATAGACTTTCTCACCTCTAAATCTTTTTTCTCTCGTTACCCACACATCCCTGAGTCATCTTTGCGGAGCCGGGCTTATCCCAACCGCCTTAGATTTAACCCTGCCACGTGACCATGCCGCAGGGTCGACAATTATGGAACTCGCTGACTCCAGAGGTAAGCGTTTTAATTTAATGTAGCAGTGCATATGTCTGCTGGCCCAAACAAAGACATTAAAGCACTTGCAGATTCACGGCTCGTAGAGCCTGTTCGAGTCGTAATTCAAAAACTTACGGGTATGGCCGACTCCATGCAAATCCCCAATAAGACTGCTGTTAGATGTAACGTAAGCACATAACGAAGCAATCAGAAACTTTTGTCAGGGTAAAGTATAAGGTATAACGCATAGTGTTGACGCCACTCCCGCTGCCTGTTTTTAGCTTTTATTTAATTAATAATTATGTGAAATATCTCAGGGGTTTTACGGGGGTTCGGCCTCGTGGCTGCAGGCAGGAGCGCGTCTCGGAGTTTGAAAATTACGTTCAAAAATTACCTGGGCTGTTCAGGCCACCCAGGACGCCTTGTAAATGAATGGTGAACGATTTATAGGACATTGCACTTTATTCAGTATAAATACACTCATACGCCCCGAGACTGGCCGCGTCCGTTGCCGAACCGCTATGACACGCGTATCTCTAAACGTGACGGTTCGCGCGACCAAGATAGATTGCAAAGTTATATTGACAAGCTGAAACCGTGGCTTCACGTCCCTATGGAAGGTTTAGCATGTAAATGAATGGTTATTGCCACAACTTAGGCTGGCACGTAAATACGTAGAAAAGATCCTATGTTCAGGATAGTTTGCAGTCTAGCCTGCTACGGGATTAACATCTCTGAAATTACGTGGGCACGCCGACTGAAGACGTACACGTAAAAGTTCCTTACACATAAAAGTTAGTCACTTAAATACACGTTACACTTTGCACAATAAAAACGGAGAAAGTTACAAGACGAAATATAGTCAGTGTTATTCTCAACACTTATAACTGAGGATCTACGACGATAACGATTAATTGGCTCATTAGCCGAAAACTGCGTACCACTACTACGCGGTCCTTAAACTGGACATGGATTATGTATGAAAAGTAAAGTTCCCTGGTGGGAAGAATTTAAATTAATTAAGAGCCGCACGAAATATCGTGCGACTGGGTTGGGGTCGGCGCCGAGTTAATTAAAAGGTTTCCGAAAACTTACACTATTGCTGAAATGTTGAAGAGATGCTAGAGCTGATGACCCGATGTTCGCGGAGCGTCCGACCCCTTCAAGCCCCGAACGGTAACTGAGCGCGAGACCGCCCTGCGGCCTCGCGCCTAACCACGTGAAACGCGGGAAAACCGACCCGGCCAGTTTTGGACTTAAAGACAAGTTACAGAATATATGCTTATAAAACAATTAGACATAATTTCCCTAACATGAATCCTCTTTTAAATTGTTATTAATTTAGTTGTTTTAACTTGACAAATAATTATATATAATTAGTTAGGCGCATTGCCACACCCGGCCGGGCGCTGACGTCGCTGCGGCGTTCGTTGCGGTGCACTTTCTCACATTTTGTGAAGATCACGCTCGGGCGTGTTCGCCGCACTTCGGAGCCAGTATTGTTGTGGCATAACGACCTTTGCGGACCAGAGGGAGCACCGGCGGTTGGCGTCAGTGTAACACCGCAATGCATAGCATGCCAATAAATGCGAGAACAAATTGACAGTGATTTCCAGTGCCCCCTTACCTAAGTTAGGCATCAGCCAACCATGCTGCCTGAGGAGTGTGATACGATTCTCTAGTTAGTAATCCAACCACCGCCACGATCCTAGTGAACAAAGCTGGTGCCGACGACCCACCAAACAGCTGCATAAGTTAGCCTGGCACCCTCCCGGAAAGAAAATAAAATTTTAAGCTGTAAATATATAAAGATGATTTTGAATTTTCCATGAAAAAAAATTGAAACATGCTATAGATACAACACTAAATATAATTATCCTGAAACATGTTGAATTCAGTTAAGTTCTGTTACATAGTTGAACAGTGACGAGATTCTGCAAGATAGGAATAGCCTCTGTCCTTAAGTATGGGCGGTGGGCCTTCACTAATCAAAATTCCCGCGCGTCTTGTTAAAAGAAAAACAAAGTCCCGAAGTTGACCGAAGGTTAAGTCTTCGGGCATGTTCGGGTTGGTCCTCAACCCTTTGTGAAACGTAGGCTTCCCGGTCTTTGAAACCATGAAGTAAAGTACATTGTCCACGTCGGAGCGACGTGTTTTTCAGTTTCCCTGAGGTTCGAGTCGCCTACAAGACGTCGGCATGACGTCTATCTTTCGACCATCATGTTCAGTTTTATAAAGTAATAACTGTATAATTAATTAATGTAAAATTATGATAATATAACATTAATAAATGTTCATTGTCCTTTTTACTAAATGTAATAAGTATTTTTTTTAAATTAGATTTAAACGGATGTTTGAATTGTTTCTGCGCAGTTGGTCATTAACGGTTAATGGCGTGTTTTTGGTATATTATTGGCGTTGTTCTGTATTCTGTGGTTCTGGACTAGTTTGGTAAGTTTAGATTTGTAACGGCTATGTACTATTTAATGCAGTTTTGTTTGTTATGTTTAGAATGATGAAGTGTATTTTATGTTGTGGATTCGCGAATCCCATGTTGTATACATAATCTCCATAGACACACTTCACGTACCAGTGGCGGATTCAAGGGGGGGCACCAGGGGCAAGTGCCCCCCCCCCCCCCCAAAAACCAGTTGTCTGCTACATTAATATTGCCGACAAATATGATTGTTTCTGAAACCAATAAAATATTTTAACATAACTAATGAATTTCTTAAAGAATCATAAAATCTGGTGGTTGGATGTTATGTGTAGTGTGAGTAGATTAAATACAAATTTAGTAATTTTAAGACATTTTTTTCCTCTGGCTACTCTGAAATCCTAGAGTGCCCCCTCCGAGGTGAACCTCTGGATCCGCCACTGTCACGTACGGCCGTTTTCGAATATAAAATGTTGGGCTTGTGTACACAAAGGTTCCCGTCACTTTTTGTGAATAAAATATTGAGGACTTATTTTGTTAGTTTTTAAAAAGCATTTGCTGGTGTATTGTAGAATACGATACCAAACAATAACAAACAAAGGTTAAGTTAGGTTGGGTACGTTACGTTGCGTGTTGTTACGTAGGAAATCGGAATAATGCATGTTTATGATTCCTGTTGCAGTGGTAAATGGTTACAGGTAAAAATAGGGGCAGTGGCTCACTTTAACCTACAGAAATGATACTTTGAAGTTCTGATGTGCTACCATTAAAAAATCCCATTGCAGTATCAATACAAGAATTGTGGGTAATATTAGGGTAAATATGTAGATTAGCTGTATTTCCTTAGAAAACACAATGTTACTCTCCACTTTTACAAAACGGCGATATCTCCTAAATATTTGGAATTTCTTATCTCCGCCGCCTTTAATAAAAGGGGAAGTTAAAGAGCACAAAATGACACTATTCTGGGATTTTTAATATATTTTTTAAACAGATATTGTTACTGTCCAGTTTTATCGTATTTTAATGTATGTAGGTACTGTAAATTCATATAAACTATTATTCTTATGATGTCACACATTTATTTGTAATATTGGTAAAAGTTTCGTATTGCGTATCCAAGGAGATCACTTGATCCTGAGGACACGATCCTGTAAATATTGATGCTGTGGTACATGATGCTTGCTGTTGTGATTTAGCACGTTTTGTTAGGTTAGTACAGCTGCATTAAATATACTTGAATAACATGCCATCATAATGAAGGTATCTCCTTGGATATGCGATACGAAAATTTTACAGTAATATTAATATTGTGATCATGACGTACAAAATGAATTTTACGGAATTACTTTTACATGCTGACTAAAAACGGCGTCTTATCGCTGAAGGTAATTGGAGGAAATCACTTACAAGGAAGTGTCACAAATTTGTTCAAAAGAATGTTGACAAATCAACTGGCTGCAGAGTACAGTTGGTGGGGAGCAAAATGGAAGAAAAATTTCAGAAAATTGGAACTTTCACTTGTTATGAGTGAGTAGCCAGTATTAATTTGGTTAGCCAAAAAAAATTTCAATTAGTTAAAAAATTAATAATTGCAGTGTCTTAGTCAAGTATAAACAGATGTGTATTTGTGTACAGCTGAGGAACAATTTCATGTGTAGCTTGATTTTGCTGCCATGGGAATTATTGTTGTGCAGTAAATTATGAAGCAAGCGAGAGTGGGTAATAGCAGAAGATTTCAATTACAGTTATCACTCTATTTTTGCCACTCCTTTTGGATCTCTTCCTTCTCTGCCACATCCAAGAATGGTAAATCTGTGACCTGACGTTTCCGAAGTTTTTAGATATGCTAAACCCCTTGAAATTTCAATTTTTTCTTTGGCCATTCACATACTGAGTAAATTCATCTGCATTTATAATTATTGTAATGGTGAGTTTAGAAAATTTGTCATAATGCATCCCGTGTGATGTCAGGCCTTAAAATATAACATAAAAGCAACAAAATACCAAAATAAATGTTTGTAGTATCGGCACTGATTCCCTGTAACAAAACAATGTTTATTTCACGTGGAACTCATTCACCTTCAAAAATTTGTTTCAGGGGTGGTTCGTTTCCATTATCCGTCTGCTACTGAGACTGAAGTGTCCATCATTATTTCTAATTGGTTAAAACATGCGAAGAAGAGATGTAGCTAGTGTTGTAAATGAAAAAAAAGCATGTGTTTTTTTCGTCAAAAATAAATGTTTTTTTAGAAAAAAACTTTGTCTCTAGTTTCCCCCCCCCCCCCCCCCACTTTTCAGGGTTTTTTTATTATTTTATATACTGTAGCTCATATTTTACAGTTAATCTTTATTGTGAAAAAAAAACTTTCTTTGTTTTTTTTTTTGTAAAATAAAACAGGTTTTTTATAGAAAAAATGCTTACAAAAAAAAACATTTTTTTTTATAAACTCTACATGTAGTTTAGTGTTTATTTGTGATATGGGCCACCAGTCATTATAAGTTCAGGGTACCTATTAATTGGGAAACCGGTCGGTAAAATATTATTTAAAAATTATGGTTTGGGCTTGTACCCTCAGATACGTGTCATTAGAAAAATTGTTAAATGTCAACATGCTGCCAATTTTTGATATTTTGAATTATATTAATTGGTTTTCAACTGCTTTGAATACTATGTAAATATTATCCACTTGTAATTTTTTTCTGCCTATAAGCAGTTTTAAGTGATTTTGAGTTGTAATTTGTAAAAAAAAAAAAATGAAAAAGTTATATTTGTGAAAATATTTATTATCATGTTACATTCTCTTCACACTTTTTAAGGTTAATTAGCACCCAATGATTCAATTGATTTGTGTCATGGAGTGTACTAATACTTTAAGTTTCAGTGTGAAATATTTTTTTTTGAATTTGCCAATTTAATTGAAATAGTATTTAATAAAAAAAACCACACAATTTGCAATTACTGATGCTTACAGCTGACTAAATATGGAAAATGTAATTAAATGCAACTGTATTGGGTTTGGGACGGGGTTTTGGGGGGTGTTAAAATCAGTGTATAACTATTTTAAATGAGTATCAATTTTGAGATGTCATTCTTAGGCACTGTAAGAACACTTACAATATGTGCTTTTTAAGAAATTTTCATGCCTCAATGTAGAGAATATCACTGGCAGGAAGAAAAATATTTTTTCCCTGAGAAAATTGGTATGTTTTACATACCCGCAGAATCAACCTCTACCAACTGATATTGAATCCATGTTCCCATGGCCACGTAGATTCTACGACTTCCGATAGACATAGCATCAACGTCGCCTAGCTGACGTGGTATACACGGCCTCAACCAAACGTACAATCAACCTCCACCAACTGACATTGAATTCACGTCCACATGGCCACGTAGATTCTACGACTTCCGATAGACATTTCATCAACGTCACCCAACCGACGTGGTATCCACGTCCTCCGATCGACGTAGAATTAACGTCCATCTGGCGACGTCGCCTGTCGCGGACATTTCGATGTTCTTTCTACGTTGATAAAACGTTGAATATACGTGTAATAGATGATGATTTAACGTCAGCAGGTTTCCTAAACAACGTATATTTCACGTTTTTTCTACGTCACTGTGCTGTATGGGTATACGTATGTGTGCAATGCAGCTTCGATGAAATGTTTCTCGCATACAAAATTACTGCTTTTTAATATAAAGTCCTTCCTCGGAATTGCTGCCTGCCACAACAATCGGCGTTGTTCATGTTTGGGTGCACTGAAGACATGACACTTGTCAAATTAACTGTCGTAATTTGTTTTACAACCTGGAGCAACGCAGCGATTTGGCAATGTACAGCACGATGAATTATTTGAACATGGTTAAAAAAATTAGAAGGTTCACATTACTTCAAAAACTGCCTGAAATAACCTCTCCACCATCCCGCCCCAAACAGAAAAATCAACATTAGGTACTCAAAACTTGCACACTTCAATGTAATACAAATAATAAACGTCAAAAATATAAAACAACTACCCTTCTTTACAAACGAGTACTTCTGATTTATATAAAATAATTCCTATTGTCAACACGCTAAAACCGGACCACTGTCTTGTGGCGCCAGCGGCCGTTTCATGAACTAAATCAGTCAATAAGGGGGTCAAGTTGAATTAGAGGTGGGTTGTTACAGCAATTTTCGGTATCTGTTCCAACCTGATACTGATACAGTAATGTACCTAGTTACAAAAATCTGATACTTCTGTATCAGACGGTCCCAGGAAGCAACAAAGCTCCGCGTACGCAGACCGTGCGACCGGAAGGAGAATCTGATACATTATTTATCACGCCCGGTAATTCTCTACCTCTGTTACTCTCATGCCCGCCTGATACAGCCAGTATCAATTAGTTAAACATTCACTGCAGTTCGTCCTGGCCGTGTATCACCATGTACATTGTTGCGGGCTGTCATGCTTTGTAGTTAGTATCTTTATAGTGAAATAAGGAATGGATAAGTGCACGAAAAAGACTTCATTTGCGTGGAATTTTTTTACGGAAAATAATGAGTTTGCTAATTGTAATTTGTGTAAACAAAAACTGAGTTATAAATCATCATCGACTAATCTGAAGAAACATTTGAAACGTAAACATTGATATAGTATGCTCACTAATGTACGTATCTGTTTTTTTTTTTTAATTTTTAATTTTTTATAAAATCGTAATCTTTTAATGTATGAAAACACTAGTTACTAATTGTTTTCGGGAAAAAAAAGTCCTAATGTTGATTACATCTGTTATTAGTGTCAACTGAGAATTTATTTGCATTTTCATAGCTGTTAGGTGCACAAATATAAATACTATATCTTGTATTAATGTACTTTTTAATATTAAAATTTCATTAGTTTTATTATTGAACGAGTCTGTGCACGCACTGCGCTCTGAGCGTACTTTGATGTGGGACAGTAACCAAATGACTCGTAACAATTTCGCTTTGCGCCTCTCCTTCAACGCCTTCCCCTGCGCTTCCTCCCCTACATTATTTCCCTTCTTTATCCCTTATTCGTCGTTCCTGCTCCCTCCCCTTTCACAAGCTCCGCCCAAGTGACCGTCATCTGCGATCTGGTTCTGCGCACATTGGCCGTGGTGTTGTTCCAGGCGAATTCTGAACTGATACTAAAGTACCTGATACTTTTCAAGTGTACTCGTTTGCCGTTCCTGATACAGGCGCGTATCAGTGCCAAAGTATAAGGTTGATACTTTTCGACCCACCTCTAAGTTGAATGCATTGCAAGATAAAGTGTCCAGACCTGTAGTTCTAAGGCCGTGGGTTAGACACACAAAAAAAAAAAAACACTTGTGAAGGTTCAAGGGACAGTGTGAGAATCAGCAGGAAGAAGTAGGGAAGCCTACGTTTCACAAAGGGTTGAGGACCAACCCGAACATGCCCGAAGACATAACCTTCGGTCAACTTCGGGACTTTGTTTTTCTTTAACAAGACGCTAGGCCGTGCGTTTGACCACTGAGTCACGCCTCTGACTCACCACCAGGGGCGCTTGCGTACCTGGTCACTAAATCCAGTACTGGACAACTGGAAAAGCGGACCACGAGTCCAAGTGCCCAACCCCCGCATGGTATACTCTTTTCTACTCTGTCCAACACTTCATCCAGACCATCCTCTGTCTCCTGTAAATTCGTACACGTAATGCATGCCAATTTGCATCCCGCATGAATGTGCCCAGGGTTTTCCCTGTGTCTATGCAGGTTTTACCTGGGCCCAACCTATCTCTAGTTATAGTCTAGATTTAAGAGTGAGGGGAGTTAGTCATGGCGCCAATCGCTGCCATGGCTGGCCAATCCCCTCCTAGCACATGATGCATGCGACCCTCTGCTTGCATGGCTAATCCCAGCATGACTAGGTGTATAGGCTTCGGCCTGAGACGCACCTAGGTCCCTCCCTAACCCGGACCCCTCCAAAATACACTTAGTTTTAGTTAGGTTAAGGAAAAAAAAATGACAAGACGCGCAGGAATTTTGATTAGTGAAGGCCCACCGCCCATACTTAAGGACAGAGGCAATTCCTATCTTGCAGAATCTCGTCACTGTTCAACTATGTAACAGAACTTAACTGAATTCAACATGTTTCAGGATAATTATATTTAGTGTTGTATCTATAGCATGTTTCAACTTTTTTTTCATGGAAAATTCAAAATCATCTTTATATATTTACAGCTTAAAGTTTTATTTTCTTTCCGGGAGGGTGCCAGGCTAACTTATGCAGCTGTTGGGTGGGTCGTCGGCCCCAGCTTTGTTCACTAAGATCGTGGCGGTGGTTGGATTACTAACTAGAGAAGTCGTATCACACTCCTCAGGCAGCATGTTTAGCTGATGCCTAACTTAGGTAAGGGGGCACTGAAAATCACTGTCAATTTGTTCTCGCATTTATTGGCATGCTATGCATTGCGGTGTTACACTATGCGTTATACCTTATACTTTACCCTGACAAAAGTTTCTGATTGCTTCGTTATGTGCTTACGTTACATCTAACAGCAGTCTTATTGGGGATTTGCATGGAGTCGGCCATACCCGTAAGTTTTTGAATTACGACTCAAACAGGCTCTACAAGCCGTGAATCTGCAAGTGCTTTAATGTCTTTGTTTGGGCCAGCAGACATACGCACTGCTACATTAAATTAAAACGCTTACCTCTGGAGTCAGCGAGTTCCATAATTGTCGACCCTGCGGCGTGGTCACGTGGCAGGGTTAAATCTAAGGCGGTTGGGATAAGCCCGGCTCCGCAAAGATGACTCAGGGATGTGTGGGTAACGAGAGAAAAAAGATTTAGAGGTGAGAAAGTCTATAAAACATTTACCACAATATTTCAAGACATGTGTGTGAAAATGCTGAGAGTTAATATTGTGGTCATTCACTAACTGGTTTCATTATATTTGTGAGGTTCATACTGTGCAGCTATACTGCATGACTATTAAGTAAATTATATAAACAATTATTTTATGCACAAATTACTACATTATGTTTCTCACCATAAAAGTAATTGTCCATAAAGGTACATACTGAGGTTGTTTAAAACAATAGCATGTTATGAGACTTTGTAGTGTCACCTGATGGTATAATGTAAAGAGGAAATATTACTGTGTAAGCTCTGTGTTGGTAATGCTCAGTATAGAAATTCAGTAATGTATGAGACATTTGCAGCCTAGATTTTCACTAAAGAATATTTTTTTTATGAAAAAAAAACATAAATATTAATTTTTTTTTGTGTCCACAGTAATCTCTTTCCATTGTATTATTTTATCCGTAACATTCCTGTATAAAAAATCCTATCATTGTAGCTTTCCTAATTGTTCGTTGGTTTACTTGATATGTACCAACACTTATTCGTTGGTTTACTTGATATGTACCAACACAGTGGGTGAATGTATCTTGAAAGCGATACCACATAAAAGGTTACATGTTACATTTAAATTTATATGTTCACTTTATAAAAAAAATTCACATATGTGCTGTGGAATGAAAAAAACGAAGACACATTGAATATTTAAACACTAATATTTTAAAGGCATAAAATCTTGCACTTTCTTTCTTGTACATACTAATAACTACAATGTGTTTTAAAGATAACTGACATGTCAAAAGGTAAAATTATTTATTATGAACGTTCAGCAAAAATCTTTACACTTTTCTTTCCTTTAAATGACAGCATTATTTTTTCCATATGAATCACCCAAGTTTGGTAAGTTTTGAAGATAGACAATCATGAAATATAAGGTTGTAAAAAATACTCTTTATTTCTCCAAAAAAAAAATTATTTCACTTTCTTAGTTACTATCAATTAACTGGCAATGAAATTAAATTCTAAGTAAAATAAAAAAGCACTATTATAACAAAAATTCACAAAATAATTCATTTTCATTGAATGTCCAAAGAATTTAATCTACAAGAAAATGTTCTAATGTCTTCACATGCCAGCATTAAACAGAAAATAATTCTTCCTTTCTATGGAGTGTCCAAGGAGTTTAATGTTTCAGCTCATTTTCTAATTTCCTTACATACCTGCAACAAACAGAAACAATTACAAGTACTGAGAATGTAGAGAATAAGTCATATAAATGGCAATCTGGAGACAAAGTCCATAACAGAAACTGTAGAGCAATAAAGTAATACATAGTATTTAACAGAAACTATATAGCAGAAAAATAATATTCATGGCAACATGATACACACCAGATGGTCAACACATTTCATTTGGTAAGTATATTTGTATAATTTGATAAGCTCAATATTTTTGGTAGGCCTATCTTATTTAAATGTATACTGTTCTTCATGTATTCACAGCTTTCAATATTTTTTTTTTGTTTTTAATATTTGTCAAACATTCAGTTACATAAAAAATTGGAAATATCGTATACCTACATCACAAAGAGTGTTTGGTGATTTAATGCAATGGAAAAATTAGCACCTACACACATTAATTAAAAAAAAAAAACTACTACTGCTTATAAATACAAGTGGTAACAATAGTTAACAGCACTTAGCTCTTAATGTTTCTCAGGTAGATGTATAGAATATAAACGTGTGGTGATTGTAGTAGTGACTGCATTTTGCGATACTGTATACTGCAACACTAAGTGAGATTAATGGCAGAACAGTAAATATTTTTTGTGTAAACTTAAGACAAGCAGCCAGAAAAGTAGGTGGTTTATTTTTATGATTTTATAAAATGTTATTGTAATTAAGTAGTAGTGTTTTGTGTTCATTATAATTTTATAGTTTATCAGATTTTTTGCAAACAAGAAAATAAAAATTACAAAATACCTTTTGCTTCCTGAAATGCTTTGGAATCATTTTGTAAGACAGCACTGTGTTACATCAAGCAGTCTACCAATAGTTTTATAGTTTTAACATCTATGATTGCGATATCGCAAGCGCCGCCATGTGCGAGTCCCTGCTGTGCTTGCAAAAAGCTTGCTTCAATAAAAACAAGGGCCTCATAATCATATTTTGTCACATATGGAGTTATGTGTTTCTTGCTGCAAGTGTTGCTCTCTTGGGTAATGACTGAAAAACATATCAGGAAGTAAAAAAAAAAAAGGTTATAATTTTTACTCTTCTTACTTTTGTTGATTAAAACAAACTTAATAAAATCTTGTGCAGTTTTAAAAACGATAAACAATTTAAAGTACCTCAACATTCTCTTGGGAAATATTTCGATACATGTCAGGATGTGAAAAAAAGTTTTTCAGAATTTTTTTCTTAATTCATTTAAAAGCCGCAAAACAATACAATTACTCTGTGCATTTTATTCGCTGTTAGGAGAGAGGTGGGTAATAATCTTACGTTGTGGCTTTTCCACAAACTAAAAAAAATTAGACAAAAACTTTTTTTTACACTAGTCATAGCCCTGAATTTATCCTGAAAACAGACTTTAAATTTCTACAGGTTAGCAAGTAATCAAAGTTTAAAGCTTACATTATAATACCTGTGCATTCACACATACCTGTACGTTCTTAAAGTACAAACACTGGAAAAAAAACTTTTGGACGGAGGACATTCATATGCTTCTTTCTGTTACATCAGATATATATCTTGAGAAATAATCATGAAATGTAATATATCTTCAGTATGGTGTTCTATTATACTAGTACAGGTAGGGCTTGTTCTTAAGTATAGAATATGATACCACAGGTAAAATATATACTGTAGTAGGTATGTTCTAAATCTAGAATAAGCATGGCCATAGCATAAAATACGTTACCAGAAAGCTAGTTTAATACACAAACATATTTTGTGCAAAACAAGCATTAGAATACTCCCCAACTAAAACCCCCATATAATCATGCTAGTCACATAATAATGCAGATATGGTAATGACATAAATGTGCCATGTTAATGTCATCATTAATGTGATAATGATATTGTGATACATACTTGTCCCGAAAATGAAATTGGTAAAAGTTCCGTATAACATATTCAAATTCATCCCTTGATCCAGAAGGCATGATCTTGTATACATTGTTCCTGTGGTACATTTTGCTTGATGTTTTGATTTGGTACATTGAAAGAACATGGGCATACTAACTTGTGTTATTACAATTTATATATGAATGTAAAACAGTTACAAAAGAAATTATTTCACAACACCTGAGATAATTTGTTTGTCTTGTGATGTTCTAGTATTTGTTATGTCCATACTCTTTCGACGTAACAAATTAAAACAGCAAGCATCTTGTACCACAAAACCAAGGGATCAATTTGGACACGTGATACGAAAAAAATTACGTCAACCTAGGCTAAACTTTAAAACCTGTAGAGAGAAAATATGAACTAAATGATGATACATATCTCTTAATTTACACGCAAATCTGAAAGTTAGTTAAAGTTCAGTATCGCATATCCAAGTTTTTCACTTGATCCCGAGGTACATGATGCTTGCTGTTTTAATTTAGTGCGTTGAAAGATCCTGAACATAACGAATACTTGTAATATAACAGTGAATAATAATCTTAAGATTATTACTAAATATGCACTTTCTTTCTATGAATTAAACACTTAACCTCACAATTATTCAGAGGTGCCCACCCCCCCCCCCCCCCCCAAACACTACGACTCACCCCCCATAACCTAATGATGCGATCTCCCCCCCCCCCCCCCCGAAATTTTTTATGCATTTTTCTCAATGATTTACTCAATTATTTTATAATATTATACTTTGTAGTATTATATTTTATCACATTTTGCCTTAATTAAAACTGATTTTCTAATATTAATTTTGGTCATATCAGGTAATATTTCCATCCTGAACCGAAAGATGCCAAACTGCTTTTGTTGAGGAAAGTGCGGGGTTGCCAATTTGATTTACAAGATCCCTTTCAATTATCAAAGCACCAGAAACGTATTTTCACATTAGAAGCTATAATTATGTAAATAATATATACATTTTTCTCGTCTTTTAACCATCCCCCCCTGAAATTTTAATGACGCAGTCTGCGTCGTTACCCCCCCTTGTGGGCACCACTGAATTATTATTAATAAGTGTTTTTGATATCCACCAACATGGCCGTGCTGTTATGAAAATAAAAACAGTCACGAAGTTGGCCGAAGGTGAAGTCTTCGGGCATGTTCGGGTTGGTCCTCAACCCTTTGTGAAACGTAGGCTTCCCGAAGAGGTATAGTCCAGAAAACGAAGACATAAACAGGCACAAACCTGTGAAAAATGTGTCCAAGCTGAATTTTTGCACACAGGAAGAGTCGACTATACTCAACAACATACTGAAAGTTTACTGCTGTAGACCTTGTGCGTAACACCGAAAACGAGCGATTAAGTCCTAGATAATAGCGACTTACAGCAATCCATTAAAATGTTTTCCATGTATGCAGTTTTTAATGTAAGTATATTTTCTATAAACATGCCATAACAATATATAAACGCTAGTTTACACATTAATGTTGACAAATATTCCGAGCCTTAATATTAAAGACAAGTTTTAAATCAATTAATTTATGAAATACTTATTTTTATCTCTGGCACCCAGACAAAAATACAATTCACACAAAAAATAAAGACCCCATGCGAAAGAATTCTTCAAAAATGTTTTTGCGTATTCTTTTAGCTTTAAGACAGTAAATTTATAAAGAGCCTAGGGTGAAACGAGCGTCGCAGGGTGTGTCGAACTGCTGTGGTTCTAAGCACTCACGGTCGGGGTGACATTATAAATATTCATATGACATTATATGTATTCATATGATAGGTTATATCTAAGTGACATCTAAAAAATATTATATTCTATCGATTCTCTTATATGAAACATTTTTGATACAACATAAAATTTAATACTAAATTATTTCTGTCAGGATTTGTTATGTATAAAACTATTCGAGAACTTTGGTTTACTACTATCTGTGGTTAAATAAATTGTTACAAAAATTGTATTATTAAAATTTGAAAATTAATTAAATAACATTATTTTTTTATGCATCATTTTACTTTCGATCTGAACAATGCCAAATTTTAACTAAGCATATATTCTATATGCTATGTATATATATTTTAAGAAATTTAATTCTTCAAAATAAGTTTACGACTGCATCAAAAATGAAACAAATGCTGCATCGTTAAGTTATAAGTCAGGGATTTTTTTTTACTTTTATAATATTATTGATAAATATTATTTCCATAGATAAATTAAAACAATAGTGTTAATATTTAGCATAAAAGATTTAGTTATCTTAAGTTGGTGTATTTTGTGTGCCTTCATTGGATCTTTAGAGTGGTAAAGAGCCGGGTGATGTTTTTGCATGCTCTTGGCAATCATGGCGCTAACGGCGAGAGGGTGTCTGTACCAGTAATAATTAAGAAAACTAGCCTTTCTCTTTACTGACGTACGGGTCTGCTCCTCGCAGTTTGTCCAAACTTTGGGGGGGAATCAGATTGAATATTGTCGGTAGCGAATTCGTGTTCTTATTATCTTAGCAGTATGGTGTGTGAAGAAAAAATTGAACTAAGTTTGCTGTACATTACACTAATCAAACTGCACTCGTTTCCAACGAATGCTGTCCGTTAAAAATGATGTTCAAGGCTCGCTGTGAACATTTACACGAAACTATTATAAATATTGTCCATATAAATAACGCTATTGGTCCCAGTAATAAGTGCACTGTTTATTTATTTAATTAATATCTTACAGATTAAAGAGTGAAACACACTACAACATCATTTGACATAAGCAGGGGCGCAACAACTAAATTTCCAAAGGGGGGGCAATATACATTTTTATAAAGAATCATTGAAGTGGGGGGTCCGGGGGTCCTCCCCCGGAAAAATTTGTATTTCAAGGTGAAAAATGGTGCTATTTAAGCAGTTTTATAATCTAAAAATTGATTACACAGCACTTTCTTTGTCCCCGTTTGCCCCCATTTCAAGGTTTCAGAGGGGGGGCAAAATACCCTTGCCCCCCCCCCCTGTTGTTGCGCCCCTGGACATAAGCAAATCATATCCTGCAACTCTTATTTTATCTAGGTTTGCGATATACACTTCTGATGTATTCTGCCACTGTACAAAAGTTACAGTTTTGTGATAATTCATGATGCATTAAACGCCTTTGGTTGTTAAGAGCGAAAATATTCCAAGCCCGAGTGAGTTCAGCACCGCCGCAGAGAAGTACACACTACGCAGTTCGGGACACTTTACCGGTCAGATTGATTGTACCAAACACTCGTAAAATTTATTAATTTAAAGCTTAAGAAATATTGAACCACTTTTATTAAGGTAATATTCACCTTGGGTTCTTCTTGTGTTTGTATTACCATAAATTTGAATAAAATGATTTTTCTTAACCTTAATGATTTACATTGTTTGTTAGATGGTAAGATATTAAAACTGTGTACTTTTTATCACTATTACCACGTAGGGCAAAGTAGTATGTTTTGGTTCCTCCGGGGACAGGCTTTAAGGCTGTGGAGCCGATGGCCGACCACCATCTTGGATTGTGACGTCACGGCGGCCATCTTGGATGACATTGAACTTGACCTTAACCTTTTACCTGCAAAAATTTCCCAAAATTCGCCGAAATACCCAAAAATTTCAATTTTTTTGGAAAAAAATCCCGCCAAAAAATTACAAAAAATTTGAAAATTAATGAATTTCTCTTTTCGAGGGAAAAATTCCCGTTTCGAGGGAAAATTTACTGTTGTTAGTCCTTAAAAATACCAGCGGCTAGAAATGTTTATATAGAGGCTTAAGCATCCATGTCTACAGCCTCCGATAAGCCTCTGACGACATCATGGAATATGTCATCATAGATTATGACGTCACCGTTGCAATTTCCGTTACGTCCGCCATCTTGAAAATCTTTATTTACTATCCAATTTTAGTGCAAAATAATTTAAAATAAGTAAAAAATCAATTAATAAAATTTTAATAAAAAAATATTTTTAAAACATACATTTACGACATGGAGCTTGCGGTGTCCTTGGTGCAAATTAGTGAGGGCAAAAAAATTATAAAAATGGTGACCGTTCCTTCCCTCATGGTGGCTGCTGGCAGACTGACCCCCACCACTTATGTCAAGGTATATATATATTTTTAGCCAGTATGACATCATATATGCCATCTTGAAAAACTATAATTTTAATGCTAGAAAATCGGGAAATTTTTTAATAATTAATAAAAAAATTATTAATTAAATTTTAATAAATAATCTTTAAAAACTCTGTTGCACTTTTCGTTACGGCTTCCATCTTGGAAAACCGTAATATTTATGGTATAAATATGGAAAAAATTAAAATATTATAAAGAAATTTTATTAAGAACATTTTAATAAAATAATATTTTAAAACGCACTTACGCCTTGAAGTCATTGGTTCGAAACGGGTAAAAGCAAAATCATTTTTTTTTTTTCGATAGATAGAGTATTTTTCCATGGAAGCCACCTGTCAACTGGCCTCCCACCAACAATACCAAGGTATATATCTCATCAGCTGGTATGATGTCACGTCAGCCATATTGTTTTCGTCTGCTGGAGGCCACATATTGTTTTCAGCTACTGGAGTGTGCTGATGCCATGTTAGTGTAATTCTTACCCACTAGAGTACAGAAATCATGTATTATTACTGAGGCACCCACAATCTTGAAATTTGGGCGCCATCTTGGAATGGTGTAATTATTTAGCTAGAGATCCGGGGGAAAAAATCCAAAATTTATCAAAAAATTCACACATTAAAGTAATGGTTGATTCGATCGATTACTGTCCTTGGTTCAATCCCTGGGCGATACAAAAAAAATTTAATTTTATGTAAAAAAATAATAACTTCAATAAATCATGTTCTAAATCCTAAAAGAGTCTTAAAATCCTCTACTACCATTAGGACCGCCATCTTGCAAATTTGTGTTTATTGACCTATAAATTCGGGGGAAAAATCCAAAATTCATCGAAAAATAACTCATTAATTTACATATTGAATATATGGGTTCCTGTCCTCGGTTTGGTTCTTGACCTGTGACAAGTGTAAATAAATATTAAATAAATTTTATATTCTGGTTTCCATTACCTTTCGCAGAGTTTATTAATCATTCACTCTGTGAAAAACAACTCAAGACAATACACCTGACCAACTAAATAAATACGGTGCCACTATGCCTAACATGAAAGTCTAGTTATTCGATACTTAGAATAACCTCTAAACCGTTCATGTACAAAGCCATGCATAGATATAGACCAAGCATCTTCGGACCGCGAGACCGGGCCATAAACAATATCAGACATATAGACCAGTCATTTCCGAACCTCACGACCTTCTTCATCGACAGCTAATTATATTCAATTAGACCAACGTTATATGTTTTACGCATACGAAAGGACCAAGTGACTTTGATAAATATTTTATCAAAACCAAGTGGTTTTTAACTAGTAATTATTCAGTCACTACAAATTTTACTACGCACAATCATCGAAAAGGCAGCACAATCAGAAGCACAATCGGAAAAAGGAAGCACAATCATTGAAAAGGAAGCACAATCGGAAGCACCATCAAAGAAAAGGAAGCACAACCAACAAAAAGGAAGCACATTTTGGAAGCACCATCAACAAAAAGGAAACACATTTGGAATCACTATCAAAAAGGCAGCACATTTGGAAGCACAATCAACCAAAGGAAGCACATTTAACTAAAAGGACGCAGATTTGGAAGCACAATAAAAAGAGGAAGCTGTGTTACGAGAGCTAAGTCCTAGTTATAAATCAGAATACAAGAAATGAATCATTAAATTTTTACTTTAAATAGTTAATTTATTTCTCGGCATTATACAAATACAAGTAAAACAAGCCATTATTGTATGTAGCCAGATTCCCTCAGTTCTTTGATTATGAAGGATATTTCTTTGATGCACGAATAGTTTCCTGCACAAAGCGAGCCATGTAGAATCTTAGCCGGTCAACCAATATGTTTGGATCTTTCCATGATGTGTAATCAATCTCTTTGCTACAATCTTCCTTGCATGTTTATTATAAATACTTTTAATATCACTATCGTCCCAGTGATCATAATAAGCTTTATCAGATTTATTTATTATAACGCGATGTTCCCATCGTTTTGGTTTCAGGACACCGTCACAGTCTTCGATCTTGTCAAATTTAGGTGCTTCATCACAGTCTATGCCTTTGTCAACAACCTCAGAGTCACTGTAGCTATCACCGTAGAAGGCATCGTCTTCGCCCAGATTACCGTAAGAATTCGATATCGATGATGTCGAAGTTTCTTCATCGTCTTCATGCTTCCTTTTTAGGAGTCCATCATTTTTACAAAGTAGGAAAGATCTACTTGAATTCGGCTTGAATGTATTCTTACTTTTCATATTAAGGATTCTTCCACTGTATTCATTCTTCCATAAATCATAAACTTCCTCCAATTTAAGTTCTTTGTCGAGATCGGAATAGCCACGAACATAATCTCTCCCAAGACAAGGAAAATTATTGTCGTAATGCTGATCACTCTTCTTTAGAATAGCAGATCCATCGTTGTACTCTAGCTTGTACGCAGGCTTGGCGTTACAAGTTCTGTCATGTCTTTTTAAGCTCTCTCTTCGCGTAAACGACTTGATACATCGAACACACCCTATCATATTGCGTAGTGGATTTTAAACACAGTTATTCTTCTCATGTTGTCTTCCATTCTTTCTCAAAATAAATTCTTTGCTGCAAAACATACATATTAGTTAATGAGACTAATGCCAGATGCAAACTAAGAGTTTTAAATTAGATCCATTACTTAAATATAATTTTTTTAATATTTCATCAGCGAGAGTTAAGTTATCTCATGCAAAAGAAATTGTTGCAAGTAGGTAGTCCCGATTCTTGTCAACAGATGACGCCACAAGTTGCTTGCAGGTAAATATCATTTAGTTATTTTATGTGGGATGCTCACTAACGATCGTAAAAGATGGAAGGCTTCGCTAGACAACAAGGAGAAGGAAGTTCTTCTTGCTTGTTAGTGCTTCTCAGTTGTTTGGAGGTATATTATTTAACTGAGGAATGGATGTTTCATTTTTATTACAAATTACATGATAAAAAATTGGTTGTCTGTAAAGTCGGTTTACGGACGATAGTTTAACGTGACAACATCATAACAAAAATTGATGAAATGATTGCATACTTTTATGAATAAAATTGAATCATTTTTATTGAATTATCACTATTTTGTATAGTTAGATACAAATAAGGAGTGAAATAAAATCTACAATTCAATTGATAAATTTACTTTTATTTGCACTCATTAATTCAAAAATGTTTATTACTTTAACGAACAGATTATTTTAACTATAACTTTTTTACATGTTTGCTATTTAACTTCTTCCAATCTGTGTTATTCTGTTAAGAATAGGACGATGATAGGAAAAGTAGTAAACGAATGGGAGTGTTTCAAGTTTAATGTGCCTCGAAAAAGTCAAATCGATGGTTGTTCCAATCGAGTGGAAGAGAGATAGATGCGGCGCAAGCGTACAATGAGCGTAACGGGACACAGCGTAACGGGACAATGTGCGTTACGGGACACTTTTACGTGCGTGCAGCCAGCGTTCATCAATTTATTAGACGTTGTCACGTCAAAAAAAAATGTTGTGAGACACACAACACAAGGGTACGATGCTTCAAGGATACATGGCTCCAACTGGCTACATTAGCTCCAGTCAGCGACGAGAGTTATCTCATACAAAAGAACTTGTTACAAGTAGTCTCGATTATTAGCATAAGATGTCGTCACTTGTTGTGTTGTGTCATAATTTATTTATTTTATGTGGGATGCGGGATGCTCACTATCGATCGCAAAAGAATGATGGCTTCGCTAGACACCAAGGACAAGGAAGTTCGTCCTTCGTGATAGTGTTTCTCGTCCGTCTTATCACATTTTATCGGACTGAGTAATGATTTTTTTAAATTCCAACTGTTAAAAATATTACAAGTGCTGATTTAGTAGCAGAAATTCACAATTTAATTGATACTCTGGATAAAATGGCATGTCTCATTAGGTAAACAATTATTCATACAGAGATCGGTTTTTCAGAAATAACCAGAAGCACTTGGAGAAAACACGGGAATAATCAGGAGCACACGGAGAAAGTCATAATATTAACAAGAATAATCGGGAAAACACGGACCAAACCATTACATGTTTTACATAATAACAGAAAATCACAGAAAAAATTTATAATAAAAATGAAAAAATTGAAAAAAAAAAAAAATCTGGCTTGTCCTAGAACTTTATCATTGTTCTGCAAATGAGAAGTTCACAAGCAGGCAGTCAGTCTGCCAGCAGCCACCATGAGGGAAGGAACGGTCACCATTTTTATAATTTTTTTGCCCTCACTAAGTTTGCACCAAGGACACCGCAAGCTCCATGTCATAAATGTATGTTTTAAAAATATGTTTTATTAAAATTTTATTAATTGAATTTTTTTATTTATTTTAAATTATTTTTCACTAAAATCGGATAATAAATAAAGATTTTCAAGATGGCGGGCGTAACGGAAATTGCAACGGTGACGTCATATTCCATGATGACATATTCCATGATGACGTCAGAGGCTTATCGGGCTGTAGACATGATGCTTAAGCCTTTATATAAACATTTCTTGCTGCTGGTATTTTTAAGGACTAAAAATAGTAAATTTTCCCTCTAAACGGGAATTTTACCCTCGAAAAGAGAAATTCATTGTTTTTCAAATTTTTGTAATTTTTTGGTGGGATTTTTTTCCAAAAAAAAATTGAAATTTTTGGGTATTTTGGCGAATTTTGGGCAAATTTTGCAGGTAAAAGGTTAAGGTCAAGTTCAAGGTCATCCAAGATGGCCGCCATGACGTCACAATCCAAGATGGTGGTCGGCTCATCGGCTTCACAGCCTTAAAGCCTGTCCCCGGAGGAACCAAAACATACTACTGGGCAATGTTTCTAGAATGTATATGAGTTATACATAGGCGTGTCTATAAAAGGGGGGGGGGGGCAGGTGGGCTATGCCCCCCCCCCCTAATGTAAATACACAGATCGGCATTTTCTCTAATGCGTTCGTTAATATTCGTATATTCCTGGCACTGTGACACTCAAACTGTGTTTCAGTGTTGCAGCGTGCTAATAAACAATATTTTTAAACATTTTATCGTTCTGGAAATACAGCCGCCTTAGTTTATTTAAAACATGAGGTTCCTTAAAATGGTCTATAGCTTATACTTGAATTCGGTCAGACAGTTTACACGCGGGAATGTTTATTGCTCTCCTGCATCTGTGACACAAATGGGGGAAGTTATCAACATGTATAAATAGCGTCAAATATCGCTGTCATAAATACGTGCAGACTGCAGCCTATGAAAAGTTAGAATGCGATTGTAGCCAGTAAACACAAGATAATCTTTCTTCTCTCTTTTTTTAAATCTTTTTTCTTCCTGGATTTGAAAACTATCTGCGGGATTTCTACCCGATATCCGTTAGAAAACTCATCCAACCTGTCACGATTGTTGTTTCGTTTAAAACAGTGACTTCGCCGACTTCGCCAGATCAGGTCAAGCACAGTAGAAAAAACTTGTGTGGTGTGCCTTTAAAATGTTAATATGAATGAGTGCTTCATTTGCAGTGGTCCGTTATTTTAGCGATGGATAGGTATGTATGTTTGAATTTTTTAGTTTAGATTAAACAAATATGTATTTCTCAGTTTTCAACTACTTAACAAAAATATGCACCCGAGAAAATCAAATATAAAAAAGTGCAATTAGTGTCATTGTTGTGTCGTGTGAGGATCATTTTAAAAAGTACGAAATAATGCTAGAAAATAATGTAATTTTCTACAAACCAGGTACATATCATAACATTTTTTGTAAGTGGTAAGAGAATAAGCCTTTCACCAAGATGCTCCGAGTTCGATTTCCGGCGGAATCATTCCCAGCTTTTCGCACGTGATAGTAATCGCGCTAGGGTGATGCCACAAGTAGGCGTGTTTTCTCGGGGTTCTCCTATCCCTCTCAAAAATTATTTATTTTAGTAGCAAAAACTGAATAGTTGTCAAAACTTAAAACTAAGATGAATCAGACTTCGTTGAAAATAGAAACAGTTTGATTTTTGTGCGTCGTTTTGTTATTACATAGTACATAACAATAGGTACAACATGACTTAAATTCCCCCCCCCCCTAATTATTTTGTAATCACGTAAGGGACATTCCTAATAATATAGTTCTGTAAATCAGTGATCGCCTGTAACCTATACCTGTTTATCTGTAACCGGCCCCCATAGTGTAATCGTTTAGGCGCTGGTCTGCGGTGTGAGGTGTCCGGGCTTCAAATCCTAGCTTGTACATAGTGTTCTTCACTTAATATCACACTTATCGGCTCTTAAGATGTTGCTATTAAAGGGCCGTAAAACACTCTCAACTAATACATAATACACAGTTAATTTAAAGGAGAAATGTACATCCTGGAATCTGTAATTCTTTATTTTGGCTTTCGTTACGTCTAATAAAACCCCACAGTCACATAATTATCTGATTTTCGATTTCCAAGATATTAGGCTAAGGGAAGGCTAGCCACAACTTTTCCTTATGGCTGGGTGTAAACTTGAGGCGCGGTATGTATTATAACATCATACAAACGTTCGATATGACTGTACATAAATTTGATATTTTAATGCAGTCTGTAGTTACGTGCTGACTGTGTGTCCAATAACTGCGTATGCGCTATTTTTGTGCTAATTCAATTGTATGTCTGCGCCAGCCTGATCTACAAAACAGATTAAAGATGATTATATGTGCACATTTTCATGGCCATGAGAGGCCATGGCCATTGAATATTATATATATTCAATGCCATGGCTACTAGCTGTGTCCGAATTCTATGCGATGAGCCCTTGTTCAAATAACGGAAATTAATGATTAAGCCACTTTGCATGTAACATTAATGCATAACTTGTACGGTAGTGTCTGCCTCGCGCGCAAACGGTGTTGCAGAGTGTTTGTCGTACTGTTCGTTACAAAATTTAATTCACGTGCGTCCACCTCGTACGAAAAGAAATCACACATCAGGCTATGTCGGACTATGGTGCTTTCAAGCTCCCGCGTTATTTTGCAAACATTCTTCCAAAGGTCTTCAAAATGGCCAAAAATGGCTTTTTTCAGACTACTATATCTTGAAATATTATATGTAAAAACCAGTGATACCACCAGAGCGACATGGCAAAAGCGTGGGACGAAAACGCTGCACGCAAGTTTGGTGCCTTGTGTGTAGAGGCGCCGCCGGGGCACTTGAAGCGTGTGTGTTGACCCTTATCGCTCCCCGACTTATGTGACTCAAACGAGCATAATCCTCCAGCCAGACGGCGCCCTTAACATTAAAATATAGATTAGAACATATATTGAGAATAAACATTTAGTATTTACTAACACAGCATGGTAAAATTCATTTGATCTCTTGAACGAATCTCCTTAATGAGCGTAAATAGAAAAAAAAAATTAACTGTCAGTGTTTGTAATCGATTGAATGCCCTACATACTCTCCATTTAATCTTAAACTCCCAAATTTCAGTAGTATTAATTTAAAGATATCAGAAATTTATTCTTCAGTTGAGTGTCGTCTGTGTCATCTAGAATTTTGATTTAATTTTTTTTATGATTATGTATGTATTTCAAAGCAAAAAAAAATTATTTTAAGAGGTTTGTTAAAGTTCTGTTGTCTGAATTTCTGTGTTTGCATTCACTAAAAAGAAGTTCATTTCAAGGTAGATCTGGAAAATTCGAGGGGGGAAAATGTGTAAGTACCCTTTAAACATTGTCTATGGAAAAAAAAAAACTACATATTTTCAAGATTGTTAAAATTATACGGATATAAATATTAACTAGTAAACATATCTCGTTGTTACTGCACAAAATATAAACAAGTCAATGAGTGAATGTATTTAGGCTATTTAACATTCTAAATTCAGCTTCTGATTTAAAATTTTAGCAGGCTCCCCCCCCCCCCCCCCTAATGGAATGTCTGGGCACGCCTATGGACTCGTAATCATACTGAAAGACTACTACATAAATTGCATTTGAAAAATCATTTTGAACTGAACTGCACGTGTTTAGTGTGACGCACAAGGTTTGTGGCGATAAACTTTTGATATGTTAATCAGAAATGTTGATTCTGCCACTGTAGGTACAAAATTTCAGATTTGGGATAATCTCGAGACCATAAATTTTGCTGAGGCATGTCAACGAAATTCGCTAGACAGGTGAGTGTCTAACCCCACATACATTTGTCTTCCCACTTACTTTTTTTCAGTTTTTTTCATGTGTAATGTTCTTAAACATGTTTTGCCAGCTTTACTAACACTATCTTAACTACGCCCATGCTTACAGAGGGTGGTTGTGATTATTCTGCAACCATCTAATATGTGTCTTAAGTATCGAATTGTCCAATCCAATCGAAAAAGCAGCATTGTTTTGAAAACGTGTTAATACAAATAATATGAGTTATACACCACCATCTGTAATAGTAAATGTTATTTTGATGATAATGTTGCCTCGAGCTCGGTAAGTTGAACACACCGACCATCTCGAAACTATTTTTCTTGCTGAGAGTTGCAAACAAGCATTTATCAGTCTTCTTTTTAATAGACTAGCTTTTGAGCATTTAATATAAATAAGTAAATGTTAAATTAATGTTAACACTCAATCGTCGCGCGAATAAAATTATTAATCTCATAAGTGAGACTGTATTTATAAGTATAAAACTACTATAGCATCATGTTCCTGCTATGAATACATTCTTTGGGTCATTCCATGTTTTAACACTTCAAAAAACTACAAAACACTAATTTTAACAACGTAATAAATTCTGTTCTGAAAAGTAAAACATATTAAACAGTCTTTGTTCTAAAAAAAAAATTATCACTGTGACAGCCTCTAACAATAAGACAGTTCGTATTGTATTAATAAAATACAAATTGTTTATACTTACATTATTATTAAAGACTGTAATTGTTGACATGAATACTAAACATATATTGTACATTGTGGTACGAAACAGCACAGTTTTTATTACCAAAATTTGGGACTACTTAACATTTCAAACAAGCAATATTGCGATCTCGTGGCCTACAGCTGTAATGAAGTTTTGTTGAAAGAATTTTTAAAGATGAACAGTTTCGGCTGAACAAGATGCTACCAAAGCCAACACAATTCTACTTAAAATGCATTATACCTAAATAATAGATAGCCGCATAAAAAATGTAATGAAGAGACCCAAAATATATTTTAGAACATAAAAAGTTGCATGTAAAATAACATTAAAAAGAATTAGGTTTTTATGTAAATACGTGAGCGTAAGGCCTTGCTACCAAAAGTTTATGCTATATTAGGCCTAGTAATTAAAGAAAAGAAAATAATTATTTACAGGCAAGTTTTTTATAAATTATTATAGAAAAGAACGGTTTTGTTACAAGTTCTATGAGCTATGGCAAAAATTGTTTGTATTTTTTTCATTTGCCGCCATGAACATTCCAGTTAAATATTTTGGCAAATAGTACATTTTAATTAATGTAATTTATGTTTGCTTGTACATTAACATCTCCTTTAATGAATTACGTTATTTACAGAAAGGGTTTTCATTAACGAAAATTTTCGAACCAAGGTTTTATTTTTTTTTATTAAATAGCTTATGAATTTGCTTCCTGTTATAACATGTACGAGATGATTATTACAGGACAGGTTTGACAAAGTGAGCTTGATCTGTCTCGGTATAACTATGACGACACTTGTCTCGTTTTAAGATTCATGCTTTGCATGCAGTAAACATGTAAATTTATTAAATTTTTGTGCTAAATTTACAGAAAACATTTTTGTGTCTTAGCAAAACTTAATCGACATTTATTTTATTTTGGGAACATGACTGTTTAGGCACTTATTTAAATTTCTTTCAAATATGTGCGAAGTTGAAAGGAAAGGTTACTGTTTGCTTACGAGAATATACAGATTAAGTTGAATAGAATATTAATAAGTGTTTATACTTTGTATGCGCATACACAGTAAAAAAAACGTGTGCTTTTACAAAAATGCATGTTAAATGTAGTTCTTAAAAATTATTAAACATTTTATATTTTAGAACAGACTTTGGTAGAATATATAAAATTCATGTTGTAAGTATACAAAATTAATATGATGCTAGAAAAAACTTTTGCTATCTCTAAATATGAAAATCCCATAAATAAGTTGAAAATGAACATCATTATGCTTGTTTATTCAAAAAAATATTTTTGACGTCTAGTTTCCAAAAAAAAGTATAATGTATATAGCTAGCTGTATACATTGAGGTTTACCAAATGTATATATATATATATATGTATATATATATATATATATATATATAAGTATATGCAATGTAACAAACTGTTTTTTGTGTTATTTTAAAAATATTGTAAATTTTTCGTTCTTGATTTTACCAGGATGCCGAATGTTAAACATGTAAGAAATAGACTTCTGGTCGGTTATAAGTTGAAACTTTCTTCCTATCAAGTAATGCCTCCACTTCCGAAGGGCTTCAATGATCGCATAAGCTTCCTTCTCGACAGCTGAATGGTGTTGTTCGCTCTTAGTGAGGGTTCTCGAGAAGAAGGCTACTGGTCTCTTGTTTTGAGTCAGAGTGGCGGCGATAGCGACGTCAGAGGCATCTGTTTCGACGCAGAATGGGATATCTTCCTCTACGTTAACGACAAAGGATTTAACTATGCAGTTCCGTAAATTGTTGAAGTCTTTTAAAAAAATGAAAGATACATAATTTTTTTGAAAAAATATATCTATATGCAATTTTCTGAAGCAAAATTCATAATATACACTGTTACAAGAAAACTTATGATTCTCTATCATTCTTTTGTCTAAATCATCTTTGCAGTTAATCAGTTTTCTGCGCCGGTATGTTAAAGTTAATCTTGGACTACGTTAAAAATTGTATCTCTTTCTTCTTCATCGCTCTTCAGATAAATAAATCTTTTCTCAAATGAAGAACACCCAAGGAAGTTAAGTTTGCACACTAATATACTCATTATTTTTAAAGTAAATTTCTTTACATTTGTTTATCTTTGCTGTAACATAAAAACCAGGGTGACATAATTTTATTGTTTATTTACATACCTTTTTTCTTTAGGTACCTGCTCAATCATTTCATACTGATCGAGATTTTGTGAAAATTTGCCGCGAGTTTGTGATTAAGGAATATTTTGACAATCTCAAAGTTTCCATGCAAGGCGAAAGTGTTGATTCATTTGTTCCACCAGAGCACATTTATAATTACGACGAAACTAATCTGTGTGACGACCCTGGAACAAAAAAATGTATTTTTAAGCGTGGGGTTAATTATGCAGAAAGAATTAAGGACAGCAGTAAGACCAGTATTTCGTTGATGTTTTGTGGATCTGCATCAGGAACAATTTTGCCCACATACGTAGTCTACAAATCTGAACATCTATGGCAGCTTTGGATGGGAGGAGGCCCTGCCAAAACTCGCTACAATCGAAGTCATTCTGGTTGGTTTGATGCACATATTTTTAGTGACTGGTTTTTTTCATTGTTTCTGACACATCTAAAGAAACTAAATGCTAGGGTTGTTCTCATTGGAGATAATCTGTCCAGCCACTTCACTCCAGAAGTCATAGCGGCAGCACAAACAAATAATATTTCATTTGCCTGTATTCCGATAAATTCAACACACATTTGCCAGCCACTTGATGTTGCATTTTATGGCCCTCTTAAAAAATACTGGCGCCAAATTCTTGATAACTGGAAAGATGGGCTGAAAAGGAAATCTCAAACTCTGTCAAAAGACAGTTTCCCATCATTGTTAAAGGTTTTGTATGACAAAGTGAAGGGTCCTGGTGAAGATGGCTGTAGTCAAAACCTTATATCTGGATTTAGAAAGTGTGGGATAAGTCCTTTTAACCCTGATGAAGTTTTGGAGAAATTGCCCCAGGGAGGAAGTACAGATTTGGAAGAAATTAAGCCTAGGGTTTCTGAAGAAGTGGTTGAAATGCTACAAAACATGAGGCATTGTAATGATGGTACTTCACAACCCAGAAGAAAACGCACCAAGGTAAATGTAATACCTGGGAAGAGTGTCGGAGTAGAAGACATTGGTAATAATCCGTGTGGATCATTTTCCAGAGAGGACAGTGGTTCTTTTGCCAGAGAGGAATTGGTTGATAATCCATGTGGATCTGTTTCCAGCAATGACAGTGATGTCAACCAGGGGCGGATTCAAAGGGGGGGAAATGGGGGAAATTTCCCCCCCCCCAAAAGCCAGTGGCAAAAAAAAATGGAATGCTGTTTTTTTATCACCGTACCTACATTCATTTGTCAAAGGATCTGAAAATATTTTTTGTATCAAATATTACAATTTTATGATTTTGTCGAGGAATTTATTACAACTAAATTGGGAACATTGCTTGGTAACCACTGTATAATGATAGCATGTATCTTGAATGGGAAATTTGTGCTTTTTTGTTTTTTTGAAGGATTTCTCAATTCGGATGTGGCAACTCTGCTTGATAGCTGTAGTGTCTGAGATTGTTTCGCGCGCTTTAAAAGAAAACTAGCAGAAAGACAGTGATATAAAATGTAATAGTGAGTGTTCAGTAAATCATGTTTTTGTGAGGTGTATGGTGGCAAGGATTACTCGAGCATGGTGAGAGTCTCTTAGACTAGTCTACTGTAGCTATACAAATGCCTTTCAGTGAAGTCTGACGTCGTACCGACCATGGCCTTTAAGCCCGTGCTCCGCACCGCCAGTACCGTATCCCGTTTTCGGAGCGTGCCCCTTGCCCAGCCGGTTTGAGTCAGGCGAGCGCCTCGGGCGTGACCCCAATAGACAACAAACCAAATTAACAGTCGCCGCGGCCACTGGCCTTAATTAAAATGCCCGTGAATGTCGGAATAGGAGAGGTCCCTCTAAAACAATTCACAGTGGGACAACATGGAAGTAAATTTACAGTTGCCAACTTGATGTCACATTTTAAATAATTAAGTACATTAAAACTATTGTTAAGCCTTAAGCACCCAACTACCAGGTGCTACATTTTAATTGGGCACCTGGAACATGTTTTAACTGGTAATATAGTAAATTAAATTAATATAAGTTTTTTGACGCCGACTCACAAAGAAGAGAAAGTTTCTCTTCCTTGCGAGGCGGCCATGTCCGGCAGTCTCGAACCACTCCGCGCCGGGAACAGACGTGTGTCCGTGGGCAGCATCCAAGTTTATTTCATTTTATTACTTTTTATTCTGTACTAAATCTTTAAATTTAAAAACCTTTTGTTAATTCACCGCTGCCCACGTCGACTCGGCGCGTATTTTGCGGAGCCGGGCCTATCCCGACCGTCTTCAATGTGATACCGCGATACGTATCGCAGCACAAAACGTACGGTACTGGCCGACTCCAGCGAAAGTGTTTTTACTTAAGGACGCCGTGCATATGCCTGCCAGCTGCACACACGTAAGTGTTTCGCCGAATTTAGGAGCCCGCTCATAGAGCACCCCCTGCACCCATTAATGTTCGGCGCTGGCCGTCTCCAGCGAGCATCGACCCGCGTCCCGCGAGACTGCCGCGGTAACCATTAATGTCGCGTAGTGTTATGTTTTTTCTGTATTAATCGTGTAACGGCTAGACGTCGCCAAGTGTTGGTGAGAGTGTTTTGTAGCGGGACTAGATTAAAGGTAATTCTCACCAACTCGTGTATGCTAATTTTCCGGAGTCTCCCGTCCTTCACACGGCCGAGCGGCCTTCACAGTCAAGAGAGAACCATTCAGGGTAGATTCAAGCCGTGTACCTGGCGGGGCACGCGGGGGCAGAGTACCCACGACCCAACATCAACGGCCTAGCAGTCCGCTAGCCTGGCGCCCCTCCGGACAACAAGAGCACCGCGACGCCCGTAGCGCCCGTCAGGTACCCCCGGGCCTTTCACATAGGTCGGGTGACGGCAAATGGCGCCCTTGCGTTGGGCATAACTACAGCCGAATATCAGACAAAGGGGACAGAAGACGGCCATTTTGGACGCGCGCAGTGGAATTTGGCGCACAAAGGAGCAGCGACAAAGGGACCACCCGGAAGCGCGCGTCAACGCCCGCGCCGACCCTCGCCAACTTTCACTTTCACCCCCACCTCTCCCCTTTGGGCCTTCAGCGAACATCCTCGCCCGCACACCCCCCCCCCCCCCCTCAACCACCGTCACATCCTCGCGCTCTCCGCTTTGTGCGGCTGTCCGGGCGCTCTCGGCTGCCGCTACACACGGCTATCCGCATCCCCCCTTCGCAGTGGCCAGTCTCGGCTCTCCCTTTTGTGAGGCTGTTCGGGCGCCTCTCGGCCAGCGGCCCGAATCAGCGCGCGCGCCAACCCCCCTCACCACACTTCATTCATCGGGAGTCTGTTTGTAAACAGAGCCACGTGCGCGCACGAAGCGACTGTCAACACCGACGCGCCGCGCGACGCAATGGCAGACAGACTCAAGATGAACACCTGTCGAGTCTGCTACTGGCCACAGGGCAGAGACCTGGTAACGGGGAAAGCGAACCCTCTACAGACATGTAAATGCGCACCGGATTAAAACTTGCCGGCAATCAAGGTCGAAGCGCTCATAGAACCGTGGCACAACAGCACGGAGATGGAATTACAGGCGCGAACACCACCGGTGGACCACACACCCCTACCGAGCCGTACCACCCCGGCCATCACCGCCCCCCCAACCACCCACGCCAGCGACTGGAGCTCGCACCCTGGCCGCGCGACGCACGCGCTGGACATCACCGAGGCCAAGTGCGTGTGGCCCGGCCTGGAAGACCTGGCACGAGCCCTGCCGCCCCGCAGAGCGACTCTGCCAGAGTTCGCCGGAGCCCCGCACGAGGACCCAGGGGAATTCCTGACGCAGTGCGAGGCGCGCCTGACCGGGTGTCGGATGCACCAATCGGAGTGGGTAGAGCGGGTCAGCGAGCAGCTGCGAGGGACCGCTCGGAGCTGGTGGAGCATGTGGGGTCGGTTTGCCATGCCATGGGGCGAGTTCACGGACACGTTCCGACACCGGTTCGACACAGGATCTCCCCTCGTCGAGTGTTCCGCCTCATTCTATGGGGCTCGGCAGAAGGACAGCGAGGCAGTGAAGGCGTTCATCGCCACTAAACTCCAATTGTTTCGCCGCATCTCGCCCGGCACCCCCCTGTCCGGGGCACTGCCCATCATCACAGGCTTAGTGAGGGACGAGCTGCAGCCCTTCCTGCGTCGCTGCCACACCGGCGGTGTAGCGGAGTACGTGCAGGAAGCACGCGAGCCGGAACGCAACTTCCAGAGAGCCTGCAAGCGCGGCCCGACCACGAGCACCCGAGGGGGTGACAGCCCACCAGAAGCCCAGCGGAACACCGCACTACGAGACTCACCCTCACACCAACACCGAGGACTACGAGCCATCGAGGCGCCGCCAACTTGGCGAGCGGAGCGACCGCGGGACGCCGGAGCACGTGAGCAAGTCCCCCTGTGTCGCTTGGGATGCCCGCGTGGCGAACGTCACTGGCACAGCGAGTGCCCGCGGGGATTCCGGGCGGCGCGACCCGCCACACCGCCGCGCCAGGAGATGCACGTGGTACCACCTCCGCCACAGCGCACCAGCCCGGCCCAGTCGGGAAACAGCCCCCGGGGGGACCGGGATTAGAGCCCCCTCCCCCCGCACAGACCATCAACCCCGCGCCTGGCGGGGTGCACGCCCTCCCGACCTTGGGACAGCTGGGCCGCCCGCGGGACAACCTGTTCCGCATCCCCGTGGAGGTGAACGGCCGGCCAGCTGCCGCGCTCGTCGACACCGGAGCGAGCGACGTGTTCGTACACCCCACGTTCGTGCCCGCAGGCGCGTTGCGTCCGGGCAGCGGCGAGCTGCGCCTGGCTACCACCACACACACCGGGCGGATGCTGGGGCATGCTGAGATCGTGGTGAGTACGCAGGAATTGAACAGTAGTGTGTCCGCAGTACTCGTGCAAGACTTGTGTGAGGAGGTGGTGCTAGGACTCCCCTGGTTGGTCCAGCAAGATGCGATCTTGGAGCTAGGAACCCCCCGCCTCAACCTGGGAAGAGCTGAGAGGTACGTGGTGTACGCGCTAGGACAGATGCCCCCCCGACAGGACGCGGTGCTGACCCTGGCGGACGTGTGTCACGACGTTCCCCCCTCCTACCAGGCTGAGGTAAACAGGTCCTCGCCGCCCGACCCGAAGTGTTTGCCGTGGACGGAACCTTGAGGCGGACCACCGTCACCGAACACTGCATTCCCACCCTGACTGATGACCCAGTGTTCAACCCGCCTCGCGGCTACGGGTTTCGCGAGCAGCGAATCATCCGGGAGCAGGTGGACGAGATGCTGCACGACGGAGTCATCGAGCCGTCCCACAGCCGGTACAATGTGTGCATTGTGCTGGCCAACAAGAAAGACGGGACAAGCCGATTCTGTGTGGACTTCCGGCCGTTAAATGCCGTGACCGTCAGCGCCCCGCCCCCCCAGATTAGCGTCGAGGCCGCCGTAGCCGTCTTGGGAAGGGCCCAGGTCTTCAGCACCTTGGACCTGAAGTACGGGTACTGGCAAGTGCCCATACGACGCGGGGACCGGGAGAAGACGGCGTTCACGGTGCCAGACGGACGGAGGTTCCAGTTCAGAGCCATGCCGTTCGGCCTAAAGTGCGCCCCGTCCACCTTCCAGTGCATGATGACCCGTGTGCTGGAGGGCTACATCGGGCAGTTCGCCCTAGCATACCTGGACGACGTCATAGTGTACTCAGACACCTGGGAGGACCACTGCCGCCATCTGGCCTTGGTGATGGAGCGGTTGGCCACAAACCACCTGATGGCCAACCCAGCCAAATGCCATCTCGGAGCCGCCGAGGTCGACTTCCTGGGCCACGTGGTCAACGCGGAGGGGAACCGCCCCCAACTAGGTCACCTCCAGCAGATCGCGATGGCAGAAGTCCCACACACCCAGAAGCAACTGCAGCGCTTCATCGGGCTGCTGAACTGGCTCCGGAACTATATTCCGAATTTTTCACAAGTCATCGCGCCTCTGACGGACCTGTTGTCGCCCCAAGTCCGCTACCACTGGGGATCGCCCGCCCAGACGGCATTCGAGGCGGTCAAGAGCGCGTTAACCCGGTGCCACACACTGGCCCGCATCGACCCCGAGCGCCCACTCGTCCTCCAGACGGACGCAAGTGCCCTGGGAACCGGAGCCGTGCTGTACCAGGTGAACGACCACGGAGAACGGCAAGTGGTGCACTACGCCAGCGCAAAGTTCGGCGCGGCGGAGAGGCGGTACCACAGCAACGAACAGGAGTGCTTGGTGGTGGTGTGGGCCGTGAAGAAATACCGTCCACACCTGGAGGGCAGGCATTTCACCCTCCGCACTGACAACCGCTGCCTCACCTGGCTCCACACCATGCAGGGGAGGAAGGGGAAGCTGATTCGCTGGGCGCTGCTCCTACAGTCGTTCGACTTTACGGTCGAGCACGTGCCAGGCGCGGAAAATCAGCTCCCCGACCTGCTCTCGCGCAAGCCAGACGGCAGACGGGAGGTGCTGGACGAGGAGGAGTGGGACGAAATCCTGCCTCCATCCCACACCAGCACGACTGCCGATGGACACCCTACCTGCACCCGCCTCACGCTCGGCGTAGAAGGGACCGAAGACCCTCCCAGTACCGAGGCCAACCTGGAGCAGCGCGTCCTCACGGCCCAACGCCGCTCGCCGGACACCGACCGGCGCCGCGAGACAGCGCGCGGAGGAGAGCACCCCGCCTGGCAGCTCCGGGGTGACCAGGTCATGACCAGACCACCGGGGGAAGAGGACGAGTGGAAGACCTACGTCCCACACGAAGCGCGCGAGGCAACACTGCGATTCTACCATGATCATGACCTCGCCGGACACCCGGGCTCGGACCAGACCCGGAGAGCCGTCTGCCGGTACTACCACTGGCCGGGGGTGAACCGGGATGTCCGGGTCTACGTCCCGGAGTGTGAGACCTGCCAGCGTCGCAAGGCCCGCCGAGGAGACGGTACACAACAACAGCAGCCTCGCCAGCCGTCAACACCGTTCCAGACGCTCGCGCTGGACGTGATGGGGCCGTAACCCCGCTCGCCGCGGGGTAAGCGCTTCCTAGTGGTCGTGACCGACATGTTCACCCGCTGGACAGAAGCCTACCCCTGCGGCAACGCACGGGCGGCCACCATCATCGAAGTCCTGACGCGCGAGTTCCTCACTCGGTTCCGCAACCCGGAGTCCATCTTGACGGACAACGGCAGCCAGTTCCTGGGGGCCCGGTGGAGAGGGTGGTGCCAAGAGGCACACATCATCCACCACACCACACCCTCATACCACCCCAGGGCCAATCCGACCGAGCGCAGGAATCAGGATCTGAAAACTCAACTGCGGCTGCGCCTAGGGGAGGACCACACCCAGTGGGACCGCCACGTCGCCGACGCACTGTTCTGCGTCCGGCGGCGCATGAACGCGGCCACTGGGATGACCCCCGCCGAGATGATCCAGGGGCGTAACCTGCCGCTGCCCGGCGAGCTGGCAACACACTGCGTACCGCACCCAGGAGAGCAACCGGAGGAGCGCGACGAGCGGCGAACCCAGGAGCACGACGCGGCACGCGCAAGACAAGCCCGCTACAGTTAGGGAATCACGCCCCAGACAGCGCGACCCCCGGCACAACTGCGGGCCGGTGATTGGGTGTACGCCCGAGCGTACCCCCTGTCGGCAGCGCCGCGCAATTACTGCGCCGGACTCGCTCCCCGCTGGGAGGGGCCCTACACCGTGACGCGGCGCCTGGGGGCGACGTCCTACATGGTGGACTTGGGCGGCCGCAGCGTGCATAAGATCCACCGGGACCACCTGCGAGTGGCGGCGCCCCCCGGGGAACCACTCCCGACCGAACTCGAACATGGAGACACGGCAGACGGACCAGACATCCCCCTTGATGCACTCCCTCCTGGAGGACTGGAGCAACAGCGAGAAGAAGCCGAGGACACCGCTCCAGACAAGCCCGAGTACCTCACCGACGGGTAACTGGACGCGGACGCACCCCTCGACCCCGGCGAGGCACCCTGTCCCGCAGAAACCGAGCCACGAAGGGAGGCCCCCGAGAGCGAGTCGCCCCCGCGGCATGAGGCACCTACGGAGACTCACACCACGTCGCGCCGGCGGAGAAGGGGCCGGCCCCGCCACGCCAGGTGCAGGGTGACAGAAGTCGCGTGGGACGACTCCGAAGACCCCGCCAGAGCGACCCCTGACCCCGAACCCATCATATCTGACCCAGACGAGGACGAAGAGGAATCGCCCCCGAGCCCGACCAGAGGTGGTTGGGGGCACGCGGCCTCCCTTGCCGACGCAACTTTCCGCGTCAACGTCACACAACCGCGCGAGGAGGGGGCTGGACGTCCCCGTCGGACACGACGCAGACCAGCGAGGCTGCGGGAGTTCGTCCTGAACACCACCCCGGGGCGGAGCTCATCCAGCCCGGCGCTGATACCCGAGCGGGAACGCCAGCCCTACGGACGGCAAGGCCCGACGAGCCCCGAGGGGAGTAGCCCGCGAGACCGCCCCCGACGGGAGCGCCGACCCCCGGCCCACCTGGCCGAGTATGTCCTGGGCAGTCTCGTCACGCCGCCCCACACATCACGCGCCGCGGTGCCGCCTCCCGGCCCAGCTGCCCACGCAGCGACAGAGGCGGCGACCGCCTGCGCCAGCACCTCATGCGCCGCGGCGCCACCTCCCGGCCCAGCTGCCCACGCAGCGACCGAGGCGGCGTTTGCCTACGCCGACACTATATGAGTCGCGGCGCCGCCTCCCGGCCCAGCTGCCCACGCAGCGACCGAGGCGGCGTCCGCCTGCGCCGACACTATATGCACCGCGGCGCCGCCTCCCGGCCCAGCTGCCCACGCAGCGACCGAGGCGGCGACCGCCTGCGCCAGCACCTCATGCGCCGCGGCGCCGCCTCCCGGCCCAGCTGCCCACGCAGCGACCGAGGCGGCGTCCGCCTGCGCCAGCACCTCATTCGCCGCGGCGCCGCCTCCCGGCCCAGCTGCCCACGCAGCGACCGAGGCGGCGTCCGCCTGCGCCAGCACCTCATGCGCCGCGGCGCCGCCTCCCGGCCCAGCTGCCCACGCAGCGACCGAGGCGGTGTCCGCCTGCGCCAGCATCTCATGCGCCGCGGCGGCGCCTCCCGGCCCAGCTGCCCACGCAGCGACCGAGACAGCGTCCGCCTGCGACAGCACCTCATGCGCCGTGGCGCCGCCTCCCGGCCCAGCTGCCCACGCAGCGACCGAGGCGGCATCCTCCTGCGCCAGCACCCCATGCGCTGCGGCGCCGCCTCCCGGCCCAGCTGCCCACGCAGCGACCGTGGCGGCGTCCGCCTGCGCCAGCACCTCATGCGCCGCGGCGCCGCCTCCCGGCCCAGCTGCCCACGCAGCGACCGAGGCGGCGTCCGCCTGCGCCAGCACCTCACGCGCCGCCGGCACAAAGGCGCCAAGCGCTATGGGATCGCGTGTCGATGGGTGCCGGCTGAGCTAGGGGGTCGTCGTACCACGGGAGCGGGAACACGGGGCGGAGACGGGCTTCCACTGGGGGGGGCATTTGACGTCGTACCGACCATGGCCTTTAAGCCCGTGCTCCGCACCGCCAGTACCGTATCCCGTTTTCGGAGCGCGCCCCTTGCCCAGCCGGATTGAGTCAGGCGAGCGCCTCGGGCGTGACCCCAATAGACAACAAACCAAATTAACAGTCGCCGCGGCCACTGGCCTTAATTAAAATGCCCGTGAATGTCGGAATAGGAGAGGTCCCTCTAAAACAATTCACAGTGGGACAACATGGTAGCAAATTTACAGTCGCCAACTTGATGTCACATTTTAAATAATTAAGTACATTAAAACTATTGTTAAGCCTTAAGCACCCAATTACCAGGTGCTACATTTTAATTGGGCACCTGGAACATGTTTTAACTGGTAATATAGTAAATTAAATTAATATAAGTTTTTTGACGCCGACTCACAAAGAAGAGAAAGTTTCTCTTCCTTGCGAGGCGGCCATGTCCGGCAGTCTCGAACCACTCCGCGCCGGGAACAGACGTGTGTCCGTGGGCAGCATCCAAGTTTCTTTCATTTTATTACTTTTTATTCTGTACTAAATCTTTAAATTTAAAAACCTTTTGTTAATTCACCGCTGCCCACGTCGACTCGGCGCGTATTTTGCGGAGCCGGGCCTATCCCGACCGTCTTCAATGTGATACCGCGATACGTATCGTAGCACAAAACGTACGTTACTGGCCGACTCCAGCGAAAGTGTTTTTACTTAAGGACGCCGTGCATATGCCTGCCGGCTGCACACACGTAAGTGTTTCGCCGAATTTAGGAGCCCGCTCATAGAGCACCCCCTGCACCCATTAATGTTCGGCGCTGGCCGTCTCCAGCGAGCATCGACCCGCGTCCCGCGAGACTGCCGCGGTAACCATTAATGTCGCGTAGCGTTATGTTTTTTCTGTATTAATCGTGTAACGGCTAGACGTCGCCAAGTGTTGGTGAGAGTGTTTTGTAGCGGGACTAGATTAAAGGTAATTCTCACCAACTCGTGTATGCTAATTTTCCGGAGTCTCCCGTCCTTCACACGGCCGAGCGGCCTTCACAGTCAAGAGAGAACCATTCAGGGTAGATTCAAGCCGTGTACCTGGCGGGGCACGCGGGGGCAGAGTACCCACGACCCAACATCAACGGCCTAGCAGTCCGCTAGCCTGGCGCCCCTCCGGACAACAAGAGCACCGCGACGCCTGTAGCGCCCGTCAGGTATCCCCCGGGCCTTTCACATAGGTCGGGTGACATCAAGTCAACACAAGTTTTTGCGATATACCAGGCGCAAGCATCTCATTATTTTATACAGTACATGTCAATTAAGCATTTTAAAATAAATTAGAACTTTTTTGTACATCTGGTCGGACCATAAAATTAGTTTTTAAATGACAATAATCCTGCCAGAATGTGTGTATCAATATCTAACACACATTTTTTTTACATGATTTTGACTTTTTTTCAACTTAAAATTAATTTAACCTGAAATATTTAAGTTATTTTAATGTATTTTGTATTATTATGATTTTTTTTAAATTGTGAAATACGAATATTATAGTGAGAAAAAATAATGCATGTGTTACGTATGTAGAGAGAAATACATTGTTGGAAATGATTTTACTAAAGTTGTATTCAGCTCAAAAATAAAACCCGTAGTAAATATTTTCAGTTCTATTTATATTAATTTTGCGCAAATTAGCTGACGCCGTCCCCGCTACCTCTGATTATTTAGACGTGATTTTTGTTAGGTTCGTGTTCTCAGGGAAGGTTCGGCATTGTGGCTATAGGTAGGGGTCAACGCAGTAGGGCTCCCCGAGCTGTTGAGGCCACTCTGGACGCCTGAATAATAACACAAAACTTCTTCAGATAGTTGGTGAATTTAATACAGCACAGCCCAATACATGGTGCTGCCCGTTCTGGCCGTAACGGTTTGCCCGACGCGACTAGTCACACGCGCAGCTCACTTCCTCAGTGGCGGCTCACGATTCTTATGCGCGTGAGGGGCAGACTCGTATACGTGATGCGAAAGTTACAAAAGACACTCTGACATGGCACACGATATTTTGAAGCACAATACACTACACTAATACCTAGCTCTGGATAAACTGGGCTAGCAACACGTAGGCCCGTGTCTCCGGCAACTCTACGTGGTGTCTAGGTGTGTCCCAGGGACTGAATCGTTATTAAGTTTGGTGGCGCACTGCCATACGACCGTGATACATAAGCCCTGACATGACGAATTACACTTAGGCGAACAACTATTCCACTAATACATTACACTTGATAAACTGGGCTAGCAGCACGTAGGCCCGTGTCTCCGGCGACTCTACGTGGTGTCTAGGTGTGTCCCAGGGACTGAATCGTTATTAAGTTTGATGGCACGTGTCGCCTGCTGGCTGCCCCATGCGGGCCAAAACTAAGTAGCCTGTAGGCTAGGTTGTGCGTGAAGCGCCGACGTAAAACCACATAATCTCCCCACAGTACTTACGTATGACGTAGAACACTCATCTTGGAGCACTGATTGAATTAAGTTAAGTACCTCATGGTAAATTTAGGCCGACCGCGGAACTGTACAAAAGGTTGAAAAGAAATTACACTATTGAAAACTACATGTCGGTGAATACAAAGGTTGAAGGTTCCGCATTGCGCGCAGGCTGCCGGCCTGGGTGAGCTCTCGAAGGACACTGCCTGTGTCGCCGCGCGCGACCCCCCTCCCCCGCCAGCCCTCCCGCGGAAACGTGTGAATTTCGCGGGAAACTGAACCGGCCAGGTTCGGGACGAATCGCACAGTGCAACATGGTTTTGCAAAGACTGAATTATTAATTAATAAAAATACTGTTTAATAAAATCCTGTGGAAAAACATAATTATAACAATCTGTTGTAGTGCGGCGGAAGGATATGCCACACCCGGCCGGATCCTTGCGCCGGCGCAGCACTCGTTGCACGGCGATCGCCTCGACGCACGCACTACACTTAGCTGCGCGCACGGGCGCGTTCGGTGCACACGCTTCTAGGAGACGTTGATGAAGCATAGCGGTCTATGAGACATAGAGGAGCATTGGCGGTCGGCGTCAAATGCCCCGCCTTCTCTGAGACCGCTATGTGCATCAACGCCTCACTACACACACACACACACTCAAAGATACGCCGGCACACTGACCTGGTACACCCGGGGCGGCTGTCCATTGGGCGGCGTCGGGTACCTGTGGGTCAGCGTCATCGGCGGCCGAGGTGGGCGGCGGCGTCGCGGCGCCTTCAGCGGCAGGCGGCGGCGCTCCCATGGCGGCGCGCGTGGCAGGCGGCGGCGTCGCGGCGCCTTCAGCGGCAGGCGGCGGCGCTCCCATGGCGGCGCGCGTAACAGGCGGCGGCGTCGCGGCACCTTCAGCGGCAGGCGGCGGCGCTCCCATGGCGGCGCACGTGGCAGGCGGCGGCGGCGCGGCACCTTCAGCGGCGCGCATGAGGTGCGGAGGTGGCGCAGCCCCTTCAGCTTCGCACTTGACGTGCGGAGGCGGCGCGGCGCCTTCAGCGGCACGCATGACATGCGCAGGTGACGCACCCACAGTGGCGCGCGTGGCGGCGGCGCGCCCCCTGTGACGTGCGCGGCGGGCGGATGTGACACGCCCCCTGTGACGTGCGTGGCAGGCGGAGGTGACACGCCCCCTGTGACGTGCGCGGCGGGTGGTGACACGCCCCCTGTGTCGTGCGCGGCGGGCGGAAGTGACACGCCCTCTGTGACGTGCGCGGCGGACGGTGACACGCCCCCTGTGATGTGCGCGGCGGGCGGAAGTGACACGCCCCCTGTGACGTGCGCGGCGGGTATAAGTGGCACGCCCCCTGAGACGTGCGCGGCGGGCGGAAGTGACGCGCCCCCTGTGACGTGCGCGGCGGGCGGAGGTGACACGCCCACTGTGACGTGCGCGGCGGGCGGAAGTGACACGCCCACTTTGAAGTGCGCGGCGGGCGGAAGTGACACGCCCCCTGTGACGTGCGCGGCGGGCGGAGGTGACACGCCCACTGTGACGTGCGCGGCGGGCGGAGGTGACACGCCCACTGTGACGTGCGCGGCGGGCGGAAGTGACACGCCCACTTTGACGTGCGCGGCGGGCGGAGGTGACATGCCCCCAGTGCATTGTGGTATGTCGTCGGCAACCTGGTTGTCTCCCGGACTGGGTCGCGATGTGGCCGCGTTGAGACGTGCGGCCGTGCCAGTCACTCTCCCAGTGGCTGGAGGCGGCGTCGTCGGTGGTGCTGGAGGTGGCGTGGTGGATCCGCAGTGACGCTGCGTTTGATTGGCGACCTGGCTGCCTGCCAGGCTGCATCTCCCTGTGGCTGTGTCGGTGTGCACGGCCGCGCCTGTCGCTTTCTCAGCGGCTGGGGGCGGTGTCGGTGGTGCTGGAGGTGGCGTGGTGGATCCGCAGTGACGCTGCGTGTGATTGGCGACCTGGCTGCCTGCCAGGCTGCATCTCCCTGTGGCTGTGTCGGTGTGCACGGCCGCGCCTGTCGCTTTCTCAGCGGCTGGGGGCGGCGTCGGTGGTGCTGGAGGTGGTGTGTTTGAGTCGGCCTGACGTGTCCACCCGGTCTCCGCGTGCCAATTGTACCACAGTGGCTGGATGGGTGTGGCCTCCTCCATCTGCGGTGAGGTCGTCACCACCCCATATGGCGGGGGCGGCGGCGGAGGCGGAGGGGGCGACGTGTCTGCGTCGGCCTGACGTGTCCACTGGGTCTCCGCGTGCCAATCGTACCACAGTGGTTGGACGGGTGTGACGTCTTCCATCTGCGGTGAGGTTGTCACCACCCCATATGGCGGGGGCGGCGTCCTGTTGAGGACGGACGTCTGGGTTGTCAGTGACGCGGGCGGCGTCATGGCTGTTACCGCGGCGTGGTGGTTGGCTGCGTGTGGCAGCTGCGATGCGGGCTGCGTTATGTTCTGTCGTAGCGGTGTCCGGATTACGTCCGGCCCCTCGGTGTCCGCTGCGGTGTCGTCCTCCTTCCATTCGTCCTGTTCTTCGTACTCCCAGTTGTCCCCTGGACATGGGTAGCCCTCGCTTGCCCATGCCTCGTAGGGCTCCTGGAAGTCGTTCATTTCTAGTGACCAATGGTGACTTGTGACGTTGCTCCACTATGCATGCTCGCCGCTTCGTCACGGCTCATGTTCGTGCTCATGTTCGGCGCGTAGCAGCTGCGCAGCTGCGCCACCTGATCCGTGTGTGAGGCGCGCGGACTTCCGCTCCCACAGCCGTTATCTCGCCTGGCGCGTAACTTGATGCGCGTCTGGCGTGTAACTTGACGCGCGCCTATCGCCAGGTGCCCGCTCCTTTGGCTGTCTGCGCGTCGCGTCCGTTTCCGCGCGATTCCTGACTTCCTATGCGAGCCCTTACTGGTACACTAATTTGAAGCACAAAATTTGAAAAATTTGAGAAAAAATTTGAAAAATTTTAAACAAAATTTGGAAATTAATTTTTAGAAAATGAAAGCCACACTAGTCGGGCGCCAATTTGACGCCGTCCCCGCTACCTCTGATTATTTAGACGTGATTTTTGTTAGGTTCGTGTTCTCAGGGAAGGTTCGGCCTTGTGGCTAGAGGTAGGGGTCAACGCAGTAGGGCCCCCCGAGCTGTTGAGGCCACTCGGGATGCCTGAATAATAACACAAAACTTCTTCAGATAGTTGGTGAATTTAATACAGCACAGCCCAATACATGGTGCTGCCCGTTCTGGCCGTAACGGTTTGCCCGACGCGACTAGTCACACGCGCAGCTCACTTCCTCAGTGGCGGCTCACGATTCTTATGCGCGTGAGGGGCAGACTCGTATACGTGATGCGAAAGTTACAAAAGACACTCTGACATGGCACACGATATTTTGAAGCACAATACACTACACTAATACCTAGCTCTGGATAAACTGGGCTAGCAACACGTAGGCCCGTGTCTCCGGCAACTCTACGTGGTGTCTAGGTGTGTCCCAGGGACTGAATCGTTATTAAGTTTGGTGGCGCACTGCCATACGACCGTGATACATAAGCCCTGACATGACGAATTACACTTAGGCGAACAACTATTCCACTAATACATTACACTTGATAAACTGGGCTAGCAGCACGTAGGCCCGTGTCTCCGGCGACTCTACGTGGTGTCTAGGTGTGTCCCAGGGACTGAATCGTTATTAAGTTTGATGGCACGTGTCGCCTGCTGGCTGCCCCATGCGGGCCAAAACTAAGTAGCCTGTAGGCTAGGTTGTGCGTGAAGCGCCGACGTAAAACCACATAATCTCCCCACAGTACTTACGTATGACGTAGAACACTCATCTTGGAGCACTGATTGAATTAAGTTAAGTACCTCATGGTAAATTTAGGCCGACCGCGGAACTGTACAAAAGGTTGAAAAGAAATTACACTATTGAAAACTACATGTCGGTGAATGCAAAGGTTGAAGGTTCCGCGTTGCGCGCAGGCTGCCGGCCTGGGTGAGCTCTCGAAGGACACTGCCTGTGTCGCCGCGCGCGACCCCCCTCCCCCGCCAGCCCTCCCGCGGAAACGTGTGAATTTCGCGGGAAACTGAACCGGCCAGGTTCGGGACGAATCGCACAGTGCAACATGGTTTTGCAAAGACTGAATTATTAATTAATAAAAATACTGTTTAATAAAATCCTGTGGAAAAACATAATTATAACAATCTGTTGTAGTGCGGCGGAAGGATATGCCACACCCGGCCGGATCCTTGCGCCGGCGCAGCACTCGTTGCACGGCGATCGCCTCGACGCACGCACTACACTTAGCTGCGCGCACGGGCGCGTTCGGTGCACACGCTTCTAGGAGACGTTGATGAGGCATAGCGGTCTATGCGACATAGAGGAGCATTTGCGGTCGGCGTCATAGCTTTGAATAAGATCCCAGGAACCTGCTTCAAGTGTGGTGGAATTACGTGATACTGCACTGACGATATGCTATTGCAACTAATAGAGCAGACTGTGGTAGCATCTAGCGGCAGACTTGGAACTAAGTATAGTTTGTTACACCATGACTAGTGTCTCACTCAGAGACAATATAGTACGCATTACTTCATCAGCGAACAACTCTGGCTCTCTGGCCACAGTCCCAAACAGTAAACTTTCTAAAATTTATGAAAAATTATTTATTCAAATACTCTAACTTTCGAAAATTATAAAAAAAGCAAAAACAATAAGCAGAAGCAAACCTAAATGTTATGAGTAGAATAGAATTAATTAAAACAAAAAAATAACATCTGAAGTTAATAATATGTTTACCAGTATGTTTAATACACCAACCACAGTTACAAACTGTTTAAAAAGTCACATCTGGCGAATATTAAATTGTAACCTAGCTAAGAAATTCGCATGTAAATAATTTCTTAGTCAAATGCAAAAAAAAAAAAACTATTAAATGTGCATTTATAAAGTAATAATTTATAAAAAAAGGGCAGTCAGCATAATTCAACTTAACTGTGATACAAAGTCAAAGGTGACCACGTATTTTATAAATATTAAAAAGCATTATAAATATAATAGTTTATATAAAGACCTTAAAACAACTACATCCAAAGCATTACAAATTACAAAACACTCCATCGTTTCATATTCTAACATCAAAAACATTTAAATTGCTCGCAGTAAGCGACATTTTATAACTGTTTTCTTACTCTTCACAAATTACCACAGTCTAATACTGTCACAAAATTATGTATATCATATGTGCGGATTTATACAGTTAACCCAAACATGTTTAATGCTGTGTCTCGCGCAAGTTCATTAAATTAGGGGCCTACCGCCTACATAAATTTGCGGGTATGTTGTATACTCGAGTGTTCCACCAAACTAAATATATTATTGTCAGCTGCTGAAGTAATATCCACAAGGTGTTGGTAAATTATAATATATCGCAAATACTTAACACCTGTTTAAAATTACACATTACACTCGTGTCCAAGCTAATTTGTCGTGAAGGGGCTAGCTCAAAATAGGCATGGCAAAAGTGCAACAAATTGCCAAACACTTTCTTGTGTTGGTTTCACTGTTTCACAGAAACTCAAAATGTTGATTTGCAACATTCTTTTGTACTAGTTTATGATTTTTTTTCTAAACAGGCTGTTCATCAAGGAGGAAAACAAAGATTGCTATCTTCTTTCTTTGGGCCACCTCAGAAGAAGTCACGTGTGGAAGTGAATTCTGAGGATGCCTCAGAATCAGTTGAGCAGCCCACTGATTTTAATTGTGGTAAATTACACAATGATATTGTTTTGGAAGATGATTTTACATCAATTATCAATAATGATCAGAAAGTTGCATCATCTTCAAGCTCTTCTGACCAATATCATATCCAAAAGCCTTATCCAGATGAGGTTAACAATGGCATATTACATTCAGCATTACTTAGCTCTTCGTCTTCTGTTGGAAGTGTTTCCAGTGACATTGGCCACTTTGTTGGAGAAAATATTGATGACTACACTAAGTCCGTTCTGCTAGAAAATCCGTGGCAACCATCAGAATCTTATGTCTTTCCACATTCCACCCGTGTTGTCTCTGGAAAGCCTGTGCGGAATTTTGTGAGGCGGAGTCATCTGCAAACCTACAAAGAATGGCTGGTTCTATCAGATGTTAAAAAAGGTCTGTTTTGTAAATATTGTCCATGGTTTACAACTAGGAATGAAGGTGGGTACTGCAGAAATGTTCCCCTCAAAACTTTAGTTACAGAACCTCTTACAAATTTTAAAGATTTGATTGGAGCTAAAGGTTACTTGGAACAACATGCAAGCCATCAATACCATATGACTGCAGTTGCCATGGGGAAGAACTTCCTTAAGACATATCATAATCCTTGCTCCGAGGTAGTAAATCTTGTCAAAGAACAACATTTGGAAGAGGCTGAGGAAAATCGGAAAAAACTACTACCGATTGTGAAAACAGTTATACTACTTGGAAGGCAAAATATTCCTTTCCGTGGTCATCGGGATGATGGTCCACTTACTACCGATGCTCCATCTCATAATGAAGGAAATTTCCGGGCAATGCTTCGTTTTCGGGTGGATGCTGGAGATAAACTACTTGAAAATCACATTAAAACTGCTCATTTTAATGCTACATATATCAGCAAAACTGTGCAAAACGAGCTTATCGACTGCTGTGGACTAGACATATTGGATACAATTCTCAAGAGAGTAAGATTATCTGGGTTTTATGCTATTATATTTGACGAAACCAGTGACATTTCAAATAAATCCCAAGTGAGTCTTGTCCTTCGCTATGTACATTTTGGTCAGAACACGGTTGTAAGGGAAGATTTTGTTTCATTTATAAATGCATTTGGTGATATGTCAGAAACTACAGCTCTTCAAACAAACAACAAATTTGCAATACTTGAGAATGGTACCGAAGATAATTCAACAAACAAACCAGTCACAACGGCTACTGAAGAACTGTCTCTTACAGGAAAGTCACTAGGCCAAATTATTATCAGGAAAATAAAATCATTGCAGCTTCTTCCCCTCCAGTGTGTAGCAATTGGTACTGATGGCTGCTCTGTCATGTTATCAGAAGACAGAGGTGCAGTAAAGGAAGTGCAGAGTTTGACAACCAATGCTGTGGAAATGCCATGTTACAATCACAAACTTAACAATTCTCTATCTCAGTCTTCAAAGATACATGTGGTCCAAAATGCAGTGGGTATCATGAAAGAAACTATCTCTTTCTTTTCTTTTCCAAAATGCAGTAAAACTCTTCTTCAGTTTCTTGGGAAAAAACTAGCTCATTTATCAGATACAAGATGGGTCGAACGACATGACGGTGTACTTCAGTTTGTTTTTGATTTGCCAGAAATAATAGAAGCTCTCGAGAAGATTTCTAGCTGGAAAGACAAATCTGTAGCTGGAAAAGCAGCATCACTTATAGCTGCTCTATGTGAAAGTAAATTTTTGGTTGTTGTCTTCTGCCTCAGTAATGTTCTGGCTCTTACACTTCCTTTGAGCAAACTTCTTCAAAAAGAAACACTTGACCTTGTACATGCTTCTAAGAGTATTACAAATGTTATTTCGATCTTAGAGACTCGTCGTGCGGATTGTGACAATTACTTCAAAGAAATTTATGCCGAGACAGAGAAAATGGCAGAGAAACTTAATGTTGAGCTTCGGAAACCCAGGACTGTTGGGCGACAGGTTCATCGCAGTAACTACCCGGTACCAGTAGAGTCGCAATCTGTACAGGATTATTACAGAATTTCAGTATTCATACCACTTCTAGATGGCATATTACAAGATATCAAGACAAGATTTTCTTCTAAAGTCCTTGATATATTTAGACTCCCAGTTCTACTTCCACAGTTGATAGTGAACACAACCTTAGCTGAAATAAACGATTCAATTCGGTTCTTGGTAAACAAGTTTTCTCAATTACTAGAGGGCACTAAAGAAATTCAGCTAATAAAGTTAAAAGGTGAAATTTTTCACTGGCAGCAGACATGGAAAACTGAAAAAGCTCGTGGTGCCGAACTTCCCAAAACAGCTATTGATGCACTTGCTGCTTGTGACAAGGACATATACAACATTATTTATACACTGCTTCATGTTCTTTGCACGTTTCCAGTCAGCAATGCCAGCGCAGAGAGAACTTTCTCAACGTTACGTCGCATTAAAACATGGCTCCGAACTACAATGATTGAGAGACGACTTGAGGGTCTCGCTCTTCTCCATATTCATTATGACATACCAGTGGACCCTTTTCACGTGATTGAGCGTTTCTCAAAATCTGGCAAACGCCGTATCTTTCTCTAATTATATATTTTTACTTCATGATGATTCTTAAATTGCAATATGATGCAAAATAATTTATTTCATATGCTTTTATTCAGCAATTATTACATGTTCTATGTCATGTCATATTCATACAATGAATATTATTACATTAATATAAAATAATACACAATAAACAGTGTATATTTCATTAATTGAAGTGTTTTTATTCAAAACCAGCTCAATCTATTTTTAAAGATTTACGGGAATTGCCAAACATATTTTACAGCCAAAAAACATGGTTTAAATTTTTTTTAAATTTTATTTTATTGGAAACGAGGACGGTCTCTAAGAATTTAAAATTGCAGTACTTTCAAATTAGCTAGATTTTGTAATTAGCCAGTTTTGAAGTAATCCAGTTAGATAACCAATTTTTTTCATGAATAATTTGCAATTACTCCCACTTCATTTCCCCATGACTTTGTAAATGCCCCAAGTATTACATTCTACTTGAGATAAATTGTTCCAGTAATAAAACTTTTGCTTCCTAATTTTAATATTTAATTTTTCAAAATTAATTTTTGATTTTTTTCTTCTGGTTAGTGTTATTATATGCCTATGTTATATTCTATAACAATTATTTTATGCCCAGGATTCCATAAGAACCATGTTGTCAATACCGTTCCATGTTCTTCGGGCACCAGTTCCCCCCCCCCCCCTCAAAACTGATCACTGGATCCGCCCCTTATGTCAACAATTCATCAGAACCATCCACAGAACAGGCTACAAACAGCGAACAGGCAACCAGTTCACAAAATCTCAACCCTGGTGATTTTGTGGTCGTGTGGATACCAACTATGCACAAAACACGCAAGAATTTTGTTGGGGAAGTTACAGTAATTCACAACTCTGAATTGCAAGTGAAATTCCTGAAACGACATAGGAATACTGGGAAATTTGTGTGGCCTGAAATTCTTGACGAGAGTGTGATTTCAAGGGATCAAGTTATCAGTGTGCTGAGCAAACCCGATCTGCTGAAACGTGGTTTGCGGTTTTCACATGATGAACGCAGAGGATTTGATATAAACTAAGTGTGTGTTACTGATGTGAAAAACTTTGAAAACATTTCTGTTTAAGTGTTAATTGTTTTGCAAATATTTTATGTGAAATATTGGTTCCTAGTTTTTAAATATGTCATTATTAAAGTTGCATGACACCTATAATTATAATATATGAATATTTTATGTTTGGAATTCTTAGTTTGATGTAAAACAGCATGTTAAATATAGTAAATAACAATATATAAGCTACATTTTATCATTTAAAGGGTCAATAATTCATCCCTGTGGGGTTACTATGACTCAGGATGCCTCAACCTGAGCTTTTTAACACGTGGTCAAAGTTACCCCACACAAGGGATAACATTGACCACTTAAAAAAAAAAAATCCTGTTCCAAATTAATGAGAGATAATTAGGATGTACACATTTTCACAGTTAGCTTAAGTGCCAGCCCCAAATGTGCTATGCTTGGTTTTACTTTCTATCAATATGCTTACGAATTATTTAACATTTTTTAACAAATTTGGTCAAAGTAACCCCACTTGACGGTAACAATTTTTGAGGTGCAAGGGTTATTATTAATGTAGTATTTTTATAGACCTATGCTCTCAAAAATTAAATAAATATAAGTTTTGATAAAGACAGACATTGTGTGATGTGTTTTTATTCTCTCATTGGTCATTATGAAACCAATAAAATTTTATAATATGTTGAATTCGTAGAATTTTTCGCGCGGCCTAACTCCAGTTTTTCTTGCACGGAGTTGTTGCTAAAAGCATTAAGAAAATCTGTCGACCCATTTTGAAAAAGTGGACACTACATTTTGTAGAGAAAGCTTGTAGCAATCGAATGATGTAGCTGGTATATGTGCTCATTACTTAGTTCGTCAGCTGCGAATTTTTTAAAATATAAAAAAAAAATTTGGGGGCAAGGGTATTTTTAATGTATATTTTTAAAGACCTATGCTCTTAAAAAGTAAATAAATATAAGTTTTGATAAGGACAGACATTGTGTGAAGTGTGTTAATTCTCTCATTGGTTCGAATGAAAGCAATAAAATTTAATAAATAGTTGAATTTCATAGCATTTTTTGTGCAGTCTACGTCCAGTTTTTAATGCACTCAGTTGTTGTTAAAAGCATATACAGAAAATCTGTCCACCCATTTAGAAAAAGTGGACAGTAGAATGTATTTCAGAATTTTTTTCCTTTTTTTTTATAAATTAATGTATATCAATAAATATCGTAGTGATAAGACTTTATTTTTATTGTTAATAAAGATCTCTGCTTTTAAAATGTTTAGGGCGAATGTTTTTGTTTATGTCATATATGTGTCATGTAGTCTATGACGGGAAGTGAGTGAGAGAGGCGGTCTGGATGTAAAGACAACAGGTTGTTATTCACTTTTCGCTCAGCTGCACGAGAGCGCGGATCAAATCTAGCGTAGTGGCAGTAGTGGAGGGTACATTTGACAGTGATGTGATTAATTTAACTACTCAGAATATTGCAATGGATATTGCACCGACTACTCTCGTTAAAAGGAAACATCAAGCAGATGAAAACCCAGAAGAGAATAGATCAACGAAAGCCAACCGGACAGATGAGACTGCGAAAACTCTAGCCAACAGCAGGTATGACCATAGCTCGACAACATCTTTTCCTATTCAACATCCTGGGCCGTATGTAATCCTCGTAGAATCCCTTGATAAACATATCGGTAACTTACATCCTATGGCGATTGGGCGTAAATTACATCCAAACCCTGACATAGAACTTATACAGAGATCAGGCACAAACCGTTTGAAATTGACGTTTAAATCCTCTCAAGGAGCCAACCATTTCCTTCGATCTGAACTGCCATCCAAACTTAACCTAAAGGTGTTTATACCCCAGAGCTTGCTACAAAAAGAAGGTTTGATTTATGGAGTACCATTGGAAGTGGATGTAGCGGAGTTAGTAAATGGGGTAGAATCACCCACGCACACTGTTGTCTCCTTTGAACGTTTGACTAAGTATGACCCTAACGGTCCCCGTAAACCTCTGAAGTTAGTGAAAGTGATTTTTGCAGGATTGACACTACCGGAGTCGATATTAATCTATAAAGAACGCTACAAGGTAACCCCGCGAGTTCTTTCTGTACTCCAATGTCGGAAATGTTTTCGGTTTGGGCATGCCTCAACCATATGTAGGGCTTCGCATAGTCTATGCTCTAATTGTGGTCAGAATCATGAACCGGATCTCTGCCTTCATACAGACAATCCCATATGTGTCAATTGTCGAGGCAATCATTGTGCCACAGATAAACAAAGATGCCCTGTGTGGGAATTTGAGCGAGAAATTAAGAGGGTAATGGCATATAAAAACCTTCCCTATTTAGAGGCAAAAGATGTCGTACAGAAATCCACGGGTTTCACACCACAGCGAACGCGTAGTGCTTCCGCCCCTAGTTACTGCCCCAATCTAACATCCACAGACTTTCCCGTCTTAAACACTCAGACGATAACTATACCTCCTACCGCTACTCATTCTGACCACTCGTATGCGCAGGCAGCCCATTCTCCCCAACCTCACCGCTCCATCCGTAAGGATGGGTATCTGGTTTGTTACAAATCCGTTCCACCAGTGTCGGATGTGGGCCATTCTACTAATTTTGATATCAGGCACTATTATTCCCAATTCCGCCCACAGACCCCTGATTTATATACACATGTCAATCCGCCGATGCCTCTAGTGCAATGCAATTTTGGACATAAGAGCCCTCTTGTTGGTACCACTCCTATTCCACAGGAAAGTACTCTTAACAACCCGGCTGCACGGGGAAGTGCGTCTCCACGGGAGGAGACGCAAACTTATACTCCGGTGCGCCCACAACCGACATTACCAGATTATCATGATAAACTTAATTCACTCATTGATACACTAGAACTGATGTTTAACTCAGCCCGAGAAAACCCAACAATTACTTTTGACAGAGAGAGTATTTTACACTCCTTTCTACAAGTTCTACAACCTTAAATAACTACACTATTTATTATTTCTATACCCAGTCATGATTGATCAGACTTTTCACATTATACAGTGGAATGCTCGTTCCCTCCGGTCCAATCGTTACCCACTTTTGAAATATTTAAGTGAACGTGCTGTAGATGTTCTAATCCTCTCGGAGTCAGGATTACATCCACAGAGTACAATACGAATTCCCAGGTACAGTCCATATGTTTACCCGTTGTCCCTGAGGGGCACGGCTGTTTTAGTACATGAATCATATGGTGCCCTTGAAGTTCCTTTAACCATTCCCAATTCCATGATGACTATGGAGGCTATTGCAGTCCGTCTCAGTTTAAGAACTGGTCCAATTTTCGTTGCTTCTGTTTATGTTCCACCGCGGTCTTGTTTTCAGGCCTCTGATTGGGAACAATTTTTTGCACAATTTTCTGGGACGCTTGTTGTGGGGGGAGATTTTAATTGTCATCATACTGTTTGGGGCAATGTCTCCTCGGACAAGGCGGGTTGTAATTTAGTGGAGTATTTACACTCGTCGAACCTTTTTCTTCTTAACACAAAACACATTACCTGGCGGGGCCCCCCCTCCTCAGCGCCCTCTGCCATAGATCTCACCCTCACCACTCTGGATATTTGCCACTCTTTAACCTGGACGGTGTTGGACGATAATTGGGGCAGTGATCACTACCCTATCCAAATTACATGCCCTGGTAACATGGGAACGATGATTCCACCACGCTCTGGTTACTCTATCTATAATACTCGGAAAGCGGACTGGGTCACTTTTCATTCGTACTTGGACCAAATGTTTCAAGTCACGCCTATGGTTCGACCCGATACTCTACTACATTGTTATGACTTCTTTTTAACTCAATTATCCACAGCGGTGCATCTCACTGTGCCTCTCAGGTCGATGAGGGGAAATAGAAAACGCTGTATGGCGCCCTGGTGGAATTCTGACTGTCAGGATGCAAATGATGCCCGCATCACCGCCTTAAAAACTTATGAACGCCAATCGACTATGGCGAATTATGTAAACTTAAAGCGTGTTCAGGCGTTGGCCAAGCGGGTGTGGAAAACTGTCAAACGTACAAGTTGGATGAAATTTTGTAACAACCTATCTCGTTCGAGTCCGGCAACTCTCGTATGGAAGAGGTTTGGCTCCTTTGTACATTGTACACGATATGATACGTCTCCTATGATGAGAGAGGACCTGTGGCCTCGTTTCTTGGAACAGATTGCCCCGGACTATGTCCCAGACGCTAATGAAATACAACCGCCCGTATTTGCTGCATTACCAACTAAACATTATCCGAATTTCTATGAACAACCGATCACGAGGGCGGAGTATATGCATTGTCTTAAAACTTGTGGGAATACGGCAGTTGGCCCGGATTTAATATCTTATTCTATCCTCAAGCATCTCCCCAACCGGTGTTCCCAATATCTTTTAGCATTATATAATATGATTTACACTACGGCATTTGTTCCGGACACCTGGAAATTGCTTTATATTGTACCTATTCTTAAACCGAATAAACCGGTAGATGATCCTGCCTCTTATCGCCCTATTGCCTTACGTTCTTGTATTGCTAGGCTGTTTGAGAAAATTCTTAAAGCTCGTCTTGTCTGGTTCTTAGAAAGTAATCACCTGCTTCGACCGGAACAATTTGGGTTTCGCTCCGGTATTAGTGCAGGGGACGCTATTGGCAAACTCTATTCACATATCCAAGAAGCGATTACTCACAAACGCATTCTGGCCACGGTTTTCCTAGATATTGCTGCTGCTTTTGACCATGTTTCACTTTCAGTGTTGTATCAAAAAATGTATACCATAGGGATACCTATCCACATTATTCATTTGGTACACGCGTTAAATACAGAACGGCGTTATAGTCCTCGCATGGTTGCAGGTCCTGCGAGGTCCAGGATAGCATACCGGGGGCTAACGCAGGGTAGCTCCTTGAGTCCAACATTATTTATTTTATATATGCAGGATTTGGTATTTCATATTGGTGGGGTCTCCCGCCTATTAGCATACGCTGACGATGTTGTATTATGGGCCTCCTGTCGAACCTTTCCGGAGGCTGCCGGGGTATTGTCGGATGCGCTTCATCATCTACAGGGTTGGATGGTACAACATGGCTTCGATGTGGCACATCAGAAGAGTAGCACCATGTATTTTTCCCGTAAGCGGAAAGCGGTACATGTTCCTCTCCCGGTCTACCGTCACTATACCATTCCTCTTGTTACCGCTCATAAATACCTAGGTGTTATGTTTGATGCTAAAGGTAGGGGAGGGGACCATATCCAATATTTACAACTTAAATGCTTTAGACGGATTCAACTCTTAAAGGCAATTTCCTCTAAAAAGTGGGGCGCGGATCCTGTCACGCTACGACAGTTCTATGTGGCTACCATTCGATCGATTATTGATTATGGCAGTATCGTTTTACTTCACTCGCCACAATGTTTATTGCGGTCCCTGGACACTATTCAGAATCAATGTCTCCGTATTATTACAGGGGCTTTCAAGTCTACGCCGATTTCTTTCTTGCAGGCAGAATGTAACATTATGTCACTAACTCTACGGAGGCAACTTTTATGGGGTAAATATTGGTTGCACACGAGAGCTCTTCGGATTTGTTCTGTTGCCAGATGCGTTGATAAGTTGAACCTCCCTGTTCCTCCAACGATATTGACCTGTTTTAACACTCCCGCCGCTGCTCAAGACTTAAAATTCCAGAGATTTTCTACACCTTATGAAATTACTTTTACTTCTCCCCGATGTCTTTACGTGGGGGATAAACACCAACCCCCACCTATCACTGCCACGGCATTCCTGGATACGCTACATCAGTTTCCCCATTCTACACGTATATATACGGACGCCTCCAAAAACGAACACGGTGTGGGTGCTGCTTTTTTTTTCTTCCCAGCACAGGACAGACGGGTCTCTATAGCTTACCAGTTCATGCGACTGTCTTCCAGGCTGAAGCTACGGCTTTATATCAGGCGTTACTTTTTAGTGTTGCTCACAGGCTTGGCCATACCATCCTCATTTCGGATTCTTATAGTGTTCTACAGGCCATTTTATCTACCACCCCATCTTTGGAACCACTTATTTGGGAACTGAAGACCTTTTGTCTCCAACACGCAAACGAGGGGGTAACGTTTACGTTTATCTGGGTGCCAGGGCATATTGGTATATGGGGAAATGAGCAGGCCGATCGATTGGCAAAACTTGCAATAAGTGAAGGGACCCTGATTGAAAAACTCTATCTCCGAGGCTTTTACCCCCTGTTAGTTCGCATGATTCGGCGCTCATGGGAACAAGACTGGATGGATTATAGACGTTCATGCTCCTCCAACTTTGCGTGTTTATATCCCGAACTCGACTCACGACATCTCCGACGCTTTAGCGTTTATGGTCGTGGGACGTACGTTTCATCGGTTAGGATCCGATCAAATCATAACTCTACGCCAGCACACCTATACAAGCTATGCATCTTTCCCCACCCGATCTGCGCCTGTGGTGCTCCTCACGCGGATCTCAATCACCTTCTTCTGGAATGTGTCGATCTTACAAACAGAGAACTTTTTCTGAGGGGACTTCGAGAATTACATGTTGCTTTTCCGTTGAAATTTCCAGAAGCATTAATCGGTGCTCCCTTTCGGATTTTTAAGTTGATTTACCATTTCCTCGCTCATAATAATATTTACTTGTGATTTTCCTGATGGGGTTCCCGTGCGTATGACCTTTTCGTTTATTTGTTTCATTTTCTCTATCCTCGTCGGCCATTTGTAACTCTACCGACTAATTTCCCCTCCCCCTACCTTGTCGGGCTCTGGTCGTTGGCTGATTGGCTGGAGACCATAACAAAAAAAAAAAAAAACAGGTTGTTATTGAAAGTATTAAAAATCACAAACCATCGTACTCAATGTTGTTCTTATTTAATATAATTATAACAAATCATGACATGGCGCAGTCTGTTACTGAATTTACGTGTATTGGAAGAAAAGTGTAATGCGGAAATATGTGTACCTATATATTAGAAGGTTAAGACCACGTGATCAACGAGAGGAAGAAAATAAGCATCATGAACCAGCTAAAACCACCGAAGGAGCTTTGCTGGGAAGGCAATATATCAGAAAACTTCAAGAAATTCAAACAACAGTTTGATATATACATGTTGGCTTCGGGAGGAAACAAGCAAACGGATGAGGTGCAAGTGGCAATTTTACTTCACATCATGGGCGTGGAAGGTCAAGAAATATTTGAATCATTCGAGTTACAGGAAGATAAGAAGAAAAATTTGAAAAGTGTTTTGCAGGCATTTGAGAATTATTGCGTCCCCAAGACAAATGAAAGTGTGGAAAGGCATGTGTTTTTTAACAGGGATCAACTAGAAGGGGAAGATATTGACACATATGTAGCAGATTTAAAAAGACTGAGTAAGAGCTGTGCATTTGGAGAAATGCGTGATGGGTTAATTAAGGATAGAATTATCAGTGGGTTACGTGACAAAGAAGTGAAGAATAAATTGTTGAGAACAAATGATTTAACTTTGCAAAAGTGCATACAGATATGCAAAGTGGTTGAACTAACAGAACAGCAGTTGCAAGCATTAAACAAGCAGAACAACAGTTATGAAGTGAATTGAGTTTTAAGTGAGTGTAAGAGACAAGGTCAACAGAGTTCTTATAGGCAGCAACCAGCAGAAGATAGAAGAGTTCCAGCACACACAGTACAGCAGAGCAGGTGGGACCAGCGCAAAAGCAGCATGGACGATCAAGACAATCACGAGTCCAGCAGGGGATCAAGTTTTTCATCACGGGGAAAACAACATTCTACATACAATCAGCAGGTGGGAAGAAATTTTCAAGGTAATAAGTCGATGACTTGTGGCAGATGCGGTTACTACCATGAACGTAAGGTATGTCCAGCGTACAATAAAATATGTCATAATTGTGGGAAGATGGGCCATTTTGCCCAAGCGTGTAAAACAAAATTTGTATCTCATGTTGTTCAAACTAATTGTTGTGACACTCACAATAGGAACACAAGTGAAGGTAGTGATGTTATGTTAGAAGGTAACTTAGAGGAGGCTTTGATGTTGGGAAAGGTTGACTTAACAGAAGGACCTAAAAAAGTAGAAGATTGGATAGAGAAAGTTCAGATTAAAGACAAGTACATTAATTTAAAACTGGACACTGGTGCTCAGGTTAATGTGATGTCAGAAGACCTGTGTAACAAGCTACACCTAAAAATTCTACCAACCACAGCTAGGTTGCAGAATTTTAATGGGTCCCCTATTGAAGTCATAGGTAGATTAGTGGCAAAAGTAAGTTTTAAAAGTGGAACACAGGGTGTGCTTGAGTTCCAAATTGTTAAGTCAGGCACTGGCACACAGTCTGTCTTGGGATTACCGAGTATCTCTAAGTTTGATCTAGTGAGGAAAGTTAATGAGATTACCACCCCAATGGCTGATAAATATCAAAAATATTCAGAGGTATTCACAGGTATAGGGTGTATAGACTATACATATGATATTAAGTTTAAAAAAATATGCTCTACCCCAAATAGAGGCATGTAGAAAAGTGCCATTTTGCTTATTAGATCCATTGAAAACAGAAATAAACAAACTGATTGCCTTGGGAATTGTTAAACAGGTTACGGAACCAACAGAATGGGTGAATTCATTAGTCATAGTTCGAAAGCCAGATAAAACATTAAGAATCTGTTTAGATCCTCATGCACTGAACAAGTATATCAACTACCCACATTTGAGGAATTGGTTTCTAAAATGCCACAAGCAAAATATTTCACTATTTTAGATGGATACAAAGGATTTTGGCAAATTCCCTTGAGTGAAGCTAGTCAAAAACTTACCACATTCAACACACCATTTGGTAGGTTTTGTTTTACAAGATTACCATATGGCCTTTGTTCAGCACCTGAGGTGTTTCAAAGAAGTTTTGCAGACATTTTTGGAAATATGGAAGGAGTGCAACTGTACATAGATGATTTGATTGTATGGGGTTCAACATTAGAGGAACACGATAATAGGTTAGCAAAAGTACTAGCCACTGCAAAAGAAAAAAATGTGCGTTTTAACAAAAATAAATGTAAATTTGGAGTTACGGAAGTCACATATGTGGGACACACACTATCCCACCAGGGTATCAAACCTGATGAAAACAAAGTCAAAGCTATCTCTGAAATGCATGAACCAAAAAATAAGAAGGAATTGCAAACCTTTTTGGGAATGGTGACGTATGTAGCTAAATTTGTGCCTAAGTTATCTGACATGACATACCCTATGAGACAACTTCTAAAAAAAGAAGTACTTTGGCAGTGGTCAGAATTAGAAAGTAATGCCTTTAAGGAAATAAAAAATGTCTTAGTGCAGCGACCAGTATTACAGTATTTTAATACCAATGCGTCAGTTGTTCTGTCAGTAGATGCATCAAGTTACGGGATAGGTGCCACTTTATTACAAAATAACCTACCAGTAGCTTATGCTTCACAATCTTTGACTTCATGTCAGCAAGCTTATGCGCAAATTGAGAAAGAAACGATGGCAGTAGTCTATGGGTGTGAAAGGTATAAACAATATGTGTATGGAAGACATTTCATAATAGAGACTGACCATCAGCCGTTGATATCCATATTTAGAAAACCTTTGAATCAGTGTCCACTTCGCTTACAGCGTATGAGACTAAGGCTACAGGAATATGATTTTGAACTCAAGTACGTACCGATTAAGGATCTAGCAATTGCAGACATGTTGTCGAGGGTAAACATAAAACAAGAGAGCAAGGATAAATTTGATTCTGAAATAGAGGCTCATGTATGTGTAGTGCAGGAAAAAATACCTATTACAAAGGATCGCTTAGTAGAATCGAAGCAAGCAACAGAAAATGATGAGGAATTGCAAAGGGTAATAAAATATACTAGGGAGGGTTGGCCATTGAGTAGTACAGAATGCGAGGCCATAGCAAGACCGTATTACAAATTCAGAGAGGAATTGTTTGTACATAACGGGTTGTTGTATAAAACAAATCAAGTAGTGGTTCCAAAAGAGTTAAGACAGAAAATGTTAGCAAAAATACACTATCATCACTGTGGGATTGAAAAATGCAAAAACAGGGCAAGACAACATTTATACTGGCCAGGGATGACCATACAAATTGAAAATTTAGTGGGTAACTGTGAGGCATGTATTCAGTTTCAAAAACGGCAATCTCCGGAACCTATGCTGACTAGGATGTCTGAAGAACCATGGCTTATGTTAGGTACAGATATTTTCTATTATAAAAACAAAAATTTTCTCATAGTGGTAGACTATTTCACAAAATTCATTGAAATAGTAGAACTTTCTAATATGTCAAGTGAGGAAACAGTCAGAAAACTCAAATCAATTCTAGCAAGACACTGTATCCCAGAAACAATATATTCTGACAATGGTCCTCAATTTAATAATAAAAAGTTTAGGGATTTTGCTAAGAAATGGGGTTTTCAACATATAACTTCAAGTCCACATTATCCAGCTTCTAACGGTATGGTTGAACGACAAATACAAACGGTCAAAAGAATGTTGAAACGAATAGATCTAGAAAACAAAGATAGTGACCTAGCTCTGCTGGAGCTCAGAAATACACCTATCACTAATACCATTCCATCATCAGCCGAGTTATTGTTCAACAGAAAAGTCAGAAGCATGTTAAGTATTAACACCAAAGCCCAACATGATTATAACAACATTGTGCAGGAATTTAGGAACAGAAATATAGTCAACAAACATTACCATGATAGGAATGCTAAAGAGTTAAGAGAACTGGCAGAAGGGGAAGTAGTGTATTTTGAGGATGCAGAGGTTGGGAGCCGGCCGTTAAGGAAGGGACGTATTCAAGAAATGAGTACAGTAGGACCCAGATCTTATCTAGTAGAAACCGAGAAGGGTAATATTGTCAGGAGAAACCGTCAATATATATATACGACTGGTAATCAGGTTCAGTTTAACAAAATTGACAGGAAAGAGTTGGTAGGCAATGAGGAAGCTGTGGAAACTGATTCTGGGGGCATGGAAATCTTTGCTCAGATGGATCTCTCCCCAACTAATAAACAACAGGGGGGAGAGATTGACTCTGACTCTAAAACTGACAGCAGAGTGACCACAAACAATACTCGAGTGAATTTGGGTACCCAGAGAACACGTAGTGGGAGAATATGTAATAAACCTAAATATTTGGATGATTATATGTAAAGTGTCATGTATACTTTGTAAAGATGATTTTATGTAAAGGGTCATGTATACTTGGTAAAAAAAAAAAAAAAAAAAGGGGAGATGTCATATGTGTCATGTAGTCTATGACGGGAAGTGAGTGAGAGAGGCGGTCTGGATGTAAAGACAACAGGTTGTTATTGAAAGTATTAAAAATCACAAACCATCGTACTCAATGTTGTTCTTATTTAATATAATTATAACAAATCATGACAGTTTAGAGGTTTTGTCTTGGAATCCATCATGGCAGAATACTGTATTTATTTTGTTGCTGTTTCGCATATACATATGGAACTTGACCAAGGTATTATAGTTGTGTAGTTAATTATTTTGATGTTAAATAGGTAAAAATATATTTATTAGTGTGGACAGTAATTGAAGTTTTTTTTATATTATTGGTTTTAATGATTCCCGTAAAAAGTTGAAAATAATTTATGTTTTTTTTGTAGCTTCTACAAAGAGGCCTACTTTAAGTTTTCTACTCAAGTATTTGATGATAATGCATATGCAAACATTTTTCTATTTGCATTTTTTCTCCTAATATGTATATTTTTAAATATCGTGGTGAGAAGACTTAAATTTTATTGTTAGTAAAGAACTGTTCTTTTAAAATATTTAGGGGGGATGTTTTTGTTGGAAACCATCATGGGTGCTTACTGTTTGTGTTGTGTTGCTTTTTCGCATATACATGCTATACATGTGGAAGTTGGGACAGCCTAAGGTTCACCCGCTTAGATCAACATGCCCGAACAGTTCCGAAGTACGTCGCTCGATCAGGTAACTTCGGGGTAAATATTTACAATCGCGGTAGATGCCAAAAAAAAATGCTAAAAATCTGAAAATACTTTTATTCTGTGCTCTTTCACTTCCTCTTTTCAAATCAACCGGCGGAGGTAAGAAATTCCAAATACTTTAGGAGATATCGAATTTTTAAATTTTCATCACAATACCTGTGAATTCAGGCGGCCACCATTGTTTCTTGTTTACGAGACGAGTATGATTTTTTTTTCCGCGACGTAGGTGAACGACTACATTGTTGCTTGTTTAGGAGTATCTATTAAAATCTGAAAATACTTTTATTATAGTTATGTTATGTTAGGTTAGCTACATTAAAACACTTTAAAACACTATGGACGGTTAGTTAGGTTAGTATAGCTACATTAAAATAAACAGATAAATATAAATATTAATAAATAAAACCGAGGTTGGCCGAAGGTAAATGGTTCGGGTGTAATCGGGAATGGCAGAAATTTATGTGCGTCTTGATTTACCGTTCGTGAATGCCTAATTAATTAAAATGGTCGATTAGGTCAGGTCAGTTACATTATTAATACTTTCAAACTAAGCAGACATTAAAAATAATATAAATTAATTTTAATGGTTGTTTAGTTTTAAAGTATTTATAATGTAGCTGACCTGACCTAACAAACCGGGACAAAGGATGAACGGTAGGAACTCACGTAATTTCTTTACTTATTACTTGCGCAACAAATAAAACATTAAAATTTGAAACGTTAAAAACTCAGATACGTTAGAGGCGGGTACAATTCCTTTGCCATTAGTAGAAAATGATGTAGTCGTTCTACCTACGTCGCGAAAATAAAAAATCATAAACGTAAACAAGCAACAATGGTCGGTTCACCTACGCGGAAAAAAATCATACTCGTCTCGTAAACAAGAAACAATGGTGGCCGCCTGAATTCACAGGTATTGTGATGAAAATCTAAAAATTCGATATCTCCTAAATTATTTGGAATTTCTTATCTCCGCCGGTTTTAATGTAAAGAGGAAGTGAAAGAGCATATAATAAAAGTAATTTCAGATTTTTAGAATTATTTTTCGCAAATACCGCTACTCTACATGTTCAAAATTTAAAAATTCTATATCTCCTAAAGTATTTGGAATTTCTTATCTCCGCCGGTTGATTTGAAAAGAGGAAGCGAAAGAGCATAGAATAAAAGTATTTTCGGATTTTTAGCATTATTTTTGGCATCTACCGCGATTGTAAATATTTACCAACTTCGGTTATAGAAAAGCGCAGGCTATAGCTACAGCTTTTGAACGTGAACAATGACATCGTTTTTTGAGCTAGCAAGAGATTAATTGCAAAATGGGGTAAATATTTACTTGGGCGGTATTTCCGAAAAAAAAAAGTTAAAAATCCGAAAATACCTTTATTCTATGCTCTTCAACTTCCTCTTTTCATTTAAAGTGGCGGAGGTAAGAAATTCCAAATACTTTAGGAGATATCGAATTTTTAAATTTCATCATATGTAGTTGAGCAGAATTTGCAAAAAAAAAAAAAAAAATGTTAAAAATCCGAAAATACCTTTATCATATGCTCTTCAACTTCCTCTTTTCATTAAAAGCGGCGGAGATAAGAAATTCCAAATACTTTAGGAGATATCGAATTTTTTAATTTTGCAATACAAGACCTGTGGAACCATTCGAGCGGCGCCATTTTTGTTATTTTACCGTGTGTTCGTGAATACGTGAATCGTGAATGCGTAATTAATAAAATGGTTGATTAGGTCAGGTCAGTTACATTATTAATACTTTCAAACTAAGCCGACATTAAAAATTATTTTGTGAATTAATTTTAATGGCTGTTTAGTTTTAAAATATTTATAATGTAACTGACCTGACCAAACAAACCCGGACAGAGGGTGAACAGTAAACTAAAATGGTCGATTAGGTCAGGTCAGTTACATTATAAATACTTTCAAACTAAGGTGATATTAAAAATAATGTGAATTAATTTTAATTATTCTTTAGTTTTAAATTATTTATAATGTAACTGACCTTACCTAACAAACCCGTAACAAAGGATGTACAGTAACAACTCACGTAAATTTTTTTGTTACTTATTACTTGCGCAACAATATCAAAATAACAAATAAAACTTTAAAATTAGAAACGTTAAAAACTCACCTAAGTTGGAGGCGGTAATTAAACACCGTTTTAAACAATAATTGAACTAAATAATCACGTATTAGTTCATTTGAATTCTGGCCTATCACGAACAAACAAGTGACATCATTATCCAATAAAAAAAATAGATACTCGTACGTAAACAAGAAACAATGGTGCACGCACGCCACAGGAATGCGCTGGTTTTGTGCTGAAATTTAAAAATTTGATATCTCCTAAAGTATTTGGAATTTCTAATCTCCGCCACTTTTAATGAAAAGAGGAAGTTGAAGAGCATATAATAAAGGTATTTTCGGATTTTTAAAATTTTTTTTCGCAAATACCGCTCAACTACATATGAAGAAATTTAAAAATTCGATATCTCCTAAAGTATTTGGAATTTCTAATCTCCGCCGCTTTTAATGAAAAGAGGAAGTTGAAGAGCATTAAATAAAGGTATTTTCGGATTTTTAACATTTTTTTTCGGAAATACCGCCCAAGTAAATATTTACCCAAAATGGTACCAAAAGTGATAAAGATAACACTATTCCTGGATATGTAGACAGTGAAACCAGTTATAACAATTTATTTGATGCCTTCTTTCTCAGAAGTAGTGCAGCACAGGAGCAATTCAAAATGTTTATCTTGCTTGGTTCAAATCCTCAACCCTTATATCTGTCAATGAAGGAAATGAATTGAGCTTTCAGCTTGGTGACCTCTAGATCATTACAAAAAAAATAGAAGGGCTATAAAATGCTAATGATATAATGACAGAATGTATGGGTGAAGTAACGTAAGAACTCTGAGAAAACCAACTAACCACTGCAATGTTTGCTATGTTCCCCACATCAAAAGATCCATTAATGACCCTGCTGAGAATCAAACCCAGATCACTTTGGTGACAGAAAAGTGAGCACTTAAACACAGAAACCTAATGTTTTCCTCTAATGACCACATTTATAAGACCACAAACCAAATGATTTTTACCTTTTCCCCCATTAATTTAATTACCTTACCTTTACAGATCATGAGCAGAAGGTAATGACTAGTATACTGAATGAAGTCTTTGAGATTAAGGGCTTCTTATGTGTAGGAATGTTTGCAATTTTTGAAACAGCCCTTTTCGGAATTTTATTATTCTACTACTGTTTAAAGTATCTTCTCTACAAATTTGCTTTGTTCTGTTACTAATTATTATTAATGTAGGACATCCTCCATTCATTGCATACCTTTAGTGAACATATTATATTTAATTATATTTTTATTCCCCTCGCTGGTTCTGTATGTTCAACTACAGCTGATTCAGTTGTGTCTTTATATTTTTAATTATTTATTTGTTTATTTATTTCCATAGTTTTCCATGGCAAACAATGCAAAACTTCAATGGTGTTTATCCAAAAATTGGAAGTAAATCATATTTTGAAGGTTTGCTAGTAACAAATCATTATTTAAAAATTTATTGTAATGTTTAAATTCAAGAAAAGTTTTCTGATGTATATTCTGAGAAAAAGAAACCTTTACGGAAGCTTACTGTAACACCAAAAATGAAGTATGATGTTACTGATATAATTTGTGTTTGATATAATTGTTAGTGTTAAATATGCATTTGCAGTGTTAATATCTCATCCAGTTCACATACAAGCATAAGTGTGATAACTAAAATGATGTATGACGATTTAAAAGTTAAATGTTATGTTTAATCTCTTTCCCTAACTGTTTGATGAATATTTTAAGTGCAAATGTGCAGTTTGTAGTTCTTATGTTAGATCTAATTCATATTATACAGGCTAATGTGCATTGTTTTATTAAGAATAGTGTTGTAACAAACTGTCAGATTAAGTTGTTTTGTTCCAAAATAGAGCAATGCTCTTTGGAACATTGCAGAAAATAAAATTTCAAGAATTACAAAGTCTAGCACAAATATTAATGTAAATCAGCTCCAAGACTTAGTTGTAAATGTGAAATTAGGCCTATGTGATTACAATCTTCTAGCATTAAAGGTCTAGTAAGCCTACCTACATTTGTATGTTAAATAATCCAAGTTCATGAACATTTAAACAAATTGCTGCAAATATTTGAGTTCAATGAACTGATTCAAATAATAAATTATAGGTTGAAAGATAATCTAGTAATGAAGCCAATAGTATTATTAATTAAAATCTTGTCTGTAATCTCAGAAGTCAGAGAAGTTGTACCCTCATGCAAAACCCAGAGCTGGTTGGCAATAATTTTTTTTTATTTATTAACCTTTTTTGGGATTTTTTTTTATCAAAGATTGATTAATTTACATTGATTGATACCAAACATATACAAGAACTTTAGAATACATATTTTCCTGCGTATCAAAATATTGTTATTTAAAAAAAATTATTTTCTTTTGTTGATAATACACTTGACGTCGTCCGGGCCTGCGGCCCCCTTTCGAATCCGATATGCCACCGCCCAAACACCTCCATCCTCTGTTCATATTCAAACCTCCCGCCAGCGAGTGCGTGTGTTGGTAGCCCGGCAAGAGGGCGCTTAGCTGCAGTGCGCCGCACACCTATTTATAATTAATATTATTGTAATCTTTTCTTTTCGCCCCTAAAATAGTGTCACGAAGATGCAGTAAATGAGTGCCTTTTGTTTTATTAATATGTTATATTTTTGTAATAAAGTACGTGCAAGCACGGCCACGAACGCTCCCTAGCGGGCGACGACGGAACCAACACATAACTTTATTCAAAATATATTTTATCACATAAGTAATTATTACAGACGGTCTGGTCATGGATGTGTATCTGGTAATTTTATAAAGAGCGCCATGTTTCCTGCCGCAAGCCCTTGTCTCACCCCAGTCTCATTCTACAGCCGGCCGAAAGCGGACGTCTCTGCAGACACCCCGAGGACATCACCGTTGTCTCACCGATAAGTAGTTCTGTTCAGTTAATTAATTAAAATCATTTTCTCTTCACCCTCGGGGTCTCTCTCGGTCGGTGGGGCTGTTTAATTAGTGATTTATATACTCTCCGGAGTTTTTAACCACCCGTGTTCTAAGTAAAGGCTTGAGGCGACCACGTGTGTGGTCCGCCTCAACTAAACCGATTCGTGCCTCGGGCGTTTTTTAACAGTATCACGGAAGGATTGTATAAGGGCGTGTAACGTGTAAGTAACTAAAACCAACTTAATTGAGTCACGTGTCTTTGTGTTTGGGGGAGGCCACGTGGGTCCTTAACCCAGTCAGCAGCGTGTGGGATGCCCTAAGAGCCCACTGTGGTTAAGTATAAGCGTGCCCGACGCTGAGAGCGGGCTCGGGTAGGGACAGGTGCTGAATTAGGTATCAGGAGGGCTAATATCTCCCCGCACACGGGCCACGTAACGCCCTGAGCAAGAGTATCAAGCCGGGTCCACGTGCCCACTCACGTGGTGGCGCCCACAATTTCCACCAATAATTCAAATCGTAACACCGGTACGCCCTCACACTTATTGGAATTGGCTCTAGAATATAATAGTGAATAATCTGTACTTGTCTATGATTTGTTTTTTTTATGTAAGTGTATATAGTAGTGTTTTTTTTAATGGTTGTTGGCTAGTGTTATGTATAATGTGCACTATATGCAAATGGTAGTTCTGATAGTATATGTTCATAATAACTAATATACTGATATCAGAATAGCTCAAAATTGGTATATATTGTACATATATGAATACTTTATAAGATATGTATTGAAATATTATTTGAGTTAAGGAAAATTGTTACTGTAGAGTGTAGATGATTGATTGATTATTGAAAAAAAAAATTCCTTGTGACAACCATTAATAATTTTTACTGCTTTTTATTAATCCCTCATATAAATTCACAAGTCACCATGGTTACCATCTTCCATCCACAAAACTAATGTTATCAGTGATTTTAAAATACACCAATAAATATTATCAGTGATTTTAAAATACACCAATAAATACTATCAGTGATTTTAAAATACATCAAATAAACTCTCTCGCTGCATTCATGAAATAATTGCTTATTTACATTGGCCAGCCAAAGAGTAGATAAAAAAAAAAGCTGTTCTCCACAAGCCTGAAACAAAAAAGAAATCAAAGTTAAATGATTTATATTGTTCTAAAGAGAAATGAAACTGATAAATAAATGTATCAAAGAAAAAAGTTATGCGTACCAGAATGATAAATTACTTTCAAAACCATTTTAGTTAGAATTTTGATACATTCACAAATACTTTTGGTAAATTCTCATTTATGTACTACAATTAACATTTTTCTTTGTCCTTTCAAACAGATATTTTTTTCCAAATACTTTTTGACAAAAACTCATTTATGTGAAAAAAAAATTATATGCAAAACATAATTCTATTTGATGCTTCAGCAACATTGAGTTGTAAAATTAAGCTCTTGTGCCCAATATTGCAGAAAAACAAGGTATTTAACAATCCAAGTAACTACACAATTTTAGAAGTATGTTTCTCAGGGCCTCGAGTGATGTATTTGCTTGTTATCAGCTTAAGCAAATCTAGGCTTTGATTCAAGCAAAATGTTTAGAAGTTGAATTCATTTCATGTAATGCATGTCACATAAGCAGTTCTTTTTTTTTTTAAGTATCTAATCAAAGTCTTCGGGGAGAGTATTTGTAGGTAGGTTACCAACATTTGTAAGATTCTATATGTATCCTATATGCTCATATTTTATAGTCGTATCAACAAAATGCTTACACGAGAATAGATGTCAGCATGTTATTTTGCAGCAGTCGATGGCATTACTTCATAGTACAGTTGTGAAAACACTACAAAATGTGTCGGATGTACATTGCAATGATTTACAATTATTATTGATAATTGCATAACTGCAGAGTTCAGAGGGAGTTAGAAAATTAATATACCACACATTGTATTTTTTGTTTCTAATAATATTAGTTTATATTCCTACAAAGATGGATTCAGAAATTTCCTAGAGTAACAACTTTTCCACACAAACCAAATTTGATAAATAGTAATTCTTAGTACTACGTACTTCGCCAAATAAATTATTTTTAAAGTCTAGGTAAACTTACCTAAAGAATTGCTTACACCATTTTACAGTAGTTATGAAGAAGTTACCTTTCCCTAACCATTTTCGTGATTTAACAGCACTAATGTAACTAACCTAACCAAGTATTGCAACAGTGAACTACAGTATAACCCTGTAATTGTTTTCAAGTGAGCATGAGGAAAAAAACATAAGCAGTCGATGGAAATTTAGCCTATCCAGTTTTAACGTTTTACCAATTCACTCATTAAGTAAATATATTGTTAAAAACCATTGATCAGTACCCTTGATGCTTGAATTTGCTTAACCAATCCAACAATTATACAACTTAGTTGCTCATCAATAAAGTAAATCAATCATCAATACAGTAAACGTCTTCGATTACACTGCGCTAATTCCCAAAGATGTTATCTTTAAAAGATTTGTGCAATGGGAGTGCATGACTTGATGTAAGTTTTTGGACATACGCCAGCAAAAACTTACATCAAGTCAATTCCCAAAGATATTTAAAAAAAATTAAATAAATGGTTTAACAGTAGTTTAATGTTCAAGCAGGTAAGTATAAACAATACGAAGTTTGTAAAATCATGTGAATGGTTGGTTAGCTAAATTTAAAAAAAGGTAATTTTCTTTTGTTGCTGCTTATCCATAAATTAAATTATACAATTCTGAAAATACCTTTTCAGACACTAAAAACCTTCCTCTATTAAAACTGTAAACAGCTTTTCTTAATTACTAGATAGCCTATGCAGTAAAGCAGCTGTCGCCATTTTTTCTTCTAATTGCATATCCTGTGGTTTTCCATATATATAAGAATGTATATATTTTTTATTTGAATATTACAACCCAATGAAACGTAAATAATAGTTTTAAAAAAGTTACGAGTCCCTAATGTGTATCCAAACCAAAACGCCAACCCTTGACATGGATTTTTTTACAGCAGTATGGAGGTGCAAAGCGCAGATTAGTTACCTGCAATACAACATAACCTGACGTATAAAAGGAATCATTTGTTACAAAATGAAAATTTATTTTATATGTCAGGTTATGTGTTGTCTCACGTAAAAAATCAGAATTTTGCACCTATAAACTGCTAAAAAATATCGCTCTCAAGGACTGATGCTTTGGGTTTGTAATGCACAATAAGGAGTCACATAACTTTTTTAATGTTATAATTTACGTTACTGCATTGCAATATCCAAATAAAAAATATACAATTTGTGTATGAAAAACAAGATCTGCAACTTAATTAAAGAACAACATGGTGACAGACCCTTTACTGCACAGGTAATGTAATGTAACCTATAAACAGTGATTTCTCAAAAACCAGTCTGAATTTAGAAAAACTTTTTTAGAGTAAATACAGGTACATATTTATAGACTAAAAAAAATAAATAAGAGTCCAAAGTTTATTTTGCATGCAAAACGCAGCAACGTGAGATAATAACCTAAAAAATCACTGTAAATTGTATAATGGTTTGCCGTCGTCCGGGGTCTCGGGCTCGAGTCCCGGTGCGGTTCCTAGCGGGAGTGGCTGTTGCAAATGTAATGAGTCCGGGTGAGCGCCAGACTAGTTCTGGTGCTAGTCGGTAGTTGGGTCGTGGGGTCGATTGCCCTGCGTGGCCCACTAGGACCGTCGGTGGTGTTGCGTGGGTTTAAGGAATTCCCTACTCGGCGGTGGTTGGGGATAGCAGGTTTAAAGAAGCATACGCTGAAATGAGGTAATAAATGATGTGCGTATTTATTCAGTCGACGGTGGCTTTGGTGTAACTTGTTGGCTACACGCCACGTCGTACAACAGGTGACGTCACAACCCATACAGCACACTTGGTGTAAGAAACGTCGCATCGACGTGGTAATGTCGAAATGTGGTCACGTCACCAAAACCGACGTCGAATCGACGTGGTCTTTGAAACCATGAAGTAAGTGTACACTGTCCACGTCGAAGCGACGTGTTTTTCAGTTTCCCTGAGGTTCGAGTCGCCTACAAGACGTCGGCATGACGTCTAACTTTCGACCATCATGTTTAGTTTTAGAAAGTAATAACTCTATAATTAATTAATGTAAAATTATAGTAATATAACATTAAAAAATGTTCATTGTCCTTTTTACTAAATGTAATAAGTATTTTTTTAAATAAGATTTAAACGGATGTTTGAATTGTTTATGCACAGTTGGTCATTAACGGTTAATGGCGTGTTTTTGGTATGTTATTGGCGTTGTTCTGTATTCTGTGGTTCTGGACTAGTTTGGTAAGTTTAGATTTGTAACGGCTATGTACTATTTAATGCAGTTTTGTTTGTTATGTTTAGAATGATGAAGTGTATTTTATGTTGTGGATTCGCGAATCCCATGTTGTATACATAACCTCCATAGACACTTCACGTGCGGCCGTTTTCGAATATAAAATGTTGGGCTCGTGTACACAAAAGTTCCCGTCACTTTTTGTGAATAATATATTGAGGACTTATTTTGTTAGTTTTTAAAAGCATTTGCAGGTGTATTGTAGAATACGATACCAAACAAACAAAGGTTAAGTTAGGTTGGGTACGTTACGTTGCGTGTTGTTACGTAGGAAATCGGAATAATGCATGTTTATGATTCCTGTTGCAGTGGTAAATGGTTATAGGTAAAAAATAGCGGCAGTGGCTCACTTTAACCTACTGAAATGATACTTTGAAGTTCAGATGTGCTACCATTAAAAAATCCCATTGCAGTATCAATACAAGAATTGTGGGTAATATTAAGGTAAATATGTAGATTAGCTGTATTTCCTTAAAAAAAACACAACTTTACTCTCCAGTTTTACAAAAACGGCGATATCTCCTAAATATTTGGAATTTCTTATCTCCGCCGCCTTTAATGAAAAGAGGAAGTTAAGGAGCACAAAATGACACTATTTTGGGATTTTTAATATTTTTTTAACAGATATAGTTTATCTCCAGTTTTACCGTTTTTTAATGTACCTCGGTACTGTAAATTCATATAAACTATTATTCTTATGATGTCACACATTTATTTGTAATATAGGTAAAAGTTTCGTATTGCGTATCCAAGGAGATCACTTGATCCTGAGGAGACAATCCTGTAAATATTGATGCTGTGGTACATGATGCTTGCTGTTGTGATTTAGCACGTTTTGTTAGGTTAGTACAGCTGCATTAAATATACTTGAATAACATGCCATCATAATGAAGGTATCTCCTTGGATACACAATACGAAACTTTTACCGTAATATTAATATTGTGATCATGATGTACAGAATGAATTGTACGGAATTACTTTTACATGCTGACTAAAAACGGCGTATTATCGCTGAAGGTAATTGGAGGAAATCACTTACAAGGAAGTGTCACAAATTTGTTCAAAAGAATGTTGACAAATCAACTGGCTACAGAGTACAGTTGGTGGGGAGCAAAAGGGAAGAAAAATTTCAGAAAATTGGAACTTTCACATGTTGTTATGAGTGAGTAGCCAGTATTAATTAGGTTAGCCAAAAAAAAATTCAATTAGTTAAAAAATTAATAATTGCAGTGTCTTAGTCAAGTATAAACAGATGTATATTTGTGTACAGCTGAGGAACAATTTCATGTGTAGCTTGATTTTGCTGCCATGGGAATTATTGTTGTGCAGTAAATTATGAAGCAAGCGAGAGTGGGTATTATCAGAAGATTTCAATTACAGTTATCAGTCTATTTTTGCCACTCCTTTTGGATCTCTTCCTTCTCTGCCACGTCCAAGAATGGTAAATCTTTCCGAAGTTTTTAGATATGCTAAACCCCTTGTAATTTCTATTTTTTCTTTGGCCATTCACATACTGAGTAAATTTATCTGCATTTATAATTATTGTAATAGTGAGTTTAGAAAATTTGTCATAATGCATCCCGTGTGATATCAGGCCTTTAAATATAATATAAAAGCAACAAAATACCAAAATAAATGTTTGTAGTATAGGCACTGATTCCCTGTAACAAAACAATATTTATTTCATGTGGAACTCATTCACCTTCAAAAATTTGTTTCAGGGGTGGTTAGTTTCCATTATCCGTCTGCTACTGAGACTGAAGTGTCCATCATTATTTCTAATTGGTTAAAACATGCGAAGAAGAGATGTAGCTAGTGTTGTAAATGAAAAAAAAAGCATGTGTTTTTTTCCCTCAAAAATAAATGTTTTTTTTAGAAAAAAACTTTGTCCTTAGTTTTTTTCCTCCCACTTTTCAGGTTTTTTTTTTATTATTTTATGTACTGTAGCTCATACTTTACAGTTAATCTCTGTTGTGAAAAAAAACTTTTTTTGTTTTTTGTAAAATAAAACAGGTTTTTTATAGAAAAAAAAGCATTTTTTTATAAACTCTACATGTAGCACTCTTAATAAGTAAGTATATTTTTGTTTAGTGTTTATTTGTGATATGGGCCACCAGTCATCATTATAAGTTCAGGGTACCTATTAACTGGGAAACCGGTCGGTCAAATATTATTTAAAAATTATGGCTTGGGCTTGTACCCTCAAATACGTGTCGTTAGAAAAATTGTTAAATGTCAACATGCTGCCAATTTTTGATATTTTGAATTATATTAATTTGTTTTCAACTGCTTTGAATACTATGTAAATAATATCCACTTGTAATTTTTTTTCTGCCTATAAGCAGTTTTAAGTGATTTTGAGTTGTAATTTGTAAAAAAAAAAAAAAATAAAAAATAAACGTTATATTTGTGAAAATATTTAATTATCATGTTACATTCTCTTCACATTTTTTAAGGTTACTTAGCACCCAATTTTTTCAATTAATTTGTGTCATGGAGTGATCTAATAGTACTTTAAGTTTCAGTGTGAAATTTTTTTTTTGACGTTTGCCAATTTAATTGAAATGGTATTTAATAAAAAAAAACCACACATTTTGCAATTACTGATGCTTACAGCTGACTAAATATGGAAAATGTAATTAAATGCAACTGTATTGGGTATGGGGGGGGGGGGGGGGTTAAAATCAGTGTATAACTATTTTAAATGAGTATCAATTTTGAGATGTCATTCTTAGGCACTGTAAGAACACTTACAATATGTGCTTTTTAAGCAATTTTAATGCCTCAGTGTAGAGAATATCACTGGCAGGAAGAAAAATATTTTTTTCCCTGAGAAAATTGGTATGTTTGTACATACCTGTAGAATCAACCTCTACCAACTGATATTGAATCCATGTTCCCATGGCCACGTAGATTCTACGACTTCCGATAGACATAGCATCAACGTCGCCTAGCCGACGTGGTATCCACGGCCTCAACCAAACGTACAATCAACCTCCACCAACTGACATTAAATTCACGTCCACATGGCCACGTAGATTCTACGACTTCCAATAGACATAGCATCAACGTCGCCTAGCCGACGTGGTATCCACGTCCTCCGATCGACGTAGAATTAACGTCCATCTGGCGACGTCGCCTGTCTCGGACATTTCGATGTTCTTTCTACGTTGATAAAACGTTGAATATACGTGTAATAGATGATGATTTAACGTCAGCAGGTTTCCTAAACAACGTATATTTCACGTTTTTTCTACTTCACTGTGCTGTATGGGAAGATACAAAAACTACACAATTACACGCAACTAAGTCTGAAAGTCACTTAATAAACGTGGCACAGGTTTACAAAAGAAATGTCGCACGGAGGTGCGTTACGCAAGTTTATGAATGTTACGTGGAGAGACGCGTTGCACAAGTTTACAAAAGAAATGTTACACGAGGATGCGTTACACAAGTTTATGAATGTTACGTGGAGAGGCGCGTTGCACAAGTTTACAAAGAATGTTACAAAGTCACTAATTATTCCGTATTATCGTGTCCCTAGGCGTTTCTGAGCCTGGCTGCTCAACGAGGGGTGAGGGTGATTGGAGGCGGCCAATCCCGTAAATCTGCGTATCGAGGCGGTGCTCGCGTCCACGGCAGTGGAGCGCGGACCGCAGCTAAATTCGCTCAAAAGTTCCCTTACGGGGAGTGTCAGTACCGGAGCGACTGAGTTTAACCAAAGTTCTGTCCTCGGGAGATGGCCCGTACCGGATAATGAACCTACCCCGCGGACCAAGTGTGGTGCAGGGGGGGTTTTTAGATTTATGCGGCCGGATTAGGTCCTGGACCGAAAAAACTGGACCGGGTACACACGGAGAGATTATTAAAAAGGAGTTTTAAGAATGACTATATTTACCTGAAATGAACTCGGTGTGGACAAAGGATGATGTGTCTCCGTGGGACGTGCGTCCGCCCCGGTCCACAAGTCGCGTTGTACTGGCGTCATGTCATGGCGTCCGGCCGAGGCTCGGTGGCCCTCGCGCCAGGGTTGACCTCATTACGTTAGTTTCTGATATGATATGTTAATAAGAGAATTTAATGATGTTAAATTCTTACATTAATTATAAAGGCTGAATCAAGGTCATTCGTCCCATCTACGAATTGAAGTTATTATATTTAAGAATTATTATATTTAAATTTTACGTCACACCAGCGACTGTTCGTCTCTTGCCGGATTGCTCTGGTGGTGGTAATGACGCAACACAAGGTTTGAATAATTATGTCATAAGGTCTGATTGACTAATTCAGTCAGAAGGCCGCCAGGGGAACACTCACACGCGTATTGCCGTAGTTACACACGTGAGTGCCCGGGCACTCCTACGTCGCACTTCCGTTAACCAACTTCAAATAAATATACGTAACACTGATTAATAATCTATGTTTGTTTTTTAACGTGGTTGGTTGTGATGTCGGTCTGTTTATTTTGGGGGGGCCGGGTTCTACCTTGGTTGCTGGTGGCTCGCCTGACTCGGGTGGGCCATGGCTAGGGGCGCGTTCCGTTAGCAGGGTTGAATACTGACGGTTGCAGGTCGGGCTTTAGGGTGGCCTTCGGTCGGACGACGTCAAACGCCCCCCCCCCCCCCCCCCCCCCCCTTGAGAAGCCCGACCTTGCGCCGCTAGTGACCCCGCTACGTGGGGGCGCCCCTAGCTTCGGCAGCAGCTCCAGCCAGGTGGTGTTCGCGGCGGCCGCAGCTGGTAGGGCCTGCGTGCTGTGTCCAGGTCGTCCCACGTCGAACAGCCGGGTGTCGGTTCGTCGATGTTTTCCGGCAGCTGGTAGGGCCCGCGCTCTGGACCTGGGTGGTCCCGCGTCGGAGGTCCGGGGTGGGTCGGCAGCTGGTAGGGCCTGCGTACTGGTCTCAGGTTGTCCCACGTCAATCACCCGGGTGCTGGCCTGTTGGCGTTGTCCCTCGGCGTCTGCTACGGCGTGGCTGGGTACACACTCCTCTCCCGTTCCGGTACGCCGGGCGGGTTTGGAGTAGAGGCCTCCTCGTTCTCGTCGTCCAGTTCCATCACCATGGGGGTGGTGTCGGCGTGGTCGTCCTGCTGTTGTGCCCTAAGCACCTCCCCGGACTCGTTCACGGGGGGTGACAGTTGCTCCTAGTGTGGCTGCGGTGTTTCGCAGCGTGCGGTGGTGCGGTGGTGGCCAGGGTGCCGGCCTGTTGGGGCGGCGGCGACCTAGGTCAGGTGGCTCTCGGCAGGTGGGCAGAAAGCGCGGGCGGCGCTCGGCACGGCCCGGCTCAGCCTTGCCGACATGCGGGCGTTTCGTGGCCCGTCGTGCCAGACGGATGACAGGTGTCAAAGTCTGAGTGACGGTCACGTACGGTGGTGGGGCGGTCGGGTGTCCAGGTGCCGTGGCGTCGACCTGCATTGCGTCAGGCAGATGCAGGGAGCTCAGGCGACCTGGTAGCCGCGGTGACGTCACGGTGTGGTGGCGCGGTGGCTTTGAGGGCTTGAGTGCGCGTCGCCTCGGCAGCTGCTGTGGCAGGCTCTCCGAGGGGCGGCGTCGTGGCGCCTCTGGCGGCATGAGTGCGCGTCGCCTCGGCAGCTGCTGTGGCAGGCTGTCCGAGGGGCGGCGTCGTGGCGCCTCTGGCGGCTTAAGTGCGCGTCGCCTCAGCAGCTGCTGTGGCAGGCTGTCCGAGGGGCGGCGTCGTGGCGCCTCTTGAGGGCAAAGTGCGCGTCGCCTCGGCAGCTGCTGTGGCAGGCTGTCCGAGGGGCGGCGTCGTGGCGCCTCTGGCGGCTTGAGTGCGCGTCGCCTCGGCAGCTGCTGAGGCAGGCTGTCCGAGGGGCGGCGTCGTGGCGCCTCTGGCGGTTTGAGTGCGCGTCGCCTCGGCAGCTGCTGTGGCAGGCTGTCCGAGGGGCGGCGTCGTGGCGCCTCTGGCGGCTTGAGTGCGCGTCGCCTCGGCAGCTGCTGTGGCAGGCCGGCCGAGGGGCGGCGTCGTGGCGCCTCTTGAGGGCAGAGTGCGCGTCGCCTCGGTGGCTGCTGTGGCAGGCCGGCCGAGGGGCGGCGTCGTGGCGCCTCTTGAGGGCAGAGTGCGCGTCGCCTCGGTGGCTGCTGTGGCAGGCCGGCCGAGGGGTGGCGTCGTGGCGCCTCTTGAGGGCAGAGTGCGGGTCGCCTCGGTGGCTGCTGTGGCAGGCCGGCCGAGGGGCGGCGTCGTGGCGCCTCTGGCGGCTTGAGTGCGCGTCGCCTAGGAGGCCGCTGTGGCAGGCCGGCCGAGGGGTGACGTCGTGGCGCCTCTTGAGGGCAGAGTGCGCGTCGCCTCGGTGGCTGCTGTGGCAGGCCGGACGAGGGGCGGCGTTGTGGCGCCTCTTGAGGGCAGAGTGCGCGTCGCCTCAGTGGCTGCTGTGGCAGGCCGGCCGAGGGGCGGCGTCGTGGCGCCTCTTGAGTTTTTGATGTTGCTTCAGGCGGTGACGACGACGGCATCAGCGTCGTGCGCGTCTGTCTCGTTTTGGTGGGCTCAATCCACTGTGCCTCGAAACCAGGCGGGCACCGCGGGGCGAATCCCGGTGGCGGGGCTTCGCACAGGCGTCTTGGCGTCGTGGCCCTGGGCGTTTCGTTTTCCAGCGTCCCTTTTGAGACCGCGTACTCGTGTGGCAGTGACGATGGCTGCATGACGTTGAAGCCAGGCGGTGGCGACGGTGTGGCGCGACGTGTCGGTGTCGTGTCTGGTGGCGTCCCGGATGAGGCGTGTGTCGGAGACGACACGGGTTGCGTCGGAACAGTCCTTCGCGGCACTGTGAAAGTGGTCAGGTGCGGTGGCGAGGCCATCCCGGCGTCGTGAGGTGTCTCCGACACAAGGCGGGTTCGGGACGTCGTGGCAGACTGCGGTGGGACGGTCGGCGTCGTGCGTCGTTCGGTCGGCTTTGGCGGGTCAAGCGTCGTCATAGTCATGTTGAGTGGCGTCAGGTCTGTGAGGGGTGTTGAGGCTGGTGGCTTTGGGCCCGGAGGCGGAGGGAGCAGGATTGGCGGCGAGAGGGTGACGAGCGTCGGCGTCGGGACGGAAGGCATCCTTGGTGAGGCGTAGTGCGTCGGCGTGAGTGGCGTCAGATCGATGAAGCGTGGTCTCGCTGGTGACGGTGTTTCCAGACTTGGGTCGGGAGGCGTCAGGTCTACAAGGGACGCCGAGGTTGGTGGCTCCGGGACCGGAGGCGGTGGGAGCGGGGTTGCTGGCGTCAGGAAGCCGAGCGTCGGCGTCGGGACGGTGGGTGGCGGGCACATTGTACGTGACGGTGCGGATGTCGTCGGGACGTGCGTTCGTGGTACATCATGTGTCGGCGTGAGTGGTGTCTGGATGTCGTGGATCGTCACGGCGTATCGTAGGGGAGGAATCGTTAGCGTCGCTGCCGAATACTGCACCTGGGTGGCTCGTTCTGCGGTACATCGCGCACACGTGAATGTGAAGGACTCGTGCCTCAAAGTCCCTTCACTCTCGTTGGTGCAGCTACGATGCCATAGGCGGTCACATTGGTCGCAGTGGTAGCCCCCGCTACTTCCTCCGGGACACGACCGGTTCCCACACATCGTCACTCCATATAGTCGGTACTCTTGGCAATAGCCGCACTCGTACCCCGTGGCGGTCCTGCCGTACAAGTCCCAACTCGGGCAGGGGTGGTAACACCCGATGCATTTGTCCGCATACATCTCTACGCACTTGTTCCTGTCATCGTGCGTGTTTAGCGGTGTTGGTCTGTGCTTCTCGCTCGTGGCTCTGTGTGCGTGGGGCAGGTCTGTGCGCGGGGGTCGCGCTCGCCGGCTGGGCAGGTGCCCGGACAGCCGCACAAAACGGAGGCCGAGAGTGGCCGCGGCGGAGGTGGTGCGCAGATCGTTGTGCGCAGCGACGGCCGAGAGCGCCCGGACAGCCGCACAAAGCGGAGGTCGAAAACTGTCCGCGTTGGGGAGGGGGTGCGGATGAGCGTGCGAGGCAACGGGCGAGGGCGCCCGGACACTCGCACAAAGCGGAGGCCGATGATGGCCGCTGCGGAGAGGGGGGTCGGGCTGTGACGTAGGCTTCTGCGTCGCGGATGGTGCTGGAGTGCCGAGCGGGGTGGGGGGGGTGGGTTGAAGCCCCTTTGTCCGCTTGCTTCGTCGCGCCGGCCTGTCTGACCCTAATTACTTTTGCCTGTGCAAAATGGCCGTCCCGTGTCCGTGCTGTGGCTTGGCGTGGCCGGAAAAAAAAAATTATGATTTAATAATGGCTCAAATTTTCCGTGTTTCCGTGAGAGTTCTTGTAATTTTGTGTAGAGAAAATCTTGATTTTTCTATCTTCGCCCCACGCAGCGGGCGCCAAATGCCGTCGTCCGGGATCTCGGGCTCGAGTCCCGGTGCGGTTCCTAGCAGGAGTGGCTGTTGCAAATGTAATGAGTCCGGGTGTGCGCCAGACTAGCTCTGGTGCTAGTCGGTAGTTGGTTCGATTGCCCTGCGTGGCCCACTAGGACCGTCGGTGGTGTTGCGTGGGTTTAAGGAATTCCCTACTCGGCGGTGGTTGGGGATAGCAGGTTTAAAGAAGCATACGCTGAAATGAGGTAATAAATGACGTGCGTCATTTATTCAGTCGACGGTGGCTTTGGTGTAACTTTGTTGGCTACACGCCACGTCGTACAACAGGTGACGTCACAAGATACAAAAACTACACAATTACACGCAACTTAATCTGAAAGTCACTTAATAAACGTGGCACAGGTTTACAAAAGAAATGTCGCACGGAGGTGCGTTACGCAAGTTTATGAATGTTACGTGGAGAGACGCGTTGCACAAGTTTACAAAAGAAATGTTACACGAGGATGCGTTGATTGACTAATTCAGGCAGAAGGCTGCCAGGGGAACACTCACACGCGTATTGCCGTAGTTACACACGTGTGTGCCCGGGCACTCCTACGTCGCACTTCCGTTAACCAACTTCAAATAAATATACGTAACACTGATTAATAATCTATGTTTGTTTTTTAACGTGGTTGGTTGTGATGTCGGTCTGTTTATTTTGGGGGGGGGGGGGGGGGGCGTGTTCTACCTTGGTTGCTGGTGGCTCGCCTGACTCGGGTGGGCCATGGCTAGGGGCACGTTCCGTTAGCGGGGTTGAATACTGGCGGTTGCAGGTTGGGCTTTAGGGTGGCCTTCGGTCGGACGTCAGGTTGGTTAAATTAGGTTAGTAACATCCAACCGTTCAATTTATTTTACAGAATTTTTAATTGGCGCTATCCTAAGCTAACCAAATGTAAATTCCACTGTACTTAGAATCAATGTACGTATCTTGTTACTAACCTAACAAATTTCACTGTATTTTTAATCCAGGTAACCCAATCTCAATATTACAGATTTGTAATAAATAATCCTAACCTATTCACATGTTAAACATGATAAACTACTTGCAGTATCAAACAACCCTCATAGAGAATAATAATTTATACATGTTAGGAAGTAAAAAACACTTTAGGAATTTATAATTTTTCCTGCAATACCCCAACTTATATTAAGTGCACTCACCTGAATGTAATTCAGCTCTGGTAACAATTATTTCAAAATGTTTTTACTTAAATGCGGTTAACTGCTACACACCACCAGAAAACATTTATTATGATTTTATAAGTTGTGCGCTCATGAACATAACATGAAATCTCCACACGCTACCTAAAATTTAAAAAAAATAAGCCTATAGTGTACAAAATTTTTTATAAGAAATGATTACTTTCCAAGAATAAAAGCAATGTTAACTTGTAAACGGACAAAACTAATCTCTTAACAAATCAAACAGAAATAGCTCAATAACTTACCTGAAAATCTCATAATTAGTATCAAGGCAATATTAGTGTACATATGTTTCACTCTTAAAAAATATAAAATAACATTAGTCAACAATTCTTTGTCAATAATGCAATGTTTGTTTTGAACGTAAAGATAAAAAAAAAAACCGAACATTTAAGAACCAGCCCGAAGGGCATGTCGATCTAAGGGGGTGAATCTTCGGCTGTCCGTGGAAGTTGACTGAGATCGCAGGGACAGCCTAAGTTTCACCCCCATAGATCGACATGCACGAACAGTTCCGAAGTACGTCGCTCGATCGGGTAACTTCGGTAGTAGAAAAGCGCGGGCTATAGCTACAGCTTTTGAACGTGAACAATGATATCGTTTTTTGATCTAGCAAGAGATAAATTGCAAAATTGTACCAAAAGTGATAAAGATAACACTATTCCGGGATATGTAGACAGTGAAATCGGTTATAACAATTTCTTTGATGCCTTAAAAAGTGCAGGTTACTCGTTCTCAGTCAGAAGTAGTGCAGCACAGGAGCAATTCAAAATATTAGATTCAATTTTCTGTAGAAGACGAAGCAAGCAACATTAAAATGTTTATCTTGCTTGCTTCAAATCCTCAACCCTTATATCTGTCAATGAAGGAAATTAATTTAGCTTTCAGCTTGGTGACCTCTAGATCATTACAAAAAAATGAAGGGCTATAAAATGCTAATGATATGACAGAATGGGTGGGTGAAGTAACGTAAGAACTCTGAGAAAACCAACTAACCACTGCAATGTTTGCTATGTTCCCCACTATCAAAAGATCCATTAATGACCCTGCTGAGAATCAAACCCAGAGCACTTAAACACAGAGACCTAATGTTTGCCTCTAATGAACACATTTATAAGACCACAAACCTAATGCTTATTACCTTTTCCACCATTAATTTAATTACCTTACCTTTACAGATCGTGAGCAGCAGGTAATGACCAGTGTACTGAATGAAGTCTTTGAGATTAAGGGCTTCTTATGTGTAGGAATGTTTGCAATTTTTGAAACAGCCCTTTTCGGAATTTTATTATTCTACTACTGTTAAAAGTCTCTTCTCTACAAATTTGCTTTGTTCTATGTTACTAATTATTATTAATGTAGGGCATCCTCCATCCATTGCATACCTTTAGTGAACATAATAACATATTATATTTTATTATATTTTTATTCTCCTCGCTGGTTCTGTATGTTCAACTACAGCTGATTCAGTTGTGTCTTTATATTTTTAATTATTTATTTGTTTATTTATTTCCATTGTTTTCCATGGCAAACAATACAAAACTTCAATGCCGTTAATCCAAAAATTGGAAGTAAATCATATTTTAAAGGTTTGCTATCTAACAAATCATTAGGTATTTAAAAATTTATTGTAATTTTTAAATTCAAGAAAAGTTTTCTGATGTATGTTCTGAGAAAAAGAAACATTACTGTAACACCAAAAATGAAGTATATTGTTACTGATATCATTTGTGTTTGATATAATTAATTATTAGTGTTAAAAGTGCATTTGCAGTGCTAATTTCTGATCCCGTTCACATACAGGCATAAGTGTGATAACTAAAATGAAGTATGACGATTTAAGAGTTAAATGTTATGTTTAATCTCTTTCCCTAACTGTTTGATGAATATTTTAAGTGCAAATGTGCAGTTTGTAGTTCTTATGTTAGATCTAATTCATATTATACAGGCTAACGTGCATTGTTTTATGAAGAATAGTGTTGTAACAAACTGTCAGATTAAATTGTTTTGTTCCAAAATAGAGCAATGCTCTTTGGAACATTGCAGAAAATAAAATTTCAAGAATTACAAAGTCTAGCACAAATATTAATGTAAACCAGCTCCAAGACTTAAGTTGTAAATGTGAAATTAGGCCTATGTGATTACAATCTTATGGCATTAAAGGTCTAGTAAGCCTACCTACATTTGTATTTTAAATAATCCAAGTTCATAAACATTTAAAGAAATTGCTGCAAATATTTCAGTTCAATGAACTGATTCAAATAAAAAATTATAGGTTGAAAGATAATCTAGTAATGAAGCCAATAGTATTATTAATTAAAATCTTGTCTGTAATCTCAGAAGTCAGAGAAGTTGAACCTTCATGCAAAACCCAGAGCTGGTAGGCAATAATTTTTTTAATTTATTAATCATTTTCGGATTTTTTTTTTTATCAAAGATTGATTAATTTACATTGATTGATACCAAACATATACAAGAACTTCAGAATACAGATTTTCCTTCATATTGAAATATTGTTATTTAAAAAAAATTATTTTCTTTTATTGATAATACACTTATTGGAATTGGCTCTAGAATATAATAGTGAATACGTAATCTGTAGGCCTACTTGTCTATGATTTGTTTGTTTTTTATGTAAGTGTATATAGTAGTGTTTTTTTTTAATGGTTGTTGGCTAGTGTTATGTATGTATGTGCACTATATGCAAATGGTAGTTCTGATAGTATATGTTCATAATAACTAATATACTGATATCAGACTAGCTCAAAATTGGTCTGTATTGTACATATATGAATACTTTATAAGATATGTATTGAAATATTATTTGAGTTAAGGAAAATTGTTACTGTAGAGTGTAGATGTTTGATTGATTATTATATTGAAAAAAAAATTCCTTCTGACAACCATTAATTTTTACTGCTTTTTATTAATCTTCATAAAAATTCACAAGTTACCATGGTTACCATCTTCCAGCCACAAAACAAATATTATCAGTGATTTTAAAATACATCAATAAATATTATCAGTGATTTTAAAATACATCAAATAAACTCTCTCGCTGCATTCACGAAATCATTGCTTATTTACATTGGCCAGCCAAAGAGTAGATAAAAAAAAAAGCTGTTCTCCACAAGCCTGAAACAAAAAAGAAATCAAAGTTAAATGATTTATATTGTACTAAAGAGAAATGAAACTGATAAATAAATGTATCAAAGAAAAAAGTTATGCATACCAGAATGATAAATTAATTTCAAAACCATTTTAGTTAGAAATTTGATACATTAAATATTTTGGTAAATTCTCATTTATGTACTACAATTAACATTTTTCTTTGTCCTTTCAAATAGATATTTTTTCCAAATACTTTTTGACAAAAACTCATTTATGTGAAAAAAAATTATATGAAAAACATAATTCTATTGCTCTTGTGCCCATTATTGCAGAAAAACTAGGTATTTAACAATCCAAGTAACTACACAATTTTAGAAGTTTGTTTCTCAGGGCCTCAAGTGATGTAATTGCTTGTTATTAGCTTAAGCAAATCTAGGCTTTGACTCAAGCAAAATGTTTACAAGTTGAATTAATTTCACGTAATGCATGTCACATAAGCAGTTAATTTTTTTTTTTTTTTTAAGTATCTAACCAAAGTCTTCGGGGAGAGTATTTGTAGGTAGGTTACCAACATTTGTAAGATTCTATATATATCCTATATGTTCATATTTTAGTCGTATCAACAAAATGCCTACACAAGAATATATGTCAGCATGTTATTTTGCAGCAGTCGATGGCATTACTTCATAGTACAGTTGTGAAATCACTACAAAATGTGTCGGATGTATATTGCAATGATTTACAATTATTATCGGTAATCGCATAAATGCAGAGTTCAGAGGGTGTTAGAAAATTAAAATATACCACACATTGTTCTTTTTTTGTTTCTAATAATATTAGTTTATATTCCTAAAAAGATGGATTCAGAAATTTCCTAGAGTAACAACTTTTCCACACAAACCAAATTTGATAAATAGTAATTCTTAGTACTATGTACTTCGCCAAATAAATTATTTTTAAAGTCTAGGTAAACTTACCTAAAGAATAATTGCTTACACCATTTTACAGTAGTTATGAAGTTACCTTTCCCTAACCATTTTCATGATTTAACAGCACTTATGTAACTAACCTAACCAAGTATTGCAACTGTGAACTACAGTATAACCCTGTAATTGTTTTCAAGTGAGCATGCGGAAAAAAACATAAGCAGTCGATGGAAATTTAGCCATTCCAGTGTTTTAACGTTTTACCAATGGATTCATTAAGAAAATATAATGTTAAAAACCATTGATCAGTACCCTTGATGCTTGAATTTGCTTAACCAATCCAACAATTATACAACTTCGTTGTGCATCAATAAAGTAAATCAATCATCAATACAGTAAACGTCTTCGATTATACTGCGCTAATTCCCAAATATATTTTTAAAAAATTGAAATAAATTGTTTAACAGTAGTTTAATGTTAAAGTAGGTAAGTATAAACAATACAAAATTTGTAAAATCATGTGAATGGTTGGTTAGCTAAATTTAAAAAAAGTAATTTTCTTTTGCTGCTGCTTATCCATAAATTAAATTATAAAATTTTGAAAATACCGTTTCAGACACAAAAAACCTTCCTCTATTAAAACTGTAAACAGCTTTTCTTAATTCCTACTGGTTTTCAAGAAATCACATTTTGCAGGTCACGCTAGATAGCTTATGCAGTGAAGCAGCTGTTACCATTTTCCCCTCTAATTGCATAGCAGATCCTGTGGTTTTCCATATATATATATAAGAATGTATATATTTTTTATTTGAATATTATAACCTAATGAAACGTAAATAATAGTTTTAAAAAAAGTTACAAGTCTCTAATGTGTATCCAAACCAAAACGCCAACCCTTGACAGGGATTTTTTATAGCAGTATGGAGGCGCAAAGCGCAGATTAGTTACCTGCAATAGCACGTAACCTGACGTATAAAAGGAATCATTTGTTACAAAATGAAAATTTATTTTATATGTCAGGTTATGTGTTGTCTCACGTAAAAAATCAGAATTTTGCACCTATAAACTGCTAAAAAATATCGCTCTCAAGGACTGATGCTTTGGGTTTGGAATGCACAATAAGGAGTCACATAACTTTTTTAATGTGTTAATTTACATTACTGTATTGCAATATCCAAATAAAAAATAGACAATTTGTGTATGAAAAACAACAAGATCTGCAACTCAATTAAAGAACAACATGGTGACAGGCCCTTTACTGCACAGGTAATGTAATGTAACCTATAAACAGTGATTTCTCAAAAACCAGTCTGAATTTAAAAAAAACTTTTTTCAGAGTAAATACAGGTACATATTTAAAGTTTAAAAAAAAAGTGTCCAAAGTTTATTTTGCATACAAAAAGCAGCAACGTGAGATAATAACCTAAAAAATCACTGTAAAATGTATATTGGTTGGTTAGATTAGGTTAGTAACATCCAACCGTTCAATTGATTTTACAGAATTTTTAATTGGTGATATCCCAAGCTAACCAAATGTAAATTCCACTGTACTTAGAATCACTGTACGTATAATGTTACTAACCTAACAAATTTCACTGTATTTTTAATCCAGCTAACCCAAGGGCAGTATCTCAATATTACAGATTTGTAATAAATAATCCTAACCTATCCACATGTTAAACATGATAAACTACTTGCAGTATCAAACAACCCTCATAGAGAATAATAATTTTAAACATGTCAGGAAGTAAAAAACACTTTAGGAATTTATAATTTTTCCTGCAATACCCCAAATTATATTAAGTGCACTCACCTCAAAGTAATTCAGCTCTGGTAACAATTATTTTAAAATATTTTTACTTAAATGCGGTTAACTGCTACACACCACCGGAAAACATTTCTTATGATTTTATACGTTGTGCGCTCATGAACATAAGATGAAATCTCCACACGCTACCTAAAATTTAAAAAGATAAGCCTATAGTGTACAAAAATTTATATAAGAAATGATTACTTGCCAAGAATAACACAAGCAATGTTAACTTGTAAACGGACAAAACTAATCTAACAAATCAAACAGAAATAGCTCAATAACTTACCTGAAAATCTCATAATTAGTAACAAGGAAATATTTGTGTACATGTGTTTTACTCTTAAAAAAATATAAAATAACATTAGTCAACAATTTTTTGATCAATATTGCAATGTTTGTTTTGAATGTACAGATAAAAAAAAAAAAAACCGAACATGTACGAACCAGCCCGAAGGGCATGTCGATCTATGGGGGTGAAACTTAGGCTGTCCGAGATCGCAGCGGAATGAACAGCGATATTACAACATGTGTTATTAAACTGACATCGATAGTTCATTTTATATAGTCTTTGGTTCATTTACATGATTAGGTCACATATAGTAAAAGGTTAGTTATTCATTCATTTTCATTAATGATGTGTTTCACACGTAGTTAGTTTTACGTCATGAATTTCTGATTGTAATTTATTTTTTGTATATATAATTTTAACTGCAAATGTTATGTTCGAATACCGTACATCTGTAAAAAAAAAAAAAAAAAAGTGAATATATAACTAAGATCTATGAAGGGTAGACGTACAGTAGCGTTTCTGAATGTGGATTTTGTTTATTGCATACATAATATCATTTCTAAGGCCCTGCTACAATGCGACAGCCCTGAGTTATGCTGCTGGGTCATGTTCCCAGTTTTGACATACGATTGGGCAGCGTCACTAGTGACGTAACTTCGTCCTGTTGTGTTGCCGCGGTTGAAATGACCAACTTTAATTTAAGGCCTGCAGATTGTGAGACCAGCAAGGATCACTTTATTTGTCATCTTTTGTCACGTCCGCCAATAAGATTCGAATTGGTTGTGCAGAGGCGCATGGAAAGATATATTTATGAGTCATGGAGGTTAAATATTCTTAAATAAATTTCTTAAAAATAATATACTGCAAATGAATAAAGTGTAGTCTGTATATGACATGATACTGAAAGTAGAATTCAAGCAGGGCTTCCAAGTTTAATTTTAAGTTAAATATGAACTGAACAAACCATACAAAGCAGTATCATGGGAAGTGAGCAATCTGGAGGGGGGGTAAGCTGCTCCCTTCTCTTTTCAAAGTGGAAAAACAAGGAGCTAGGAGCTGTTGTTAGAAAACTTGTAAATGATCCATCACAAACTATTATTGGCAATATCTTTTTGGAAATATTTGATGTTTTATTTTGTTATTTATTATTAAAAGAGGCTGAATAAAAAAAATCCCCCCCCCCCCCAAATACCCTTATTTTTTCAACTGGATATCCCCTTGGGTCATTAGGTACGAAATACTGAGGATAAGTTAGATTCGTATCTGAAAAATTACCTGATCGTACCATAATTATCGTACACACCTTAGAAACCCAGAAATTTGTTCGTGCAACAACAGCCTAAGACAATTCCTTAAATTGATGTGTATAAAATAGGAACAAAAATTATATATGCATGTTCATGAACTTAGACGTGTTAATAAAATGTTTGCAAGTCAGATCTTTAAAATAAATAAAAATAAAAATGTTTAATTAGGATAAAAAATATTCGAAACTGAAATTCGAATTTGAAAACAAGTGTAATTTTGATACATAAATATTAAAATAGACAATGATGCAACATTCTGCATGGTGCAAACGTTTAAGGAGACCATTGGGTACACCACACAACCTTCATAACTGGGGGAAATGGCACCATTTTTTACTACGAGCTCCCCTTTGTGTTGATTGTGTTTATTTTCATCACACTTGGCAATAAAGAAAGTAATAACAATTAAACTAGACAATGGTGCAACATTTGGCTTGGTGCAAACGTTTAAGGAAAACCATGGGTACACCACACTATCTTCAGAACTGGGGGATATGACACACAAAGTTATATAACGAAAAGACTATTGAAAATGCGATTATCAAAATCAGAAAGGGCATGTCTTACAGGAAAGCCTCCCAAAAATTGGCATTCCTACCACAGTCTTACACAGAAATGTTAAATGTGAGGTAAAAAAACAGGGTGGATAATGCACTTTATCAGAAGACTTTGAAAAAAAGCTAATGTGTTGCATTATTACTTGTGCAGATTGGGGTTACCTACTAAGTGAATTTGATGTTCGCTGTTTCGTGAAACATCATCTGGACAAATGTGGAAGATCAGTGAAGAAGTTTCGAAACAATTTACCTGGCACTGATTGGACAAAACTTTTCATGAAAAGGCACAAGGATCAAATGACTCCAAGAGTTGCTCAAAATATCAAAAGGAACAGATCAGCAGTTACAAACCATTTAAATGTACCACCACACCTAATTGTGAACTATGATGAAACTAACCTTTGCGACGATCCTGGGAAGAAAAAAATTTTGTGTCGTAGAGGTTGCAAATACCCAGAAAGGGTTACGAACACCTCAAAATCGTCAACATCAGTAGTTTTTGTTGCAGCTGCAGATGGAACAGTGCTTCCACCATATGTAATTTATAAAGCACAGCATTTGTATGACACATGGACAAGTGGTGGGCCAAAAGAAACAAGATTTAACAGGACTGATTCTGGTTGGATGAATGCAGCAACCTTTCTAGACTGGATTATGACTATTTGTATTCCCTATTTCAGGCAATTTGATGGAAATAAAGTTCCAATTGGGGATAATCTTTCATCTCATTTGAGTCCTGAGGTGGTAAAACAGTGTGAAAACAACAACATTGCATTTGTTTTTCTACCACCGAATTCTACCCACCTATGCCAGCCTCTTGATGTGACTGTATACAGGCCACTAAAGCAAGCTTGGAGAAGTGTATTGGAATCGTGGAAGTTAGGAGCTGGATCCAAAAAAGCATCTGGCGACAAACAATATCTTCCCATCTTGCTACGACAGGTTTGTGTGAAACTTCATGAAAACAGGAAGTTCGGCGAAAATGTAAAATCTGGTTATCGTCAGACTGGAATTTTTACAATTAATCGAAATAAGGTTTTGTCCAAATTACCTGGGGGTTGTACTGGTAGTACAACAGATGAGGATGACAGTACAGTAGTAGCTGACAGTTTAACTGACTTTCTCCGTACAAAGTGTTATGGAAATTGTGATTCTAAGTCTACCAACAGACTCCAAAGTAAGAAGAGACTGCAAGTTGCACCTGGATGAAGCACAAAGACTGCTGATTTCCAGGTATCAAATGAAGACTGTGATGTAAGTGCGCGTGTACATGGATCTGAAAGAGTGGATCCCTCCGAGTCAGTGAACACATTTACTCAAATCACGCCAGTCATTCACTCTGTCAGAACTTCACAACACAAATCTCAAACAGGACAGCCAGTTGTTCCTAGAAGAGGCGTAAGTGCGTCGCACGTTCAAGACTCAAATGAAGATGGGGATACCTACCAGTTTATCTGCTGATTTGTCGACTAATTGTATAGCACCCCCCCGTTTTAGAAGACTCAAATTGATCAAACCTAACGACTTCAATTTAACGTGTTATGTGATGGTAAATTTTGGTCAGAAGTGTAAGAAGTCATAACTCTAGGGAAGACTTATGAAGCCACATTTATGAGGGAGTCTAGTAAAGTTAAAGAGGTCTTTCTTTTTCCTGATGTTGATGACAAAAGTGTGTTTGACATAGAACAGGTGATATGTAATCTTCCCCATCCTAAATTTTTGCGTAGGGGATGAATGCAGTTTGATGTTGATCTGTCACTCATGTAGGGCTTTGTCATGTTGATGCAAACATTACGAGCCTAATTATGTTATACTGATTTAAAATGTTGTGCTTCAAGTGTTAATATAGGATGTATGGTAGATTAATAGTTCCTCATGAAAAGTTGAATGTTCATTAGTGTTTCCAAAGACATAAACATACATTATTATTGTCATGTTCTAATGTGTATTTTTGTATTTTTGTTCTATAAAGTTCTATGGAACATTTCTTCATATTTTAAAGATTCATTTGGTGTTCTTTACTGTTCTTTTCACCCGTATGAAAGGTTTGTACACGAACACTGGTTGCATACTTGCCAACTTGTACGATAGCATTCAGAGACGTGTATATGCAAGAGTTTCCGTATATTATCAAGTCTCATAAAGGTAATACGTATGCCTTCTGTAAGGTTTGTCGTTGCGATGTAAACATTGCACACGGCCAGGGCCGGTCCTAGGTATAAGCAAGCTACGCGGCCGCGTAGGGCGCTGATCAAAGGGGGGCGCCGAGCCGCCGAAGTCAGCAAACCCCGGCCTTGTCCATGGTACACATTAGTACAGTAGAACCTCTCATATCCGACCATGACGGGACCGGGCCATGGTCGGAACGGCCAAAAGGTCGGATGTCCGTAGGAGGAAAAAAACGCCTTTCCCAGCTATACCGTATGTACAGTAATACAACTGTATTTGTAAAGATGTTGCTGTATACATTTAAAACATTTATTTTTGTTAAATTATAAATTAGAAGATGAATACAATGTAAGCATATCTTATTTAAAGAATTCAGTAATTGATTTTTTGTTTAATTTTTGTCAAACTTGATTTTGCGGAAGTGTCCCTCCACTCTTTTTGCCCACGATACATTACGTCACGTTAAAAAAAATCATAGAACAGTACAAGATTATAGTACGAGCACATTCTACGCCAACATTCACGGCTTAACTTACAAGTTTGCGACACTGAAACATGTAGATGCGTAATTTTTTTTCAAGTCTGAACAGGCTCGCCAACCACGGAGACTAGGTCGGATATCCGGAGGAGTCGGTTGTGGGAAGGCCGGATATGAGGGGTTCTACTGTACCTAGTTTACGTGACCCGGCCGGGAATTGAATCCGGATCGCCTTGGTGGAAGGCGATCGATCTAACCGCTCGGCCGCCGCGGCCCCAAATATAAAATAATAAGCACTAATATCAAAGAGAAGAGAATATTTGTTAATAAACAAGCAATTTCTTCATGGCATTACTTATTTTTTCTTGTTTAGTTTGCACATTCTCGTGACATACTGCGAAGGTGTTTATCATTAACTTATGTACCATGCCCTCTAAAGTGTGACGTTTCTTCGGAACGAATTTGATGGGCCCAACTTCACATCACGCAAGACGCATGACGCAGCAGAGCACTGTAGAGCAGACGATATCTCTGTTTCTCACACACGCCGCCAGGCGCCATACCCCTTTTCCAACGCGTCTGTTAGGTAATATGAACTCGTCCATAAATAATACCTCGGCACAGCAGGGTGGAATAGGATGATATTGACGTGAAATGGAAATGCCATTTCCGAATTAGTTGTGTCAACGGAGTTGTACGAATTGGTTGTTTGAAGGTTATATTTTATTTTGTTGCCTATAAACTAATAATGCTGTGCAGCTGTGGTTTTCGTGTTGTTGTCCTTGTAATTATTTTTAATCAACATAATGTCGAGTAGTAAAAAAACATCTGGGTCATTTAACCGCAAAAGGAAATTACAACATGCGAAAGAAGATGAGAAGCAATCGAAAGCTTTAAAGAGATTTTTTTCGGCTTCAACTTCCGTAAAGGAATTGGACAAACAAATTTTAGCATTTTTGAGCATTTTTTGTGCCATGTGGAAACCACTCCCTTAATTTAGTGGTTAACGATGCCGCTCTGTCTTGCCCTACTGCAGTTGACTGTTTTAGCATTATTCAAGAAGTTTTTAATTTCTTCTCATATTCAACTCACCGATGGAGTATTTTGATGAAACACACGCCAAATCTTACTGTAAAAGCTCTCTGCATCACTCGATGGGAGAGTAGGATTGAGGCCTTATTGCCTCTAAGATATAATATTGAGGAAATATACGATGCTGTGTATGAAGCCTCTCAAGACCAGAAACTCGATGCATTTGGCAGAAACGCTCCTTTAGGATTTGCAAGAAAACTGCAAAGTTTCAAGTTTCTGTGTTGTTTAGTAACTTGGTATGAGATTCTGTTCAAAATAAACATGGTAAGTAAGGTCTTGCAAAAGGTTATAACTGACCTGCAAAGCTCAATGGATCTCATCAAAAGTGTACGTGATATAAACGGAGTTGAACTGTTTGACGAGCTACTAATTTTTGGACTTATGCTGCCGTCTGAAAGTTCTCCAGCTAAAGCGTTGTCGTTCATAACCAAAAATGGTTATATGGACACTTTCCCAAATATTTTTGTTGCGCTGAGAATTATTCTGACTCTTCCGGTTTCAGTGGTCAGTGGTGAAAGAAGTTTTTCTAAGTTAAAACTGATAAAAACTTATTTCAGATCAACTTTGTCTCAAGAGCATTTTAGTGGGCTGGCAATAATGGCCATTGCAAATGAGTTCCTTAGTGAAATGAACACCGATTTCATACTCAATGAATACGCAAAAACGAAAGCTAGAAAAATCTCTTTTTAATGATTTTTTTTTAAAATTTGCCATACGTTCTTATAATGTGAGTGTAGTTATATTCATTTACATTCCCTATTTTATGTACAGTTATAACATAGGTGCGTTTTTTATTCTTGTAAAAATTGATGCAAGTTAGTAAATTATTTATCTAATATGATTTAATTTAATAAAGTAGTGAGTTTATAAATAATATTACAGAAAACCACGTGGTACTGCTTCGTATACCAAAATTATCAAAAGCGCTTTTAATAAAGTTATCATTTTCTATTTTTTAAAATTTTTTTTTTTGCCAAATTGTTGTTCGCTTACACTTGAAAAAAGTGTAGGGCCGGCCCTGCACACGGCGGAAAAAACGACATTATAAATCACGGCAAAACCACCAAACACAACAATAACATGAAAAGTGGCGAAGAAAATACGAAAATTCAGAATTATTTACATAGTGAAAACTGAGAGCGTGGACAATGCCGTCATTAGAAGTGAGTGTTTGTTCACACATTTCATTGTGGAACATAACCTGCCGCTTAGTGTGGCCGACCACACCGGGCCTTTATTTAGGAAAATTTTTCCTTCATCCGACGTCGCGAAGAAATATAGCTGTGGCAGAACAAAAACATCTGCTATTGTTAAAGAAATGTCTGCAAATGCTACAGAGGATATTGTGATGCATTTGCAAAATGGCCCTTTTTGTTTGTCAACCAATGGGAGTAATGATTCCGATTCCAAACTGTTTCCAGTAGGGGTCTGCGAGCAGAGGATTTTCACTTCGAGTCGAGCTTGAGCAAGTTTGCTAAAATACTCGCGAGTATCGAGTCGAGTTCGAGTTTTTTTATTTTTTAAGTTTATTGCACATAAATTTACTGTGATGGAGTAATAAAATGTGAGAACTTTTGAGAAAAATATGGAAATAAAAAAAGAAACCATTATCATTGTTAGCCTACTAAATAGCTAGGCCGACATTAGAGGTCTGCGAGCCTAAGAATTTTACTTCGAGCCGAGCTCAAGCTCAAGCTTTTGTGGTACAGTTACACTTTTGGGAAATTATTTTTACCTTAAACTTAGTATAATGTTTGAATAAAGTATTAAAATGAAGTGGGCTTATTAATTTTGGGTAACTATTTACAGAGTGCATTTACATTTTGCACTGCTAGGAAAAAAAAAATTTTTGCCATTGAATCTAACCTGCTTCCATTGGTTCATTAGTAACTGATATCATCCAACTAAAATAACTACAGTTTACAAGTACATATATGTTTGTGTAAATGTAACATATCTTTGGAATAATTTCATCCTTGTAAATTTTTCTGGAGTCCTTACTGAGCTTCAACAAACTTGGCACCAAAAATCATGTTGTTGTAAAAGTACATCTACATTGTTTCAACATTTCCACTTTTCGGCACAAAAATTCTGAGAGATTGTCATAGAGTATTAAATTCTGTTCTTTAATCTATCATGCAGAAAAATAATTTGTTCTGCACGTTCAGGAGTTAAATTAGCTCTACGATTGGAGATGGTGTTTACAGCAGAAGAGAAGCGTCTCTCGCTGGCAACCTGTGTGGCTGGAATGCTTTAGTAAAATTGCTTAACCTCAAAATTAGTGTCATAAAATCTGTAACTTGTCATTAAAGTTTAATCAATTGAAAGTAATAAAAATAGAAGCATTTTACTTACCTAATTCAAAGTCTTTTTCAATATCCTGAAGTCTGAAATATGTTTACTCATGTCATCAAATGTAGTGCTGTACCTTTGAATATATATACTGTATAGAAGTCGCGAGTGGATAGGATTTACTCTACGTTTTTCAGAAGCTTATGATGAGCAGCTTGGGAACTTCACCGCTGCAGTGCGCTGCCGTAACGCCCTGTATCGTCTTAGTTGTTATTTACACGTTAGAGCGCAGTGCTGTCGCCCGCTGTCATTCCCCGCACCCCCCATCCATCATTCACTGCAGCTCAAAGTCGTTCAACAGGAGGGGGAAGGGGTGTTTGAAGAGTTCGAGACTTGTCCGCTAGGGACCACCACAAGTCGATGCCCTAGAGATGGTGGCGATTGCGGCGGTGAATTAACCAACTACCTCAAAACCGTATTAGAAGTTTTAACCTGGGCTGGCGACTTCTATACAGTATATATATTCAAAGGCTGTACTGAAGAAGCCGATTTTGCCAACATTTAGTTGAATCGGCATTTCTGCCGACTTCCGATACGCTTGTTAATTTTCGGCCGATATTGAAAAACGAAAGAGACTGCCATAACCTAAAAATCCACGAGTACCCTTTTCACTTTTCGTAGTAGTACTGCATTCTTTCAGATCGCATTATTTCTTAGCAATATTTGCCAACCGTACATATCAAAATTTAACATCCTTTTTTCTTTCAATAATGTTCTTTAAAATTGAGGACCTGGGTGCAATAGTGGGCTAATCAACATTAAAATGAAAATGAGTAATGGATGTTTAAAGTTTAAGTTGTGTTAAAGATATAATTTATTTTACATACTAACAAAACTTTGTGAGCTTACAGGCATATGTATCCTTTAACTTGCTAAACAATGAAATCACATATTTATACAATGATAACACAAAAAAAATTATTATATCCAATAATTTAAATGTATAGACAATGAAATTCGTTGTCCATTATGAGCATCAGTGGGCTAACCCACATTTGTATTACAATAGGGTAGTGTGTTTGTAAAACAAGCATACAGTTTTTTTTTAAAAATCAAGCAATATGTGGTATTCTTAATGTGCAACAATAATAATATTACATACTTAAATGTACAACTGTAACAAGCAGTGAAATTTCAATCTCGAAACATATTTTCAATGAGTTACACAGGGGTAAAAAATAATCAGTAAACATTGCTAAGAATCATTAAGGAAAATAACTTTGTCCACAAGAGTCAAAACTAGTGTCTCTTTAAATTAAGATATTCAGTCAGTGTAGTCAATGATGTCATTTTCACTGTCTTCTTCACTAGGTAATGACATAGGCTGTGTAGACACCAGACTGTTATAGTACGCATGATGCACAGGTGGTATGTAGCAGAGTAAAGAAAGCAGATCACGATATTTGGCTGGCTTCATAGGAACATTGTGCTGGTATTTCTGGGGCAGTGTCATTCCAGCCAACACTTTATTTAAGATGCTGCTTTGGCAGGACGACCACGGGCACCTGTGGTTATATCAACATACCTTGTCGTTTCCAATTCGGAATAGCTTCGCTTTATTCCAAACTGTGTTGGATGTTTTTTGTTGAAAATCAACTGACTGAGTTGTCTTAGTTCCACTTTGTCTCCATCCACTGTTGTACGTTTTTTAAGTTTGTTTGCCAAACATTGAAATGGCAGAAAATCATTCCGCTGCATTTTATAAACTATGAAAGGATTTCTTCGTCTTGCTTTTTCAATCACATCAATCCAATCGTCCGGTGTGTAAACATATTGTCATCTTTGTTTCTCTGCTTCAATCAGACCAAAGTCCCGGTCACATGGCATGTATGTGTGTCCTGTACAAGGAAGTGATGTCGGATTGTGTCAAACGGTCATTGTGTATTAGGGACATCAGATAAGTTATGGCAGTAAAATTTTTATTCTGGCCGACACAGGAGTCAGAATATAGCACAAGATGCCGAACAGTGTTTGGAAGGCGATCTATAAATTTCTTCACACATGACATTATTTCATCTGCTCCTCTTCGTGCTTCATTTTCTGCCCAAAGAAACATGTAACTAGAGTCATTGTGCATTACATGGATTCCAAGGTTGAAACACCAAAGTTGTAGTTTGTAGAACACTACACTTGTCCGTAACAATGGGGTGGGTAAAGATTGTTGCAAATCAAAACATACTACCAATGTTGTTGCATCTTTTTTTGCATTTAATGTGTCTGCACGTAACATGTCTATAGCTTTGTTAGCTTTTGCAAGATGCAATGTTTTCTCATTTCCTGCACTTTTTTTATCTGCACCTTCTGAACTGTTAATCTTCATTTGCAATCTATCACAGACAGCACAAGTGTCTGTTTTTGGTACACCGAAAGACAGATTGAAGTAATGATTGAAAACATACCTGTAACAATATTCTGTCACAGGTTGCCTGTCTGCTTCCACCTCTTCAATCTTGTACATTTCATAGTCTTGTTATATTGAGCTCTGAAGGAAGATATTGCCGATCAGGATTTTTGTTTCGGAAATAGTGGCTTGGTTGTTTCGGAATCTTGTTAATATGTTCCTTAATAAGGTTAAGATCATCATCTGATATCTTATTTGGCCGGGTGCTATGAGCCCCTCTTCCACCAGTACCTAACATTTTATGTTTTCTTTTTCTTATCGAGAGCACGACATAGCCTAACATTAGAAATTCCATGAATGGATAGAAATGCCTTCTTTCATACAACTTTATCACACCCATGTACACTAACATGGAAAATCATTGTATTGTTTATCCAACTCACTTCTTTACGAATGTATTTACGTTTTTTGGCTAAAACAGTTACACTTGCACTAATGTGAACATTTTGCACAGAAAGGTCCCTCATATTCCAAAAAGCTGTATGTATGTCTTTACAGGTTTCTTGTCCCAAACCATGCATGCATTGTGAGATGCAAACACAAAGAGGGCCAACCTTTTTATTCCTAACAACTTTGCCTCCTTTTCCAATACACCAATCCCTCGCATAGCACGTCTTCAATTAATGCGAATTCAGTTAGCACGATGTAAATTTTACTGACCTAGTCTCGAATAGCACGTCTGTAAATTTCAGTTAGCACGAAATCGCCACAGGCTAAAAAAAATCTCGGAAACGACGCGACGTCAGGTATGGAATTTGAGGGGGGAAGAGTGGTTTGGAATGCGAGGGGAAAGAGATGCGCACGCAGATAAACAAACACCGGGCCGTACTGTTGATGCCCGGCCGCAGACCAGGCCCTACCGTTGATGCCCGGCTGCAGACCAGGCCGTACCGTACAGAAACCAAAGCAGATGAAATTGGACACGTTTTTTTAAAAAAAAGCAAGATGATAGTGTTAATTTCACCCCAGAAAATATTTAACTAACTTTTATGTTTTGTATATGTACATATTGTACATACAGTAAACTCCTGGTATATCGCGCCCCGATTGATCGCAGAATCGGGTATATCGCGGGTCAAACCATGTCCCCCAGTCAGAAATGAATAATAATAATGGAATAAATGGTTGACAGCCAATTAGGATAATTTTGCGTTGTAACTAACAAATTACGCATCGGGCAGAAAAAAGCCTAGGCGTAGAAAATGTCCGCAGTAAAATTCTAAACAAGATATCTCCGTACATTATTCCTCTATCTTGTAGGGTTTTCAAATTATGGTCCAATCCAGCCCAGTCATATTTTCTGAAACACTAGTTCTTAACGTCGCTTTATCTCACAAATGAAGCATCGGACAGGGGACCTGATAAAGCCCACCATCCAGCGACATTGTCCAGCGCTGGGTAGGGAGAGGCTAGCCGAGAACATGGAGAGAAGTAGAGATTAGAGCGGGCAGAAACACGACGAGGGGGAGTGGGGGAGGGAATGTGTTCACGCAGCACACAGGCAGAGCATGAGTCACTTGACTGAGCAGCGTCGCTGCGTACAAGGCAAAATCAGGTAGTTCGGTGTTTAAAATTCCACTCCAGAATCTTAATTGGTACTTTACTGGACATCTGTATATAAATGTTTTGTTACAACTTAAACCTACAGACGTAATATTATTGGGTAATTCATTGTATTATACAAGTTCATCTTTTTACTTTGGTATAATGTTTTAACATTAAATAGTAAAGTAAATCGGCTAGCGTATTTTTAATCTTTGCCCAGGAATTCCCAGTGGTCCAATATTTACGTGAACCATACTGTACCACTTTTGCCGTGAGGTAGTACACAAGTCCCGGTGATGTTTATGTGTAGCGGTCTCCCGACCTTTAACAGAGGCTGGGGAATATAACACTTGCCGATCCGAGCCACACACACTCAGCAACTCGACACAGCGTTTGGTGAAATAAGTAAAGACAAAGTTTAACACGGTTTTTAATACGGCGTCACTGATTGCGCTAAAATTAAATTGGCGCAATTTTTGTTTCCCACATGTGACCATTTATAATTTACTGTAAGCATGGATAATAAAGTTTAACCACTTGACACGATAGACGATTCTTTATTTTTTATTGTACGAATGCTAGAATCGTTTTTTTCCTGTATCTGCGGCCTGCTTCTACAAAAGACAAGCTATCTGTAAGTAAATCTAGAATTTTTATTTTGTCAATCAAACTCGGTACTTTGCGATTCATATTCGGTTCGAAGTATCACTACGGCCTTTCTTTTTAGAAGACTTTGACCACAGAATCGTGTGTAACCGCACACACTGCACTTACTTTGTTACGGACACTGACGAAGCAGATACTGTGGCTAACACCACGAGACTGGCAGCAGCAGCTTGTGTGCCGCACGTGTGTATGGCGGCGTGTGGCGCGCTCGTAGGCCGTGCGACAAACTGTGCGCGGCATGCGGAAAAATAAAAACAATTCAACATTTAATATTTATTATTTTTATTTTTTCACCCGTGTTTAGTGGAAACTGCGGATGCAAAGTCCGCACAAAGGCGGGCCGTCTATACTGTGCGTGCTTGCCGACCTATTAGAACACAGGCGGTGTTTTATGCCTTTTGACCTTGGTCACATCGAAACATCGCGGTTATGCAACAACGCGGGTAAAAGTTATGTCCCCCGACAACCGCGTTAAATAGGGAGTGTACCCGTATTTTAATGTTATGTTTGTGCTCTAGGGAAAATCTAAATCTGTTTATCTGTTAACTGATTTGTTTACATAGCCGCTTTTATAAGAGGTGTGCATAACAAATTAAATGTTTACATATGGCTGTGTGTTTTAAAGTTATATTAAACCGGTTCTTAATTTCATAAAAGTGTTTTAATTTTGTTAAGTTTTAAACGTAATAACAAAGGATCCAGCTGCTTGCAACAGCAGGCAGACAGACGCGCGCGCGTGTTGAAGGTCACGCCTGGGCGGGCAAGCCAACCTGCTGACTGACGGTAAATATGTTACCACTTATCTCCCGTTACACTGTGCCATGTTTTCTTTATCTAACGCATTCGGTGGTAGGCTTAAAAAGATAAATGATATGACATATGCATTTTCAAGTATTTATATTATGTAAAGATTACTTCCCTACACATCTTGGAACACATTAAATAATTTAGCCTTATATTTATGGGGACTAATGCTTCAGAATACGCGATTTCGATTAACACGAACATTTTTAGGAACGAATTAGTCGTGCTAAGTGAGGGATTGGTGTATACTCTTCTCCCTTGTTTCTTTTCTGTTTGCTAATAGAACGTTTCCAAGATGCAGGGTTCTTTTTCTTTCTTCTAGGATTGACAGTACTTTGATTACACGTATTATTAACAGACACATCATCTCCATCATTATTACTGCTACCTTCACTAATAATATAGCTTGAATCACTACCACTGTGTGGATTATATTCGCTCCCACTGTCTTGCAATAAACTTTCAGTTTCATCTTCAGAAGACATTTTGTGTAGGTTAGGTATATAAAACAACTCACAATGGTACACAACACGGAACTGAAAATAATAGCATGTTTAAGTCATAGAGTGAATATACTTAGAATTAGTATTCTTGCTAACTGCATAATAACCTTTGTTTGAGTTGCAACACTTCCCTGCTTCTCTGCCTTATTTTTTGTTGAAACTATTTAAGGAAGGTTATGTTGACTATTTTCTTTTAAAAAGTGGATATTAATAAAACATTTTTTAATGAAGTTTAAATGTAACTGCGATATAGACAAGACGGTTTTTTTGTTCACTTTGTGGTTGAAGACATATTAAAGTATGATATAATTCTTTTTTTCAAACAGTGAACTTACTCTAACCTATATTATGCGAAGCTCAATAGCCATTCAAGAGAAACTGGCCTTCTGTGTGTAGGCAATAGTGGGCTTAGCCACACGTACAGTGGGTTAGCCCACTATTCCCCAAAATCATAAGGCAGTTTCGTTTTGTGCATTATAGAACGTTAATGGTAAACTCTAGCTAGATGACTGCAGGTTAGCCCACTTTGCAGCAAAACAGAGGGCACCACAAGCATAACATTAGCTACATAAACTAAATATTTTCATTTTTGTGGGTTAGCCCACTATTGCACCCAGGTCCTCAATTGTAATATGTTATAAATAAATACATTACCATCACGGTAAATATACATCTCGTTTGTTACGGTAACTATAGTGCACATGTGGTAGCTATCATGCTTCTGTAGTAATTATGGTATCTACAAAGAATCTATAGTTCTTTTTATGGTAATTATCTTAAGATAACTATTGGGTTTGTACTGCACTTATGGTACATCATTCATATTTCTTCGTAAGTTGTTGCACATTTGTCTTTTCTTCATATTTGCGTGTGCCATTACTATTTATATTTTAGACAGGAACTTTCAGAAAAATTTTAAACGGGACTTTATATTACACATTTAATGGCGTAAATACTGAGAACCCGGACAATTTAAACGCTTTATACGGAAAAACCTACCATGCGGGACCTTGTAAGCGAGTTTTACTGTATTTTTTCTCCGTAAATAGTAAAACACCGTCACAATGCTTTCCGGCCAAATAACATGCTGCTGTTGAAGCTCGAAATTTTCGAGCCTAACAATATTTTGGAGCCGAGCTCGATTTTCGAGTACTTGCAGACCTCTAGTAAATATGTTTTCTTTGCGATCTTGGTATCTTATATGTAAACAATAAACATAACCTTTGCAAGTGGAGGGGGAAAAAACTCGACTTGTTTTTTCGAGTTTTGATTTCGAGTTCGAGTTTTACACAAAAACTTGACTCGACTCGTTAAATTCGAGTACTCGCAGATGACTAGTATCCAGTGGTGGTTACGTTTTTTGACGAAAATGTGCAAAAAATGGTCTCGTGCATTCTTTCATTGCCTAATTTACAAGGCGATGCAACAGGTCGTAATATCGGCAGTTTGATCCTGGAAGAATTGGAACGTCTTAAAGTGCCCATAAAAAACATGGTATCATTTTCTGCAGACAATGCTGCAGTTATGCTTGGACATAAAAATGGTGTGGCAGCTGTTTTAAAAAATGCTCAGGAGGGACTTATTGTAATGGGATGTTTCTGCCATTTGATTAATTTGGTTGCAGAAAAGGGGTCAAGTTGCTTGCCATTAAAAATTGATGAAATTTTAATAGACATTTATTATTATCTTGAGAAAAGCAGCAAACGAAAAGAAAGTCTGGCAGAATTTCAAAATCTACACATTAAAGATGCTAAGAAGATTTTGAAACATGTTTGTACCAGGTGGTTGTCATTGGGTAGAAGTCTGGCTAGATTTGTAGATCAGTGGGAACCTTTGTTGAGTTTCTTCAAGAAAGAAGTCAGTCATCAGAAACCACAGTGTTCGTCACTGACATCTTACAGGATTCCGAAAGAGAGTAACAAATCTGGAGAGAGGGTAGGCATGATTCAGAAACCATCAGGTTCTTCACTCTTGCCCAAAGAGAACTTCACATCAGTAGGTAAGTCAGATGTTCTTTCACCATCGTGTTCTTCCTCACCTTCAAGCATGGCAACCAAACCGTCTAGAACAAAAGAATCTTTTACTTTTGAAAGAAAACAGTCAAGTAAAAGAAAAGCAGATGGTGATCCTAAGGTCTCTTACAAGAAAATGGCTGGTGCAGTCTTGTCAGTAAGTGATTCTGACCTTATTTTGAAAAGTAAAAGGCCAAATTTAAGTCGTGAAGAAAAGCTGTTTTTATTTCTCTCAATGCCACTGAATAGAGCTTTCCGCTTGTTTTTGTTGCATGTGATACCCACATTTGAAAAAGTAAACATAATGCTCCAGGCATCAGAACCGCAAATTCACATTTTGCGACACATGCTCTGTGACTTGTTGAAAGAGATATTATCTAAGTTTGTTAAGCCTGCTGCTATCAAGAATGTGGATATTCTTGAAGTTAGCTATCATGCTGTTGAAAATCAGAGGCAAGACTCTGATATGGTTATTGGCTTTCAGACTTCACAAACTGTAAGTGAATTAAAAGGATCTGACAAAAAATTGTTTTATGAATCTGTGAAAAAGTATTTCATCACTGCATGTGACTATATTGTTAACAAGTTTCCTCTGAAGAACGAAGTTTTGATGAAAGCAAGTGCTGCCAACATTGAGGTCATTGATAATGTCAGTTTCTCTGATGTTGAGTACTTCCTGAAATTGTTTCCTGTAATGTTACCACTTAAAGATAATGAAACAAGGAGCATGGCCATGGATGAACTTCACAAACAGTTCATTTACCTTCAGCTGGAAGATCTTTCTTGTTTAACACAGAGTGCCAATATTGTGGAAAAATGGGTCAATGTCTCAAATATGAAAAGCATAACTGGGGAACCGAAATTTGATAGACTATCTAGAGTAATGTTTTCCATACTCACAATCCTTCACAGTAATGCAGAGTGCGAGAGGGTGTTTAGTTTGGTCAAGAAAAACAGGACCCAGTTCAGATCCCAGTTGTCAAATAACTCTCTTGAAAGCATTTCTGTAATTAAATCCAGACAAGTGAGTTTTTGCTATGATCAGAATTTTTCTGAGAAATTTCTTCAAAAAGCTAAGAAAGCAACTGCAGCATCACTGAAGCATTTTCCTTAAGAAAAAAAAGCTAGTTCGAAAGTGTTGTAAATAAGTTTGTAGGCCTATATTTAATTACATACCTAGATAAGAACATGAATTGAGTGCAGCTGATGATGGGTGCAATATTGTGTAAACTTATATATCAGATGTGTGTGAAATATGAAATTTACAATATTACAATTCAGATTTTTAGGTAATTTAATAGCTGTATGTACTTTTTTGTTAGATAGTATAAAATATACAGTCTTTGGTTATTTGTTATGTTTAATCGTGGAGTAACCAAATTGCTGTGTTTGGTTTACGCTATAATTAATCATTTAAAATTTCTACTGGATTGGGAATTTCAAAAGTTGGCAAGTATGTAGTTGAAAATGTTTAGTTTTCCCATTCACTCCAAAATATGGGTTGACGAGGAACAGTAATAAATAATTAATTATGAAATAATTTATGAAGTGTACTGTCAATACTATTTATATTATTCAACTTAAACTAAAGACTAGTTGTTTACTATTTATTACAATCTGGTGTGATTTACAGTTTGGAAGTTATTAAAACTGAAAGTTGAAAAATCTTCCTATTCACCCCATTTTATGGTATCTATATAAAAGTCGGAATTATATAATGTTTTAGTGGGGCACTGATAAAAACTGGTACCATAATCCCCAGTTCTGAAGGTTGTGTGGTGTACCCAAGGGTCTCCTTAAACGTTTTCACCAAGCCGAATGTTGCACCATTGTCTAGTTTAATTGTTATTAATTTATTTATTGACAAGTCTGATCAAAATAAACACAATCACCACAAAGGGGGGCTAGTGGTAAAAAATGGTGCCATATCCCCCAGTTTTGTAGGTTGTGTGGTGTACCCAAGGGTCTCCTTAAAAGTTTGCACCGAGCCGAATGTTGCACTATTGTCTAGTTTATTTGTTATTAATTTTTTTATTGACAAGTCTGATCAAAATAAACACAATCACCACAAAAGGGGGTTCGCGGTAAAAAATGGTGCCATATCCCCCTGTTCTGAAGTTTGTGTGGTGTACCCAAGGGTCTTTTTAAACGTTTGCTCCAAGCAAAATGTTGCACCATTGTCTAGTTTAATTTTTATTTATTTACAAGTCTGATCAAAATAAACACAATCACCACAAAAGGGGGTTCGTGGTAATAAATGGTGCCATATCCCCCTGTTCTGAAGTTTGTGTGGTGTACCCAAGGGTCTCCTGAAACGTTTGCACCTAGCCGAATGTTGCACCATTGTCTATTTTAATTGTTATTAATTTTTTTATAGACAAGTCTGATCAAAATAAACACAATCACCACAAAGGGGGGCTCGTGGTAAAAAAATGGTGCTATATCCTTCAGTTCTGAAGGTTGTGTGGTGTACCCAAGGGTCTCCTTAAACGTTTGCTCCAAGCCGAATGTTGCATCATTGTCTATTTTAATATTAATATATCAACATTACGCTTGTTTTCAAATTCGAATTTCAGTTTCGAATATTTTTTATCCTAATTAACATTTATATTTTTATTTAATTTTGAAGATCTGACTTGCAAACATTTTATTAACACATCTAAGTTCATGAAGATGCATATATAATTTTTTTTCCTATTTTATACACATCATTTTAAGGAATTGTCTTAGGCTGTTGTTGCACGAACGAATTTCTGGGTTTAAAGGTGTGTACGATAATTATGGTACGATCCGGTAATATTCCAGATTCGAATCAAACTTATCCTCAGTGTACGAAATCAACACACTAAAAAAAAAAATGTACATGACCACCTCAGAATTTGATGAAATTTGGTATGAAGGTTGTCCTAATACAAATTAAGAAAAATATCTTTTTTTTTTTTTTTTTTTAAATATCTCAAACAATTTCAAAATTACGGCTATGTAAAGTTTCCCAAAATCCACCAAAAAAAGTAACAGACATATTTGGAAATCACCATAACTTTTCTCCTAATTGAATTAGATACATGGCAGTGGTGTCATTTTACTCAGTTTTAAATGCTCTTCTTTTGATGTACAACACAACACACTTTGTTATTAACTTCTTAACTCTATTTGTTGATGTAGAAAACTTTTCTTTGATGTTTTGTAAAACTGACTCATCTAGATTCTCATCATCACTAGATGAATCTTCAGCTGCTACTTTCTTTGTAGGATAATGTTCAGAGTGAATTTTCTTAACTTTAATAGGAGAGAGACTTTTAGTTCAACTATTAAAGTATTTAATTGTTCAATTACAATTTTTGGATCTAAAGAAAAGGATGGGTCATGTGGCTGACCTGTATTCCTCACTAGTTTTGATTGGAGAACAAGACAGGCCAGAGGGGCCAGGTGTATTAGTATTGTCAACCTTTAAATTTACAATTTCTTTCCTACAAAAATAACAAATTTTGGCTTCTTTAGGTATTTCAGGATATAAACTTAACATCCGAGATGTTACATTTCTCAGTCTGTTTTTATCCCTAATTGTATGATTAGTTATGTTTTGGCAGGGTAAAACAATGTAATTTTATGAATTCCTTTTTGCTTTCCATTATCTGTTTAAACAACTTTTTAAACTTTAGAAAAAGACCATCTCACTAACATCATTTAGGCCTAGCTTATTGTATTTTCATTGTGTTTTTCAAAGAGCTTCAATAAATGTTTATCAAGTACCTAGTACTTACAAAATAATATTCTTGTATACACTCACTAAATATAAAAATACTTTGAAGGAATTAATAGAAGTTATATTTTAACTTATTTGAGCACAAAAGATTGTTTACTCTTAAACACCTACATTATGTACTGACATCCTACTCAAACCAACTGCAGATGCAGACTAAACAATATAAGTCAGTCAGAAGATAGAACTGAGGGTGAGCCTGTCTCAACTTGATTGTGAGGCTCTTGTTAGCTCATGAAACAATCAACAGACCTACCCACTATTAGTACCTTTCATGTCACAACTTGAAGAATCATCTAGAACAGACTGCTGATAATTATTGATGAGTGTATCCTTACATTTTCAAATAAAATGCATTATAAAGTAAATTATAAAAACTATTTCCAACTTAACTAAAAAAAATATTATTTTGTAAATAACTTAATTGTTGTCCTAAGTACATAATTTATTATGATAATAATCACCATTGCAAATAAAAAAAGTGAAGTTAGGATACATAGTATTAATTTGAAACAAAAACTTATAAAACACTTTTTTTTTTAAATTATTATTTAACTATGAACCCGTTAGCCTCCCACTTTGAAATTTTAAGAATCATTTACCAAAAGTATAAACTATTTGTAGGAATTTTTTAAAAATTTTCAAAAGTGCAATTTTTGAGGAAATCAAAATTTTGAATTTAATTTCTAAAAAACACTTTTTATAACAAAGTATGTTGTGTTGTACATCAAACGAAAGAACATTTAAAGCTGAGTAAAATGATACCACTCCCATCTCTCTAGCTCAATTAGGAGAGAAGCTATGGTGATCTCAAAATATGTTGGTTATTTTTTTTTGGCTGATTTTGGGAAACTTTACATAGCAGTAATTTTGAAACCGTTTGCGATATTTGAAAAAAATTGGCATTTTTGTTAATCTCTATGAGGTCAACCTTCATACCATATTTAATCAAATTCTGAGGTGGTCAGGTTTATATCCTGTGTTGATTTGATATTTTGAATGACCCCCTTGCAACCATTTGTAGCCTACATCTTGTTTACAACTGAACACTGGAGAAGTGTAGCTCACATGAACAGCCTACTCACTCTCATGCAATGTCCAAAGGACATGAGGGCATGTCTCTTGATGTAGGTGGGGCATTTCAGATTTACATAAATAGACATTTCACACAAACCAATTTAACAAAAAAAATTCTTTTAATCTTGAAATAATTGGTTTGATGTTATTGGTAAAAGGCTTAAGAACATAGAAAAGCTGCCAGCATCACACATTTTCCCTTTAAATGTGATTTGACAACAAAAATCTGCACACATGAAACAAAAAATCTCCCCTCTCTGTTACCAATTAAAAAAATAAAACATTCCCCACAATAATAATACTACAAACAATTTACACGCATAATGTTACTTTAGTAGTTTTTTTAAACTAATGTAAACAATTTTTAATTTTTTAAAATTAAAATTTAAAGAAAAACATCGTATATACCTCTGTTGCTAAATGTAACAAAATTATCTCAAACAATTACCTTAGTCTTGTGTTTCTTAATTTTACCAAAACCCACATGATGTATAGTTACAAGATATTAAACATTAATTTAATACATTTAAATCTTAGCATTATAACATCCTTTTTTAAATAAACACAAAAACCTTTCTGGTAACAGAGTAGAACAATCGTAACACAGGGGAACACACTAAAATACTGGCTCTATTACATCATATATTGTCACTGTGCAACTTATGGCTTTTCAACAACATCGATTCGGGTTTCAAATTCATAATATATTCGTACGCCTTACAATTTTTAAACTTGATGTATTCAAAATACCCAATACCTGACTATAATTTACATATGAAACATCATTATTTTGTATTTTGAACAACTTTCCACTACCACCAACACTTTTATGTCTCCATTGTCTACACTAGTTTGAGCTACTGCAATGTACTTGTATTTTATGGGTTTTCTTTTACCACCAAGCAGCTCTACAAGCAAGTACTGACCTTTTTTAATGCTAGACAGGTGACGATTCTGAAACACTGGGGATTCCAACACAACATTTTCAAGTTGCACATCTATTTCTTCATGATCAGATTGTTCATTTGCTTCCACTTCTTCACTTGAACTATCATAAACCTCACAATATTTGAGTTTTTGTTTAGTCTTTGCTACACCTAATTCAGAACCACTGGTACGTTTCAACTTTTTGATCTGTGTTAATGAAGTGCTGTGGGTGTTCACACCAAAACATTGGCAAAATCCTTTAACTTCTCATTTATGGCAATTACAACTCACGTCTCGATAATGCAATACTCCTTTTTCTTTAGCAATCAGTTGGTACATTTTCATTGTACCTGCCATGACTGGTATGTTTGAAGGAAGTGCCACTTTGATACAATCAATATCTTCTTTCGTAACCATGAAGAGTTTTATTTGTGTCTCCTTTTGAACAAGTTCAAAGAAGTCCTGCTCATTCTGAATGTCCTGTCTGTTTGCTACAATTCTATCAGCAATACGCTTTAAAGTACCCCCGATCCCATCAGCTGCTCCCCTGCCATGACCTGACTCAAAGTAGGACCAAGTTCCCACACTAAATCCATATTCAAATATTTTATGACTGAAGAGATAAAAATTTTGCTTCTGTCTATATTGAGTACATGGTCCATCAGAAATAAATCATATGGTATTCACACCTTCAAAGTCAGTCTTGATAACTTTAACAAATGGGGATAAGTGTGCCCAAATAGCACTTGGTCCATGATTATATGGAGCAAAATGATACTGGGTTTTGTTTACTCTTGGGTCCATTACATCCAATGTACAAAACTCCTGTGTGGAGTGTAATCTGATTTCTGGAGGCACCCAAATGATGACCCTGTACTTCTTCAGCCAGTTTACGGCTATAATTTTTGCTGAAATCAATGTGAAGTGCAGCTTCGTTGGGATGAAGATTGTCTAGACATGTTCTGTAAGCATGATACTGTTGCTGGATGTTGTAAATGTGCCTTTTGAATCACACTATTTCTTCACAGAACTTTATTTCCTGAAAGGTTATATTATCCGTCTTCTTTTCTTTTATAATTTTTTTTTTTTTACTTTAGTTAGCTTTTTTGGCAGTATTGAGGAGTTGGTTTTTTTCTCATATTTGTCTTCTTTTCTGACCCATTCATTCCACTGAACTTCCACCCTATCAGTATAGGTAAATGTGATTTTTTTTGTTCTTGCAATGAGCTCATTCGTTGTACATACAGTCCTTTGATTTTGAGTTACAGACAGTAAACCAAACTACTTAGATAATTGGTACTACAAGCACCTATGGCTTTGAGGACTGAAGCTTTGTAGGTCATGTTGCTAACACACACACATATATCTTGATTGTCAACCAAAGGTGCTGTAATATAGAACGGTCTGTACTGCGTAAATTTAGTATATGATACCATTCCTATCTCTCTCAGATACTTCTTGTGCAAAGACTTCCTTGTGTTTTTTGCTTATGTTTCGTTAGGGTTTCCTTTTAGCCTGCGCTTGCTCTGCTTACATCATCCCTGTTGTAAAATTTCTGGATACGTATAATACTGTTTGCCACATGTTTCACTTTGGTTTTTGTTTTCTGGATCCTTCCCACTAACCCGAGACACTCAAACCCCACTTCTCTCATTACTTTATACTTTTCCAGCAATTTAGATGAAATTACACGTTTCAGTGTATTTTTTACACAATAACTTTTAGCTAAATTATACTTCTCTTTCATTGACTCGGATAAGCAATGGTATTTAAATAATGCTCTGGATACAAGCTTTGAGCCTGGTGAAACAACACCAGGTAAACATTTCTCCATGAATTGTTTTGTTTTAGAATTTGGTGTCAATTTACTGGTCTTACCAACTTGTGTTGGCGGAATTTTTTGCCCTGTAGCATTTCTTCCTATATTTTTCATTGCTTCTTTTTAATTTTTCAACCTCAGCTTTCAGTTTCAAATTTTCTTTGTACAATTTGCACCTAACTCGCCTCCTTTTCTTTCGTCCTCTTATTTGGTAGCTTCTTTCTGTGTTCTCTTGAACTGTTGAAATTGTAGATTCGGTTGGTGTACTGATGATTGAAGCGCGAGTCTTCCTTTCTGCTTTAGACGCTCACCATTTTTTCCGCTGTGCTCTTCTCTCACGCTCCGACATATCTTGCACCAGACATTTCTTGGCATGGTAGTGATCGCGATCTTTATGCTTGTTTTTTCTCGTTTTTTCTTTGTCTTTTTTCCTCCGCTTCCTGTAAAGTCGCTGTTTCGCTGCTGGAGTCAGTGGTATCTTCTGAAACATTTTCATATTTATAATACACATTTTAAAAGACTGGCGTTTGTTGCTTTTTTTTTTGTCATTTAACAAGTATAAAACATCATAGGCCCTATGTTTTCTCTATTAAAAATTTTGGATTTATTAAGCTGGTGTATTTTAGATTACAAAATACAATATTCCTATCATATGCCTACTTAAGAATAAATTGAATATTTTCAGTGAGTTTGTTAAGTATATGTGACTAAAGTATCCATTAAAAAAATAATTTGAAGGCAGGAATACCAGGTAATAATAAACCACAGACTTACAAATGTATAACAGATCCTTTTCGTTTTGGAATCAACACTGACAACATTATTAGTCCACTCTGTTACTATGTAGCCACTCTGTTACCTTATTAGTGGTAACAGGGGAAAAGTAACAGAAGGGAATATTCAGACTAAAAATTTGCTCACACTTTTAAGGTTAATATTACAAACATTAATATACTCTCAAAATAATTTAACCATTCTGTTTATTAAAACAATACATGAAGAAAATAAAAAAGATTGGTTATTTCACTTTATACTATGGTAACATTGTGGATATGGAAATAATGCATCTTACCTAACTTGCAGTTTGAAGTTGCCAACTCATTTTACTAAACAGTATAATAAACAAAATGGCTACCAAGACAAGCAAGATGTACCAAAAAAATAACCGTCTGATAGAGTAGCCAACCATACATATTAAATTTATGAAAAATTTGCTGCAACAGATTGGAAGTAACTGAGGGGAAATATTACAGGGACAATTTTAAATTGGTGATGATAATGTAAACAATTTAAAAAAAATTAATTCCTTTCAGAAATTATATTTTAATATCATGTTTCTACAACAAGAATATCAGATTTTATATAAAAGTTTTTGCATTGTTATAAGAAGGTTTTCATTGATGTCACCAATGTGCTGGGACATGACTTTTGTAGGGGTGGATCAGCCTTCTCAACTTCATTAAAAAAAATGTATCATATTTATATAGATAAAAAGTAGATTATGTTGTAGAGTATCTCCAAATATATCTGTAGTAATTAACATGACATTATTTAGGCAAACCTACAGATGTAAAAAAAAAATGATTTAATGGGACATGGTATGTACACTTTTATTTGAAATGACCCAGGTGTGTGGTGGCTGTCACACACAGGGACATTTAATTACAATTTTTAACATTTGTTTCCAGGAATATATTTCTTGGGTGTTTTAATAACTTACTAAACTCTCACTCCTGCAAGTTTGTTTCTTCTTGAAACATCCAGTAGGATTGTTTTTCTTGTAATTAATTTGTATTGTTGATTTATAACCTTTGTTTGTTTTCCAGATTAACAAGAATTTATTAAACATGGATATTACAACATTGTTCAGAGCGTGTGTCAAAACAATACGAACGAGAAATAAAGCTTTTGGTTTGAATGGTGAAGTGGAGAAGACCAGACTGTTCAAATCACATACAAAAAGAACAGAGTTCATGTTGAAAGCAAAAGAAGTATTAGGACAGATAACACGATTAAGGGATTTCATTTTTGAGCATAGAAAAGCTTACTTGAACTTTGCGAGTCATTTATCCGATGTACCTCAAATGTCAGATGTTGAACGTGACAAAATAGATTCTGGAGCTCAGCGAATCATGAACACTTGCTCTCACCTGATTAAAGTATTCAAGAAAGAAAGTGATAGGTTGGTTGAACCACCACAGTTAAAGGAGCATCACAAAGCTGTGATTGAGTTGGTCGAAAGTTATTTGAAGACAGTTTGTAAACTTTACTCAGAGCAAAGAGCTATTAGGGTCAAACGTGCCGTGGAAATGCAAAAACTTGCCAAACTGGAGCCGAGCGACATAAAATTAGGCAAAGATTCTTCGTCCGCAAGGATTTCAAAAACCTCAACTGAAAACAAGGAAAATGAAGATCCTGATGGAAGTGTTTTGAAAGATCCTAAAAAATTAAAAGAAAGAAATGAAGATAGTAATCTTTCTCATAACTTATCAGAGGATGAGCAGTTATCAGCTGAAGAGCTGCAGATGTTTGAGTCAGAAAATGCACAGTTGTACAATGAGCTCAATAGTTTGTCTGATGAAGTGAAACAGATTGAAAGTAAAGTGGTTCGTATAGCTGAATTACAGGAAATTTTCACTGAAAAAGTGTTGGAGCAAGAGGTAGATATAGACAGAATTTCAATGACAGTAATTGGATCTACAGAAAATGTGAAGGATGCAAATGAACAGATTAGGCAAGCAATTCAGCGAAATGCAGGGTTACGTGCTTGGGTCTTGTTCTTTCTCCTCATCATGTCCTTCACATTATTGTTTTTGGATTGGTATAATGACTGAGGCTTGTTTGTGCTGTCTTTTGAATTAAATTAAGTTACTCAAATTGTGGTTCATGTATTCTTAAATGCATTTTACATTGCTTGGTTACCAAAAATAATTTTAAAGAAGGCTTGCTATAATTGCTTTCTCTAACTGCATTCTGTACATATATTTTGCATGGCCAATGTTTGTTAATGAATTCACTGTAAACTGATACACCTGATTTGAAAAATTTTACTGCAAATAACACTCTCAGATTGCAGTTGGCAGTGTAATAGGGTTTTATGTGCTCTTTTGCCTTTACATTATTTATGCTGCAGCATTTTACTAGTTACAGCAAGCACTATTTCAAAAAATACCCAAAAAATGTAAAACAAATAATTATATTATTAATGTAAAAGTACCCTGCATCTGATGCTATCTTCAAATCTTTAAAACTCTTTTTACTATATATGTATTAACTCGCTTTCTTGTATGTCTGTTAAGGCCTTATTTGTGTAAAAACTTTTAAGTGGTTTTGATATTTCTATTAAGTTGGATAGCTGTGGATATACAAATTTGTTCCCAAGGACCCACTATAGTCTAGAAGGCCTTATCACCTAAAGCCTCTGTGCATTATTGTTTACTCTAAGCTCTTAAGCTAACATTAAAAGATACTGCAATTTTTTAAAAATTAAATATATATTTTAGAATAAAACTAAGATACATATGTGCATAAAAGAATGTCCCAGTTTTCATTGCTTATTACAACAGTTTAATATTTAGACTATTTACAACAAATCATACCAAATTTAAGATAAATTAACCTAGTTTTTATGACAAATGTTCAATATGTGCACCTTTACTTATACAGCACACATTCAACCTAAAGTCCAATTCTTTCCACATTTCGTTAACAAGTCCAAAGTAATGGAAACAATAGCCTCTTCATTTCTGTCTGTGAACTCGAAAATCATTGGGTAACGGCGGAAAGTAGACATGATTTTTTATAAAATCCCAAAGGAAAAAAAAAATCACGTGGCCTTATGTCAGGTGAACGTGGAAGCCAGTGAAAAAGAGCTCTGTTGTCTCTACCATTACGACCAATCCAACGGTCAGGGACTTTGACATTCAACCACATTTGTATAAAGAGATTCCAATGAGAAGGGGCTTCATCCTGTTGTCAAATAAAGTTTACAAGTTCACCCTCTACCAATTGGGGAGAAAGCCATTCTTTCAACATAGGTGGCGCTGCAAGCGACAAAATAACAAAGCAGTTCTCGCCCATGCGCATATCTAAAACTGTTTGAGTTACTCTTTAATTGTTGACCTTGAACCAACACTACAATGCTTACAGTTGATAATATTAAAATTTATAACCGGAACATTCTTTTATGGACATGTTGTACTTCTCTCAATTTTCTATTTTTTTTTCAGTGAGATAAATATGTTTATAAACTTACACCATAAAAAGTCAACCATATCAATTTTGTTTACTTTTTAAAGTTAGAATTTGTGATTAAAGTGAGACAGATATTCAAGAGGCTGGGTGTGGATTAGCATTATCAGGAATGGATTTTAGGCCATCAGGACACAAGTGTTTTTAAAACATGTTCTTTACCAATCATCCGATTGTGTCTTAACTCCATTGTGTAAGGATATGTTAGATGTATTGCTAATTGTAATTACAATGTAATGTACTGTGATATGGGAAGCATGCAAAAGATACTGTGGGTATTGGTAAGCTATATAAAAGGAAAAACAAATATTCTAAAACAAGCTACAGTAAAAGCCTCAATGGTAAGCCATTACCCTTGCAGCGAGAAGTAACAGCGATGGTGTTTGTTGACTTGCATATGAGATGCAAGTTAAACGATTTTAAGGTTAGGAACAGTTCCATTAAAGCATATTTAGTTGTGACTTTATTACATTGCTGTATCATTATTCAGTCACAGAGTCTAACTAAGCAATGGTTTTTTGAAATGTGTAAATTTTTTAACTTATCATTAAAGTTATAATTACTGCACTAATTTTTGCAATACCTGGGGAGGGCATGGGTTCAATGCCGGCTCCGGAGGTGTTTTCCAGAACTTGGTTTTCTATCCCCACTTTAAATGGATGAATTAAGACACTCAACTACACTCAACTGTTTTGAATTTATTGTAACTAAAATTAAATTAAATAAATACCCAGTGTTCAATATTGATATAAAGATCGGTATAAAATTAATTATTTCTTTCTTATAAATTTTACAATCATAATTCACTGTCATATCACAGGTGTTTGTTTATAATGTCTAGGATTCTTCAATGTATTAAATTAAAACAGCAAGCATCATTTACCACAGGATCATTGTATACAGGATCAAGATACATTATGTAACATAAACATATAATTGTGACCTAACATTCTACTATGTTTTACATTACTACACAGCTATGCAGAAACCTACCAAATTTCTCAGGTTAATAAATATTGTAGAAAAAACCAATCTTCAATATTCAGCATGAAATTTTACATATAATTTTATAAAAAACACTCCTGAAACAAATGAAGTAAGATCATTATTTAATCTCCAACCTAGTTCCTCGCTAATAATAGCTTTAAAGAATCGTGGCCGCAAGCCCATAGCCAGGATTGTGTGAAGACTGAGTCCAGAATCACCATACATAATTTTTATGATCAAGTTTGCTTTATAATTGAATTTTAAAATAAATATTGATTGTCACACTTAAATCTCAGGAAATAGACTTTTAGAACTCCAACGTACACACATAGAAATTTAAGTAATAACTTTACTTGATAAAAGGAAACTGAACATTTATATATTTTGGTGTTTATTTGTCTAACATACTTCGTTATTATTGGTTATTTGATGATTAGGCTAAAAAAAGTCAAAGTATGTATGCAAAGCAGCATTAAATATAGATTACTTGGAAAAACAATTCCTGCTGCTTCTGTGTATAAGGATTATTGGGCTGTAATGGTAAGGAAATACATTATTGCAGCCCACTAAGGATTACAATAATCTTTCTGTAAACTTATGTATCTATGTTGTCTTTGCTTGTGTTTCTTTTGTTTTAAATCCTAGAAGTGAGGGGTCCGAACCCCTCGGGCCTCCCCCGTGGCTGCCACAAGTCACCAGGTCGTCGGCACGCAAAACAATATGTCAACATTGCAACGAAAACGTATGCGAATAGACATTTGTGCCTTCTCTGGTTTGAAATAGTTTAAAACTTGGCCCCTCGACACGAAATTTAACATAGAATATTCATTAATAATAATGCCCAGCATGATAAATTAATGAAAATGCATTTTAAAATACATTTTGTGGACACAATAACACTAGTTTCTACACTCGGTGCTAGAATACACTGGCGGCGGGTTAAAGTTGTTTTCCAACACTACTCACAGAGCACACTCTTTTTATCTTGTGAAAATATCATTGCGTGTGCATGCATGTCGTAAAAATTCACTCATTTTTTCATGATGTGCGCCTAAAGAAGTATAACTTCTATTATAACAAAGTACTAAAATATAGTTTTACTATTATAAAGTTTTATTTTTTAATACCTATGCGAATACTAGGGTTCTGCGAATATTTGTAATTTCCGAATTCAAGTTCGAATTTTTTAATATTTGATTTGTCAATTCGAATCGAATTCATTTTACAATTATTCGATGTGACAAATCTGGCCCGGATACACACTAATATAAAACATCCCCCCCCCCCCCCCCCATGTTTAAAAGAAATGAAAATGGATGATTACATCTTCCACTTACAAAAATTATACAGCGAAACCCCTTATTTACGTTACCGTTATTTAAGTTTTCCCATTATTTGAATCATTATATTTCTGTCCCGTTTTAACCTCATTTGATGTAATGCAATAAATTCCCGTCGTTTACAACGCGCCTATTGCTAGATGCAGTTTACGCCATTCGTTCTGATAAAACTGCTTACTAACTTAATTAATCCTATTACAAAGTAATCTGATGTGTAAATCGTGTTTTAAAGAAGTTTTTAAAAGTTATAACCTTCATCTTTAACGTCTTGGGAGTCACTTTATATCGCTTATAAAAACGTAAGCAGTGCCAGTTTGGTTGTGTTGATTCCTGTATTCCTGTATAGAGCACGCGCACGTAGTCGAAGATTGATATTGATAGCTCGCAGACTGCATGCACGCGCGCGCTCTGTCAGGAACTGAATTAACCCGCACAATCATTATGCGTATAGTTACAAATCAAGTTCTTGTTACAGGTTTCTTTTTTTTTTACGTTGAATAAAATGGTTTTATTGCATCACTCATTATTTTAAATTATTTGGCGTGCTTTCGCAAAGTCTACTTTTTAAACAAACGTACTTTCCATGAATAGGTTTTGTTTTCATGGATTACTTTACATTTTTTTTGCATAATAGTAGCACCCACTGTCTCACTTCTAATTTTTAAACTTGATTTTAGAATAAAATGTGCAATGCTTAAGCGATAAAAATGGTAAATTTATTATTTTTCTTTTGTACAACTTCCTTATGCTGTGATATTTTTATTAATATTTTTATCCTTGAAAGTCAAACATGCTAAATAAGGTAAGCTGTGATACGTTAAGGTGGTACGGTATGTTAAAATTTTTTAATGATCTGTGTTATTTCAATAAATATTCTCAAATTCGATTCGAAAAAAATTCTAAACGCGTGAATTTTTTTGAAATTTGATTCGAACTGAAAAATCACAATTCGCAGATGTCTAGCAAATACATAGGATGTAGTCCTTCCTAGTATGAAATATTCAATCCAATGGACTGAGCTATCTATTTATAATACTATAGCAATAAGATAAACAAATAAAATGTTCATATATTTTCTTGAAATAACATTTGTATAATGAAGTAACTTTTAATTAAAAAAGTAACACAATTTTCCCCTAATGAGTTTTGAACCACATTAATTTAGGTCTTCTAGCGGCTACGCTACCAAGCTTGCTGAGATTTCATAAGGAGTGAGGGCAAATAAATTTCTGCTACAGTTCCACACAGTTAGCTACCCTCGTCCCTGTTTCCCGACTAGGCAGTTTGTACATAAATCAATGCATCTCCAACCAAATGCAGGGAGTGGGCAAAAGTAAATAGCAGACAAACTGAAATAAGGCTTTGCAATTAGCAGTGACATATGAAATCAAATTAAAAGGCAATAAATTGTTTAAATTTATGAAATTTATTTTACCAAGTGCAAATGCGTGCACAAATATATGAACATGGATAATCAATAAGAATTTGCAGGTAAAAATACAACAAAGTTTAAAAATAATACTAGCAAAATGAGAAGTGCAAAATGATTATTATTTATTTGTTTATTTGATTTGTTACATGCCACACCAACAGCACAAGGCTCCAACGGTGGGCACAACATGTAAGACATGTAAAAAAAACAAATACAGTAACAGAACAAAAATAAGAACAAAACAATAAATTATAAGAACAACAAATAGTAGGACAAAAACAAAGACAAGACAACATAACATACAAATATCCATATGAGTGCTTAACTTCTAAAAAGTACTTAAAATAACAAAAATGTTTCATGAGAGTAATAAATGTATAAGTACAGAACATATAATATTATGTGGATAAATACAGTTAGTATCCTTAGATTAATACATCTGGTATTAAATAATTTAGGTAATAACATTAGAGCATAAAGATAATTAATCTTTGGATGCCGAAAGAATAATTTTTTTAACAAGTTTTTTCTCTTTGGTAGGTTGTAAGTGATTAACATACATATTAAAATTGTTAACAAGTCTATATATAATATCATTTGTATTTAAAAGTGTGCACAAAAAAGGTGGGTTACGACTATTAAAAGAAGGAATTTTAATGCCAGTAACATCAAATATATGAGGACATATAAGATTACCATAATAACAATGGAAGACAAAAATGGCATCTAAGATCTTTCTTCTAGTTGATAATGAACCAAGGAGGGAATTTAAATCTATGTTATTGATGGTATTTAATTTTTTGTTAATATAGTCAGATACTTTAGATTGAATCCTGTCAAGCTTTTCAATATCAGTGTTATTGATGCTATTCCATATAATAGAACCATATTCAAGTTTTGATCTTATTAGAGCTGTATAGAGGGAGAGAATAGAGTCAATATTGGAGGTGTTAAAGGTGATAAATTTAATTAGACCAAGTATTTTGTTAGATACCGAGATAATGTTTTCAATGTGAAGATGAAAAAATAGTTTTTGATCCAGTAAAATTCCTAGGTCTTTGACATGTTGAGATTTTTTAATAGGTGAGTTATCAAGTTTGTATTCATATTGCAATGGGTAGGTTTTTCTAGAGAAGGTAATGATAGCAGTTTTTTACATGTTTAGATTGACCAAATTATTTGTGCACCAATTTGCAATTTCTGTAATATCACATTGTAGTAGATAGCTGTCATGATATGAAGAGATTTTTCTATATATCTTTAAGTCATCTGCAAAAAGAGTGCCAACTGAGTTCTTTAATCCAGATATTATATCATCAATGTAGATATTGAAAAGTAAAGGAGATAGTGTGCCACCTTGCGGGACGCCAGAAGGAGTTGGGTGGAGATCTGAACTTATATTCTGTACTGAAACATAAAAGTTTCTGTTATTTAAATAGCTTGTTAACCATGATAAATATTTATCACTTAGCCCAATTTTGGAACATTTGCTTAGTAGTATTTGATGATTAACAGTGTCGAAAGCTTTAGCTAAATCAAAGTAACAAACATCTACTTGACCACGTGTGATGACTTCTTAATAAATAGGATTAAGAAAGGAGACTAAGTTTGTCATGGTTGTTTTACCTGTTCTGAACCCATGCTGTGAATCAGACAATCTATTATTTACGTTAAACGCTAAGTGTTTAAATATTATTTTGGCAAATCCATTTAACAGGGATATAGGCCTATAATTTGAAACAATAGAAGTTTTGCCCTTTTTGTGTACAGGAATAACCTTGGCAATTTTCCATTTATCAGGGTAGATGCTATTTAGAATACTGAAATGATATATATGCTGTAAGAGAGGAGCAAGGATTAAGGAGCAACCTTTGATGATAAAATTTGGTATGTTATCAGGTCCTGTGGACAATGTAGATTTTATGGTTTTTATACTCCATAGGACTAAACTAATTGAGATATTAGACATTGGAATATTGTATGAACAACAAGGAGATATGTTTTGGTTATTTGTGTTATTTGTAGTAACATAGACACTTGAAAAATATTCAGCAAAGGAATTCGCAATTAAATAATTATTATCCGTAATTGAGTTATTAATTTTAATTGAGGGATGCTGACTATAACCCTTTCTCATTATTTTAACATAATTCCAAAATTTTTTAGGGTTTTGCTTAATTTTATTGTTAATATTACAAAGCCAGTTTGTTTTATCCCTACACATAAGTGATTTAGTTTCCTTACGGTAATCTGAGAATAATAAATAGTAAAAAGGATTCAGATTTCATTTATATAATTTATGATAGTGCGATTTCTTCTTAAGAGATTTTATTAGTTGGTTGGAATACCATAGGTAATATTTTTTAGCCTTCTTAATAGTAGTAGGTACAAATAAATCTATAAGATCATTCATTGTACACGTTAAGTAGTCAACCATTGTATTTATATTTTTAGAATTGTATAAAATTGACCAGTCATGGTCCCTAAGAGCAATAAAAAGGCAGAGATAGTCACCAATCTTATAGTTTTTATATGAAGACGATGTATTATCGTTTATTGACATATCAAAATGGAAGTTTATCTCTAATGCAGGATGAAAGCTATCTTCTTTAACTAGTGGTTCCAGAGCTTTGCTAACCAGACATGATTCAATATTAGTGAGACATAGGTCCAAGAGTTGGGCCGAAGGTTGAGTTTGATTAAGCTGAATTAAACCTCTTGCTGATACAAAGTTGATTAATGATCTGGCTTTCGACTTAATATTTGAATGAACTATATTTTGGGTATGCAATTGAGGCCAGTCAATGCCTGGAACATTAAAATCACCAATTATTAATAAAGAGACATCAGAATTCACAAACTTATCTTCAAGGGCTTCAAAGTATGAAGTGTAAGCTGAAGGAGTTGTTTGAGGGGGAATATAGATATTCCCAATGATTAAAGGTTTATCATGTGTTTTTATATTTATCCAGACAGCTTCTATTCCTGGATAGTCATATTCATGCGTAGATGTTACATTTTTGAATTTATGTTTATTAACAGCAGTCAGGACACCACCACCTCTACTCTTCAAAGTTAATACAGGGTCCCTATCAGATCTGTAAATAAGGTAATTATTGTTGAAATAATGAGAATTCAGACTATTATCTGTGAACCAAGTTTCATTTAGACATACTAAATCATCACTACGTGAGATGTTTTCAAAAAATTCAATTGCTTTGGTTCTCAAGCCTCTTACATTCTGATAAAATAAAATAAACTCCTCATTTTTAAGTTTCACACTGAACTAGTGAGAAGCCCCTCCAGGCGCTAAGACAGAAGTAGGAGCAGATGTAGGCTTAGAAATAGCAGTAGAATTAGTTGCGATGTTGCAGGTAGAGGTGTTTAGTTCCTCGGTAGTGGATGAGTTGCTCAAGATTTGTTCTGGGTGTAATTTACCATAGAAGGGGCTTATTAGGCAGCCGCTGGGCCAAAACACAATGTTATTAATTCGACTGAAGTCCTCTTCTAAAACCTGAACATGGAAGGAGGCATATGAATTGAATTTAGTTTTCATCTTCGTTACTTTAATATGATCTAAGTTCAGTTCACTTGAAATGTATTCTACAATTTCTTGTTCTTGTACACTTGGGTCGAAACGAGTCACAAAAAGAGCTTTCATTCTTTTGGGTGCTGGTTTGGGTAACATTTTAAGTGTAGAAATGTTACGAATCCCAATTTTCATAGGAGTTTTCTTCATTTCCGTTGAACGTTTAATGTCACTGGTATCTCTTGTGTTGGACTTGCGCCTGTGTTCGACTAACGTGAATGGTGTACTGTCGACACGTTCTTTGTCATCGTGTCTCATGACGCAGCGGGATTCCTGCTGACTGGTAAGTAGGTCACGCGGCTGGCTGCGATTTACCGTGTCCCGTTGAGAAATTACACGTTCCGCTGTCTTGTGAGTGGAAGAATTCTTTATTACTTAACTATAAGTTGCATTATGGTCTTTACCTGATGATAAATGTTCCTTTATTTGTATCATTTCTTGCTTAATTTTGACAGTTTCTTCTCTGGAATCAAGGAGTAGCATTTTTAACACGAGGTTCTCACTTTTTAGTTCATCAACTTTGACACTTAGAGAATTCACTAGATTATATAGAGCTTCCATATTTATTTGATCTGACTTTAATGGTTCGATACGCAGCTCATACTTAGGTTTATCACATGATCCCGTCGCATTAGTAGGAGTTTTTTTCTTGGGTGATCGAAACATACTCGGATGAGTTAGATCGTGATTAGAAGTACACACATCATTTAGGGTTGAGGGGAACCCCAAGAAGTCAGACTGATTAAGTAGCGAATTATTAATACTGATTTTGTCACAAAACAACAGATATACACGGAGCGCGATCGCACACACACGACCGTCCGCTTTGAACACACGGCGGCGCGTGATCCATTTTGATATAAACAAATAACTATAAATGTAAAACTTTTCAATATTTATAAATACAAATAATTTTACTATTATGTTTGTAGTAAGGGTCCTGGGGGCACAGATAAGCAAAAAGTCTATGTTTGAATTCAGTAAACGTGAGATTCATTTTTTATTAAGCTGGCCAGAAAAAGGAAATTTATAAACAGTTTCTCACAAAACATCGTGTAATCCATACACCATCCTGCATTATGCTGTAAAGTTCTAAGATTCAAGTAAAAAATGTTCAAATGCAGTGACGTCACTCTGTATGCATTTAAAAAAAGTCAAAATGGCAAACACACAGGCGAGTTGTGGCGCGAAGGGCAGGCAAGTTTTTACATGATGATCCACTTACTTGTAGTCCAGTGTCGTCAGCATGGCGTAGAGCAGAGCATACTTACGAACCGTAGCACGGCACATCTTCTTACGACCTCACACTTTACGATCCTTGATTTGCATGCGACTAGACCCATGGCAAAGTCAACCTGGCCCTCACTCAACTGCATCACAGTAGACAGGAGAAAGTACACATGCCATTCAGTGAATAGCCAATGCAGTAGCACTATAAATTCTCGTGCACTCAAGAATTCGTAAACCATTGTTCCGCTCCAAAGTCTTTATTAGATATATTGTGTGGACTAAAAAGGGCATGCCCACTCAAGTGATTCACTTGCGCCTTGGAAACTCTGTGGGCAGAGCGCGATGAGTCCAGTCTGACGCGCATGACTCGACCCACAGTTCCAGTTTCTCCAGCCTGCCACCTCCGTGCACGGGCGCTAGTGTCGCACGTCACACGAAGAACACTTGTATCAAAAGTTTCACAAGTGAAATAAATAATCAAACAGTAATTGGCACCCTACACAGATACTTAAGAAACTAAGAAGCTAATAAAAATATGAATCTTTCAGCACCTACCGATGCTGCAGCCAACCCTGGGTAAACAAAAGTGGTGAAGTAAAATACTAATGGTAAAATAAATTAAATAAAAATTGCCAACCAAAGTTTTTTTATATAAAATTAAGGTAAACTAAAATATGTTAAAATTAACACAACAGAAAAAACAATGGAGAAAAATAAGCCAGTGGCATGACAATACCACAGAAGAATTGGCAGTATAAAATTTTAATGCCAGTGTTACTGAAGTTTTTAAAAACTTCAGATTACTTTTTACTATGACTTATTTTAATTTACCATAAATATATTCCAGGGTAGTTTCACTATCAAAAAGTTTCATTTGGCACACCAATACATTTGGTATGTCTTCTGTTTATTAAAGTGACTATAGAGTTTATGATACATGTGGGTCCACCATGATCTTATGAAAATTTTGTTGCATGGTGCGTGCACATCATAAAAATTCACGCATCATTTTTTCATAATGCGCCTAAAGAAGTATAACTTCTAAAAATAGTCATATGTTAGAATAAGCTGAAAATAGCTTATCTGTTTCATAAATGCTTGCTTATTATATTAACATTTAGTCAACTGGATTGTATATAAGCTAGTGGGTCTGATATCACAAGTAAGTGGCGAGAGAGCTTTTGCATGGGAGGCTGTTGAAGGTGGTAGCTCTGAGGCCTGCCATCTAGCGGACATCGCTGGAAGATCTTACAAAACTCTCTGTCGCGCTCTCCACAGTTTTCCTTATAGGCCAGTCAAAAAGAGGCAAAGTAAACACTTTTTACCAGCAGACCTGAAAACTTGATAAAAGGGTAATTCGAGGACGCTGAATCGAATGGTGTTAATTTTTTTGAAATTGGACGTGAAGTTTTTGGAGAAAAGGGTTAAAAATTGGTTTGACTCAGTTTTTCTCAGAATCTAGGCATTTAAGCGAAAAAAGTTTCAAACAAAAGTTGTGGAGAATCAAAAAATACATTACAAAAGTTCCCAGGTCCATCTTCGTATTTGTAAACATGAGCGAGAAATATAGGGGAGAAAGTATTAAAGCGTAATTGTAAAAGTGGGGCTAGTGTGCGGGCGAGCGTACGTGTGAAATAAACACAAACTAAGGGTCTTCGGCAATTCTTGGGCCTCTATGTCATGACTAGCCAGTGCGAGTGACAGACGGAACCATTTGACCTCTCTTTTTTATTATCTCACGCGTTAGCGAGTATTTTCAGTCTTTGGCCATCAGGTGTCGAGCGTTTTATATATATATATATATATATATATATAGAGGCATATAAGCGCGCCGTTTTTAAATCGAATTTGATGCTTATGGCACGTTTTCTTATTTATTTTTAAAAATAGTTAACCATAAATATATAAAAATACAACAATATTTAATTTTAACAGAAACTAATAGTTTACGAAACCATTATTCTTCAGCCAAGAGTAAAAATAATAAAATAATTTTGTGCCTGGACATTAAATTATTTAAAAATAATTAATTGATAATAATTTATGCCTCACAAAAATTTATTTGTTCATCAAATTGAATGAGAATTATTTTTAAGATGAAATTGAAAATTTAAATATTATTTCTATTAAATTATGCATTTTATAAAATTTTATGTATAGATTTTTGCCTTATAAAATATTTATTTGTGTATCAAATTGAATACATATTTGCAAAAGAAGAATTTTATGTCCATACATAAAATTAATTCAAAACATACAGTAAAGGATACTAAAAACCTGGAATTGATTTTTTGTCTGGATATAATTTTAGTTCATTTTTATTATGGTATAAGAAAACATTAATGCCTTTTTTCAGCTTCAAAGTCGTTAAATTTGCAGGAAAAAAATTTAATGGGCCACAAAATAATTGTAATTTAAATTCGATGAATTAAAATTATACTACGACTGCGTGCTATTTCAAATTAAAATTTAAATACCACAATTATAATAATTCAACTAATTGAAATAAATTTTATATCGCACAGATTTTGTATTGGGCCCACACAAAATATTCATTGCCAATTGCATAATTAAAATATTTAAAATCAAATTAACTCACGAAATTCTGTCCAGAAATTAAAATTCTGTACAAAATTATAATTCTAATAAAATTATATACATAATTTTAATTCTCACATTACAATTCGGGGCATTCAGATGTGTTTATAACTTTAATTTGAGAATTAAAATTATTGAAAATATTTTAAATAAAAAAACGTGATAGTCCTATGAACAAGGTGACCGATCAAAAACGGGGCGCTCCAGATTTGTGTATCGAATTGTGTGCGTTTCGTGTATAAATTGTTATTACTGTTGTAATTGTTACAATTTTTTTTCTTTTTTTGTAGAATTGTCTATTGAGCGGTAGGACGATTCAGAGCAGAAAATTTGTTTCAACGTTATATATCTCGGTTTGCAAACGTCTTGTGCTGTGTGAGTTTTGTATGCTGCATCCACACACTTCTAATGTTTTTTTTTATTCCAAAAACTATATCTAGGGAAGTTCAATATACACATATATTATTTTCATATACAATTATAATTGTAATCGAAAGAACTCGGTTATATTAGATACACTTAGAATTTCTATAAATTTTCGGTTATTGATTAATTAATTATTGTTTAATAATTTATTATTATTCTTTATTAATAATTCTGTTTCAATTAGTATTTCTTTATTAATGGTTAATAAATTCAAGAAATTAATTTTTTATCATTTAATAATTGTTAATCAATTAACTATTGATTAATAATTATTGTTTAATAATATGTTGTCAGTTTATTAAATTTAAGTACTAAACATTATTATTTAATAATTGTTAATCAATTTATTATTGAATAATATATTAATGTTTAAAAATTTATTATTTTAATATAATTATAATAAATTAAAATTATATTAAAATTTTTGGTTGTAAGGAATGAATTTTTCATTGCAAATCTTGCACGAAGTTGAACGTTCTATGAGCTTTTTTTTGTTAATATTTTGGGAACGTGGATACATTTTGCTACGCTTTTATTTTACACGTGGTCGACACGTGGTTCTCAAAACAATTGCTGTATGCACATGTTTTTATATTGTAGGAGGGATCTTTATATATTCTGTTATGTCTACAATATTCTAGTTTAGACATTTTATTATTCCTTTTTCTTTTATTTTAGAAATCTTAAAGTTTCCAAAAAAAACTTTTAAAGATATGTTGAAATGTTTGGGTAAATCTTTTTTTAATGTATAAGCAAACTTATTAAGCGGACATTTAGATACAGTTGTGCTTATCTAAGCGGGTATAGTTTGAAACTCTTAAAATATTACGTCTTAATTCTATTCCGTGTAAACAGTAATAGAAAAAACATTAAAAATAATAATTAAAAATATATTAAGGAAAGACTTGCCCAAAATTAGTAAATGCTTTCAACAAAAATAAAAGTACAACGTTAATTGTTTGAACTCTAAGATAACTATAATCAAACTCTAATGAGTTATAATTAACAAAATTTTAGTAACAGTTGATGACTGACTACAAATTTTCAAATAATAAGAGATGAGATATTTAAAATTATAAATAAATAATTATTAATTATTAAACAATTTTGGTTTCAGAAACTATTAGTTTCTATTAAAATGAAATATAGTTGTATTTTATTTATTTATGGTTCACTATTTTTGAAAATAAATAAGAAAATGATGAGCCATAAGCATCACGATTCGATTTTAAAACGGCGCGCTTATATGCCGATATATATAGATACGTACTAGCTTTTACCCGTGGCTTCGCTCGCGTTATGTCCTTAAATAAGTATCAAAGATCATTGCAAAGAAAATAAAATAATATGGTAATTTTTTTTTATTGCGTGACTGGAATCATCAGTATTTTAAATTCTAACATCCGATTTAGCTTAAAAAACTGAAAACATGCTTTATTAAAATATGTTTTACTATTACAAAAAAAAAATTTTAATCCTAACATTTTAAAAAGTTCAAAGTATTAACGTAGAATAAAAAAAAATAATTAATTAATATTCTGCCCCAATTGTGTGATCCGAAGCCTCGTTCTATTACATAGTCGAGGAGCATCTAGATTTCGTATAAGCGTAACTTTTACATTTAGTTTCATTTGAAGTTTATGTGAGGGTACACCCGAAAGTTCAAGTAAATTTAAAAACTCCGCAGGATAAGGTATTCATGATTGTATCTATTGACAAATACTTCTTCATTTCCCCTTGCACCTCTTTTAAAATATAAGTGTAGATTTTATTAACAATATAAATTTTTTAGCGCCAATACATATTGCTCTTGCGTACAACCACCGATCACATTCAAATTTTGCTTCAAGTCTGGGAAAACTTGAGTAATTAGATCCACATTTTTTCCACTAAATTACAAAATTCTCTTGAAAGTAAAATATAACTTTCAGCAAAATGTCCAAACAATAATCACTGAAGAAAATAGACACCTAACCTCAAAAATTTAAAAAGTTTAAGTATTGGTTGAAAAATAAAATTAAATAGTAAATTGACCGCCAGTATTATATTAATAAATTGGCAAATTATTTAATTTACTCTTATTGAAATCCCAGATGGCGTTAAATTTCATTCAAATTACTCAAATTCGCAGTCGGACGATCATACATACAAATATCAATTTTTTTGCCCATTGGAAAAAATATTGTTTTTTTTTTTTTAATATAAAAAGTGTCTTATGTCCTTTACTATACCCTTGAAAATATGCGCAATAAATTTCATTATGATCGTTTGAGTAGTTTCTGCGTGAAAGCATAACAAACAAACAAACAAACAAACTCACATTTATTATAATAATTAGTAAAAATAAGGATATAGAACGCTCGACACTCGACGGCCAAAGACAATAAATACTCGCTAATGCGTGAGACAATAGAAAGAGAGAACAAACAGTTTCGTCTCACTCGCACTGGCTAGTCATAACGGAGAGGCCCGAGAATAGCCGAAGACCGTTTGTGTTTAGTTCTCACGTACGCTTGATAGCACACTAGCCCCACTTTTACAATTATGCTTTACTACTTTCTCTCCAATATTTCTCGCTCATGTTTACAAATACAAAGATGGACCTGGGAACCTTTTTAATGTATTTTTTGATTCTCCACAACTTTCGTTTGAAACTTTTTTCGCTTAAACGCCTAAATTCTGAGAAAAACTGAGTCAAACCAATTTTTAACCCTTTTCTCCAAAAACTTCACGTCCAATTTAAAAAAAAATAACACCATTCGATTCAGCATCCTCAAATTACCCTTATATCAAGTTTTCAGGTCTGCTGGTAAAAAGTGCTTAATTTGCCTCTTGTTGACTGGCCTATTAGGAGCGGACAGAGGGAAGCAAGCCACAAAGAGAAGCATTCTCCCCCACCCCGTCTGTAATCCTCGCAGCCTGCAGCTATAAAGCGATAACCGGCCCAAACCAGGCTTTCTTGCGTTTGGCCCCCGCAAGAAACAGTAGACCTAAAAATGCACAATTTGTGAAAAATATTATATAGGTTAATTTTTGCCCTGCGGTAGAGTCGACTATGCTTAATAACATACCAAAAGTTTACCGCTGTAGACCTTGTTATATCACTAAAAACATGCATTCAAGTCCTAGATGACAGCTACTTAGAGCAGTCGATTTAAATGCTTTCCATTTACGCTGTAGACTTTCCATAAATTTACCAAAAAAATCTAAAAATGTTATTTTAATAATTTGTGTTAAACAATCTTCCAATTATTAATACCTATTTAAAGTAAAATTTAAGTCAAATAATTTATGCAATAAGTTTTTTTTTTTCAGTCAAGGACATAAAAGCACAATTCTCATGTAAATTAAGGTTTCAATGTAATAATCCCTTCAATGAAAGTTGTGGCTTATTTATTGAACTTTAAAGTGACATATTTTTCAAGAGGCTAGCTTAATTGATTGAATTGCTAGAGCATTCCAACTGTAGCAATGTAGTATAAGTACTGCGACAGTGCTACAACCGCAAGGACTGGGGTGACTTTCGCTCCCATGAAATTGACGGTTTCTAATCTCTGGAAAATTTTTCCTGAACTGAAATTTAGTACAGTGGTAATAACATTTTCTAGTAACACGTGAAAGGTTTACCTTCGCAAACCTTGTGTGTCACACTGAAAATGTGCAGTTCAGTCCTAAATAATAGTTTCTTGCAGTACTCCACAATAATGCAATCTGCAAACATTATTATTGTAGAAATTCAGTACCTCCAACCAAAAAAATTGAAAATAATTATAGTACACGACAAAATTGAAATTGGTTTCAATATGTTTTACTAAATATGCAAAATATTCGTATTAGGAAAAAGAATTTTACTGAAATTCACAGTGAACGAAAATATAGATTACATAAACATGAAAGGCCTGATGTGAAAATCACTTAAGCAAACTTTGTTGCATATTTCTTAAGCTTTAAAATGGTGAATCTGTTAAAGAATCTACAATAATCACCAGAGCGGTCAGATCGTCGCAGAGTGTGCGTTGCTGGGGGTTATGCCAGTTGTGTGGGTTGGGGCTTTTTAATCCCAGGAAACAAAGATGTGACTGACTAGGTCAAAAATCACTAGTAAATTGCTTCAATTAAGTATTGTTAGTAGATTTAAAGAGGTTTAATTTTTATTATATTACACCATAATAACAATATTCCTTAAGGTAGGAAGTACACACGAGTCATTCCATATCAAATCAACCAATGAAAAATTAATTTAGAAACTTCATGTTTCAGATTTATATGATTTTTTGTATTTTGATAATAAGAACTTAATACATTATAAATCCATTTTTTTAAATTTATATCTTGAGTAGTTTTTTCGTATTAAATTTTTAAAAAATGCCAAACTAGCCAATTTTAGCAATGTTTTGGATCACACAAAGACCTGTATATTTCCAACGAATGGTGCTAGAAGGCTGTTAGACAGCTCATTTTAAATGTAATTGAATGGGCTTCAATTTGATATGTAACTTGACCAATGTCAAAAAAAAAATATATTTTTAATTGTTTTCAAAATTTTTAATATTGAATTTCTAAAAAACACCATTTTCAATTTTTTTTAAAAAAAAGTATGTTATTCCTACATATATCGGTTAGACTTGTGCCAAATTTCAAGGTGGAGAATCGATGGGATCATGAGTAAATAAAAATGAGACGTTTAGTAGATGCTTAAGGGGGCATGGTATATAAATAAATGTGTTAAGCGTCAGTTGGACGTTATAGGTTTTTGGAAGACAACATTGAAAAACTGCAAAACAACAATCCTACATAATGTTATTTGTTAACTTTATTAGCAGACGTCCCAAAATGACAATTCTCTAGCGTTGTTTCTTCCGCAGCAATTAAATGTTCGAAATTACCGAGGCAGAATTTTTGGCTTCAAGTAACCTTCAGTTTTTAATTAATGCATTTAGCTCTTGTTTAGATACCATGCCGCCTTAAGAAATAGTTACAGCAAGGAAGAGTACCATAATTTTACTTCAAATTTTGACTTAGTAAAGTAGGTATTCAAATTTTATTGTTATAGACTAAACATTTTTTACAAAATATAAAACACGGATAACAAATCTTACCTTACATTCATCCAGTGTTCTTTGATTAAACATTTGATCAATATGATATTACAAAGCACTTGATCTTGCTGAACAGATGTAGCCTAAATTCAAAGCACATTATCTTGCTGAAAGGATGTAGCCTAAGTTATAACTGACAAAACATATAATTGCTTATGAAAAAATCTGTTTAGTATATATTTAATTATTTACATTTTTCACTTAGGTTGTGGCATACTTTGTTCAAGCAGCATTTCTCTACAATCTCTTCTTTAGTGAGTGTATAAGTTCTCCCAGTTGCTGTACAAGGTTCAACCTTTTTAAGAAGATCTTCAGTTCTAATGTCTAGTATATCGGCTCGTGGTGCTGGATAAAACAAAAGGAAGCAGCAGGTCCTTTAGGATGTAAAAAACTGACTTTAACTTCATTATTCTCATTATTTTTTGCCAATATACATGCAAGCCACCAAAAGTTATCGTATTTCACAGTACAAACCCAGATTCTACATCTTCCAACATTGGCGACATGCCTTCTGGTGATACAGGAGCTTCTATTTTTTTCTGTGTACTTAAAGAATACAGCTTTGATTCCATTTGTGATTCAGATATAGGTATTATAGCATGGATTTTGTGTGTTCCTTTGACAGTCTTTGTGCCCTCAAAACGTTTTGACAATCTTTTTTGGTTCTCATTATGGTCATCAATGGTGCAGTACTTAAATTTTATTCCTGAAATGTTACTTCTTGCAAAAACATACAGCTGCAGTGGTGTCATGATTTGTTCATTATATGGTCTCTGTAAACTAGCTTTAGTTGCAAGTCTTTTCACAGTGCCTCCAAGACCATCGCAAGCACTTTTCCCATGTGATGTGGCAAAGAAATGCCACTCAGCTTGGATTCCAAAATCTTTTTTGTGTAGACAGAGATTTAAAAAATTTTTTCGGTTTGTGTATTGACCTGCGCACCCATCTGAGAAGTAAATAATTTTTTTCAAATCAACAATAGTTTCTTTTAACACAGCTATCTGATTTGTTTGGAAGAGGTTGAATGCTACAGTATTGTGGATTAAACATTCAGAAATGATGACATAATTTAGGTGTTTTACTGCACCACTATCTTTGTAGTAAACTACAAAGGGATGAAGTGTTGCTTGGCTGTTAGTCCAATGGTAAGACTGCACTTCATCCTGTAGTACAAAAGAATAATTTTCAGCGAAGTCACACGTAACAAGGACTTCTCCTTCTTTCAAGTTTGATTTGGTTTCATTATAAAACTGCTTCTGCACAAGAGAAAATGAATGAGTGGGTTTTCAATTTTAACAAGGCTCCAATGAACTCTTCTATAAATTCATCTTTATCTTTGATGAGTGTCTCTAATGTGGATCTGTCTACAGACAACCATTGTTTGTATGTTATATGATCAACCATTTCATCTTCAAACTTAAGGATCAGAAAATTTTTCAGTTTTTCTGTCCCAGGGCATTCTTTACAAATACTGAAATAACAATCAGGTGATGGAGGATTACACATGATTTTGTACAAGCAGTTCTGGTAATTTTGCAATGTTTCTTCATCTCCATCTAATACAAAGTTGTTCATTTTGGACGCAGTCATCATCAACTTGACATTTTGATGAATAAGGCATACACAAACTGTATGGGTTCCACTCTTCCCGGCTAAAATGCAGTTTTGTGGCCTCAACTCACAAAATTTTGAAAAGCCAATACAATTTGTTGGGTATTCCCCTTTAAACACATTATACATTTCATTAAGATTTATCAAAATCAGCTGCTTTTGCAGGTGAGTTTTTTGTTCTCCGTCCTTCCGAACTGCAACAACATCTTTCTTTCCAGGCATTATCCTGCTGATATCATCCCTATTATAAAAATTGGTGACAAGCTGAACTGTTTCTGGATTTAATGCTTTCCCTGGTTTAGGGTTGGGGCTTGAGAGACAACCTTTTTCTTTCACTAGTTTCTTCACGGCTCTAGCCACATAATCGCTAACTCCAAACTCATTTACAATTCTTTTTCGAGTCCAGCTTTGAGGCAATACTGATAGAAGCATCATTTTTTCACTTCTACTAGTGAGTTGAGGAAACTTTAGTTTTAACTGACTAATAATCTCAGATTCATCCTTTTGATTTTGTGATTTTTCAGTATAACATTCTGTTTGAGGCCCAATTAACGTCTTCTCAAATGTTGCTTTAACTTGTTCAAGTTTTTGTTTAGTGTAAGAATGACTTTTAAGTTTCTGTTTCTTGATCGGGGATTCTCCTACCAGCTCCAGTGATTTATTTAAAAACTCTAATGATGAATCAGTATCTATATAATTACTGTCTTGTTTACTACTACTATCTGACATTACAACGTCCTGATCATTACTGCTTTCATGGTTTGAGTCTTAACATTTTTTAAACTGCTTGTTCAGTTTTATTCTACACCCATCACAAATTTTCATTCCTTCCACAACATCTTCAAATCCCAAGGAACACATCCAATTAGTTACATTTCTTAGCTTACCTGACTGATTATGTCCTTTTTGTTTGAAAGGATTACAACACTTCACTGAAAACACTACCCAATTTATCTTTTCATCTTGATTAGTCATGGCGAAATAAAACACAACACAGACTGCAACCACTAAACCTAACCTAACATAACCTAAAAAGTACTTTTAGTGAAATGGACAAACTCAGCCACTCTTAGAGGAGTTTTGGAATAAAGAATAACTTTTATATCACTTTACAAGGCCAGGAATAAATTGACTCAGTATTTTAAAACTGCAAAATTGCATACCTACTCTAAAGTAAGGTAAAGTAAAACAAATATAGGCTACACAAGTCATGATTAAACAAAAGAGCCTCATTAAATATCCAGTTATATAGGTAGATAAAGAACATTGTTGTGCAGCAGCATGGAAATCAGTGCAGCCACGAATTTAAACACAAATTTCCATTGTTAGTCATTTAAAAAATGTTACTGGCCTTACCTGAGTATTTAGCAGTCTTAGCACAGTCAACATTTTTTCTAAATTTTATTTACTCATGATCCCATCGATTCTCCACCTTGAAATTTGGCACAAATTTAACCAATATATGTAGGAATAACATACTTTTTTTAAAAAAATAATCGAAAATGATGTTTTTCAGATATTCAATATTAAAATTTTTGAAAACAATTAAAAATATTTTTTTTTGAAGTTGGTCATGTTACATATCAAATTGAAGCCCATTCAATGACCTATAAAATTAGATGTCAAACAGTCTTCTAGCACCATTGGTTGGACACCTACTAGTATTTGAGTGATCCAAAACATTGCTAAAATTGGCTATTTTTGCAATTTTCAAAAATTTATACAAAAAAAAAACTACTCGAAAAAAAAAATAGATTTATAATGTATTTAGTTGATATTACTAATATTCAAAACAACATGAAAATCTAAGGTGTAGAGGTTAAGGCCTCTGGTTGATTTCATATGGAATGACCCACACACGAGAACTAAGAGTTTTTTTTGTAAGTGACCATGTGGACAGGATAAATTACAATCAACTACGTTTACAAAGTAATAGAAACATTCACTTATTTGTTTGTATTGGTTCTGATTTAAGTAGTTAGTTTTTTAAATCATGTTTTTTAATTTTGAATATAGCTATTTATTCTTGATAATGTACATACTGAAAACATATTCTAATATGATATGCTCCATTCGCAATGTGATGTCATATGTCTAATCATTAAAGAGTATGTGACTTTATATCTCATTAGTGATCCCGTTTTCCTATTCCAAACAGTTACCAGACAAATTTAAAAAAAATCCTTTATTTTGGCTTTATGAGAAGGGATGACTAATTATTGTATGTATAATTATTAAATTTTAATATTAAGGTGTTCTGTTAACCATTTCTAAGAAACAAGTTCAATGCAATTTTATGGAGCCATATCAAAAATCCTTCACAAGAGAAAAGTGATCAAAAATTATCTTACTAGTGTTAATTTAACTCAAATACAAATTTAATACATTAACTTCTGAACTTGGACATCAGGGTCACGTGTAACACATGTCGTGCAGGTTTGATGCAATCAGAGCACCGCCACAGGACCGTACACACTACAATCCAAATCACTGTGCTAGAGTCTTTACACAGAAAAAAAAATATTTTGTACTTCTAAAAACAATTCCTTTGGAAACCAATTTTCAAAACATAGTTTGTAATACTACAAGAAAAATATTGTCACGTTCCAGAATTTTTAGTATAGCCGCCTTTAAATTTCTGTCTTGGTGCAGACTGGTTGTGTGTTGCCACAGCTGAACGGTGGCACAACTCTGTGACACGAGTGCGTGGCAAGCCTGGGAAGTGGTTGTGCTGGCATCGCACATACCGATGTGTAGCGTGAGCCTGACCACTCGTCCGTTGCTGCCTCGTGCTGACGTTTCTGGGTCGCTCTATGGTGAAACAGGGGGCACTGTCCCTCTCAGCGCGAGCGACTTGGGGTCAACTCAGCTAGTTAGTACCCTGATAGCAAAATTAGGGGCCGGTTGCACCGAAACCTCTGGAAAGTAGGAGGGGTGGACGTGTTTTTTTAAGCTCGAGTTAGTGAGCTCGGTGCTCCTGGGTGAGCTGAGTGTTTAAAGGTAAAATGGCAAGTTAAATCTACAATGAGAACAGAAGCAGGGAAGCCCCAGAATGTACATGGAGATCCAGTTATTGTAAGTTTAAGTTTTTATCTAAGACTCACTTGATAGTAACTTAGTAATTAAGTATTTTGTTTTAAGAATCTTTAAGTGCCTAGTTTAGGGATGTCTACTTCATTAGAGTTCTGATACTCCCTTAATCACAACTGGTCCCGTTATTGAGAATGTAATGATTGTTGACACCTAAAGTAATTATTTCGGAAACTGAAACGTATAAGACTGTTATTGTTCATCTTTTAGTCTCGATAGAAAATGTGATTATTGGAAATAATTTAATGGATGGCTATAAGATGATTTTTATTCTCAAGTCACATAATGTCTGTCAAGTTCCACAGTTCGCACTCCTCACTGGAGCTATGCTCAAGAGTGGTTCGCCCCTTACTCGCACCTGTCCACACTCATACAGTCTCGCGCCACTCAGTTGTCGCACTCAATCTCGTCGCGCCACTCTCAATGGCTCTCACCCTCTTCTCCGATGTCGCACTTCCCTTCAATCGCGGAACTCTCCGAACTCTGGGAACTGCCACGGAACTCGTCGCAAGACTCCTGCAGAGGCCAGTGTCGCTGCTTGAGTACCTGTGGCGCCCTTCTCGAACCAACGAGAGAGGCTGTGATGAGTCGCGTCATCCTGTTCCGACGTGACCCCCAAAACATCGAGAATGGAGACGCTTATTCACACCATTCCACGCGGCGGCCTCTGTAAGCCCGAAATTCCCAGGCCGCTAAAGGTGATAATAGTCAGAGGCAGGATGATGCGCAGGGAGTGGAGGGGGAAGGGGGTAGCGAGGCCCCTAATCCAGCCAGGCAAGCATTGCATGCCTTGCGTCAATGGATGACGCGTGACGATAGTGGCATTGCGTGGCCGCCAGCCTGATCCAAACTTGGCATTACAGTCTGGCCTCTTGCCTTCGTAACAGTATGTTGTTAAGCATAGGCAACTCTTAACACTGTAGAAAATTTCAACTTCGGACAAATTTTACACAGTTTTGTGCCTCTTATGGCCTTTTGTTTCCTGGACTATTGTGTTCAGCCTGCACAGGAAAAGAAAACCTATAAATGCACAACCTATGAAAAAATGTTCACAGCTGAATTTTTTCATTGTGGTAGAGTCAACAAAGGGTTAATAGCATTCCGTAGGTTTACCATCGTACACATGGTGCATCACACAGAAAAAGTATAGTCAAGTCATAAATGATGGCATCTTACAGTGTTCCATTAAAATTATTCTTATTAATGCAGTTACTACAGTAAACTCTAGGTAAATAAAACCAAAATATTTTAACAAATGGAGTCAGGACTGCGACACGCGCCAGGTTCAGAGTTGGTTGGTGGACCTGCACAGCCACTGGCGTCAAGCGCCGTGTCACATGCTGTACACTGACGTAAGGCATGCCACGCGTGCCTGGCCGCACTTTAAGTGTCGCTACCCCCACTTTCCTCTTCTACTCCCCAAACATCGTCCTTGCCAAGCGCTATTATCTATTGCTGAGCGAACTTGGGAATTCAGTGGGTCACTGTGCAGTGGCGCAAATAAGCGCAGCCTTTCTCAATGTTTTGGGCGCTGGGATGGCCCAGAATGACGCGACTCGTCACAGCCACTCTCGTCATTTCAAGAAAAGCACCTCAAGTACTTAAACAACGATGCTGGCCTCCGCGGCAGTTCTGCGAGGAGTTCTGCAACGAGGGCCATGATACAGTCAAACCTCTCTGAAACGACCCCTCACGGTTCCCAGGAATAGGGTCGTAATAGAGGGGGGGTCGTAATAGATGTTTTCCGAAATTTTCAGTTCATTTCAACCCCCCCCCCCCCCCTTCCCGCACCCCTACTCGCCAAGAAACCAGCCATACAATGGCAGGATGCTGTCGCTCACAATGCTAGACGGCTTTGCTTTAAACCCACTTCAACCTTCATGACAAGTCCCTAGCCCTACAGGCCACCTCTAAAGAAAATATATCAAAAGACAGTTTATTTTTACTGGTTAGTTTACATGTACGTATTCTGCTTGCCGTAGTTAAATACACTAGAACCCCGATGTCACGAACCCCGGATTTAACGAAGCAGTGATTTTACGAATATATTCTTGAGAACCGTCAAAAAATTGGACATATTGACCAAAATGTTAAAATCAGAAAAGAAAAAAAAGAAAAAAACGAAATGAAAGATCATTAAAATCTGATATTTTAACACACAGCGTATTTTTGTGCCGGCTTTAATACTTCCAATAATGTTCATGTAAGAATAACAAAAGAATAATGGGACATTTTTTAAAAATATGGCAGCGGTAGGTTCTGCAACGCGAGTGGGCGCACACTAAGGTCGCCCGGCTGGCTGGCGGCAGCGGCTTCATGACGCATAAGCTCACCCCTCCCTCCCCTCGTTCACATTCTTTAAGGCTAGCTCGTCCCTCCCAGACACACAAACCATCTAGTGTCCTCCCTTGTAACACCCCAACTTCGCTTCCTTTGAAAAACCTTCAGTGAGAAAATGCTCATTTCACCCTCCCTTCTCCCGTAAAATTGGGCTATTATGAATGGTGTACTAAAGCAGTGAGGGAGGGGTCAAAATATGTCACTTTTCACACCAAGTTCGAGTTCAGTCATCTCTGGCAAGGAATTTACAAGCTTGCAAACTTAAATATAAATGTATTTTAATAGCAAGGGTCCTATGAAAAGGAATATACCGAATAAAATCAAGCTGCTGTCACCAAACAAAGCATAAAACGGCCCGATGCGTGGTCGCTTCGTTATTGCTCGCGCGAGAGGCGAGACGTGGAATGTTAGAAGAAAGATAAATGCGGGGGGAGACAGACGGCAGCCAGTGTGTTTCCTGCTTGGGAAATAAGTGGCGTAGCCTTTTTTTTTATGCTGGGTGAAGCGACCTTTTTCTATCAACCAACGGGAAAAGATAATTGCTTGAGCTGTCAAAATAAACATCGCTGCGGCAGTTAAAACAAGTCGAGGCGGGCGTGCATCCAGTCGGTCGCTGTGTATTGTCAACCGATAGTAATGAAAATCACGAGAAATCCAGCATGTAGCTTTGCCGTAACAGCGTACCACACTAGACACTCGCAAAAAGCTAAACGTAAACACGTTGCCACAAAAACCTTTATCTGCACCCTGCCGGCAAAGGGACGTGGAAGGGGGGTTGTCAAGCGCTGACAGCGGTCGACAGGAAGTAGTATCTATTTTTAGATATGCGCTGCCTACGGCAGTAGATATAGCACTCGGCAAGAGAAACGCAGTAACACGATACTCACCACAAGAAACTTATTTTCTGTCCGATTTTCTTCGGATTTTCGGCAATTTTTTCACGGTTCCTCGAAATCGGGTTGTAATAGAGAGGTGGTCGCAATAAATGGGGTCACAAAAAAAAGGTTTTACTGTAGTTTCCAGCAAGTCCTGCGACAGCTCTGGAGTTCCGAGAGTTCCGCGAGCTAACAAGAGGAAACCCCCCCCCACCCTCCTGAGTGTGGTGCGGTGCGGAGTTTGACTAGATCGTGAGAGTGCGGTGGTGCGAGACTGTGTGTGTGGACAGGCTCGAGGTAAGTGGCGAACCACTGTTGAGTCTAGCTCCAGTGAGGAGTGCAATCTGCGGAACTTGACAGACATTGAGTGTCTTGAAAATAAACATTTTTAAGTGCCAGTGATTTGTAATCAGACATTTTTAAGTACAATTATTTATTATTATTGTAAATATTAGTAATCAAAACTGTGAAAAAACCTAATTGGGCTATCCCTTACGAACCCAGATCTACCCACATAAGTCGTAACATCTTTTTTGTCAGAAGTGGGATAGTCCTAATTAAATAATTTACGAATAACTAATTGAGAATTAGAAAAAAAAAATTAGAATTGATATATTTGGTATTAAAATTAGTGTTAGCTCATAGGTCAAATAACTCTGTAGAACGTAGGACAGTAGTGATAGTGACAAAAAGTAGTGTATGTGGACAAGAAATATGGCTGCCGACAAGTTTAAGAATGTAATGGCCTTTCTAGTCGAGTTGAAAAATTATATGAGTGAAATGAAGAAGGGCCAGGAAGAAATGAAGAATGAAATGAAGAATTGCCAAGAAGAGATGAAGAATGCCATTAAGACCGAGATCGAAGACATGAAGAACCAAGAGGAGATGAAGAGGGGTCAGGAAGATATGCGTAATGAACTCGTTCCTGCTGAAAATGAATTAAAGAAGAAGATGGATGAAACCAGTATTCAGTTGGAAGGGAGTGCAGTGTTTGAAGCAACGTCCAGCAGAACAAGAAGAATTGACGGCGCAACAGCTAGCTCAACTCGAACAGGCCAATGAACAGTAAGTAGCAGATGTAACTGAAGAGTGCCTTCGAATGATAAAGAAAACCACATCTGTTACGAAACAGAGTAGTTCTTTCAGAGATGTGAAGGTGGAAGGTGCTACTGGTCATCCCAAATTCAAGCCACCCACTTTTGATGGCCAATCGTCATGGGTGGACTATAGGCGACAGTTCGAGGCAGCTGCTGAAGTGAATGGTTGGGATGAGGAAGAAAAGGCTACGACACTTGTTTTGGCCCTGCGAGGATCTCCACTAGAGCTGCTGCAGACCATACCAGTTACAGACCAGAAAGACAATGGAATATTAGTAGAGGTCCTTAAGCTGAGGTATAGCCACTGAAACATGGGCGAGATGTATAGAACAGCCCTGAAGACATGTCAACAGAGATCCTCAGAAATCCTTCAAGAATTCGAAGCCGACATTGAGTGACTTGTGAACCTTGCCTACCCAGAAGAAACAACAGCCAGCAGCTAGCCAGCTGCTTTTATAGTCGGCTGAGAGATGCGGAGGTTCAGCAAACTCTTTATTTTGCAAGACACCAGAAGAGCTGTGAGGTCTTGGTTCATGTCCTGGAAAACGAGGCAGCTCGCAGTACCTCAAGAAACACAAGATTCAGGATGAGGAGGGCTAGACTGGAGCCCTACAATGGAGCAAATGCCAGAAACACCACTAATGAAGTAGATATTCTCAGGGCATTGAAGAAGCTGCTGAATGACACTCCAGGTAACCAAATCAGAAGAGCAGGAGAAAACCCACGGTGCTTCGTCTGTAATGAACCAGGACACATCCAGTGGGACTATCCGACACGCAGGAAGACATAGCAGTAGGAAGAGAAGCAGGTAGATCAACAGGGAAACTAGCAATAGCTGGTGTGAGGGGGCGCATGCCAGCTCTACAGGGAATGGTAGCCCCTAGGGTGTTTCCTGTATCTGTATTTCATAGAAGCCATGACAATGTGTTGCTTAATGGATGGATCAATGGCAGACAGTGTTTACTTACTGTTGACACAGGGGCAGCAGCATCTAGTTCGCACAGACATTTTTAAGTAGGCAAAAGTTGAAGAGAACACCCATTCCATACAGACTCAATACAGCCAACTGAGACACTTCATCTGTGCATGGAAAGCTGGATTTGGAGGTAAGGATGGGAAATTTGACATTATAACAGACCTTTCTTGTTGCTGATATCACCGAAAAGGTAATTTTAGGAGTGGATATCATGAACTGATACAAATTCATTATTAATATGGAAGGGGCAGGTACTGCGTATTAAAGAAAAAACCTAATTGGGCTATCACTTATGACCCAGTTCTCCCCACGTAAGTCGTATCATTATTATAGAAGTGATTTTGTACACAACCATGTTAAAAATATCTCAAAGCTTTACTTAAAAAATAAAATATAAATTGATTAAGTTATTTTGCCTCAGTCATTGAAATAAAAAATATGATTTATTTAAAAACAAAGGAACAAATGTCAAAATCATCCGAATAAGTGGTTAAAGTGAAACTTCTTTGCTGAGGAGGCTACATCATTTTCGAGTGTTACATAAATTCTGATCGCATGAGGGGAATAGTTAGGTACATGGTGGGGGAACACTAGCATAATTAAACGCTTGCGTACTAGCATTTTATTTTTTTTTAATCTACGACCTATGCCAAAGAGAATTATGTTTCCTATACTTAAGAATATAATAAACAAAAAGTTTCACCTCTGCCATGCATAGACTCCACCCACACATTTTTTTCTCTATTGTTTTAGTTTTAAGACGGTATATTTACAAATAGTCTGGTGTAATTATTTGGATGCTAAAGTGGTCCAAGAATTGCCAAATGCACCATATGTAGAAAATAATAAATGACAAATGCTCTCAAAATTCCAAACTCCACACAAACATAATAAAATGATTTCTACAGGAAAATCATAGGAAACAATTTTGAAGAAGTACACATAAATTAAAAATCATTACGATAAATAAAATAAAATAGTTTCAACTTGTGATGAATATTAGAAGTTTGTTTTGCTTAGATTTGTCCATTCCATTTGTTCGTACCTACTTTGGGGTTTGGGTGGTCTGATAATTGATACACTCCATCTCTTTTTTGTTGGTAGCCCTTCATATAAAAAAGTCAGAAAACTAACAGTTTTCTGTTACTATAAAATATTTTGTTGAAATGCACTGTATTATGTTTTTTTAGTGGAAAACTAATTTTTTATTGACTATGAATACCTATCAATAATTATCTTCATTGAATTAAAGACCATCCAAACTTCAAAAATTTGTAGCTTTCTAGAATGTATAAATTGCATACAACAAAGAAACTTATATTTGTTTTAATTTTTGATGATATATTTGCTTTTAAGAAAGAAATGAGAAGGCTTAATTGCATGTTTCGTGGGAGTCCAGATGACTACCTATAGTTATCAAAGAAAATATGTTAACCAATGCAATATATCGGCCTTATTTAATTATTGTAAGCAGATGCAAAAAACAAGTGTGATTTATTTACATCACATGAGAATACCAATAATGGATATGTTTTTCGTAATTGTAATATGTACCTACACACAAGCCCTATGAAAATCGTTAGTTCTTTGTTTTTCATTTCGCATCTTAACCAGGATATAACTTATGTAGTATATTACAAAACGACCTAACATAAGGGGTAGATAGTATGAGTCTAAAACTTTTATTAAAAATGTTATCATTAAAGTTGGTATTAACACATTATGAATATGTTATTTTTTAAAATTACATTTCTTTTGGGTCATTCTTTTAAGTCTTCAAAACAAAATATGTATTATTGACAAATTTCATACTGGAAGCCTACTTTTCTCTTATAATAACATGCCTCATCTGCAATGAGAAGTGCTGTGCTCAATACTTACAGTATGTCACTTTAACCTTAACAGTGATGCTGTATTCACAATTCAGACACTTTTCTAAATAAAAATTTAAAATCCTTCTCAAGACAGCAATTAGAAGTAAAGCTGACTTGGAATAATTTGTATGTGTTTGCAATAGAAATAATTATATTTTGCATTTTCAGTGTTCCTTTTGAAAAACTTAAACAAATTGTTAAAATACCATTGATATGACTTAGTCAAAACTCCACTGGAGGAAAGGGGATTAATAAAGTCCTACTTACGTGAATATAATTAAATTTACCCAGTCAGATAAACTCTACACTTTTGCAGCAATCCCTAAACAAATAAAATCGAAATTACAGTGTTTTCTCGCATAAACGTCGCACATTTTATACTAAAATAAAATTGAAAACTAGGGGTGCTACGATTATGCGGAATTTTTTTTTTTTGTTAGGTAGAGTTATTCATAAAAACAAAACCCGTTCATGGAAAATACGTTAAATTAAAAAAAGGTGGAGTATACAAGAGCACGCCAAAGAATTTATATTAATAATTCATGCAACAAAAACCTTTCTTCAACTTTAAATAGAAAAACAAAATCTGTGACCCGAACGCAAGCCACTTGAAACTGTGATGTGAACTAACGCGTAACTATCGTCGTAGTATGTACACACCACGAAAGAGTGCGGGCTATCAAATGTAGTTAACTCGGCACTTGACAGATAGCACGCGTTGCATGAATGGGCGAGACACCGATATTCGACTACGTGCGTGGGCTCTATACGGGAAGCAACATAACCAAACATGAATGATGCCAACTAGCGCTGGCTACATTTTTATTAGCGGTACACCGCGGTGACGCAGACAAACAGATAAAGGTTATAACGTTTAAAAACACCTTTAAAAGAAAAATTACACGTCAGACAACTTCGTATTTCCATTAATTAAATAAGTAAGTGGTAATGTCTGAATAAATATAATATTTCTACTTAAAAAATACATAGTTTTATACGAAAAAGATGCCTACACAAAGAGCACGGAATCTAATAGCGTGACCAAAAACATTATACAACGTTTATGCAAGAATTTTTTTTATCCAAATTTTGATGCCCTAAACTATGGGTGCGATGATTATACGCGTGTGACGGTTATGCGATCAAACAGGGTATTAGATATTAGGTATTGAAGGTCACATGTAACCAATTTTGCACAATCTTACTGTGGTCCAAGCTCCCGCAGTACGTTTCACTTGGCAATGCCCGGGCCGCTTTAGTGATACAACTAATTAAGGTTGACTATAATTATTAAACATACCATCATAAAGCTTAAAGACTAAAGGGAAAAAAAATCATCCAGGTTATTTTGAAGTGGTTTTTTTTTTGTAAATTGTATATTTATTTCAGTGGCAGGGGCAAAACATTTTTTTCTACAACTTAATTTATTTTTAAAATAAACTTTGAAATGTTTTTAACATGGTTGTGTACATCATTTTTATAATATTTTGGATTTGTTTACCTAGAGTTTATGTAGTAACTGCATAAATAAAAGCATTTTAATGGAAAGCTATAAGATGCCGTCATCCAGAACTTAATTGTACTTTTTCTGTGTGATGCATTGAATAAACAATGGTAGAACTTCGGTATGTTGTTTAGGCACAGCCGAATCTACCGCTGTGCAAAAATTAAGTTTTAGACAAATTTTTGAACAAGTATTTGCTTTGTTTCCGGAGCCAGAGCATCACTGTTGAGTTTTCCTCTGCTAACTCGCAGACAAAAACTAGTTGAATTACTATGCTAAGTACAAGACGTGATGAATCAGTAAAGCTATTCCAAACATACTGTTTTACTTACCGAGTGTGTGTTTTTGAGCTTCAAAATATCCCCCCCCCCCCCTTTGGCGAAATATCTTTAATCTCCCGCAGGGCAGCCAAAAGAAACTAAGGCTTGAGGCCAAATAATTTTGTCAGTTCCCTTCCCCATGACTCAGCGTACAGCTTTTGAACCCCACAATAGAAAAAAAAACTGTAAACATGATATGTGTGTATCACATAACTTGTAAGGTTTCCAATGAATTATATTACAATAGACTTGTCTTTCAGATGACAGATTGTAACATATTTGATTTATAAATGAAACATGATTGCAATTAAACTTGCCAATGAATATCATGGTATTTCCTAACAGCTTATTTAATAAAATTAAAAATACATTAAATTGATGATTACAGATAATCACCCCTCTCATGTTCGAAGATTTAACTACAAAAGTTTTACCACTAAATTGTTTATAGTTTTTGAGTAATTTTGAATACTAAACATTCTAGTAAATTAACAATAACTTGAGATACAAATTTTAAAAACTAATAAATTATACACCAGAAAGGTTCAATATTCTCTATCAGCTGAATCACTAGTAAATATATTGTTTTGTTGACTATGATGCTGGTGCACGGTGCACTCTTCTCTAAGTGGCCAAGTAGAAAGAGACTTCAAGCTTTGGTCAGAAAAAAAATAATCCATTTTCTTGGTTATAGCACTATAGGAAAATATGTCTTATGCACTAAAAGTTATTTTCTAAAAAGTATCCTAAAAAGTATCCATTAAAATTTATTTAATACTATTTGATAATTAGGTTTAGTACACAATGTTAAGTACTAAAAAACAATGTGAAATAACTATAAAGGAGTGAGACCACAAAATATTGTATTATGTATTCTACAGTTATTACTGTGGAAATTAGTGATTGTAGCATTTCACAAAAAAAAAACAGGGGGGGGGGGGGGGGGGGTTGGTCTGTAAAGTCGGTTTGCGGACGATAATTTTACGTGATAACGTCATATGAAAATATTGATGAAAAGTTGCATACTTTTTAATTTTCAAATATTATTTACAGTTTTTGCAAATTTAATTTAAATACAGTAAGTCCTCTATTTACGTCGTACCGATTTACGTTCTTTTCGGATTAACGTCGCTAATGTTTGAGTACTCATGTTTCAATTTAAGTTGTCGCCGATTCACAATAACGTCGTTTACAATGACCGTAAATCTTTATTTTAACCAAAACACAGTATATAATTCTTTGTTTCCTTCAGTAGTTAATTTATGCTATGTAGCGTAAGCTACATGTTCACCGCCTTATCTTATCATACATCATGAGGGACGCTTCCTGCTCTTACTTACAGAATGTACTATATATCTGTTTTTATATTTCAATCAATAAAGGTAATAAAGCAGCTGGTTAAATAACCATTCTATAAAGCTGAGAAGTACTAGTTGGACTCGTTTCCCACGCTGTCGGTTGTCATTTGCTGATAAAATTGCCCGTTGTCATGTCTGTATGCCAGCGCTTCCGGCCGACCTTGGGCCGTGGCCGGCCGGTGGCATGAAACATGGCTCATTTTGCGTTGTTTCTATTTACGTCGCGGTTTTCAGGAACGTAACCCCGACGTAAACCGAGGACTTACTGTAATTTGTTAAATATAATCACGAACAATTAGTTATATAAATAAACTGAAATAAAATCTTATATTATAGGAGATTTTCTCGCATGGTGGTTGGCCGGTTCTTGCACGCTCGGCTCAGGCGGAACGTGACAATGAGTCAAGCTTTTTTGTGCGTGCAGCCAGCGTTCATCGATTTATAAGACGTTATCATGTCAAAAAAGTCCAAACAGGAGAATTATTATAAGCACATAACAATTCATTGGTCCCATTTTTGTTGTTTGTTTTTACTGCTATGTCACTAACTATTCAGATTCACACTTAAAGTAAATGTTGAATACTTGGGATCATTTCACAGCTACCATCCCAACTGAAAATTACAATGGTCCAACCTATAACCTATTTCCAAATAATTATTACTGATGTCTGAAAAACAAAAATTTTACAAAATTAACCACTTGGAAAAACCAGAGAACTAAAAATTGACACTTATTTGGCAAATACATGTGGGTCAAATTTTTTTATTAAACATTGTCCACTCAAAAAAAGACAATAAAAAAATTATGTTAAGTCCTGCAGCATCTTCCTTGGATCAGCCAATCTGCAAGTGTACACAAAGAACTCTACATGCCCTGCAGTAAATCCTTAATCAGCAACAGCAGTTAGTCTCATTTTGCACGCGCACCATTACATCAGCTTGCACTCCTCGTGAAGACTAGTATCTTCAGCCGACAATGTTAGTCGGAACAAATGGTCCAACGAGCGTCACTCCCCGATCTCGAAGAGTTCTTCACCTGTGTAACACTTGCTGGAGCAAGTGTGAACCTCGAGTGGTACGAGAGACTCCCCCCGCACAGTAGGTATGTGATCCAGTTTAAAGGTGAGAAAGCACCTGCAGTAGGCCCTGAAGACTGCTGTGCCGCACCAGCAGTAGCCAGCGCCATTCAGAAACCTCACTATGCTCACAGGCACGTTTGCAGCAGAGTATGGCAACCTGCAAGCATTCAAAACAATCTCACTGGCCTTTCAACCAACTCATGAATAAAAATGCATTTACGGTGAAATGTCTATGGTTCGGCACACTCTGCAATGCCTGCACCAATCGAGCCGCTCTGTTCAGGTTTTCTCTGGTGGGTTTCGACTGTTGCCCTTCACTACCAAGTCACAGAACTGCGCTGCCAGTGCCAGAGTTCATCTCTACTGTCTGTTTTCACTACAATACAGTGTTTCCTGTTTTTGTCAGGTAGCTGGTCACAGTTGGTAGCTCCGTTAAAACTATACTGATGTCCGATAATCCGGAAAAATTTGCTATTCCAGCAAGACCAATTCTGAATATGCTAAATTAATACCCTCCTACTGTATTAATGCTCATGATTTTTTTTATGGAGTTGATAGTTCAAATATTTTACATAGTGCAAACAAGTGAAAAATAATCAATTTGCAAACACACGCAAACAAAAAATGTATCTTAAATAGTTGTGTTTCAGTATTTGATAAATATTAACTATTAATATTGCCATTAAATGAAAATACATAAAGTTATTGTTGCAATGTAACATTAAAACTATCAAAAAACTTTTGCCCCTCATTATTAGAATACAATTATCATAATTGAGAATATTTTAATTTGAATTAAAACATATGTTTGGTGTTCAAAAATAGTGATGACCCAAGTTTGTGAAGATCTAAAGCATTTGATAACCTAATGCTTATAGTAAACTATTTAAAAGATTTCAAAAATAAGGCACAAAAGCCATAAATATAATACAAACTTTAACCTGACAATTAGCAAAGTTGTATTCTAGGTCCTTACGATAACTAAACTTTTACGTTCAAAAACTGTTACTTTTCTTTATCAAACCCGTAGTTCCTTATCATAAGCGTCAAAAATACTATAGTAGTTTCCGACACTTGAGAAGAAGTCAAGTTTTTCAAAATTAATAATAGAAATATAAAATACATAAATATGTTAAACCACTTGTTCTTGAGTATGGCTATATAGATAAGTCTGGCAAAATTCTATCTTTTGCCTTGGCATGACTCGTCGGCTAAATGAAGACAACGGCACTAGTAGTAGGTTATCCAAGTCTTATTATGTTAGATAAGAGATATGGATAATTGAATATTAATATTACTTGTAATTCCAACTATATTTTTCAACTGCATTTACAGATAATTAATTTACTTTTAATTGGATGCTTTGTAGGTGATAAAACCTTACCAATGCTTAATAATTTTTCAGCATTTTTTCAAATGCAGTTGTTATGGCTCAACATCTTGAAGCTTTTAATTATTATTTTTTTTTGGTTCCTATGGACACAGCTAAACAGCAAAATGGCGAGCTGTAATATCAGAACAGAATTTTATAATTTTACAGCAACCATATGTGGAAGTGGAAAATGTTTTAAAGTCTCAGTAACTAGAAGAAAAAAGGAGGAAAAAAAAAAGGGCTCTAAATTTGAACATATATTGATACGCCCCTCGTGCCCTAATATTATATAATTTTAATTTAATAAAAAAAGGCCTAGGAAACAGCTGAGCAAAATAATAAAGAAAAATACAAGTATACCAGAGGTGGCACGAGGTGGTGAACAAGACAATTTGATACTCCCTGCACACAAGCAACTTGGGAGCTAGTGAATCGTTTAAATAGATATAGGTAAATGATAAATAAATAAACACTACATAAGTAGATTGGTCTATAGGTTTCCTGGTTTATTTAAAAAGGTAAATTAAATCTGTTTTTCCTTGGTTTTGGTTTCACAATAACAGATATTAACAAGTTCCTAAAAGGAGGGCTGGCCCGATATGATTAACACACGTAATACTATACTTTTAACAACAAAAATGACATTTTATAGCAGGTTAGGTTCGTCCACTCATTACTATAACAATTTCACATATTCTTATTTAATAAGCGCTGTATGGCACTGCTCGCTGGTATTTATTTAAATAATTTCTTTTGTTGGATGTAGTAAGAAGTTATATTTTAAAATATCACCCGGGACTTCAAAGTTGGACATCTGGCCGGGAGGAAGCTCTTCTTAAAGAGACTTGAAGCTGGGGATTCTGGAGAACATTATGGGTGCAATTTCGGCGCCCAAATGTTGGACCCTGTCTGAAACACAAGCCAAATTCCAACGAATTAGACCTGCTTCCAGACAGTCAAACACAGTCGGCGCGAAAAGGCCAACAAACGGGAATTCGGGAAGGAAAAAGAGACTGGAGTACTGACCAAACCGGGTGTAGCTCCTGGATTCAGAAAATGTCTCGCGCAGACATCCGAAAGGCGCGGACCGAGAATTGCGCGGATGACGCGGCAGAAATCCTCAATTAGGAAGACAAAAACATTAATAAACTTTAAACTAAAACATGACTTGATTTCTAATTACTACGACTGACTGGCTACTACTGAATTTTTAAGCTGGGATTACATCCCTTAACACAGCTGACTTCATTCCTTATTCGAAAGAGTTAGTCGTTTCCTCAAAAAAGCCTCTTAACAGAGGGGACGCCGAGATGACGCGGTAAGTAGCCAAGTCAGAGTGCCGCGATGGCGGACAAAACTCCTAATTAAAATGGGCGGTCGGCCCTACGGAAAAAGAGGGGAAAGTCGGCTCTGGGCCGAAAACTTCCGGAGGTGACCGAGGTGGTCGTAACTACGACTTCAGTTGTTTGCGCCGAAGGGCGACCACTGCGCTCTCTACCGGCGGGCACAGAAAGCTACATAGAATTGACTTTTACAGGACGCGAGCTGAAAGCATAGGGCCCTATGGGGCAACCGGTGCTGCTCTCTTGGGGCCTCAAGGGGAAGGAAAGAAGGAGGTTAGCAAAGTCGCCACTAGGTGTCGCGGGCGTCAGCTCCACTCGCTGGTGACAAGAGCAGAAGTAACAGTTTCTGCCACTAGATGTCGTGGGTGGTCCATCTTTGCACATATTTTTTCTATGGCAAATCGTCCTTGAAGTCGGCCACCGCCTGGCGAGGTTCAAGTCAGGTCAATGATCCTGGGCTAAATTCTGAGAACTGAGGGGGGGGGGGGGGGGAGGGGGGTGGACAAAAAACGCAACGAGGCTGGGAACGAGCCTCCTAACGTGACTTTCTAGGAGTGAACCAAAGACGTATGCGTGACGGTAAGCGCTGTTCTACGCTCGTCTCTGAGAAGAGGTAACAACTCATCCAGAGCTGTTGTATGCAGTTTTAGTCATGCAGGGAAATAATGTTACAGGCTGGGAACGTGACTGTAAGCGGGAGAAATGTCAAACGGGCTGCCAACTACGTCTTAGACTTGCAAAAGATCAGATTGGTCCCTGAGAAAATGGTGCCTTGTGCTACTGGCACAAAGTTTAACTAAGTAGCGTACACCAGCCTAACAAAGTGTAAATCACCCCTTTTGTAACCAAATTATATATAAAATAAAATTTCCAAAAATAAATTAAAATTTTAACAATAAAAAAACGTGCCGAAATACATAATTTCCCGCACAATATCAAGTTATGTTTCAACTGCATTACGCCGCGGCTAGTGATGGGGCTGGTCAGCCTGCGGGAGGAACGCAATGCAGGTAGCGCCCGTCCCTTTGCGGTAATCCGATTAGCGCGTTGTCTCTCCACTTCCCTCGAGGGTTCAGCAAGTTTCCATGGCCCCGTCTGCGTAAAGTGGCATAACTAAGCACAACTGTTCTCAGAGCTTTGCGTATTAAGTCGGGGATTCTGTTAACGCGACACTTCGACAGTATAACGAAATCTTTCCAGGGCAGGACTGAAGGTATACAATCAGGGCAAATAATCCACGAGAGCAGGTGAAATAAAGAGGGAAAGCGACATCTACTGTCTGTGTGCGCAGATCGGAGCACAGAAGACTGAAGCATCCGGGACAGTGTTGTGTGTGCAGCAGACGAGTGAGAAATGAGAAGCAGTGCGTTAAAACCATGGTGCACAGTAAGATATGAGCAGTAGAGAGATCCACTGTCGAACGAAGCTCCAGTGGGAAGAGGAAAAAGTGGACTTACGAAGGTGTGATTCATTTTTGGACACATTGAGATAGTTCTAATTTAAGAGATATTGTAATTATTAGTTAATAAATATTTATTAATTGGGCTATCCTTTCTAACACACGTAATAATACATTTAAAATTCCAAAATGACATTCGGGGCTCAAAATTAAACTTGAAAATGACATAATATACAAAATAGCATTATTCAAGGAAAAAAATACATTAATTACATTGCTTAAAATATATTTTATAGATTTTAATGAAATCTCCAGAATTTAAATGTTATTATTAGTTTCACATTCTCACCCCCTTAACCTTAACAAAGGAGAATACTTGCACTACAAATATTTTAGTCATACTATACTTAGGTTTCTTAAACTTCTTAAATACAGCATGAAAATGTACACCAAATTTTAAGACTGTATTTACTTGGTATAGTTACACGTTTACCAGAAAACAAAGCAACATTCCTGACAGTGTTTCAGAATTTGCACAATGTCTGGTTTTTAAGCCTTTTGAATATGTTCTTAGTCATAGTCAGTAATAGTAGTGTGTTTACCTTTTAAATGTAGCTTCATATCTAAGTAAATCTTGCTATATATAAAAATTTATTTGTTTTTAAAAATCTTAGCTTTTTATTTACAAACTGTGGCAGTTCTTTGACTTGCTAATGTTCTCAACATTGTTCACATTAGTGTGTGGTAGACAGGACATGCTGATAATGCACCTACATCAGAACTATTCCCTTGTATTACTGAAATTTTTTAATGTAACATAGTATTTAAGTTAACTTCAATTTCATCTTTGATTTGATTCAAACTGGAAAAAAAAATGGTCTTTGCACACAACTGTTTTTCATTACTATCATAGAAAAACTCAACACTTAATTTAAAGTTAGATCCATGTACACCTACAATAAATATCAATTAATGCAATAAACTAAATAGGAGTGATACCACAATTTTTTACTCTAGATCATAGACTGTGTGTTGTGCTGATGCTGGGGAGTAGTCAAAAGGTTTTTATTCTTTTTGAATGGATTAAAATTTGTAATGCTATTGGGCTGCAACAATCAAGTGGTTGCAAAAGTTATTTACAGAAAATATAATTGTATATTCATTAATAAAACTAAAAGAAAGAAAATAGTGTGCTAAGATGTACTAAACGATAAATTCACAAATAAATGAGTATACTGAATGATATAACTTAAAGTTCAGTGACAGAAAAGAAAGTAAGACCAATCAAGAAGTATTAAACTAATTCTTAAAAAAAAAAAAAAAAAATGTCTGAGAAGCACATTTCCATGTATGCCAAATGTCAAAGGAGGCTGTTCGCTGAGTAAGAGGGCCTTTTTTTTTATAAAGTTTACCAACGGCATATGAAGGTATTATTTCTTATGGTTTGGTAATGAATTTTATTCAAAAGAATAAGTACTGAGCATCACAGTGATCTAAATACACAAACATAATGTTTTGATGAACACTTTATCTGTACCATTCATGGCCAGTTTTCTGTTAACAGTAATGTATGGTGAGAAATGATTACAGTTACTACTGGTAAACTCTTGTCTGCAGTTGCTAGACATGTACACTCCAATAAAAGTTTCAGTTAAAGATCTTTTAGAAGAAACATCATAATGTTAAAATTAAAAATTAAGTTATCAAGAGGCCTCGAAGATAACACATTAGTTACTAGAAATTTCTTGACACTTTAACTTATCCAATGCACTTACTAACAATATTTTTTCAAATAAAAAAAATTGGTTGTCTGTTATCAGATCGGTAAAATATTAACTATCGGAACCTGTAAAAGAACTGGGTTTTTCAGTATCAGGTCATCACCAGAGGAAAATTTAGAAAGTTAACACTCATATATAGGGAACAAAAATTGTAAAACCAAACTTACTAATGCAATAGCAAGATTAACTTATATTTATGAAGTAAATTTTAAATGTGGACTCATTATGACTATTGCATGTAACAGTATAATCAAGCATCCTTTTAAATATACCGAAAAAAGGCTGTTGTCCAAGTTCTAAAGCTTTACCACAAATTTTGCTTTTAAAAATTTTGTACAAAGAATATTGCTCTCTCTTTCTCCCACTTGATGTATACATAGCATAAATGAACCACAAATTTAACATTTAAATACACTTAGTAGAATCTTACTCTGATACACATAAATTGTGCAACTGCACCCTAATTTTAAAGAAACCCTTAGAAATATGACCAAAATAGTTGTAGTACAAAGATTCCCCTTTGTTAATAGTGTTCTATTTCCCTAAAAACAAGTGCCTGGTAAAGCCCTTACAACGACGTTAAATTTAGCTTTTAATGTATTCTGCTGTAAGAAACATCTTCGAACTCTTTTAATATTCCCGAAGACGAAGTCAAAGGAAATTAGTCTTCAATGGAATTCCACTTTCTGGTTTCGCATACCCTTAATAATTTGTGAACACTTCACCAAATTAGAATAAGCAATTTTCTTACATTACCTGAATTTCAGAACATTTGTTGCAGACAAGTGGATTAAAGAAGGCACCACACAGTTGTATTTTCTTTTTTTCCGCTGATGTAACTGATGAAGAAATTTGTTTTCTGATACATCAATTTCAAGAAGTTTCATATGCCTTATGGTGCAAGGCAAAGACTGCAAGTTGTTGTGGGATACATCCAAGAACCTAATGAAGAAAAAATACACACACTTCACATTTTAAACAAAAAACTACTTAACTGTTTACAAATAACAGAATCTTCCAGTTATTTAAGTTCAGATTATGAATGCATAATTGCTACACAAGATAAAAAAAAAAAAAAGTTATATCATGCACAGTGTAACATTGTCTTCTGTTATTGATTCTAAAATGTTATTTAATAAAATAAAATTTGGAAATTAAGAGGCCTTCAAATCAAAAATGTGAAATATTATTAGAAATCAAATTTATGATCTCTATTTATATATAATAAAAAAAAAAGCAAAATTAATCCTACAAAAAACATTTTGACAATTATTGTGAGCAATCTTGAACACATAATCCTTTCCTAGGCAAAATACAACGTTGCTTGAATTGTTTAATATTTAAGTGAGAAATTTGTAATCAGGCTTATAAAAGGTTTTAGGAAATATGCAGATATGTGTGCGTGTTGTCTCTCTCTCTATATATATTATAGGTGTGTGGGTGTGTGTGTGTGTGTGTATATATATAAAATAGGTATATACACACACATATACATACATACACACACATATATCTGTGTATGTGTGCAAATATTCGTAAACACAATAGTTGCAAAAGCAACTAAAATACTACTATTTGCATTAGATCAAATATGAAAAAATACAATTTGTGAATACATACAAGCACATCTGTTAGGTTTTAGTGGTTCGAAGCGATTCTTTTCCACCAAATTTAAATCTTGTCATTTCTAATCTAACAATATATTAATTTATTATAACGTGTACTACAAATCATGTAAAGAGTTTATTCTGAGAAATTGAAATTAAAATTAATCGTCTTAAATAATTCAACATGCCGCGGTAGCTTGACGGTAGTTAATACACACAATGCCAATTTCCAAATAAAACAGAACGTTAGTGGGAATGCCAACATCTACTGGTTTATTTATGAACACTGATATCATTTATAAAATGTTAAAATAAATATTCAAAGCATTTGATTGGTATAACCTTCTCTGTATTTCTTTTGACTTTAACAGTTAATAACAGAATTTTGTCTTTTACAGATTTTTGAGGTTAAAATGAAATTAATTTCCCATTTCTGCATTACATTTTTGTTTAACCATTTTGTATTTTAGTAACCAAATGGAACAACAATAACAAAGTCTTAATCTTTCATGTTATATTCATAATAAAAATTAGTACATGGTTTGCTGCATGTAAAAATTGCTATTAACTGAACCACAGCTTTTTTTATTTAGTAGTTTTGTTGAACACAGAAAAAATCTATGTAAACTCGCTACTGCAAATGGGTTGGACATAAACCATATCTGTGCTGGGTGCTGTGTAGGCCAAATCTCGGTTGTTCTCGTTAAAAACGTAAAAATTGAGATATATATAGTGTATATTTTTTAATGAAGTTTATTTTCATTAAATGGATACCGGGCAAAGTGGTGGTGAGTTCGAAATATGACAAATCAAATATATCTAAAAAATATAATAGTGGAATCTTATATTTATTAACCAGCACCAAGCAAACTACAGAATGTTAAACTTACCACTTATGTACTGACAACTCCAAAAAGTAGCCTATTTTAAATTAAACTTTACATATTTTATAATTAAAAATTATTACAAAGTTACTATTTAATTTATTTTACTTTTTCAATTCCCTATTCACTTGAAGTATCCTATCACACAGGGGGTCATTTCGGGTTAAGTTAGATTTGTTGTAATGTCTAGGGCACCACCACACGTGTTTCTGGGCATGTGGACCCGGCTACTCCTGCCTCTGGGTCGTGATGCCGCCAGTGTGTAGCGATGCTCGTACCCTGAATTTACAATAAAAAACTACATCCACTATAAGCGGTGGACATGCTATATTTATATTAAAAGGTAAATTAATTAGGCTCTTGAAGGTGGCCCACACATCTTAGTCTACCTAACTATTCCTATTTCATGAATTTATTCACGATAGATGTCTGTTCTTCCTTCACATAATTTTGCACAGTCAAAAAGTCGTAGCGGGGTTGGAGAGAGGTTATTTCCGTGATTCACTTGTCCTAGGTACTTTGGTCCATCTCGGGTTCGTCTTCATTGAGTTCCTCGACCATCATCTGAAATGTGGAGTCTGCTAGAGAGTAATGTAGAGGCCACCTCAATGGTTCGTCCTGTGGCCACTCTGAGTTGGTTCCACCATCGCCAGTTTCCCAAATAAGCGGGGTGTGTCCAGGTTCGTCTCTTGCCCAGTCTGTTCCTGTGCCGGGCTGTAACTTGCGGAAAGGAGTTGTCTCGTCTGCCCACTAGAGGAACAGTTGTTTCCGGTGGAATGTCTGTGTTGGCTCTTGAACGGGTGACATATTTTTCACGTCTGGGAACCCCCCGAAACTCGAGGTCCATGTCCCCTAACAGGGTTGATGTGGCTTGCTGCGCTCCGGGTCATACGCCTTCCCAGCACGGGGTCATGGGCTCGTGCCCGTCGTGTGACAATTGACTGTCCTCTTCCTTGGGTGCTAATCTCACCATATCCCGGTGATATTTCGTCATCCGTCCCATCAGCAGCCTGACTTCCACAGCCGTGTTCCCCAGCAACTTAATGACTGGGACTGGGCCGGCCCATTGAGGCCAATCCGGCACAGATGGCCGCCATGTTTCTGATCCGCTCCACGGGATTTATTTCCACGTGCTTTGGATCCCGACACTCGACTCTGAATTGTCAGGGTAAGGAGAGGCTATACCATTGTACTAACGAGGCTGGTGACTCGCCTGTGACTATGTTTACCCTCTAGCTTAAACAGTAAAAAATGTCGGACGTGCCTGTCCCACTGGGTGTGGTCATCCTCGAGTCACAATCTGAGCTGGATCTTAATTTTTTGATTTCGTCTCTCAGTGAGATTTGCCCTGGGATGGTATATTGGCAGGGTGTGTGGCATGACTTGCCATTTCATGCAGAATGTGGCCTACGTGTGACCCGAAAACTGGGTCGCGTTATCCAACAGTAATAATCTCGGAAATCCCCACCAGGGAAAGAACTTGGTTTCCAGTGCCTGTGCTACTGTTCTCAACCAACAGTTTGACAAGGGTTACATTTTTACCCATCAGGAAAAACAATCGGTTACCACAAGCAAAAGTCATTTTCCCTGTGACAAACACGGGTATGGTGCCATTGGGTCGAATGTGACAGTGTAAAATGTTTTGGTTGTTGGTGTGGGACCTGCTGCTCCTTTCTGTCTGGGCATGGAGTCTTGCGACGTTGACAGTGCTGTCAACCCTTGCACTACGTATGATCTCGTTTATGCATGGCCCGTGTGGTTTCATTCGTGTTGGGATGGACGGCAAGTTTGTTGACAAACATCAGCTGGAAAATCTGTTCGCACATCTGTTGTGGTGCGATTGTCAGCCTGCAAGTGTCCGTCAACAACTCTTCTGTAATCCTCGCATTCCGCATTCCACTTCTGCGCCTGCCTGTACTAACTCCCTCATGCTTGTGTCAATCCGCAGTGTGTTCCGCAAAAACTCGTCCAAGTTGACCAGGTCGTCCAGCTCTGTGCCGGGGGGAAGGGTAGATATTAACTTCCACGTTAATATTGTATAGCTCCGTTGCTACACGTGTACGTGGTCTGGTCCGCTGGTGGGGGGAAGCAACTTGTCCCAATCAGCAACGTCTCTAGCCATTAGTCGTGCCGGGGTTTCGTGACAATTCGTCAGTTTTTTCCCCGGGAACATGTTCATGTAGTAACATCACCCAAAGCGTCAGTTTTGAATGGCGCCCCTGCATCGTTGCCAGCCATTTCATGCACTGACTGTCAATTTGCAGTACAAAACGCTGTCCCTCTAGGTGTGGTAGGTATTGCTGCAATGCCCAGACCACGCCTAAACACTCACATTCATTAATGCTACAGCGCTGCTCGACATTACCAAACCTGGTGATGGCGCCGATCCCTCCCTGGCTCAAATCAGTTTGGACGATAAGTTGTCAGTTTGGGTCAAGTCGGGCTAACGTGACATTGTCGTAAACAGCTTTTTAGTTGCATGGACATATATAACGCAGAGCTGATCCATTTAAACTGTCTTTTCGACGACAACAGCTCTGTCATAGGTGCAGATACAATTGAGAATTCTGGGATAAAGGTGCAGAGCCAGCTGGCCAGTCTGAGAATGTGCTGTAGTTGTTTTCTCATGCATGGCGGTGGTTTGTGTAGGATTGTACCCAGGTGTTTCTCTGTCTGACCATTTCCCCCTGCGCTTACTACCAAACCCAAGAAGTCCAACTCAGTGGTACCAATGTGACACTTTTTGCCATTGTATATTAACCCATGGGTCCCGAGCCTCTCCAGAACTAATGCCAGGTGGTGGGCATGATCCTACCACGTTTGTGACCAGATTATATTATCTAGATAAGCCGCAGCGGAATTCCCTACATAGTCTCCTAACACGCCATGGGCATTGCACAAAATTGAAACCTGCGTCCGTCTAGTATTGTGAATGCGGTCTTAAGTCTGTCCTCTTGGCGGATAAGCACCTGCCAGTATCCTCTCAAAGTCAAGTGATAAAAAGATTTTGGCATTTTCCAGTCCGGCAAAAGTGTTGGCAATGTTCAACACAGGTGGTGGGGCGATTATAGTTAGTTTGCTTATAGGCTTTAAATTTACACAAAAATGTAAGCTACCATCTTTCTTTTCTGCAAGAACAATTTGAAAATTTTACAGGCTTACTGTGGGTTCTATTATTCCATCACATAACATTTCGCGGACTTGCGCCAAGATTGTTTGTTTACCCGCATGTCTGTAACTGCCAGGGGGGTGAATATAGGCTCGTATGGGTAAGTTGGCGTTGCATGCTCCGGCCCTTCAGGGCGTCAACTGTGGCAAACACATGGCTCTGTTGGTAGAGACAACACTGTATCGCTGCACGGTGCTCATGCGGAACAGTGGAACAGCTGGTCAAGACTAACCTTGTTTGGCAGCGGGGGTGTGGGTTGACCGATGCCATGGAGCATCCTCCGGCCCTGAGTGCTGACGTGGCGCCCCCCCCCCCCCCCGACCTCACATTGATTAGGAGTCCTGGTCATGGACTCTGATGTGCAGCACCGCGACGCCCTGTGTGTTGCAGGCGTCTCCTGCGGTGGCCAGCTGAAGTTGGCTTTCTTGAGCCACCAAGTGGTCTTTCTCGACAAGTCGTGCTGCAAGCAGTTATGGCTTGCGGCCGTGTCAACCAAGGCCTTGACCGCAAGTCTGTTTACAATCAATGACACTCAGATAAGATATCCCTATGCAGCACTCACGTTACCCAGGATGGGGCTTGTCAATGTCTGTAAGTTGTCATCGTTCGGGTTCGGTGCAGGGGAGGGTTTGTGGTCTACCGTACCGCCCCCTACGGCCCGTTTCCCGCCGATTCATCTCTGGCGCCTTCGTGGCGGAACTGGTTCCGTACCGGGCAGTGCATGTGCCAGTGATACACAGCTCCTGGGCAAGTCTAGCACCTGGGTGGTGGCCCCTCCCCAATGGCTCGATTCCTCCAGGCGGGGGTTGCTCAGCTCTCCCCCTGCAGGTTGGCGGTGTGTCAGTGGGTTATATGGCACTATCACCCCTGGACCAACAGATTTCTTGTTCTTGGCACGGCGCTTCGTCATGGGGCTCAACCGGGACGCTTACACCGTTTTTAAGTCTTGCTGGAATGCGCGTGTGCAACTATTGAAACTCTTCCTTGGTCTTTGCGTCCTATGACGTAGGTGCAGGAGCAATTCTGGCCGCATTGCTTCCACCACATGTTCAGAGATGTTCCCTGGGTCGCTAGTTGGGAACAATCACCGTTGTGGGTGCACTTTCTGTATCATAAATAGCCTCCGCTGTCCCTGTGAGCCCCAGCTCCAAACAAAAGAGTTCCGTGCGCACGTTCATCTCAGCGCAAGTGTCTGCGAAACGTTTTTAGAACTTCTGAGCGAAATCGACCCATGGCATGTCGAACTCGCCGAGAACCGTCTACCATGTCTTGGCGTCTTCCTTCAGGGAGCAGTCTATGTGCTCAGTTCACTCGGCATCCGAAACTACATAGCGCCCCAATCGCTCCTCACACTCACTCAAGAAATTCCCTGGGTCCTAACAGTTTCTTCCTACAAGCTCCGGCAACTCGATTAGTCCGATGGGGTTCGCACTGACACACTTTACAACGGCAATGTGATTTGCGGCGGCACTGCTGCTACCGCGGCACTACTGCACTAGATCTGGCTACGTGTCTCGGACGCGTACACTTAGTGCAGTCGTAGTCATTCTGGTTAAAGAGAATCTCGGCCTTAATTAAAGTTAGTTGGTGTTAGTTCCTTCGCACCCGACATGGCGGTGAATGGTGGCGGAACCGGTATCAGAATTCGGTTTCCTCACTCGCGACGCGTTATGTGGCCACACACACACTGTCTGCCTGTTGTTTACGCATCCGTATCTGTGTGCATGCTGTGTTCACGTGACCAAAACAATGGTAGGTTGCCTCACTGCTGCACTCCGATGAAAAACCACACAACTCATGCGCTAAGGAATCATGTGACAGTTTATTCGCTGCCTCATCACACGCTCTTGGGCACCATTTGCTATTGCACAGGGGGTTGTTTCGGGTTAAGTTAGATGTTTTATTATGTCTAGGGTGCCACCACATGTTTCTGGGCATGTGGACCAGGCTACTCCTGCCTTAGGGCTGTGATGCCGCCAGTGTGTAACGAAGCTCATACCCCCAATTTAGAATAAAACACTACATTCACTCTCAGTGGTGTACACGCCATATTTATATTAAAAGGTAAATTAAGCTCTTGAAGGTGGCCCACTACTCAGTCTACCAAAGTCATTGCACATGGTCACGCTCATGAAAGAAACAACTACATATTCCTATTTCATGAATTCATTCACGACATACATTCATTCTCCCTCCACATAATTTTACACAGTTAAAGAGCCGGTGGCACGAATAGTTTAAGAGTAGATCCAGGACACCGCATGTTCTGGACAGAATTAGAGTTCATAGGACATGACAAACGAATAAAAATAATGTTTACGTAAAGCAGTTTACTACTCGAGGTAAGCCCTGACGTTACGTTAATGTGATTTATATAATATAAGTGAACAGATGGACGTGGATCAGCAAATTGCAAAGTTGAAAACGACGGGTGAGTGGAGCTCCTTAGCTGGGTAGCGGCGGCAACACACTGGGCTCCTCTTAGCACGCCCTAGAGGCAGGTCACCTGCGCATTTACGGCCGATGTTCGTTCCAAACATTTGGAAAAGCAGGCCACCGGGAAAAGAAATGACTACACACAAACCTTACTTACACTTAGCCCAATGACTGCAAATAATAATAGTGATTAAGGGGGTGCCTCCCATTTCTGGCCAAAATTTTATATTTACAGTAATTACATTTAAACTTGTAGACTTTTTCAGTTGTTTAACTTGCACAAAAAAATAAAAAAATATATACAGCGCATACTTTTTGCATAATTAGCTGCCAAAGTTACATTTTTAACGTTTATGGGTTGTATAATAATGAGAATTTAATTTATTGCAGAACTGAAACTTTTTAGGTTTAACTGCAATGCCACAGGCTACTTCAAGAAGAGGTTTAAATTTCTTTGAGAAATTATTAATTAATTTTACCTGGCATTTCGAAATTCTCAAATTTGTTACGATTTTGACAGCCAAGAAACATGAAATGAGTTTTCGTGATAGAAATGCAAACCATATCATGAAGTAGCCAATGGCATTGCAGTTAAACTTAAAAACTTTCAGTTCTGCAATAAATTAAATTCTCCTTATTTGTACAACCCAAAAATGTTAATAATATAACTTTGGCAGCTAATTATGCAAAAAGTATGCGCTGTATATATTTTCAATTTCTTGAAAGTTAAACAATTGAAAAAAATCTAAAAGTTGATCAGTGATTAATATAAATATAAAATCATGACCTGAAACTATTTAAAACAAACAAAATATTAATTAATGCTCACTTTGGGACTGTTCGGCAATGTTTGGGTCCAGGAATTTTTATTACATTATAGTTAAAAGTAACCGTCTTGAAGTGATCACTCCGTTCGCTAAAACACAAAACACTAGGGAAAAATAAAACCATTAACATATCAATTTATTTACTTAATTTACGGGAACTTTTGAATACAAAATTTGTAGCGAAATATTTTTAAATTTCTGTTAAAAATATATATTTTGGACATAATTATAGAAAATAAATAGTCTTTAAAAGCATCAGAAATATGAAATGGCTACAAAATGCAGCTGTTTTGTTTACTGCAGTCAAGCCTGATTAAAATTTTATTCAATAATCACCAAAATCTCTGCTATGTTACAAAGATCAAAAACTAAGTAAATCTGAAAATTGCTGAAAAAGAACACGCAACCATTTTTCACCTTTAAAATTCAATTTTTATTGCAATACCATCACTCAGCAACCGTAGATGATAGTATTCATCCAAATACCAGCAGCAGGTTCCCCAACCTTTGAGCATGACAAAACTTACGGTATTAAGCATTGCCACGTGGTGTTGTCAAGATGTAACTAAGCTTTTTCAGCACTTATTTTAAGAAAAAACTGTGCACAAATTATTACGGTGAATACTGTATTAAGTAAAACATCATAGAGCATTCCAGCTACTGTGATCACTTTTGAATTCTTGCCAAGTGTTTTCTTCCAGTCTAGATGTTAAATTAACTTGTTCTGAAATGTTGTCAGCTGGAATACGTGCAAGACGGGATATCATCTTTTGTGTAACTGCTGACAGGAATGACTATCACATGTTGATTACAAAATCTAATTCATATAAGCTGGAATGCTATATACCTGGTAAAAATTTTCATGTAGCTACTAGCAGGGGCACAACAACAGGGGGGAGCAGGGTATTTTGCCACCCCTCTGAAACCTTGAAGTGGGGGCAAACGGGGGCAAAGAAAGTGTTGTGTAATCAATTTTTAGATAATAAAACTGCTTAAATAGCACCATTTTCCACCTTCAAATACAAATTTTCAATTGATGATTCTTTATAAAAAGGTATATTGCCGCCCCCCCCCTTTGGAAATTTAGTTGTTGCGCCCCTGGCTACTAGGATGTTTTTGAGCTTAAAGTATACAAACCTAAGCTTTGACAGTCTTGATATCAGAAATGACAAGTGAGTCAACTGGTTATCACTCACTTTCAACGTGACCAAGGAGACCAGGTTGTAGATTTCTTCTGGCAGTGCACTCAGCTACAGGTTAGACAGAAAAGCATTTTTGTAAGTCTGCGAAACTTGAATACTTACAGAAGATGGCTAAGACCGTTGAGAGGGAAAGATGGAAGAGCAGGTGAAAAAGGAAGGAGGGGGGATCCGAGCACCAGGAAAGAAAGGGGGAGAGGGCCTGGTTATGTTTTGAAATATTTTTTAATGTGTGTTTACCCTGATAGTAGGACTGTTGCTAATCAAATACCTTTGATAACCTTACAAGTTATATGAAGTGCATAGATGTCATTTGCAGTTACCATGGAAATATTTAGTCAAAATTTTTTTTTAAATTGCATGTGATGTCACCAGAGGTTGTCGGGGTGTTAGAGAGACGTTAAATAAGAAGGGCGCCACAGTGTCTAGGGGGCACGGACCCAGATGAGACTCTTAACTCTGGGTGTGATGTCGCCCGTGTGGGGACATGACTCGACCCCCTTACACTGCGTACAGCAGACCTGCCAACATTAAAATTAAAAAAATTATGAGGTCCTCGATAAAAATTTTTAGGCCCACAAATACATGTCAGATATAAAAAAATTGGTTGTCTGTAAAGTCGGTTTACGGACGATAGTTTAACGTGACGTCATGACAAAACATTGATGAAATGTTTGCATACTTTATGAATAAAATTGAATCATTTTTATTTTAATAATAAAAAAATAAATACTTGAAATTATACTAGTAATCAGATTTTTAAAATGCAAGAATATTTAACCTTTATTGCCGAAATTGTTGTTGTAATAAGCCAAGAAAACCACATTAACTTTTCACTTCACATTATAAACAGTCGAGTGGAAGAGAGATAGATGCGGCGCAAGCGTACAATGAGCGTAAAGAGACACAGCATAACGGAACAAAGTGCGTAACGGGACACAGCATAACGGAACAATGTGCGTAATGGGACACAGCATAACGGAACAATGTGCATAACGGGACACTTTTTCGTGCGTGCAGCCGGCGTTCATCGATTTATTAGACATTGTCACGTCAACAACAAATGAGAATCTTTAAATTTAAGTGACATACCTGTACATATGTTACATGGTCTCTACTTCAAAATTAATTTCAACAAATTATAGGTTGCAGATTTTGCAGCCTTCAAAAATTTTTCATTGAAGAGTTGTTCATAACACACGCCCTCTTGTGCAGATTTTACTTTTCGCAAGGTTTCAAGAGATTTTTCCGACAATGACGATCTGAATTGGATTTTTGTCTTCTTTACCTGGCTAAAGATCCTCTCACACTCGGCGTTACTATGAGGAATGGATAAAATACTGCAAAAGTTGAGCTAACTTGTCATACTTCAAACTCCCATCTGTAGTCTTCATCTGTCCAATCAATGACCACTTAGAGTCAATTCTTTGCTGCTTCAATATTTCCTCAGGAATATCTTCTATTTGAAATGAAGAAAATTGTGACTGCAAAACATCAATTGCAGCATCTATATCTTGTCCTTCCATAATAATAATATTTGGAAATTTATCAACAAAATATCTTGCACTAGAAAATGATGCATGGCTTATGGTTTCAATGCTGTGCTACTTCTGCATGAGCTAGAAATGTACTTTTTAATAAATTTGTGTACTATGTAGTTACATGCAGCCACATAATACTGCCTAATTGAACTGTAAAACAATTTGCCCTGTTCAACACTCAAGCGACCCACAATTTTGAATGCCGCACTACCAATAATCAAAACTTTATCCATTTTTTGATTATCACGAGTGTGATAGTCAATCTCCAAAGGAGAAGTAGATGATTTTACTACATCAGCACACCCAAATTTTGACATCAAGTTTCCCAACAGGTCGTAAAGTGTGGATTTCAGTTTCTGAATCTGCGGTTCTTGCGACTGTAGTGGTACATTGGTCTTGTCGAACATAGGGATTACATTTAAGAGAAACGTGCAAAATGCCATGTTTAAATCACTAGATAAAAACATGAATAGCCTCTCTTCTCTAGTAAGTTGGGATGACATAGGTCTACCTTTTTCTGCTGATACCTGAGGAACTGATGTTTTCATTTTAGGTTTATTTTCTTTGAGCTGGTCACATCCATTTTAGAACTGCGCTTCTTTGAACTGTCAGGTTTAGAAGCTATTTTACTGAAAAAAGTAAACTTTTTTTTTTTTATCATTTGAAGACACTGCATGGCTACTGTTTGTACTACTACTACTTTCTGTGTTTGTGGCACTGGACAAAACTGTGAGGTTACTTTGACTACCTTGTTGAGATGGAATTAATCATTCACCTATTTTTGAAACTAATTAGGGGTATTTGTAGCTCTGAAGTGTGCTCCTGCTTTCATCTGCAAATTCAGGCTGACATTCTACCAAAAAAAAAACTAGTTAATGGCTGCCATTTTTCTACCAACCTTGTCAAGCATTTTCCTAACGAAAGCCATCGTGTACACACATGTTTGAGGTAGGGATGGGTCGGTACCGGTTCTCGGTTCTCGGTTCCTACGGTTCTCAGCATTTTAACCGGCACCGAGAACCGCAGCTAAAATGTCGGTGCCGGTACCGGTACCGGCAGTATAGCAAAACCCTTTACGAAAATAGTCCTTCACTATAACTTAACTGCAGCATGAAATGGCTCAACTCACGTCCAATCCACATATGAATTATTTTTTTGGACTTCCGCGGAATAATATTCATCTCTAACTATAAAATAAATAACACGTGAAAATATTTAATGTTCTCGCCACATCTGTAAACAAAGTACGTTTTACAATCAAAACATAACAGTTGAAGGTGCCATAGATGTAGTTCATAGAGGTGTGCAACTCTATGACGTGCCTCAGCAGAGATGTGAGAACAGAAAGACGCCATGTTTGTTTCAATTTGTTTTTAAAAATAGGCAGTTAATTGAGTCGTTGACACGTAAGTAATGGTGACTAGTGTATTGCAAATTCCACAGAATATTTGTTTAATAGAATTAATGATTGATTAAAAATTTTCCGTAATAATTTTCGGCATTTTTTTGTGCAGTGCTTGGGAATGTAAGTTCACTGCATCTGCAGCCATCTAGTGTAATGGCTAGTAACTTTCTCTTTTAGACAAACGGGATTTTTTTGAAGGGGAATTTACAAAATGCTTGTTGACGCTTGTAAAGTATAATTATTCTGGCCAAACAGAGCAAATTGTGTAAGAAATGGCATTAGAAGTGTGGCAGTAATTTACTGTTGACTGTGCTTACAAACTGAATTTAATGTAGGCAATAAGTTTGATGGACAATTTAATATTTTAATTCCTTGAAAGTTCACCATCACTGTATTTATTTCCATTATTGTAACATTTTCTTTTTATTCCTATGTTTTAAAGGAGGGTTTAATTAATATAGTAAATTTTAGTTTTATTAAGGTTGGTGTGTTCTGTAGCTTGAAAACTATACTAAACCTTTTAATTTTCTTTGATAGCCTCTTTAAAGACTGAATCATTATGCCAATGCATTTCTTTGTAAGCATACAATAAAAAAACTTTTTGAGGACAGAACAATACAAACAAATTATTATTTTCAGTGTTATAAACAGTAAATTGTTGAAGATGTAAGTCTGGACACATGCTTTTTAGTGCTTTTTTGTAGCCAAAACAATAAATAGTTTATTACTTAAAACACCTCATAAATAATGTGTGAATAATATTTATTTTATTTTTTTAAGTCAGAACCGAGGAACCGAGAACCGAGAACCGATTTTTAAGAACCGGTACCGAACCGAGAACCAGGAAAAAACAGGAATTGACCCATCACTAGTTTGAGGACTTTCCTAGTGTCTACGTCATGCAGCATCTGAGATTCTTTTAGCTTTTCTTTCCTATTTACACTCTTTTCCAAATAGTAAAATATATCAATCAAAATGTCATTCACTTTAGATGGAAGACAAGCAGCAGCTTTTTCAGCACATAAATTTATCAAATGGCTGAACAACCAACAGCAATCAAATTTTCCATTTTACTTTTCATAACAGCAGCCACACCACTTTTATGTCCCATCATCACTGGCGCATTGTCAGCGCTTAGCGCCAAACAGTTTGAAAACGGGATGTTGTTTTCTTTTAAGGTATCAAGTAAAAGATTACCAATATTTACTCCTGTTGAGTTGCCTTTGAGAACTGGTACTGCCAAGAGCCTATTTTGAATTTCGAGCTTGTCTTTACTGTGGAAAGTAACCACAATGGGGTAAAGTTTGCAATCACTTTCATTACTACCATCGGTTGCGAAAGAAAATGGTGTATTACATAACACAGATACAAGTTTCTCATGCGAGCTTTGATCCATTTGTCCCAATATTGCTGCAGATTTGAACCTCGCACAGCAGTATTTTTTGGCAATGTTACTATTGGGAAACATCTTTCTAAAAAGTGGCCCTGCATGATCACTACACGACAGCGCTAAATTATGTTCAACTAAAAAAGATGTAAAATCACATTCTGCTCGTGTAACACTATTATCACTGTTCACAGAAAAATTTAGTTTTTTATAATACACTTCACGTGTTCATTGTGTTTTTTTGGAGCGACATGTTTCACAATGTCTCGTCTTCCACTATGCGAGATAGAAAAATCAGCACGGCACACGCTACAAAATGTGAAATTGCTTCCTTTACGTGACTCGAGTATTGATGGAAACTCGTTACTGTAAGCTTTCATAAAACTTGTTTTGTAACTTTTACAAACAGTTCTATCAGACATGTTCACGTTGCTCTAGACAAACAAACACTGCCGCCATTTGCCAAACAACAAAGGGAGCAGCGCAAGACGAAAATAAACATTCAACTTCGACACCAACTACTCACTTACTATCGACTATCGAACACGGCGAGAGCATGGTATGTGGCTTGGCTGCACCAAACAGCACGGCCCGGCTCAGCCAAAGAGCATGAGCTCGGCACGGCCCGGCCGGAGGCGAAACGTAGCCGTGGAAAATATCAGCAACAGGTTCAAATATAACAATACTGTTACAGTTAACACAAATAAATCATAGTATTTACATAGCTGAACCTCAAAATAAATGCAACCTTAAAATCTTATTCACAGTTGCATTGCCACTAATATTCCCCCTTGCTGATGCAATATAATTATGTATTTAAAAAAAACTCGGGGCCCCGAAAAATTGTGAGGAAACAATATTTTGGCGTGAGGGCGTGAGATGGACCCTAAAATCGTGAGCCTCACGCCAAAATCGTGAGAGTTGGCAGGTCTGCTACAGAATAGTTGACCTGGGCCTGCTCTCAGCGACAGGCACGCTATGTATTAACGCCGTTGGGCTCTTATGGCATCCCACACGCCAACCTGAAGTACACATGTGATCAAACGAAGAGACAGGTTCGGTAACGCTGTGATATATTGTAGACTACACGGTACAATTCCCGCTTGAGCGCGTTACATACAGAACCTTAAATATGTTAACACTGATTAAAAGCCTTGCGGCGCGATCGGTTTACGGGCTGTCCGGGGCCACCACGTGGTCTGACATTACGTTCGTGGTGATGTCTGAACTCCTTACGGATTACAATGCTATTAATGAAACAGCCGACCCCCGAGGTAGGCTCCGAGGATGGCGAAAGCGATTAATAATAATTACACAGAACAGAATTACCGGGTCAGTATAGCGAAGTGTAAGTCCTCGCAGTGTAGAGCACGTCCTACCTCAGGTGGTGATGCAAAGTGACTCTGCGAGCGATGGCCTCCAGGGTGACAGGACAATTGTGTTGCGCGCCAAGACAGATAGCATCGTTATTCCGAACCATATCGCGCCATGGCATATTTAATAAAACCAATTAAATCACCAAACACCTTTTTACATTTTACCCAGGTGGTCCATGAACCACAATCACATAATAATTAAGTTAAAAAACGAAAGAATTAAATAAAGTTACCGTAACTGGATGCGCAGACTTGCCAACTTTTGAAACCCTCAATTAGTAAAGTGCATAAAAAATAATATAACACGCGTAAACTGCTCACGGCAATTGAAAAATTAATAAACTTTCATGATATCACATTTTTTTCTAGTAATCGAAATTATGCAATCGTTTTAACATACATTAACATTGGAGACCAACAATCATGCTCATTATTTACCATTATGGAAACATTTTTGCTTAGTATCACATCAAAGAAAAAACTTTGTTCCTTGAGGTACCCTACAAATCAACTGAGTGTACCTTTGTTACAATATACACTGATATCATTTAACTTCCATGCTCCATATAAACAAAGGATTTTATTAGAACTACTTGCCAGAAAAAAATTAACTTTTTTTAATACAGTAAACAAAGTTCCTAATTTGTAATGAATTAAATATAGGATATATCTGATATGTATAAATACACTCACCAATTGAGTCAGGAATGTTTTCTTCAGATATGACTGAGTAAGTATAAGTAAGCACAAATAAACAAAAGTATAAAAAATATATACAATAGAACAAATTACGTGGTTCGCTGGCCTTCGACCAATAATATAACTCAATTACCGCACTCGCTTCCACAGAAACAACACATGGCAACAGCTTTCACAAACCATACAATAAAATATTTAAGGCGGATGGAAAATACATGTTTTAATAAACGTCACGTACTTAAAATTCGTAAAAAATGCAGACATCCTCGTACAATCGTAAAACGGACGTGATTTTCGTACATTTTACAAAAAAAATCGTAAAGGCTGGCAAGTCTGGGATGGCCTTCAGCAAGTCTGAGTCTGTAGCTGCCCTTTAGCATTTCTGCTGAAAGGAAAACAAATGAATAAAGTATTTTGCCCTGAAACTTACATACACAACACTAGGGATAATTAAAAAAATACAATAATAATAATTAAATAGAAATTAGGAGGGAATGAGGCACTGGCTCGACTCTGCCTCTTGCCGGGCGTACACACACGCACACGTCGGCCGCGGGAGATTCGAATGAACGGGGCGGAAGGAGAGGGGTAGGAGGGTGGTAACATATCGAGCTCTTGGGAGTGTAGCCCCAGTCGATGTCACATGGTTTGAAAAGTAGATAGTTAGGTGATAAGGAGAAGGCACAACAAAATTGTTTGTCCCCAGGCCCTGTGCTTTTCTCAACGGCCCTGAATATAACAGAACTTTCTATGATGTAACGTAAGCAGTGGTGGAGAGAAGGCGAATGATACCTTTCCATCTAAGATTTGGCTATTTTTTTGTTACAACTACATTGAAGCATCTCTAATACGGCATGTTTTACCATGGCCATGCTGGATAAGGAATTCAAACGTCAATGTAAGTTATTTTTAACAGGAATACCAAATGTGAAATGTTACCTGCAAAAGACAGGAAACACTATTGAAATAAAAATCTACAGTAATGATAAACTTTGAGAAAACTAAAAATGCCGGTGACCGAGTTCAACAGAAAAAAATCAGAACTGAGATGCATGCCAGATAACAGAAAGTACCGAACCATAGAATGCCGGATTAGACATTACACTGTAATAAACATCCTCATTATTGGCATATAAAGGCATTATTAATATCCTTCCAACCTTTATTAATTGTATTAATTGTTCACTTTAAGTATTAAGTTGTTCACCTACAGACCAGACCATAACACAAAGGACCTCAAAAGATGCAGTTCTCCATCCCAGCATGAGGGCACGTTTGAGAAGCAGTCCAGTTCAACTAGCATTTCGCCAGTCACTCCTACACCCGTTAGGAAGCAACACTGTGATCAAGACCCACTGTCTGTCAGCGAAAAACTGACCACACTGCTCTAGTGCCCTTTGGGTTAAACAAGCATTAACCTTTCTCACGTGCTGATCTACGCAATCAGACTATGATATCGCAGTGTAGAAGCAAAACACCTATATTATACCCTTGTCTTTCACTTATTGTTATATGACATTACATCGAATGTACAATTAAGGAAACATACTTTTGAATTTTTTTTTGTCCGCGACAAGGTAGATAGAGAAAAGGGACTGGGAAGAAATTGTCAGTGATCATTGCATCACTAATAATAAAAAATGCCGTGTAAAGATATTCAAGAGAATTGCTGAAAATATTTAATATTTTTCAAACATACAATAGCCTTTGCACTTACAATGCTTATGCAATGTTTGAAACAAGCAAGTAATTTTCGACTATGCTATTTCATAATGAGCAATAATAATAATAATTTTTAATAACTAAAAAGTATTAATAGGTGGTTCTTTTATGTAAGGATCGAAATGGAATTAATATCTCTTGCTTGTAAACTTAATGTCAAATGTTGGCTTAGTAACAGTTTTGTTGACCTTTATGGTCTGATCAAAGGTAAGTGAACTATAAAGGCAATATTTACACTTTATAGAAATTAATATTTAATTTCCTTTAATATTTATTTTGTTTAATTACATTTTCTTCCGAATGTTTATATTTGTACTCTATGATTAATTCAGAATGTAAATTTCTTCGGTTATCATTTTATCTATGTATTACTCTATGTTATTTTAATTTTAAATACTGTCAAGGCTAATATAGCAGTACTTTTTGAAACAACTAGTAATTTAAAGATGAACACGTCAGTAATGGTTAGTAATTTTACTATTTTTTGTTTTAACAACAAACTAAAGAAAATCGTTTACTAGTGACAGGGAAAATATTTTTTTAGAACGAATTGAGACTTGATTAAAGCAACAGCTAGAACACAACTATTTTGACATTGATTTATAATTGAATATTTATAGAAGATTATAAATGGTTATTAATGCCAATATTACTGAGTTTTGAAGAAAATAATAATTTTAATCGACGAAGATAATAATCAGACATCAATATTTTAAATAATTACTTAAGAAGAGAAGTCGATAAAATCCGTGTTTAAGAGATCGCCAAATGACTTTAATTTGCTTTGAAACTACGAAGATTAAATGCCGTTTATAACTCCGAAGAAAGAAGAATCCAGTTGAAGATGGAAAAGTCGCAGTGCGAGCCCGGGAAGGATGAACGTCGTGCAGTCCAGCCCAGTCGCCGCCCATAATCTGAAGGATGGAGTCGTGACAGCGCGTATTCCTGCCGCACGCTAGAGGACGGAGGAGCAACACCAATATCGCAGTCCTGGATGAGTCGAACCAAGGAGTCTCCGAGAACCTACACGTCTCGTGGGTATCCTGCAGCAAGGTTTGGTCCCTTAACCCATCACTCGAAGACTCGCTGAATATAGAAGCACCCGAGCTAATTACAATTTAAACAAGACAAACATTTTCACAGAACTAGAATCTGTTATATTATTTTTAATATTCTTTGTAAAGAACACCGATTAACTTGTTCATCTTTAGATTTACAAATCAAATTCCGGAATCGCGATCCAGAGCTAGATAGTATTAGCTAGTATAGATGGAATTTGATATTGGAATAACGTATTGCTATTTTGGTTGACTGGTACTGCAAATTACGTACCCAGTAGTCCAAGCTCTACCGGACTGAAGTTAGTTGAAATAAATAACATCCAAATAATTAACATTTTGATAGTAAAGATAATTCACTCAAGTAAAAGAATTGTTGGATGCTTTGAAGTTGAGAGTAATAACAAATTCCATCTGTAGTTTAAAATAAATTAGTTTAAGTTAAGTTTTTTCTATTAAGTGTGATTTTGTGCATGTCAAAGTGTATTGTCACCGTCGTCACAAACATTACACACAAATATAAACCGTACATTTCAATTTTTTTTTACATTTTATTCCAAGGTGTAGTCACGATATTAGTATTTAACATACTTTTGTCACACTTTACCTTGACTTTCAGACACAAGCTTCTTGATACAATTCTTAAAACTGAGAGAGGTAGGCTAGAGAAACCGAGATCATTAAAGACATTAAATCATTTCAATATTTAAACTAGATGACTCCACATTTTTTGGCGCCCAAAGTTGAAGCTCGAGTAATGGTAAACTTGCAGTTAACACTATGACAGCAGAAGAAAATAGGACAACGTACTTCCTCAGAAGAAACAAGGATAATATCGGTAGCAGTTCTAGTTCAGACGTAGCTGACGAAGTGAGGTTATTGACCGAAGAAATGGAAGCGAGCACTAGTTCATGAATTCCTAAAGAGGTGAACACATTGAATGATCATCAGCCGTGACAGGAGGAAGAAATAGCATCCGAGGTAAAAGAATCTCAAACCACTACCATAGAGCAATTGTTCAAATTCTTGCAGCAAGAGAAAATTAAGGAGAAAGAGGAACGCGTGCATAAAGAACAAGAACGCGAACGTAAAGAACAGGAACGTGAGTGTAAGGAGAAACAAGAACGCGAACATGAAACAGGAACGCGAACGTGAGAAACAGGAACGCGAACGTGAGAGTAAAGAACAAGAACGCGAGCGTAAGAAAAAACAAGAACGCGAACATGAGAAACAGGAACGCGAACGTAAAGAACAAGAACGCGAACGTAAGGAGAAACAAGAACGTGAACGTGAGAAACAGGAACGTGAACGTGAGAAACAGGAACGTAAAGAACAAGAACGTGAACGTAAGGAGAAACAAGAACGCGAACGTGAGAAACAGGAAGGTGAGCGTAAAGAACAAGAACAGAGTAATAGGTTAGATAATATTGCCAAAATTTTAAATACTGCTTTAAATAAGATTGCAGCAGAAACCGATCAAATTCGAGCAGAAGTAACACAAACACAACAACAAATGGAACAAAACTTTTCTGTAGTGGAAACACAATTAGAAACAGTAGGGACTGGGGAAGAAATTGTCAGTGATCATTGCATCACTAATAATAAAAAATGCCGTGTCAAGATATTCAAGAGAATTGCTGAAAATATTTAATATTTTTTAAACATACAATAGCCTTTGCACTTACAATGCTTATGCAATGTTTGAAACAAGCAAGTAATTTTCGACTATGCTATTTCGTAATGAGCAATAATAATAATAATTTTTAATAACTAAAAAAGTATTAATAGGTGGTTCTTTTATGTAAGGATTGAAATGGAATTAATATCTCTTGCTTGTAAACTTTATGTCAAATGTTGGTTTAAAAACAGTTTTGTTGGCCTTTACGGTCTGATCAAAGGTAAGTGAACTATAAAGGCAATATTTACACTTTATAGAAAGTAAATATTTAATTTCCTTTAATATTTATTTTGTTTAGTTACATTTTATTCTGTATGTTTATATTGCCATATTATAATGCCATACCTCGCATACAAGATAACATTAATGAAACTTTACATGAACATCAAAATAAATGTAAGGAAAATACAGTTGTAATCATTCAAAAGGAACTGGATCAGTTACAAAAGAATCTGGAAGGTAAAGTAAATAGGGTAGAACTTAGGATAAGTGACGTAAAAAAGGAAATGGGACAGCACACTAATGAACTACGTATTAGCAACAAGGAAACTGTTAGTGTAGCTAGTTCTACAGATATTAATACTGAACAAAACACCTCCAATAAAAATATTTTACCAATGACCACTTAACCAATTTTAACATTACACCACCCTGCCAGAAAATGGTTAGATAATGTGCCAACTTATACTGGAAAGAGTACAGAAAATCCAAAAAGATTTTTGAAACAATTTGAAAAATATTGTATGCTATTTAATCTTTCAGATGTAGAGAAGTTTAAATGTGTTAGTCATTGTTTAAAAAACACTGCGTATTTTTGGTTGGAATTACTCAGAGACACCGTCACCAATTTTAGTAATTTCGAGAACTTATTCTTGCAGCAATTTTGGAATACAAGGATTCAAAGTAATCTCAGGATTCAACTACACTCAGAGAAATTCGAGAACAAGAAATTTCAAAATTTAGAATCCCATATCAGTGATATTGTCGCGGGTTGAAATTTTGCAGGGTTGTTGAAATCAAATTTAGGGACTTTACTGACGGGACTCTGGGCTGGCTGCTCTGTTCACTCGTCAGCGCAAGTGGCGTGACCATGTAATTGGGGCACGGGGCCGGCGCGGCGCACTGCAGGCTTGCAGAATTTTGTTTGTTTGTTTGTTCGGCCGCGCGCTGGCGCAGCCACGGGCCGCAGTTACTGGGGCGCGCTGTCGTAACAAGCCGCGCGGTGTGGCCTGCACGTCGGGGTAGAGGGGGGTAGCCTTCCCAGATGTTCTAGTTAGTTGTTTAGTAAATTTGGCTTCAATAACGAGCGATTTGTTATGCTAGGCGCGGCAGGGCGCGCGAATTTAAGCGCAAGTGAGTGGTAACTCGGGGCTCACTCAGGCGGAGGCTATGCGTCTCCCCTGTGGCCACGAGTTGTTTAGTTAGGTCGTTCGTAATGTAGGAATTCAGGCTCACTCTGGCGGAAGCTATGGCCGACGCCAGAGGCCACGAGTAGTTTAGTTCGTAATGTAGTTTAAGTTTAGATCGTCATGTAATCGTCTTCAAGCACTCGGGTGGAGGCTATGGCCCTCGTCAGGGGTCACTAGTCAGAGTTTTTAAAAATGTAATGTTCGTTCGGGATTTCAAGGGCAGGAGAGGCCCCTACGTTTATTTTTAAAGTAATCAATCAAGAGGTGCTTATCGGAAAATGTGAGTATGGAATTATCTTTGTTTTAATTTTAAGTATTAATTATGATTTGATGTATTCGGAAGGACTAGGGAAGAGTTTAGTGAAGTTCTCTCTTTCTCTCTTGTAAGGTCGTTAAACAGTTAAGGAAGTAATGAAGAGATTATTGTTTTAAATTGTAATCCCGCTATTTAAATGTTCTTCAAGACTGATTTTACTTTATTTGACTTTAAGAATAAAATCATTTTAATTTAGTATTATGTTATTTTGCAAAATCTCCTTAGTTCAGCTCTCACCAGACATCCTGTACGGGATGACGAACCTATGATCCTAGGTACAGTAAAGTATTTTATGAAGTTAAGACTAGTTGAAGCCAGCATGCGAGTTGTTTCTATGTAAAGAGCTACGATTCTCTCCCCCCTCTGAAAGGGACACGTGACAGAAATGGTGGAGGCGCCGGGTAGTTTCTATTTCTGGAGAGAGAGAGAGATTTTTATGTTTATTATTAAGTGTAGTTTCAAATGATAGAAGGTTAATAAGAGATTACTTGAGGAGAGGATTACGGAATTTTAGTCTAAGTGGAGGAAGTCGTTGAGATATTTTTTGACGTAACAGATGTTTATTTGAGGATACTTGTAAGGATAAAGTTTATAGTGATAAGTGGTTTGAAGTCGTTGAGTTTATCGGGGATTATTACGTGAGGAGAATACATTATAATTTAAATGCTTATTAGAGATAATGCAAGTGGTTTAATTTAAGTGAAATTAATTTTAAGTTTGTAGGTTAAGAGAATTATAATTTAAAATAAAGTTTTTTTTCGTAAATAGGATTTATTTTCAAGTGAAGTTTGTTTTGTTGTCGTGCGCGTAGGAGACGAGACGTACGAATTAAATCAGCCGAGGGAAAAGATAAACGTTATTAAGGAATTAAAGAGAAAACGAGAGTTTATTTAAAAGAGAGTTAAAGAATTTATAGTGATGTTTTGTTTTAATAAGAAAAATGTTGAGTTGTTTCAGAACGACACGTCAGTGGACGTGGCAGAATGAACACGTGACGGGGAGGTGCTGAGACCTAGCGGAGAACGGAAGAACCGACAAGCAATGGTTGGCGAACCTGGCGGAATGCGGTGACGTCACGGGCTCGTACAGACACGTGGACGGCCGTGACATTGTTTTGATCAGCTGTACGGTAACTTAGCGATAAGAAAATAGACTATTATTTAATAATTTAAATTTAAGAGTGTTTAAGAGAAGAGGAACTTTCAGTATGTAAGTAATTTATTTTTAGAAGTGTATGATGTATAGGCTATAAGTGTTACGTTGTAAGTTGTTTATGTTTTTGTTAGTTAAATTCTACCTTTGTTTAAAAAATAATTTTTGGGGATTTGTAAACAGTTAGTAAGGAGGTACACTATAAAATGGATAAGCATTGAGAAAAGTGGGAAGGATAGTTTTTGTGTGTAGAGGGAATTTACTCCAAGGGAACAGAGAGACAAAATTAATGTTTTCTTTAGGGCGAGGGACCCTAAGGTGAGGTGTTGTGTCCCTGGGAAGTAGGGATTGTAGAGCAGACCCATAGGAGATGGGCTGACTACGGAATTAAGGGTCAGGAGAACCCTGAGAGTTGTGAGTAGTTTGGGGCAGGAGTTCCCCATGTTAGTACCGAAGTGGCTATCCCGTATGGGATAGGGTACCATTTCAATGAATTTTGCTGTTGTGTAGTAGGCCTATAGCAGATAGGCACTACAGTGAAATTTTTGGTTATTTTGTGAGGTAAATTCCCTAGGTTAAGTAAGATTGGATTCAGTTAGGAAGGAAGGAAATGAGAAACATTGCTGAAGAGAGTTAGTGTACTTGCCTAAGTTTCAAATTGAATTTTACTAAATTAATTCATGAGAAAGTTTTTTTATAAATAATAATGGAAGGGAGCTAATTGAATAAATTTTTTTTGAGTAAGGTGTTTTAAGTAATGAAATAAAATAATGTGAAGTAATTTGAATAATTGGGGAGGAGTTTCTTTAAGAGTTTAGATAATTGTTATTGAATTTATTGAGATATTCAGCCAGTGAAGTTTGAGTGTGAGAGATACAGTGAGATTTTAAGGAAATTGATTGTTTAATAATTAGGAAGAATGAGATTTTATAATTAAGAGTTTGTAAGCATGGTTAAATTTATGACATGATATTTGGTGACAGTTTACAGTTATTAAGGAGACAGAGTAATCTATTTTATTTTAATGGTTTGAAGATAAGATTATGAATTTTTTTTAAGTTTCTTTGGCATGTTTGAATAATTTTTTTTGATTTTAAGAAATTACAGAGAAAGTTTTAATTGATTTACATTAGTTTGGAAGTATGGAGGTTTAATGTTCGATTAGCCCTAACTTGATGGTCGGATCCCAAAAGAATGCCGTAAAACCGATAGCCAATTGAGAGGAATGCGGTAGGCGCTTGTGTAGAGAGGGGTTGTGGGAAAACTCCTTGGGACTGATGGCAGATCAGGGGCCCTAAATAGTGTGTGATGCTGTAAAACCAGTGCAGAGAAAGCCTGGTATGCTTAAATTTTATTGTTGGGCACAGGTTAGGTAAACCTGGGGTTCCATGGGATTTAGTCATGTTAGCTGCTGTGGGACATTTGAATTTCCAGGCTCCATAGTAAAATAAATGTTAATTTTTGTTTTCTTTAAAATAAATTTGTTTTTAATTTTTTGTTTGATAATTTTGATTTGGAACAGTGAATACAAACCCCGAGGAATAAGAGTTGTCATGATGAGGAGAAGGTGGTAGTCCTAAAAGGGTACAGGCACCACAGAGGTGATGTGCATTGCATAATTTAACTATGAGGAAACTTGAGAAATTTGAAATGTTGTTGTTGGGTTGGACACCCATAAGAAAGAGTATAGGCAGAATTTTTATTATGAGATGTCTAATTTAATTGAAAAGAAGAAAGTTTAAAGATGCAAATTATTATTGTAATAATTGAAAGAGATTAAGAGGTAGAGAGAAATAGGTAATAATTTGTTAGTAAGTACTAAAGTTTACATATAGAAATTTAGTAACTAAGAATTAATAATAAGTTAATTCTAGTGTAAAAGTTTTTTTTTTAAGTTTGTTAAGTTAGAAGTCATAAGTAAATTTTTTGAGAGAGAATGTCTTTGATAGGAAATAGTGGAAACTTATGGGAATTTTAGGGTAACATAAATAATGTAGGTAATGAATAATAAATAGGTGGTAGGTCTTAAGTTAAGATTAACATTTGAAGAAGAATTTAATTGAGAAGGAAAATAAGTAGGCCTAAATGAAAAAAAAAAGAGTATTTTATGGTAAATAAATTTTTTTTAAATAATAAACAATAAATAACAATGTTGTTTCAGGGTAATGTGTACTAATAATACAATTTTTTCTAGGACCAAAGAACAGGAATTATGTAATTTAAATTAACATGTATTTGAAACTGTTACAGATTCCTTAAGATGAGCTGAGCAGCAGTCCAGTTTACAAGATGGCAAGAGTTCGAGAGACAAGATGCAAGATTTCAGAAACAAGAACCAAGACTGAAGATTCAAGAGAAGAGAAAGCTGGCAGCCATGGACTTACAAGTGAAGATTTATAAGGTCATGTAAAATTCTATTTTTTTGTGGAAGACAGCCACTGTAGTTTTTTTTGTTATAAACATTCTAGGTTATAGTAATGTAATGGAACTAGTGTGTTGTGGTTGCTGTCAAAGAGAACTAATACCTTAAGTTTAATTTTAAAATTAATTTTCTTTATTAACAGAGGGATTAGGAGTTTTATTAAACCTTGTTTAGTTTGGAATTTTAACAGTTCGAGTTCACAGTTCTGATAGGTAGGTCAGATGATTTTACTGATTTTTATGATTTGTTTTTGAGTTGATTTTAAGTGTTGTGGAGTAGATTCAATGAAAGGGTTCTGAAAACTTAAATTATTTCAAGCTAAGAAATAGTAAATTTAATTGTAACTCGAAGGACACCAGAATTAAATTTTTTTTGAATTATTAATGTTTGAAAATTTTATACTCTACAAGAAAGGTTATAAACCAACTGATCGGATAGAACAAGGATGCAGTAAATCACAGTTTCAGTTAGAATTATTGATTTGCTTTTGAGGTTATGAAGGAAAAGTAGCTATAATTTAAAAGTTTGAATAAAATTTTTTTTTTTAATTTGTTTAAAATAGAAAATTTAAAAGTTAATTAGTCGTGATCTAGGTGGGTGATGGGGTGGGAATTGGCCACTCTTTTTCCCTATAACCTCCCTAACATGGCCTTCTATTACATCTAACAGAAAAAAAAGAAGAAGAAAAAGAATACTTATTATTAGTTAGAATGTTTTTTCATGAAGATACCTGATAAACTTTTTTTTTATTGTTTGGAAGAATAGAAGCAAGGTTAATCAGATATTTTTACTTGGAAGAAGAAGAAGATAAAGCTGTTTTATGGCTCGACAAGCCAGAGAGTGGTGTTTCCCCTCTGAGCTTCTATTGACTTCGTTGTTTTACTCTCATGGGATAGCTGGTTCGGCACCATGGAGAGAGATTGGTGGGCATTGTGGTTGCCCCCAGAAGAAAAGAAGAGTAGAAGAGGTTATGGGTGGGTCATGTGAAGGGACCTTCAACCCAGTTACTTTGTGGGGACTATTTGCTGTATAGAGAAGATCAAGACTCAAGAGTTAGGGAAAATCATTGGAGGTCATGTTTCCCTTCCTTAAGTTTTTCCTATCAAATTATTTTCCTGATTAGTTTATGCTAAGGGTGGGATACTTTATGTTAGCAGTTGAATTAATTAATTTTATTTATTTTTTTTTGTTTTGTGTGTATGCATCCTTGACCATCGATTGCAGTTTGGATGTTAGTTATGTAGTTGTAAGGCGTGTTGGTAATGCCTGTTGATGATGTTTCAGAATTGTAATCTGTTCGTGATGAGGATGGCACAACTCCGAAGCAGATGTGGGGAGATGATGTGAGCTGCCCTGGAAGCCAGTCCAGTAGCTGTTGGAGTTTATTGGTGTTTGCTGATGGCCAGCCCAGGGAGCTACTCTTCTCGACAACACTGACTTCGAGGAGTTGCACCAACCTTCACGAGATAAGAATTTAATTACTTTGAAACACTGATAATTTTGTAAGAACACTTAAATTTTTTAAAGAAAGAAAGAAGTATTGTGATGAATGGAAACTAGAAAAAAAAAAAATAATTATCAAGAATTTGCTCATTGTTTAAGGAATACTGAGAAACTAAGTAAATTAATTTAATTTGTAAAGAGAGCTTCACTAAAAAACAATTTTTTTTTAGTATTGAGAACTCGAGCCTCTGAAGGTTCCTGTGAGAACAAACCAGATAAAAGTTTTACAATTTTTTTTTTTATGAATACTTGATGTTTTAAATAAATCTTGTGCAGAAACTAGGTGTATGTTCAGAAATTAAGGAAATAAGACAAATTATTATTTTTGTGAAATGAGGAATTTATAGTTATGGTTTGATGGAAAAAGACAATTTGTAATTTTGAGGTAGCTCGATGGGGCTCGAGCTCTGTGAGGGGAGGGTTATGTCGCGGGTTGAAATTTTGCAGGGTTGTTGAAATCAAATTTAGGGACTTTACTGACGGGACTCTGGGCTGGCTGCTCTGTTCACTCGTCAGCGCAAGTAGCGTGACCATGCAATTGGGGCACGGGGCCGGCGCGGCACGCTGCGGGCTTGCAGAATTTTGTTTGTTTGTTTGTTCGGCCGCGCGCTGGTGCAGCCACGGGCCGCAGTTACTGGGGCGTGCTGTCGTAACAAGCCGCGCGGTGTGGCCTGCACGTCGGGGTAGAGGGGGGTAGCCTTCCCAGATGTTCTAGTTAGTTGTTTAGTAAATTTGGCTTCAATAACGAGCGATTTGTTATGCTAGGCGCGGCAGGGCGCGCGAATTTAAGCGCAAGTGAGTGGTAACTCGGGGCTCACTCAGGCGGAGACTATGCGTCTCCCCTGTGGCCACGAGTTGTTTAGTTAGGTCGTTCGTAATGTAGGAATTCAGGCTCACTCTGGCGGAAGCTATGGCCGACGCCAGAGGCCACGAGTAGTTTAGTTCGTAATGTAGTTTAAGTTTAGATCGTCATGTAATCGTCTTCAAGCACTCGGGTGGAGGCTATGGCCCTCGTCAGGGGTCACTAGTCAGAGTTTTTAAAAATGTAATGTTCGTTCGGGATTTCAAGGGCAGGAGAGGCCCCTACGTTAGTTTTTAAAGTAATCAATCAAGAGGTGCTTATCGGAAAATGTGAGTATGGAATTATCTTTGTTTTAATTTTAAGTATTAATTATGATTTGATGTATTCGGAAGGACTAGGGAAGAGTTTAGTGAAGTTCTCTCTTTCTCTCTTGTAAGGTCGTTCAACAGTTAAGGAAGTAATGAAGAGATTATTGTTTTAAATTGTAATCCCGCTATTTAAATGTTCTTCAAGACTGATTTTACTTTATTTGACTTTAAGAATAAAATCATTTTAATTTAGTACAGTACACTCCCTATTTAACGCGGTTGTCGGGGGACATAACTTTTACCCGCGTTGTTGCATAACCGCGATGTTTCGATGTGACCAAGGTCAAAAGGCATAAAACACCGCCTGTGTACTAATAGGTCGGCAAGCACGCACAGTATAGACGGCCCGCATTTGTGCGGACTTTGCATCCGCAGTTTCCACTAAACACGGGTGAAAAAATAAAAATAATAAATTTTAAAGATAAATATTAAATGTTGAATTGTTTTTATTTTTCCGCGTGCCGCGCACAGTTTGTCGCACGGCCTACGAGCGCGCCACACGCCGCCATACACACGTGCGGCACACAAGCTGCTGCTGCCAGTCTCGTGGTGTTAGCCACAGTATCTGCTTCGTCAGTGTCCGTAACAAAGTAAGTGCAGTGTGTGCGGTTACACACGATTCTGTGGTCAAAGTCTTCTAAAAAGAAAGGCCGTAGTGATACTTCGAACCGAATATGAATCGCAAAGTACCGAGTTTGATTGACAAAATAAAAATTCTAGATTTACTTACAGATAGCTTGTCTTTTGTAGAAGCAGGCCGCAGATACAGGAAAAAAACGATTCTAGCATTTGTACAATAAAAAATAAAGAATCGTCTATCGTGTCAAGCGGTTAAACTTTATTGTCCATGCTTACAGTAAATTATAAATGGTCACATGTGGGAAACAAAAATTGCGCCAATTTAATTTTAGCGCAATCAGTGACGCCGTATTAAAAACCGTGTTAAACTTTGTCTTTACTTATTTCACCAAACGCTGTGTCGAGTTGCTGAGTGTGTGTGGCTCCGATCGGCAAGTGTTATATTCCCCAGCCTCTGTTTAAAGGTCGGGAGACTGCTACACATAAACATTTCCGGGACTTGTTTACTACCTCACGGCAAAAGTGGTACAGTATGGTTCACGTAAATATTGGACCACTGGGAATTCCTGGGCAAAGATTAAAAATACGCTAGCCAATTTACTTTACTATTTAATGTTAAAACATTATACCGAAGTAAAAAGATGAACTTGTATAATACAATGAATTACCCAATAATATTACGTCTGTAGGTTTAAGTTGTAACAAAACATTTATATACAGATGTCCAGTAAAGTACCAATTAAGATTCTGGAGTGGAATTTTAAACACCGGACTACCTGATTTTGCCTTGTACGCAGGGACGCTGCTCAGTCAAGTGACTCATGCTCTGCCTGTGTGCTGCTAGAACACATTCCCTCCCCCACTCCCCCTCTAGTTTCTGCCCGCTCTAATCTCTACCTCTCTCCATGTTCTCGGCTTCTCGGCTAGCCTCTCCCTACCCAGCGCTTGCTGACAACCAAGCCTATCCAACATCAATCCCCAGCCGAGTCACGCTGGATAATGTCGCTGGAAGGTGGGCTTTATCAGGTCCCCTGTCCGATGCTTCATTTGTGAGATAAAGCGACGTTAAAAACTAGTCTTTCAGAAAATATCACTGGGCTGGATTGGACCATAATTTGAAAACCCTACAAGATAGAGGAATAATGTACGGAGATATCTTGTTTAGAATTTTACTGCGGACATTTTCTACGCCTAGGCTTTTTTCTGCCCGATGCTTAGTTTGTTAGTTACAACGCAAAATTATCCTAATCGGCTGTCAACCATTTATTCCATTATTATTATTCATATCTGACTGGGGGACATGGTTTGACCCGCGATATACCCGATTCCGCGATCAATCGGGGCGCGATATACCGGGAGTTTACTGTATTATGTTATTTTGCAAAATCTCCTTAGTTCAGCTCTCACCAGACATCCTGTACGGGATGACGAACCTATGATCCTAGGTACAGTAAAGTATTTTATGAAGTTAAGACTAGTTGAAGCCAGCAAGCGAGTTGTTTCTATGTAAAGAGCTACGATTCTCTCCCCCCTCTGAAAGGGACACGTGACAATATGTATGAACGAACCAGATATTTAGATTGTAATATGGAAGATGAGGAATTCATTGCCATGATACTATCTCAGTTACCGTTAAAATATCAGTTGCAATTGACAGGACGTCAGTATAACGGAATAGTGGACTTTAAAGAACAACTGTTAACCTACGATAGACTGGAAAACTTAGATCGCTCTCACAATCAAAAAGAATTTAGCGAACGTAAGAACGCAAGTCAGTCGACAGTTATATCAGAATTGGAGAAATAGGAAAGATGACCAGAACCACGGACCTAAACCACCGCAAGTTAATTCGTTACACGTTAAATACTCTAATGATAACTGGAACAATAAGAGTTATCAGGGTCGACGTCGTTATAACTATTACTGGAATCGACGAAGATATGAAAATCAAAACGGAAAGAGACAAGATAGCCGAGAACCGTAACGACAAGATAATCCACGTCAGGAAGGGGCAGTTTGGTTTAAATCCAAACAATTACATTCAGAACACGCAGATATCCAATTTATAAGTTCTGCGGAAACAGCACCTAATTCATATAGAGTCAATGCTAGAACTTTTATACCATCGCAGAGGGATGAGTTTGCGAGTGTAAACTATAATATTAAACAAGGAGGAAATGCACATTATTCTATTCCACCGAGGGAAGAGAGTAATAACACAAAATGGACGCAGAGACCAGCAAATGGAGGAACCGAAGTAATACAAGGAGAAACGCAGGCGTTTTCGTCACCTCAGAATAACAAAACTTTATTGACAACATGGCTACCAAATCAAAGAAAAGGTTTTGTCGGTAATGTGGAAAACTGAGTAGGAATGACGAAAAACAGCTCCGTACATCATTCCTTAATAAAGAAATGAAAGGGGCTAACACTACGTCTAATATTCATGCTAGTAGTATAACTACAAAGAGAATTAATACCATATTATTCAAAGAAAATGAAAGAGAGTTTTTACTTAGCGAACCAAGTGAAAGCACCGAACATTGCAAAGCAGCTTTATGTCTGGAAATCACACTTTCAGTGAATGGAGTTAAAACACCCATATTATTAGACAGTGGCGCGGAAATATCGTGTATCAGTGAAGATTGCGTCAATATGATAGAATCTACTGGAGTCAAATTACCACTAATGCCTGTACCCAGTTTAAAAATTTTAGGAGTAACTTCTAGGGCTAGTCCCATTATAAACAAACAAACCTTATTAGAGATAGAAGGATTGGGAAATAAAAAACATGTACCTGTATTAATTGTCAAAGGGTTAGCCAGACCTATTATTTTAGGAGTAGATTTCCATACCGCAAGTAAAGTAATACTGGATTTCAGCGGAGGAATAGTTACGGCCATGGAGGAAATAGAAAACCCAACGGCTACTGAAATTTCCAACGAAGAGCAGATGGAAGTATATGTAATAAGAAAGAATACAGATGAAATGAGTAAAGACAAACTAACATCGGCGGACAGGATTAGTAAGAACCAACAGAAAACCTCGAGAAACATGAATTTTAAATGTGGAGATCTCGTTCTCAAAGAACAAACCCTATTAGTCAGTTTTGGAGATTTGTCACAAAGAAATTATTTCTAATTTTCGAAGGACCTTATGTTGTCACGAAAATAATTAGAAACAATTGTTATGAAATCTCGGATAGAGTTACTAATCAAGTTGTAGGTTGCTACAATATCACACAGCTCAGGGAATATTACACACCCAAACCTGCCAACATTCAAATTTAAAAAATCATGAGGTCCTCGATAAAAATTTTCAGGCCCATAAATACAAGTTGGAAATAAAAAACAACAAATGAGAATGTTTAAATTTAAGTGACATACCTGTACGTATGTTACATGGTCTCTGCTTCAAAATTTATTTAAACAAATTATAGGTTGCAGATTTAATTTAGTTGAACATAATTTAGCGCTGTCGTGTAGTGATCATGCAGGGCCGCAACTAAAAAAGATGTAAAATAACATTCTGCTCGTGTAACACTATTATCACTGTTCACAGAAAAATTAATTTTTTTATTGGAAGCAATACACTTCACGTGTTAGTTGTTTTTTTTGTAGCGACATGTTTCACAATGTCTCCTCTTCCACTATGCGAGATAGAAAAATCAGCACGGCACATGCTACAAAACGCAAAATTGCTTCCTTTATGTGACTCGAGTATTGATGGAAACTCGTTGCTGTAAGCTTTCGTAAAACTTGTTTTGTAACTTTTACAAACAAAATCTTGGGGCCCCGAAAAATCGTGAGGAAACACTATTTTGGCGTGAGGGCGTGAGATGGACCTTAAAATCGTGAGCCTCACACCAAAATCGTGAGAGTTGCCAGGTCTGCACACCTGTTGTACCGTAAATTCCTGTAAATATGTTAATACATCACAGACGTTTACAATGCACTATTTGTTGATAATTATATTTTTCTTGTAAATATTAACGTATAGCTTTATCATTTGTTATGTTCAGATTATTGTTTCGTATGTGGACATGAACGAACTAATTGGTGATTAGGTTTCGACAGTATCGAACATTTGATAGCCGAAAGTGAAAGGACACTTCAAGTAAAGTCGTGAGAAATGTCATCATGTCTATATGAATAATTGCCATTATGAACATTTCTGAAAGGGGCAATTCTATAAAGGCAATATTTACACTTTATAAAAAGTAAATATTTTATTTCCTTTAATATTTATTTTGTTAATTACATTTTATTCTGTATGTTTATATTTGTACTCTATCATTAATTCAGACTGTAAAATTTCTTTGGTTACTGTTTTGTCTATGTATTACTCTATGTTATTTTAATTTTAAATACTGTCAAGGCTAATATAGCAGTACTTTTTGAAACAACTAGTAATTTAAAGATGAACACGTCAGTAATGGTTAGTAATTTTACTATTTTTTGTTTTAACAACAAACTAAAGAAAATCGTTTACTAGTGACAGGGAAAATATTTTTTTAGAACGAATTGAGACTTGATTAAAGCAACAGCTAGAACGCAACTATTTTGACATTGATTTATAATTGAATATTTATAGAAGATTATAAATGGTTATTAATGCCAATATTACTGAGTTTTGAAGAAAATAATAATTTTAATCGACGAAGATAATAATCAGACATCAATATTTTAAATAATTACTTAAGAAGAGAAGTCGATAAAATCAGTGTTTAAGAGATCGCCAAATGACTTTAATTTGCTTTGAAACTACGAACATTAAATGCCGTTTATAACTCCGAAGAAAGAAGAATCCAGTTGAAGATGGAAAAGTCGCAGTGCGAGCCCGGGAAGGATGAACGTCGTGCAGTCCAGCCCAGTCGCCGCCCATAATCTGAAGGATGGAGTCGTGACAGCGCGTATTCCTGCCGCACGCTAGAGGACGGAGGAGCAACACCAATATCGCAGTCCTGGATGAGTCGAACCAAGGAGTCTCCGAGAACCTACACGTCTCGTGGGTATCCTGCAGCAAGGTTTGGTCCCTTAACCCATCACTCGAAGACTCGCTGAATATAGAAGCACCCGAGCTAATTACAATTTAAACAAGACGAACATTTTCACAGAACTAGAATCTGTTATATTATTTTTAATATTCTTTGTAAAGAACACCGATTAACTTGTTCATCTTTAGATTTACAAATCAAATTCCGGAATCGCGATCCAGAGCTAGATAGTATTAGCTAGTATAGATGGAATTTGATATTGGAATAACGTATTGCTATTTTGGTTGACTGGTACTGCAAATTACGTACCCAGTAGTCCAAGCTCTACCGGACTGAAGTTAGTTGAAATAAATAACATCCAAATAATTAACATTTTGATAGTAAAGATAATTCACTCAAGTGAAAGAATTGTTAGATGCTTTGAAGTTGAGAGTAATAACAAATTCCATCTGTAGTTTAAAATAAATTAGTTTAAGTTAAGTTTTTTCTATTAAGTGTGATTTTGTGTATGTCAAAGTGTATTGTCACCGTCGTCACAAGCATTACACACAAATATAAACCGTACATTTGAATTTGTTTACACTTTATTGCAAGGTGTAGTCACGATATTAGTATTTAACATACTTTTGACACACTTTACCTTGACTTTCAGACACAAGCTTCTTGATACAATTCTTAAAACTGAGAGAGGTAGGCTAGAGAAACCGAAATCATTAAAGACATTAAATAATTTCAATATTTATACTAGCTGACTCCACAGAACTAATAAAATCCTGTTTAAAGAAAAGACTACTTTAAGAGAGTTTCAAATATAACATTATTATTTTCAACTTGTTTGCATAACTTGTATCTTAAATTTCAGAATATATAATTAATTTTATTATCTGAACTGCTGTTCTGTATTATCATACTTCTGTATCTAAAATCTAAAAAATTAGTCTAAATGAAAATCTAATATAGATGACATTACAAATAATAATAATATTAAAAATATTATTAAAATTGCTATACCAAAACAGTATTTCAATATTTTAAATACTGAATTGTAACACTTGAATGTTGTTTGTTTCAAAGTTCTATATCACACTATTATGCATAAAGAAACGGGTGAAAATCTGTAGGATTCCGGCTGCAAGATAATGTTTATTGTTCCCATTTTAAAGTTATGTTTATGCAAGTCCAAGCGGTCTCCGGAGCCTTCTGATTCCAGGCCGCTACACCCCCCCCCCCCCCCCCCCACGAAGCACAAAGGCTTAAAGAACGGGACCTCCAAGACAATAGTGGGCTTGAAACTAACGACTAAAGTCATGCCAAAATGATGGTATCAAACCCATGACACTTGCATAAGTGAACATGGTCACCGTGATGCAACACAGAAACACGATGAGAATGATGTGACAGTGAACCTTGTTGCTGCAGAGGTCCAGCTGGCACAGGCTCCGTGGCAGCTGGTGTCCGCGCAGCCAGGCTCCGTCGCCTGTTCCCAGGTTGTTGTGTGCCAACGCGAGTGTGTGGAGCCTGGAGAGGGGCGCGAGGGACGGCAGCGAGGTCAGTCTGTTGTCGCTCAGGTCCAGCACCTCCAGTCTCCGCAGCAGGAGGATCCTCTCGTCAAAGCGAGACTGGCTTATGCCACAGATCTGACAGCATGATGGACACAGTCGTGTTGAAGTTAAACCACTATCACGGTTATGAAAGTACATACAGTAAAAAGGTGACACAGTGGGAAGATAATGGACTCTCATTCCAATACCTGCCCAGCCATCCTAATACATATTTTACATGGTTTCTCAAAATCTCTAATAGGCAAATGCCGGGATGGCTTCCAACTATAGGCAACAACAGATTCTTCTTCCAGTTTCCTTTAACTTTGTAGTTTAATGTATCCATCTCCAATGCTGTAGAGAAGAGTTTGTCCAAACAAAATATAAAAAGGTTAATGAAAAACTAAAATTAAAACTTTGCTACTGCCGTATTTACCCACAGAAGAGTCGTTTCTGCGTATGGATCACATCTATAATTTTGGGCAATAAAATCCAACATTTTAACCGTAAGGGTCACCCTCCGTTATAGGTTGCAGCATTAATCTGTCTCCAGTAAAATGCAAGTGAAATCTTTATGGTCCGTGTCTCAGCTTATTGCCACATAAGAAACATGGCACTGGTTTTTCATCTCACCTCTTTTCATCCTTTATTGCCCAAATTTTTTTCCTTACCTTACTAAAACTAAATGTATTTGTTTGGAAGGGGTCTGGGTTAGAGAAGACAACCTCTTTATGCCTAATCATGCCCCAAGTATACTATTTTTTATACTCATGTTTCCCTTCTCATCTATTGTTTTTTTTATTATCCGTCCTTCCCCAAGAGAGAAATGACGTCCGCTGCTCAATTTTTTTAGTTAGTTCCTTCCTCTTTATATATATTACCTGAATGACTGAGCTTTGCTCGGTGATTTTTTTTTGGTAAATAGTGTTTTTTAGAAATTATATTTAAATTTGAATTACATACTGATGAAATAAGAATAATATTTTTTGATCTTACCGACATAATAATAAGCATTTTTTCAAAGATAGTTTAAAAAATTTTAAGTGAACACATGAGTTAAAAAGACAAATAATATAAGTAAACAATTGATTTTTTTGGTCTAACCTCAAACCAAACACTCATTGGCTTAGTGTTGCTTAACAACGCCATCTACTGGAGTAGCTTTAGTGTTGTTGTGTCGTTTAAGCAGTAAGTTGGTCCCAATTAAAAAATAAATAAATACTATTATTACTTGCCAATAGATGTCAGGAAGTCATTTATGTTTAATTTGATTATCGATAAAGATTATCATTGAAAACACGGATAAAACAACATTTTCTAAAAATGAATCCTAGCTAGATCAATTTATCGCCCCCGAAACCTCCTGCATACTAAATTTCATGAAAATCGTTGGAGCCGTTTCCGAGATTCAGATTATATACAGGTTAATTATAAAGTCCTTGAAACATTTCAAAAAATCGGTACAGTGAAATGGCTAAGAATTATGTAACAAATTATATACCTAGTGAAAGAAAATCTCAAATTTTTTTTCCCACTAGTTATAAATGTTCTGTGTGTCCACCTTGCGTCACATGACACACATCTAATCGATAGTCCAATTCTGCCCATACCCGACCCAGAATATCAGGAGAGATGGTAAGAGCAGCTGCTATGATGCGGTGTCTCAATTCGTCAAGGTTCTGTGGTAGAGATGGAACATAAACACTAAATCGCAAGGTGTCAAGTCCGGTGATCGTGGTGGCCACGGGAGTAGCACTTGGTCAGCGGCCGCCCCACGGCCCATCCAGCGATGTGGCAACGTCTCATTCAGATAATCTCGTACCACATTGTGGTAATGAGGTGGAGCACCATCTTGTTGGAAGATGAAGTCCCTGCTATCAGCTTCAAGTTGTGGCATAAGCCACAATTGCAGCATGTCGAGGTAGGTGATAACAGTGACAGTTCTCTCAGCAAAGAAGAAGGGGCCATAAACTGTCTTGTTGACATGGCACAGAACACTTTAACTTTTGGCGAATCTCGGACTTCGAGAATTGAAGGTGGATTCTCTGTCCCCCATATGCGTGTGTTGTGTCGGTTGACTCTTCCTGAGAGATGAAAAGTGGCTTCATCACTGAAGATTAATCTGCTTGCAAAATCATCGTCTTCAAGACAGTTCTGCATGGCAATGCAGAACTGCAGTCGGAGCAATTTGTCATAGTGGCTGATGGCTTGCAGAAGCTGCAATTTGTACGGCTTCACTCTAAATCGCTTACGAAGAATTTTCCATACTGTTGGCTGAGGGATGTTCAATTCTGCACTAGCCCGATAAGTTCACTTCTTAGGACTCCGCACCATCACGTCCCGTACACAATCCACTGTCTGTTGTAACACGCCTGGCCGACCCGAATGTTTTGCATCACAAACAGCAGTCTTCCTCGAATTTCTTGTACCACTTCATTATGCTATTGTAAACTGGTGGTGTTGTAGCGTGCACGCACGCACGCACGCACGCACGCACCCACCCACCCACCCACCCCCACACACACCCACACACACACAAGAATTGCTTGTTTAAAGATATAAGATATATATAAACCTTGTTTTGCAGTTGTCATGGAATGTTGCAGCAAAAATCGTGGGATATCTTACGCCAAAAACTATGTTTGGCTACAGTTGCATCACAAAAACCTGTCGAGATAGACATGATAGTCGTACAGTGTCAGTTAATGGACATTTATAACGATGAGAGAGGGAGGGCGTACCATAAACACTGCTGCATGGCCACATGCTCACACATGCATGCACACTCACTCACTCACACATGCATGCACACATCCCTCCTCCTTCACAGACTATGGCTTCTTCTTTAAGATTTCCCCTTCTTGCTGAGCACCAGCCAGGCGGCAAACAACCATGCACTTATCAGCTGCGGCTGTAGCCACGCTACAAGCGGCACACACATCTTAACATCATAATGTTTAATACGCACTGCTAAGCTATTTTATTTCAACAATTTATTTGGTAATTTTCTTATGTTGCAGCTTTTACGGAAATTAATAATAAAATTCAGAAAATAGTTATTTCAAAAACTAGAAACATTCCTGAATTTACCTTGAAAAGTCATTATGTTCTGAGAAGTCACTGTTTATAGCTTATATTAATACCTATTCATTGATGCAGCAGTTGCCATTTTTATTTGATATTCTTATAAATGGAGAATCACCACAGAATCAGTAAACCTAATATTGAAAACAGTCCATTCCAAGGTTGCGTTTGGGCATGTTTGGTACAAGTATTACAAATTTGTTACATAGTGAGAATGGTCGTTTCGATTAGGTTAGCTAAATTAAAAATCCTTCAATATATTGTGGATGGATAGTTAGGTTAGTATAGCTACATTAAAAATTCTGTAAAATTATTTTTAATGTTTGCTTAGGAATTACAACGTAGCGTAGCAACCAGTTCACACAAGTCCATTCAGACGCCCAAATAGTTCCCAAGTTAACAGAATATTTATGAAGTTCGCCGCTTGCACAAGCAATTCAGTAGGACATTTTTAAGGATAAATTTGCGCATGAAAGATGTCCATGTCATAGTTCATTTTTATTTGATGATTATAGAATATGATTGGATGATTGGTTTATTGGACGACAATGACTACGACGACAACGATTTAAACAACTTATTTAAACTTATTTAAAGCTACTTAAAGAATACTTTAAAAAAAGTGTGGACAGTTGATCAGGTTAGTATAGCTACATCGTAAATTGGTAATTCCTAAGCAACCAAAAAAATATTTTACAGTATTTTTAAAAAAGCTATAATAACCTAACTAACCGTTTGTAATAAACCTGTGTTCCCGTAGACTTAGTAGGTACTTAAAAAAAAAGGCTAGAACGTACGGGCTATAGCATACGTCAAGAAGACATTTGAACAGTGAACAGAGGCAGAACACAGGTAATATACAAATAATTTAGGTGTTAACACCCCAAAAGGTTGGTGGGTATTAAGGTGGTTCATAATATATAAAAATATAAATAAAACACTGAAATCGGGTTACTTCTAGATTATTTTAATAGTTAACTTATTTTATTTTGAACAAGCCAGATTTATCATAGTGTAGTAGTTAATACTTTTGGTCACCACTTTGATGACTTACGAACTAATGACAATAAAAATTTTTATAAAAATTTACAGGTTCAATAAACTCTAAATTTAGTACATTAAATTATAATTTAATTGAATTTTACTACACACAGGCCGGCCGCGGATACTTCGACAATTACTTTACAGATTACATTAATTTTAAAGCAAGTTGCACAAACAAGGTTTCAAAGTAATAAAATCAAAAATAAACAACTTTCCATTATTTTGGATTGACAAGTACTTTTCATTAGTATATTTTATACTTTTTTTCTTTAAATGGTAGTTGAATAGTTCGGAAATTGTTCGTAGATAATTTAAAACTTTAAGATTTCTTACATTGTGTCTTCCAAACATAGACTTAGCTGCATGCGAAGTGCTGACATCCGAACGGCAAAGCGTGACGGGGCGGATAGCGAACTAAAGTTGACAGCACAATGCTGGGAATTTAGATGGCCGTAATCAGGAACTCGGTGCGGGTAGATGTGGTTGTCTACCAATCACCGGGGATGGAAAACTCCACAAATTGTGGGGTAGGTGGGTGGTCTATCCATGTGATGGTAGACGACCACTAGCACTGTTGCACGCACTTAATTCACCAGAAAAACATTAACACTGACGTCGACCAGGGCTACGCCCTCCCTTATCCCGATGTGTCACGTCGCAACTGACCCCCCTCTATTCAAACCTCCCGCCCCGTGTGTGTGTGTGTGTGTGTTGGGCGCCCGGCAAGAGGCGGTGCTAGAGTCGGTGCGACGACCCCTTTCTTTTATTAAAATAAACATAATGTATAAACCTTTTTATGTAATAAAATATCCCTAATTGTCACGCCTCAAGTTTTAGTAAGTAAGGACGGCGCAGCGCCCCATGGGGGCATCCGCATAACTACCCGCCAATAGTTTTTAAACTTTAATAAGAAATAACACCATAACTAAAGGTTGTTAATTATAAATGAGTGTACTTAAATTATGTTTGTTTTTTTAAATAATATTTGTTTGATTAAGTATGTTACCGGACGGCTGCCCGGTAACAAAGCGGGAACTTAACCCTTCCCGGCGGCCATGATGCTCTGGTCTCGTCAGTCTGTTTCCGTTCGCCGCCTGGAGTAGGAGCGGCCCGCGCACCTCGTCGACTTACTTCTCTTTTGTTCAGTGATCCATTAGTTTCCGTCGCATCTTTAAATAAATCTAAAACCTTTTAACTTCTTCGAGGCCTGCTCCAGGTGGTAGACTCTTTCGCCTAAATATTTGTTTTCCGTTTACGGATATTTCGTACGCGTAATACGTGATTGACTCTCGAGGCCAGGCCACGCTGTGACCTGGTCAGCCTATAAACTGATTATCACCCGCAACGGTGTTTTTTAGTACTTTACGTAAAACTCTTTTAACATTTTTGTAACGTGCCTTGTAATAATTCGCCTGTGCAAGTTCGCTGGTAATAAAATCACTAGCTCAGAATGTGTGGTTCAGTGGTCACGTTTATAATTCCCTGAGTTCCGAGGCGTGTGGGACGCCTCAAGAGCCCATGAACACGACGCACGAGGGGGAAGATTAGCCTAGCCTCACACGGGTCACGTCACGGCCCTGAGCCGAGAGTTCGTAGCCGGGTCCACGTGTCCTTCCACGTGGTGGCGCCCAAATTACTCCTTTTCGTCCATCCGAAGACCCCACACCCGTACGACAACACTAATATGATGTAGTCTAAACTTTAAAATTGTAAGGGGGTTTTCCCCTGGTCGTCGCGACTACATCCTATAATCTTTGATGTCCGACTTCTCAGGAGGAGAGACGCGGTCGCGGTAGAAGTAGCGCGGCAGATGTAGGATGCTCTCTGTACCACAGTTGATTGACGACTCTCTCTACTTGAGAGAGTTCCTTAGTTCCTGCATGGGCTCGAAACCGAAAAGTGGGGAGGGGGGAAGAGAGAAACAGTGTGGGCGGAGCTAAGTGGGCCATGGGAGGAAAAGTGCCTTGGGATTGGTTAGGGCTCATGGGTGTCATAGTGCCACAAGAAAAAAATCTAAAACTCTCTATGGCAGCGCCATCTTTAGTTGGCACGGGCGCCAAGAGATAGCGCACCGAGCGGTGGTGTTGCTGTATGCCGTCTAAGGCAAAGGGGGATTGGAAGGTGGTGCTCACTGGCCGGAGAAACTGACATTAGCAAGCTTAGTTTCGGTTGTGCTCGAGAGATTGCGCACAAGCCTCGTGCGTGGAGCGCAAGCATAGGCGTGGCTTGTTCCTAAATGAGAGGAGGGGTTGACATGGTTCCTGGAAGCATAGCAGAAAACCTAAGAGGGTCAGGGGTGGCGGGGAAGTTCTTGTTTTATGCCGAGACCAGCACATCCGCTTTGCTCGCCATGGCCTTGAGCCTAGGAAAGCGAGCTAGGCTCGCCTGACGAGGCAGGTACCCCTGCGTGAGAAACAAGGTGGAAGGCACGTTAGGCAGGGAGAGTTATCATGCCTGTTCCTGCATGCAGACAAGATAAAATTGACTCGGCTAGCCTACGCTGCATGTAAGCGTCTGCATGTCTCTGCTGAGACGTTGTGACACGCTAAGACCCACTAGTAAAGTTTAAATATGTATAGCCCTGGGTGGTATAGCTGAGAAAACAAATTTTGATGAGGTCCTCTAGCTTATGGGAAAGCAAAAATATTTTAATAAATAAAAGTTGAAAAATTGAGCCAAGAAATTACTGATTTTCGGCTCACGTTTACAATGTTTTCAAGTATTATTAATGTAGCCAGCCTAACCTATAAGACCATAATAAACATTTGACTTATGAACTCCAAAACATTAACACATGGATCCACATGGGAAAGGGTCAATCCATAAGAAGTTGTCAAAAAAATAAAAATTATTGGTAGCTTCAATAATTTAAAAAACATTGATATATTATGCCTCGTTAACATTATGTATTGACAGTTTAAAACTGGCACAATAAAATTTTTATTCTCACTGGTTTGATTATGGCAGCTATTTTGTTGCCATGGTGCATGACCATTTTTACATTTACAATGGTTTACCTACATTGCCATATCTTAGCTTTGGTAGGTCATAGCATGATGAAACAAAATCTGAGGTGATGAGCACATTATATACTACAATTCTGATCATAAACCATCTTTCTAAAATCACTCAATCTTACCAACTTTGAAGGTTGAACTTCTGCCTCACAATTGCAAAAATTTGCATTTTCATAATATTTTTTCAGAATAAAGGCAGTATGTGTTGGGCTTCAAAATATTTTGGGAAGTACTTATGTAATAGAAGTGTAAATACAAATTATTTGGAGAGTGAGACTTTGTGACTTTTTTTACAAGCTTGTAAAAATGAGTTTTTTCATATGTTTGCTTACTTTACGGCTTAATATCTCTGGTAGGCAGTTATCTAAAAATCTGAAATTTCGCACACAATTAAGTACTCCATGGTACATAACTCCTATTAAAATTTTGACTTTGAGATTCAACTGGTTCATAAGTTACAGCCTGTTGCAAACTCGTAAAAAATTTATTTATTTGCATAAATAAAAGCAATTCTAATAAATGTATATTTTTTATTAATTAAATTTAATATAATGCTGTAAGTATTGTACTAAGTCATAAAAAGTATGATTAAATATTACATTAAAGTTTGATGTCAAAACAAATAAACACTATGTACAAAATATGAAGCACAATAGTCCATTTATATCACATTACTAGATAGACAATATGTTTGTTTGATATTACAAATGATTTACGATCTTAATTTGTTCACCATATCTTATTTTCTATGTTTGTTAAACAGCATTGAAATTTCATCACATAATGATGCTGGAATATTGTGTGAACGTCTAGTTACTGTGGATAGTTCGATGGACTGAGCTTTCTCAACAAATTCTTAAGAGGCACCCACTCTCTGTCTGCACATGACATCTTAAATGACGTTTAAGTCCAGCTGGGTTGTAAAATTTTACGTAAATGTCATTAGTAGAGACCTGAAATTGGCGGTGTTATTTTTGGCCAAAAGCGGTATTATTTTTGCCAAAAAGCGGTGTAAAAAAGCGGTGTTATTTTTTTATCTGTATAATTAAACTAAATAGTTTTAACTGTATAGGCTTAATATTTGCTACGTAATTAATTTTCTTTGGCATAGCTTATAATTATCCTAATTTAAACAACTCTTTACATTTGCTTAAACCAAAAATAAATAACAATGAAAACATTAAATTTCCAGTTGTACATAAAAATTGCTCACCACTGACTGTGAAACTTCCATACAGAAATTTTTTAGTCACTTGGTTGCTTAATGCATTGTTCAGTACATAACATAAGAAATTAAAGAACTGTTCATCATATGTAGAACCACAAAAACATTTCATTTCACTATTGAACACTATGTGTTAATAATTTCCTTGTAAAAATTTTACACACACATTAGCTTAACATAACTGTTGCATAAAATTCTTAAAAAAAAAAAAAAAATATATCAATCATCAAAGGAGAGCATTGTAAACACTTCAATATTCTCTTCTTTTAAGTTCTGCCGTCTATCTGAAACAACAATATTGTAGTGACTCAACAACCTCTCACTCTCAACATTATTTGTAGGCATCCATATTGATTTAAGCACAGCTGCTGTTGACAGTCAGTTGTCAGTGCAGTGAGAATTTTCACTACATCAACAACTTCACCAGCTCTGCACAGTGACTCTGCTGCTTCTTTTAGAGACTGGTACCCTTTAAAAAGGTCAACACTGTCTATCATCTTCAGGTCAGCAATGGATTTTAGTTGTGTAACTATGTTTTCAGTTTTGTTAAGCAGAATGTTCTTAGGGTTGAAAAGCTGGTTCAATGACCTGTAAACATGTGCACAAGGATCACTGTTCATGAGTGTCTGCAGTTTGTTCATGCACAGTGTTGTGGCTTTTTGGCAGTTGTGCTTCACATGTGCAATGTCAGTGGTGTTCAAATTTTTGAGGACACTACTGTTTTCGAACGTATTGGAAAATATACCCTTTGCTGCACAGTCCAAACCTTTTTGTATATTTTCCAGATCCCCATACAGAGTATGTGATGTAGGGTACTTAGACCCTTCAAGTTTCGTTAGCAGATCCATTATTTCAGAAGCATGCTGCTGTACAAAAATACACTGTGCTAAAATTACGGATACTTCTTTGTCTGAAAGCATGATCAGATACTTAATTCCTGCATTGTTAGTTTCCTGAAAGTCACTATTTCTGAAAAAGTTAATGATTTCCAAAAAATATTCAGCCAGGTAGAACACTGCACGAAACCATGAATTCCAACGAGTATTGACTGGCATTGGAAACAATTTATCTGGTTTCACAGTTTCTTCTCGCAAATATTGCAAATATTGGTGTTTCCTCTTGCGAGTGTTTAAAAAGGCAGACTTTACCTTCACGACATCGTTTATCTCAACAAGTTCACATGACAACACATTTCCTACTAGGGCAACTTTGTGGGCCCAGCACTGAATATGGAGTACGTGATCTCCATACACAACTTGCAAGCTGTTGACACACTTTGTCATGTAGCGAGCTGAGTCTGTAACCAAACCTCTGATGTTCTTGTATGAAATTGCATACTTATTTACACATTCTGAAATAACTTGTGCACATGTGGTCGCATCCGCTTTTGCAAGAAAATTAACTGAAGCTACTACTACCTGAGGTTCGCCTACTGGTTCTTGGAGCACTAGAAAGAGTACCACAAAAACACATCTTCCCTGACTATCTGTAGTCTCATCCGAATAGATAAAAATTAGTTTATCTTTAACAATTTCCATCACGTTTTCAAAGTGGTATTCAGCAAGTTTAGGAACATACTTTTCCCTCAGTGTTTTGACACAAGGCATGTCTCCAGAACCTGCCACAAATTCATTTAACCATGCCCTTATGTTAGGATCATCCAATTTTTGAAGAGGTATGTTAGCTTTAGCGAAGGCCTCTGTTGTCCTCAGTGCCAAATGTTCGACGTCTGCTTTTTTACGTTTAGCACTACCAAAGCACTCTGCAACAGAGCTCTGAATTTTTTTATCAGCACACCCATCATCATATTTTTTTCTTTTAGTTATGTGTTTTTCGCTCTTAGTGTGCTTTATCACGGTGTCTTTTCTCTCAAATGCGACTTTACAATTACAAAATTTGCACATTAACGTCGCCGTATCGGGTGCATATAGCCCGTCGCTTTTGAAATCGTCGGCACGTTGCCGCGCACTTGCAGCATTTTTCGGCATATTGTTCCACAAACTAAAGTTATTTTATTTTAATGTTCCCATGCAGCAATAAAATACGATACATTAAACGAAAGAAGTGGCAATGTATGGTTGTACGGTGTTTATCTTATACTTCAGCTGGAATCGCGTTAGAAACACATAGCATTGATCCTTACGGCAGACGTGCGCATGACTGCCAGTGCCGGTTGTTTGTGAAATAAAAGCTGATTCTTCCCAGCATGCAATCTTTTGTGGCGTCACAAATCGTTTATTCCATAACTGCGTTGTGTGAGAACAAGATTTTAATTCGTTTATTTCGTAATTCTATTTCATGGCAAAATTAAATCACGAAGTCATTATTGTGCAATAGTTTTATTAATATAATCGTAAAAAAAATTCATGTACGGACCTGGATCGGGAAATACGGTCAAAATGACATTTTCGTACGGACATTTCTTGCTGAAGGGTTGGCCAAGCTGGTTCCGCTTGCTCACAACTTGCCGCCTCCTTCCAGCCATTACATCAACAGTATCGCTCATGTATGACGTGGAGTTGTGGTTGCGTACATTATGTTTATTTTGTGTTGTGGTCACATCTTAGCAGCAATATATTTCGTTCTTCCATACATACATGTAAAGTATGTGATTTTCGAAACGTAAACAGTGGCAGGCTACCGCTAAGGTTGGTTAGTTTTAGTTCTGACAATGGCGATGCCGGCGAACTCAAGATGAAACCAAGTTTGTTACCGTACCTTTCTTAAAATTTCGCGTGTATACAGAAAACTAGACGAAATCGTATTATTTTGCGAAAATCAATGAAATTCGCGTTATTTTTCGCGTTATCGCGATCGCGAAAATTTCAGGTCTCTAGTCATTAGTCACAAAATTAACTTCCTCAACGACTTCTAGCCACCACTGTTCATCATACACACAGGCAACAATGTCATTGTTCCGAAGATTCAGGGGAACAGACTTGGTTGAAACTGGAAGATCCTCCTCATACTCTTCTAATTTGGATGATGCATACATCTCATTATAATCTCAGCGAGTGAAACAAAGCGGTGAAATTTCCGTGTTCCTGGGAGCCGTTGGCAGTTGTTAAACCTAGGTTTGAGCTTTTCTTGTTAAGCAGCAATTTCCTCTCCTTTAAAACAAACAAACAAACACACGTTCGCTTGCACATGCACACACACACACACACACACACACACACACACACCCACACCCCCACACACACCCCCACACACACACACCTTTAATTGTCTGTGTACAGTACATAAACATATCTTCAGGGGAAAGAATGTGAAAGACTCGCCTTTGTTACTTCCCTTTTGGTTGTTCCTCCGACAACATCACAGGCATTTTTTCTTAAGGCCGAAATCATTCTTATGGTGACAGACATTCATAAAATTCCTTTTATTTTTATACTAACTTTATGATCCATCTGAGAAGTAAATTATATAATGAACCCAAGGAACAGAATCTTTTAAGTGTTTCATAAGATGAGATTTAAATGTATGTACTGTTGTGTTATGGTCCAATGATCACTGATTACACAAACACATTGGGTTAGAAGCTTATCGTTTTCTTTGTAATAATATACAAAGGGATGAACAGTTGCTTGGCGATTTACCCAGTGGTAGCTCTGAATCTCTTCTTGGATAACGAATGTAAAGTTTTCTACGAAGCCTGCAAGAACAATGCACCCTGTTTCCATAATTTTCTCCTTCTCTCTCAGGTATCGACTTTGAATCTTTGATATAAAATGATCAGTTGTAAGTGAATCAAGTTTTTCAATAAGGGACTGAAAGAATTCTTTTTTTGGCTGAATAACAGTTATCATTTCAGCTCTATCTGTTATGGTCAATTGTTGAAAAATTATGTTGTCTGGAATAGCATCACTTTCTTCAAATTCATTAAACAGAGATACTGTCATGGGAGCAAGTGAGAACAACAATGTGCAGAGGTTGGCAATGAAAGGAAGTGGGTAATATTGGAGTGCAGGTAATGTAGTAATGGCAACGGACAGATAATAAAGGAATCTATTCTAAGTAATCCCTAGTGTTATTTAATACCATTACATGGCGCAGTCGGTAAAGTAACATCGTCATGGACACGTTGGTGAAGCCATCAAGAAGCTTCGGCGTGACGGGGATGTCGCCAGCAACTGGCTTCAATGGAAAAAAAATTCTAATACTACCACGAGGCAATTGGTGGGGAGAATATTTCACTGAACAGACAAATAGCTCTTTTGATCAATTCCATGGGCTATAATGCAGATGATATTTATGAAACTTTTCAATTTGCCGATGATGAAGTACGTAATAATTTATCTACAGTGCTCACCAAGTTTGATACTTATTTTCTACCGAGACGTAACCTCACATTTGAGCGTTATGTTTTCTTTACCTGCTCGCAACGGTAAGGCCAATCATTCAACGGTTATGTTGCGGAGTAGCGGAAGAAATCTCTAAATTGTGAGTTTGGTCTAATGCGGGATGATCTGATCTCATGAAGGATCGTATTGTGTGCGGCATTCGGGATAACAATTTGAATCAGCGTCTACTGAAAGAACACAGCCTCACACCGTTTCAAACAATTGATGTGGGTAGAACTACAAAAGTGACAACGAAACGCCTTGCAAAGTTTCAAGAGGAGTCTGCAGCAGTACAAGAAGTCAAGCTTAATCGGAAAATGTCACATACACTCCAGCGTGGTAAAAAGGATGATTCAGAAAGTCTGGCATGCCCAGCTTATGGTGTAAAGTGTGATTTATGCAGCGGAAATAATCACTTTGCTAGGATGTGCCGCTCAAAGAAAAAGGTAAGGGGTTTTGTGAAAGTTCTGCATCATACTCATCTTCATCATCGGAAGACGGTATGATTGTTGCTGAGGTTAAGTGCACAAAACCGGTACCCTCTACATCTTCAACACGTAAGTCAGTGGATTTGTGTGTTTAGTCTGTATCCCATGTCGGATCTGAATCAGAATGGACAGCACAGGTGGACCCTGGTGCCCAGACCAATTTAATTCCGCAGGACATGTTCGAAAGATTAAAAATTAGTCATAAACATTTGCTTTCCTCAAATGTGAGATTGGTTAACTATCTACGAGATAAGATATCTTTTCATGGCAGGTGTTATTTGAAGTGTACCTACAATGGGTAGGATGTGGTTGAAAAAAAAAACATACATCCGCCATTCTAGGTTTATCAGCATGTGTTGTGTTAGACTTGGTACGGAAAGTTGATTCTGTTGAAGCAAAAGCTAAGGATGCAAGGCTCACAGAACTGGTTGCTAAATATCCTCAGTGTTTTCGAGGCATAGGGGAACTACCTGGAGCTTACAAAATGGTGCTAAAAAGTGATGCAACACCTTTCATCCATGCTCCTTGTAAAGTTCCAGTTGCACTCAGAGAACCTCTAAAGAAAGAATTGGATAGATTAGTCAAGGAAAAAATTGTTTTATAAAGTAAATGGGCGCACAGAATGGGTAAATTTTCTTGTTATTATGCACAAACTTGACAATAGTTTTCAGGATTTAAATCAGGCTTTGATGAGGGAACATTTTCCTTTACTGACACTGGAGCAGGTTACATCCCAGATGACAGCGCAAAGTTTTTTTAGTGTCCTGGATGCCTCACAGGGATTTTGGCAGGTGCGGCTGAGTCAGGACAGCACAGACTACTGCACTTTTAACACACCATGGGGCAGGTACAAGTTTTTGTGCATGCCTTATGGTATATGTTCTGCTCTAGAGATCTTTCATCGCAGGTTTGGGGAAGTCTTTGAAGGGCGCCTGGGGTGCTTACATATGCTGACGATATTATATGTTGGGGCAGTACAGAACAGGAACACCATCAGAGACTTAAGGTTCTGATGGAAAGAGCAGCAAAACATGGGGTAAAGTTCAACAACAATAAATGTAAAATAGGGGTTAAACACGTTCATTACATGGGCATGTGCTTACAGAGAATGGTATTGCTTCTGATCATAACAAAATATCAGCTATTAAATACATTGATACCCCATGCTGCAGTAAAGATGTGGAGCAATTTCTAGGTATGGTAAGCTACCTTTCAAAATCTGTTCCCAATTTTTCAGACGTCACAGCTCCTTTCAGGATTCTGTTAAACAAGGACGTGCAGTAGCATAGGGAACAGGAACAGGTTGCCACTTTTGAAAAACTTAAAGAGTTGTTGCGCAACAGTCCCGTTTTAGCACATTATGATGTTAGTAAGCCTGTTATATTGTCAGCTGATGCATCTCAAAATGGGTTGGGTGCAGTTTTACTTCAGGATGGTCATCCCATTGTGTATGCATCTAAGTCTCTTACTGTCACTGAAAGACACTATGCCCAAATACAAAAAGAAATGCTCGCAATAGTTTTCAGAGCAGAGCATTTTCACCATTATATTTATAACAAGCAGGTCACGGTTGAAACAGATCATAAACCACTGGTAATCATTTTTAAGAAACATTTGGTGGACAGAGAAAATCTCAGCTATGCTTATGGTCTTGTTTTAAAGGGCAATGCTAACGTTATTCCTAGTGCATAAGAAAACAGCTCCTTCATTGCATTCATGCTGCTCATCAAGGTACAGATAAATGCATACAACGGGCACCTGGTATGGTTTTCTGGCCGGGTATGACATCTGAGATTGTCCATCTTGTGAGCAATTGTGATGTGTGTAATAAATACCAAAATTTAATTCTTCCTCACCCAGTCCCTGATCATCCATAAAAAAGGTAGGAATTGATGGTTTTTTTTACACGATAAGCCATATTTGCTGGTAGTGGATTACTATTCCAAATGGATTGAGCTGAAAAAACTGAGAAATCAAACCAGTAGCTGTTTTATCAAATATTTGAAAACCCTGTTTGCAGGTTTGGTATTACAGCAGTGCTCATATCTGATGGTGACAGTAATTTCACTTCTGAAGAATTTCAAAAGTTTGCTAGGGACTGGAACTTCTAGCATGTCACTTTTAGTCCCCATTACTCACAATCTAATGGCATGTCAGAGCACTACATCCAAAATATGAAGAAGAAAAAAAAACCTTAAGAAGAACACAGAAGTTAAGAAGGATTTAAAGTTGGTTCTTCTAGAGATTTGACACTCCAACTGATAGTGGGTTTTCTCCAGCTCAGTTGCTAATGGGGAGGAGGCTTAGGTCATTCCTTCTGGTTGTACCAGCTCTCTTGAACCCCTCACGAAAGAAATGCTACTATGATAAACAGGCAAGTAGCCGTGAAGACAAACGAATGTCAGATGCTGTTAAGAGTACAAACATCCAAAGGGTGAGTACAGGAAGCCACAATTATCAGACCAGCTGATCATCCAAGATCATACGTGATCAAAATGCAGACTGGCAAAATTGTGGAGCGGTCAGCAAATGTACTACCACTGATAAGTCCAATGGTCAGCAAGATGTGTTAAATGATGATTCAGATATAGGATATCTTGAGTAAAAACAGTTACCAGTCACTAACCCCACTAGCCATGAAAACAATGCATCTAGCGCAACTGCGAGTTTGTTAAAAGATGGTTTTCGTGGTTTTACAGAACAGGAGTGTCAGGGGAATATGAGGGCTAAAAATGCGGCTGGGAACAGTTTAGGGAGCAACATGCTTACCAGTTAAAATGAACCCACACTAAAAACCAGATATGGCAGATCCATTATACCATCCAAGTGGTATAGCAATGCTGATTTTGTACAGTCACCAGTTAAATAACGTGAATCTTGGAGCACATGTGTCAAAAATCACTTATGTTTAGACTAACATAGTATACCAACTTTTTGTGGTATTATCATAAATGTATGGGTATATCTAGATTTATTAGTATATTGTCAACTTGCAATGTTAATTGGTAATTCTGTTTGGTATTGACAGTGAAATAGGTACTGTTGTATAAACACTATTGACAATGCAACATGACAGGAACTGTAACTTGTATTTTAATTAAGTTACTGTTTTTCATTGTCAACAAGTGATGTAATGTATTTTAATGTTAATGAAAAAAGGAGATGTCATGGGAGCAAGTGGAAACTACAATGTGCAGAGGTTGGCAATTAATGGAAGTGGGTAACATTGGAGTGCAGGTAATGTAGTAATGGTGACGGACAGATAATAAAGGAATCTAAGTAATCCTTAGTGTTATTTAATTCCATTACAGATACTAGGGCTTAATTTCCTGGACATTCAACACATTTGCCCATCATACAGTTATAACTATTCATATCACAAACGAGTATGGTAAAAAGGACTTTGTAGTCTTTCATAAGCTTTGCACCATCCACCATTAGCTTAACATTCTGATGATAAGTACAAACACAAACATTGTGTATTCCCGTTGATCCAACTGTGACACACCACTTAGGTCTGAGTTCTATGAATTTTGATATTCCAATTTTACAGTTTGGAAGTTTATCTTTAAATTCCACAAACAATTCATTCAAAATGCACAGCACCAGCCTCTTCTGCTTTTGACATTTCATGTATTTTCACAGATAAACAGTCTTTTTTTCCGGGACAAAGATAACTGTATTCATCACTTTCATAGAATTCACGGACTGTAGTAACCACCTGTGATTGAATACCAATAACCCTTTTTCTTTCCCAACTCGGGTAGAATTCACTGATTTTTCACTAGGTCTCTTGTCAGTTTAACCAAACGCTCTGATACATTGAACTCTTCAGCTATTCTTTGTCGACCCCATGAATTTGGAAGCAAACTAATTATTTTCACTTGCACTTCTTTTTCTGCAACAGCACACTTTTCCTTAAGTTTCATGATTAAATCTTCAAACTCTTCTACAGGGTGATTGAATACCAATAACCCTTTTTCTTTCCCAACTCGGGTAGAATTCCCTGATCTTTCACTAGATCTCTTGTCAGTTTTACCAAACGCTCTGATACAATGAACTCTTCAGCTATTCTTTGTCGACCCCATGAATTTGGAAGCAAACTAATTATTTTCACTTGCACTTCTTTTTCTGCAACAGCACACTTTTCCTTAAGTTTCATGATTAAATCTTTAAACTCTTCTACAGGCTCTACACTTACTACTCTGTTTTCCATCACTTCATCAAAAGATTCCTCAAGATTTCTTTTCAACACATTTGAAACTTTACCAATCCTGTCAGCTATTGCTTATAGTCTTTTATGTACACCCAATTTCCTTATTTTAGATACTGGCGAAACCCCTAACTGAGTACATACATTGTCCACTTTTTACAAATTTTCACTCACAGGAATAAAGTCTTCCCATTTGTCCCCTGTTCCATCATTTGCTAAAGGTAGAAAAAAAAATTTGTAGTACGTAGGACACAAGGACTTACCAGGGACAAGCAGTAAATTGTAGTTTGTTTCTTTATGCATATGTTCAGGAAGTATTTCCCTCAGTCCTTTTCTGATTGCCTTTTTATGCATTTGTAAAGGACCACTGCAATTACGGGCAAATATATTACTTAATCTCATGATACTTACATATAGACTTAAAATCACTAGAAAAACTGATAAAATATTAGCTGTTGCTGTTCTAAACTGAACTCACTGAATTTCTTTAGTTCCTGTTTCCTTTAGTTTAGTTCCATAAACACATTTGTGGCATAGTTGATTTGTTAAATGTCCTATTGAACACACTTTCTCCATACTGAAAAACAAAAACCATGCATTGAAACACAAACCACCTTTCCTATTCCAGAGCTGCTGGCAGACTAACAAGCAAACCATACCAGAGCAAGTCCGTGCCTGTTGAGACCTGCGCACTTCAAACACTTGGCAAACATCTCAGGCATACTTTTAAATGTTCTTAGTTCAGGAACGCTTTTCAATTACATAATAAATTCCATTTTTAAGATATTTGCATTTAAAAAAATTATTTATTAATATTTTCATTGTTACAAACAAAATGCAATTTTACAACAGTTTGGCAAGCCTTTAACTATGAACAAGTTTAATCTCAGTCAAAATTTTAACAGGAGTTACGTACCATGGAGTACTTAATTGTGTGCAAATTTTAAATTTTTGTTAACTGCCCACCAGAGGTATTAAGCCATAAAGTAAGCAAACATATGAAAAAAACTCATTTTTACAAGCTTGTAAAAAAAAAGTAGCGAAGTCTCACACTCCAAATAATTTGTGTTTACACTACTATTACATAAGTACTTCCAAAAATATTTTGAGGCCCTACACATACTGCCTTCATTCTGAAAAAATATTATGAAAATGCAAATTTTTGCAATTGTGAGGCAAAAGTTTAACCTTCAAAGTTGGTAAGATTGAGTGATTTTAGAAAGATGGTTTATGATCAGAATTTTAGTATATAATGTGCTTTATCACCTCAGATTTTGTTTCATCATGCTATGACCTACCAAAGCTAAGATATGGCAATGTAGGTAAACCATTGTAAATGAAAAAAATTGTTGTGTGCCATGGCAACAAAATGGCTGCCATAATCAAACCAGTGAGAATAAACATTTTATTGTGCCAGTTTTAAACTGTCAATACATAATGTTATAAAGGCACAAATTATCAAATTTTCTTAAAATGGTCTAGCAACCAGTGCTGCACCACTTGATATGTATTGACCCAAAAGACAAAAATTGTGGCGCAAAGGTATTGTAATATAAACAATACACTGAAATTTCTCAGAAACCAGTAGGAATTCAGAAATGCTGTTTTCAGGGTAAACAGAGGAATATCTTGAGTGTTTGAAAAAAGTATTTTACGAATATCATTATTTTATTAACAGATCAGCCACGACATGAGAATATTACCCAAATTCAATTTTGTTTACCCAAGAATGAAAACAATTTGCATAAGTATTGTGGTACATGTTATTAAACAAAAAATGGTTATAAACGGTGCGAACCATACACAGGTAAAACAAGAATAGGTATAAAAATTAACTTCTAAATATGGATAATACTAGTAGCCTAAATTCAACACACCATTTTATATCTTAAGAAATACTTTCCACAGTATTTGCACAACAATACTGCTAAGACAACGATTATCAATGAATTTTTACATTAATTACTTTAATGAATCGAAACATGCACGGATTAGAAGTATACATGCAGACAGACTAGGTAGGCCAACCACGCGAGGTTTTCCATGAAACTGGCACAAAAATAGTCATAAACTCTGTTGCATAATAACATGGACACAAATAAGGAACTCAAAATGAAATCTAAAAACTCTACCTTTAGTGTCTCCAGTGTGCGTGGGAATCCTTCCAGCACGGGATAGTCTTGCTTCTGTGCCACAACCATCCTGGAAATGGGCTTCTTGACTGTCCGCGTGGAGAATGGCACACACTGTGACAGCTGGGTATTGGCGGCAGGGCTTTGCTGTTGCGCAAGCCTCACTGTCTTCACAAAGTTCTGCAGCATCAACACGTCTCCCTTGATGTACAGATCGTGGGGCGGCTCTTTGAACCTGATGGTTATGGTGCCCTGCTTTATGAACCGCATCAGGATGTCGTCTATCTGCGAAACCTGAACAAAGGAAATCAGCATAATATAAAAACAAAATTAGTACAATATCTCTGAGCAATATGTTTGATAAGGCTTATTTTAAACCTTTACAAATCTTCCCGTAATCAACAAGTTTCAACAAAAACTGTACTTAAAAAACTAACCTAATTAAAAAAAAAAAGAATTATTATAACACATCATTTCAATGCCCGAATCTACAGGATTTAATACAGAAATTTTCTCGCATCGCTACTCTTCAGTAAATAAAATAATAAAATTTGTTTTTCTAACTATAAATGGGTTCCTGGGCCATTCCATGCACACGGGTGTGACATTTGAATGATATTTTTCAAGCAAAAACAATATTTGTATGTATTATATATAACTAAATGTGTTCCAGGCATATATGCAAAAACACTGCAGTTAATAGGCTAATTGACTGCATTTTCATTTGTTAAAAAAAATTTATACAATTTTATTTATGTTACGGGTGTGACATATTTTGGACACCACAGTACAAAATTACATGTTTATGTTGAATTCTCTGTGAAATCTGAAAGGACTTTTGCCAAATCTAACCATATATAGCCAATAAAATGAACGTAGATAATTATTCCTGTGCCAATTTGTATGAAGATGTTCCTTTCTTTTTACAATAAATTATATTGTGTCGTTACAGGTTTGACATCATATGTTACGGGTGTGACATCATCTGTTACAGGTGTGAGACTGTACATCAACATGGCTGTCACTTTTGTAGACAGATTTGAATTACACTAAATCACTTACGTCATACCAACTTCTTATATTAAACATTGTACATAATACAATGTAACAAATTTACAACAATTTTTAATGCAAAACACTTCTAGCCTATTTTAGTATGGTGTAAAATGTGTACTAGAAAAAGTCTAACTTTATACAGGATTTTAAGAAACTACATTATCTCACACTAGTATAGGGTAACTCTTAAACAATTTTTTTTAAATTTCACTCCAGAATTGCATCTTAACAAACATGTTACGATTCAATTACGTCAATATCCTTTTGAAATTCATAGTACACTCTGTTACCGACTACCTTTAATACTGGTTCTGGAAGATACTTCAAAATTTGTTTAATAAAAACAAAACACTTGTCTTTTTCATTAATTTTGAATATTCTTTTATTGTCTTTATAATTAAGTTTTAAAAACAGTACCTTAATCTTCCTCACCATCAGGCTTACTTTGGCACATCCCTACAAATTTGTATGTTCTCTTCTTTCCCTCATATTCTACTAAAACACATTGTCCTGGTTTGAGATGATTTGTTGAAACTGAAAGGATGGGTTCATCGTCACTGAAATCACTTGATTCTGTTTCTGCATAAATGTCATTGTATGATACTTTTTCCTTCGTCATGCTGCATTTCTCTAACGTGGAGAAAGATGTGCGGCTCACTAAGAGACAGAACTTGTTGTTCAGTGGTTTAAAACAATGTTTTGACTGAAGTCCAGGTACAGCATGTGCATTGTTCCATCGGACCATTAACATCCCTTTGAATTTGTGAATTTCTTCCATGTTTACAAAAATGCATTTTATTCCTGAAATGATTTCCGAAGCACAATCGAAAGACTCTTTCGCATTAATAAACCATCCTACGGCGGGACTTCACCTCATTCCACACTTTATATTTGACCATTCCTCCTACACCATCCACTGCCCCTTTGCCATGAGAAGTGGCAAAAAAATGCCACTCCCCAATGAGCCCAAAATCAATTTTCTAAGAAGAAACATAAATTAAATAAATTGTGTCTTTTTTCTCTTTCAACTCCTTCCTGTGCTTCCTCTGGCGTTCCGAGTCCTTCAAACGTTTTAATTTCAATTGTCTTCTGTTATTAGGCCTACACAAGATATCCATATTTGTCTTTCGTCTTGTCTTATCTCGCTCTTGTTCTTTACTTAGGTGCTCCTTCCATTTATCTGGATTAGCTTTCAATCTCTCTCTCCACTTACGTACATGTTCTTTGCTGTCCTGTACCTTCATCTGTAAAAAGTAATAATAAATATACATGCAAACAAAAATTCACAGCTAATATACATGGCTAATAAAACAAAACTAATTGTTACCTGTAGTCCTGACACATTCCAAAATGATTTACTTTTAAAAGCATGATTTAATACCTTAAACGAAAATAAAATTTTATATTTGTGTTACGGGTGTGACACTTTTTAATATTAATCTTTACTTAGTTAATCAAAATATAGCCAGTTAAGGGATGGTCACATTAAACATTGTCATATATAACCTTTCATTCACATAATGAAAACATGTTCAATTCTTTATTTAACCAAGCATGTCAACTTTTATCAATTTTTTTGTTACGGGTGTGACAGATATGTATGTATACAGTTACTAAGTAACCAAATTCATGACAGATTAACTTACCTACAGAATGGATATGTTGATGTTTCTTTACTGCAAGGTTAGCACTGTAAACACTACCTAGTGAATGTTACAAACAGCCTTTTTGGAGGGAAGATTTAAGCATGCCAACTTAGCATATCTCTACAAAAAATTTATCTCTGTGTACATGGTTTCCTTTAACGTTTTAATATAATAACCTAAAAACAAACAATTGTTACCGTACTTCTGTACCAAAAATGTTAAATACAATAATTCAGTATCCTAAACAAACCACAAAAAGTGCTATACAATAATTTTTAATTTTTTGGATATATGTCCAGTTTCGCATGGAATGGCCCTCCTCTATTTACCGTATAAACAGCTTTTCTCAATTCCTACTTGTTTCTGAGAAATTGACGTTTGTAGGTCATGATAGACTGCCTATGCAGTGAAGCAGCCATCACCATGTTGTGCTTTAATTGAGTTGTTGATACTGTGGTTTTCCATATATGTAAGAACGTGTATTCTGCATTTGTAAATTGTGATGCAATAGAATGTAAATAATAAATTTAAAAAAAAACATTTACATGACTCCCTAATGTGCATCCAAACCTAAGCATCAATCCTTGACAGAGAATTTTTTAGCAGTATGGAGATGCGAATCACCGACTAGTTACGTGTGATTACACATACGTTTAATATACGCAATGACAATTCCTTTTATAGGTCAGGTTACGTGCTTTCGCAAATAACAAGTCGGTGCTTCGTGCCTCCAAAATGCTAAAAAAAATTCCTGCCAAGGATTGACACTAGGATACATATGTACTATAGGAAAATTTGTAATTTTTAAAATTTTATTATTTACATTACATTACAATATCCAAATCACAAATATACACATTCTAATTTATTCAAAACTAAAAAATCGGCAATGCAATAAAAGCACAACGTGGAGACAGATGCTTCACTTCATAGGCTATTGGATCTACAAATGGTTTTTTCTCAGAAACCAGTAAGTACGAAAAGCTGTTTAGAGGGAAAATAGAGGAACGCCTTTAGTGTTCGAAAAACGTACTTTCCGAATGTTATTTTATTTAAGGAAAAGCCGCGACGGTAGAATTTTACCTTGAATTAGGTGCTTTTGCCAGCAAAACTCATTTCAAGAAAACCACACAACAGGTGGGCCCATAAAAACAAATCGTGTTAATTTTTGGTAAGGAATAACCAATTAAAAATGTAGAGAACCTTTCTTAACCAATGTTTTACGTGACCTTACTTAACCTAACCAAAATTTAACAGGTTCAAGGATAAACTTAGATATGTGATGCGGAACAATTACATGTTTCAATGTTCATTATCATAATCATTATTAAATGGCGAACTAAAAAAATCCCTTTGCGCATTTTTTCTTTATTTTTACGGATGCGTCTTTCTCACACACAATTGTCCACAGCTCCTATGTAACTTAATAAAATAAGTAATTTTCAATATTCACCAAGTATTTAGTCCCGAATTTGTTTTGGGCATTCTGCAGTAAAATGAACACTTTGCCGTTTTTTCCTGGCTCCTTGGAAACAGTAAGAGAAGAAGTTCGTTTTTTAATTGTATTGCACATATCGTACTGCGGTAGTAACCTATTTGCCACACTAACTGCAACCACTATTTTCATTATTACACTGATCTAAAACAATAAATTCTGCAACATAACTAAAATAACACAAACATCATTTACGACACAAACCTAATTACATTCCAATAGTATACGTTAATGAACGAAATAGCGGAACCGCCAAAAATCTAGAGTACAAAAATCAGTTTCCCTCATTATTAGTAGAGCTGTAGCAAACCGTATGTATTCGTTACTGAGTAACGGGTGCGGCATCTAGTAACGAGTAACGAAAAGTTACACACGGCTGGAACGCTGGATTTCGTTACTCGCATCTTTCGTATGTTTCACGCATGCGCGCGCGTATTCGTTACAAAGAACGATGTTTGTTTATTAATAAAAGTATAATTTGGAAATTCGACGTCCAAGTTTTTTACTGTTTATTAAAGGTATTGTGTGTGTAGACAAAGTTTTAGATTCAAACAGAAACAACGTAAGAAAGTATTTTTTACAAATTATAAATATGTATGTTTTTGTTTTTTATAATCGCGTATTTTCACGTTTTATGTTCTTATCTTAAAATAGATAATATAATAAAGCCGCTCTAATGAGAGTTAATTGTTTCTTGGTTAACAAAAGCTGTTAACTATCAAATATTTTTAATTGTTTATATTCGATTTATTTTTATTTACGCGACGTCATACTGTACGCGTACGAAATACGACTCGATTCGATGCTGTTACATAACATAGCATGTGCCATGTCATGCGGTATCAGAAGTAACGAGTAACGATACGAAAGTAACGAGTACTAATTGTTATAGTAACGAATACATACTGGTACACATTTTTTCGTTACTTTTACACCTCTAATTATTAGGGATGCAAACGATACATCGATGTTTTGAAAACATCGATGTATCGTTCATGAAACATCGATGTTAGCATCGATGTTTTGAAGACTGATACATCGCCGATGCATCGACGAAAAGGTCCAAAAATATCGACATCGTTCATCATTAAAATTGCCATAGTTTTTTATAATATTTTGGCTATCATTTCATGAATATTTATTGAATATATAAAAAAAAATTACGATACGACATTTAGTTTTTAAGATACAATTTTTTAACTGTCTATACTTACTTTAAAAACCTACATTTTTAAGTAGGTAGGTACCGGTATCATAAATGTTGTAAATACTGAACTATTTGGTTGATTTCAGTATAAATTTTTCCCAGTACTTTAAGATGTGTAAAGTCATTTGGAAAAAATAAATACCGTTAAAAAAATTTGTTTACATAAGAATTTTCTTTAAAATTTTGACAAATATAGGGGAAAAGCAGCGAGACTTTATGGACAATTTCATAGCTTGTTGTACATACAAGCTATTGATTGGTACTGATACGGTCTCGCTAGCTATATCGAGAAAATTAATGTTACATTTTAAACCTGCACATACACTTCATGCTTTTTTCCTATTATTTTTTTTTAATTAAAAGTAAATTGTGAAAAAAAAAATAGTTATTTTTAAAATGATTTTGGACTTCTTAAAATACTGGAAAAAAAATATAAGGATACCAACCAAAATGGTTTAGCATTTACCTACTTTTATTTATACTTAAAAATGTAAGTTTTATAAGTATCGAAAATTTAAAAAAAAGTTTCTTGAAAACTAAATGTCGTATCGCAATGGTTTTTGGATAAATAGATCTCTTATGATCTGTACTATTTACAATATATTCATGAAATGATAACTAAAAACATAAAAAAAACAAGGGTAATTTTATTTTAAGTAAGCCTGTGTCTTAAGGCTGCAGTCTGCCCGGGCACACACACGGTGCGCAGAGCTTCAGGAAAAACCAACGTGATTTGAAAACTACTTAAGATATCCGAGTGGGGTCTGTTTACAAATAACATTTAAATGTTCGCTGAATGCCGAAATATACTTTTGAATTCGGATAAAGTTTTTAAAATGTGTTTTTAGTAGAGTGAAAATGGCTAAAAGGCATGTTTTCGGAGTACTTTTTAGGGATAAAACAACCGATACAGAATCTTGAAACCACTTAAGCCGCGTCCACACTTGTATCAGATCACCGTATCTGTATCATGATCGCGTATCATGATCGCCGTACGAAAACAGAGTTCTGTAACATGCGCGCGTATCATTTTTATACAGTGATCGGATCGGGGATGATCCCGACAAGAGTCGGTTTTATGCCGTCACATCAAAGGAAAGATACGTGATACAGATACAGACAGTGTGGACGGGCCGTCCGATCATCAGTACGTATCATCGCCGCGTGTGCCTCCTCCCGCGCCCCCTTGCACAAACATGTAACGTGCATGCGTCGAATTCCACAACGGAGTATGTAATTCATATATACATTTAAACCTCCTGCAGTTGACCAGTAACCTTTGTAGAGGAGCTACTTACTGCTATAGAGCATCCCACTCTTAGATTGCAGTGTGGAAGTAAATGGGTGCATTCTCTCTCTCTCTAACACACGCCGATTGCCGTTAGCACTGTCCTTGTTTCTTCGTGCATTGTTGCCAAATATCAAACGAAATTTAAAATTTTAATTTTTGGACCAAGCTTTTTTTCATATTGTATAGAATCAAAATACGCATCAGGCAATGCTTATTTTGAATACTTAACAATATTTTAAGTGTCCGAAAAAATTTAAAAACATAACTTATTCGCTGCGAACTGTTTTGAAGTATTCCGATATGTTTCACATCAAAAAAAGAAAACCTACATGTGTATTTCATTCAGATTTTTTTTATTAGTAAATTAATGCCTTAGGACGCCACCGAACAAATGTTAAGACAAAAACTGTACAGGTTTCACTTAAATAATTTTTTTAATATATTGAAATGCATTTTCTCACAAACTGAAACATCAAAAAGTTGACCCGCGGAAAAATTTTTTTCTGTTAAAGATAGATGGGGGACGAAAGCGAGAAAAATGTTCACAATGAATTGAATTAGTTTTTAAAAGCAGCCCCATCTCAATTGCTTCTACAGTTTCCGTGGAAATAGCTGTTAAAGATGTGTCTTATCAGTACAAGAGCGCGCGCTGCCGTCGTAAGAGGAAACAGGGTCGTGTGTTTAGATAAGTGGGGTTCTGTCCTACAAGCAATTTCAAATACATGGCTTCCTTAGTCAAAAAAAAATATTATAATCGATTCTTGAACATAATATGTAAAATGTATGAAATAAATACGAAGGAATTCAATAGCGATCATGGTACAAAATTTTGAATTACTTTTCTATCCTTCTCAACACCAAGCATCTTATCAAACATTGTTTTAGACAAAGTTTTGGAAAATAACTTTGATATTATTACAAACAATTTAAACAGATTTGATAAGGTGTATACTAAGGCAGTTACGTTTTTTTGTCCGGTGAAAATTTTTTTCGAACCCATGCAGTTATGGCTGGTCGTATCAAAAATGTATTTAGAAAACATTTTTCGGCATTAGGTAATCCGAGTTATCATACGTTAAAACGGATTCGATATTATTCATATTATGGGAGTTGTTGCGATTTTCCTGTTTTTCAAAAAATCTTACCCATTTCGAACCAATTGTTCGGATTTTTCCCATAACTTACTCGACCAAGAATTTCCATTACTGTATTTTATTTATCATTTTGGACATGACTTGTCCAAAAATACGGCATTTATCGGGCCCATGAAAATGTGATATATATATATATATATATATATATATATATATATATATATATATATATATATATATATACTTATATATATGGGATTTTTAGAACAGAAAAACAAACTATAAGAAATTTTCGTCTACAATAGGTAGTTTTTATTTGAAATTTACATAAAAGTGGTATTATTACAATTTTATATGTGTAATAGTATAAAATATTATAAATTACGATATGATTTCTTAAAATGCTTCTTGTTCGATCCAAATTACAAATACACGCATCTCCTGAAATTCGTAATGTGTTAGAGATTTGGCAACAGCGTGCGCCATAAGCCGTGTACTGCAATCTAAGAGTGGGACGGGCTATAGTAGCGAGGCAATAATGGATTCGCACTGGTCCAAGGAAATGGTTCAGAAACTGATAAGCTGCTATCAACAAAAGAGTGTTTTGTGGGACCCAAAGGATCCTCATCATTTTAATAAGCTGAAAAAGAATGACGGATGGGAGGAAATTGCGAACAATGTTGGCAATTCGATTGACATGTGTAAAATGAAAATGGAGTATCTGCTGTCAGCTCTTAGGCGAGAGAAACAGAAGATGAAAAAGTCACAAGGAACCGGAAAAGGTTAGTCTTAATGAAATATTAACAAGGTAGATATTTAAAATAAAATTTATTTTTAATTAATTAACAGATAGAAATAATGAAAGTATTTGTGGTTACAAAAAAATACTATTAAAAATGAATAGGTGTGATTTTAAGTAATGTGCGTAATAATTATATTAAGCATTGTGTGATTATTAACTTAACTTATTAAAGGACTGTAAATAATCACGTTTTTGTTACAGGTGCAGATGATGTATACAAGAGCACATGGTTTGCTTTCGACAGTTTTAAATTTCTTGTGGACAAGAACAACCCACGCCAGACATTGAGCACGGTAAGTACATAACAACTTTAAGCATAATAATATCCTTGTTTGTTACCTACACACTTGGTCATGATTGACAATGGTTTATCCGTACTTCTCCTGCCACTTAACTCTTCCCTCGTTTAGGAAATAGTCAGTTAGTTCCTGCCATATTTCCTTAGCTTTTAAAGACGACCGCCTAGGGACTCTTCTGAGTGCGACAAATGACATAGACGCTTCACTTGTCTGTACTCGCCAGCTTCCCTCAATCACCTCGCCATTTTCTTCGACATCAAAGGTTCCAGGAGGGGTGTATCGCGAAGATGACAAAAGCTGTCGTCTCAAGAAATTATGTAGACATGCAATCGTCATCACAACTAGCTGAGCCTTTTCGCGTTCCAGAAGCTTTGGTTTTCTCAAGACACGGAAAATTGACGATACCACACCAAATACATTTTCCACTATTCTTCGTGTTCTACTTATCCTATAGTTGTAAATGCGCTCTTTAGACCCTTTGCGATACAACCCTGGGTATGGTTTCATCATATAATCCATCAAAGCAAAAGCGTCATCACCTACGAAAAAAAAATGGAATACATTTGTTTGAAACATTAGTAAGAGGTTTGGGATGAGGAATGTCTAATAAAGAATTGTCCTCTAATTGTTTATACAGATTAGTGTTAGCGAATTCCCTGCCGTCTGAAATCAGTCCTTGGCAACCCACATCTACAAACAAAAAGTTGTAGTTTGCATCTACTACTGCAAACAACACAATACTAAATAGATCCTTGTATGAATAAAAATCGCTGCCACTTTTGATCGGACACTGTATCACCACATGTTTTCCATCAATAGCTCCCACTGTATGAGGGCAATTCCACATTTCTTCGATCTGATTCGACACTTACAACCATTCCTCCTCGGATTCTGGCACCTGGAACGATAAAATGTATTTGGTTCATAAACGACAAACATTACAATAAGTAAATATCGCCTATATTTGAGGAAAGCACATAACAGTAACAAGTGAGAAAATTTTTACCGCCTAAATGTAGGGCAAATGTAGCTATACGTAAATTTTCCCTATATGTGAGGAACGCAAATAACCGAACAAGTGAGGAAACTGTGACCATACAAGTTATAGGGCTAATGTAGTTGGTCACAGTAAAGTACACAAGAAAACTATTCTAAAAAGTAAGGGAAAATTAACAAATAAAAGTAACCGACAGTGCGACCTACCCAAACAATGTAAGAAAACCAATTACTAGTAGTAATAAAGTGAGGTTACGCAACATTTAGCATGTTGGACTCGCATTCGAAAGGACTCGGGATCGATTCCCGGCTCCGGCCATCCTCATTTCTGTTTTTCCGTCCTTTCCCAAAATCACTCCAGGCGAATGCTGGGATGGAGTACTTAACATAAATGACATGGCCTATTCCATCCAAAGTTCCCTTTTAGTTGTATATGTTGCTGTCTGTTGTACATCATCTTTCTTCAAATCATTGCTAATACAAATTAACAAATCTAGAAACTAACAAACACAACATAAACATTACTGTCAAAGGAATATTGTACGACGTTGTGGATATCATTGATAATATATTACAATTTTTTTTTCTCAGATGGCAACCGATGACGAAAATGCGACTGGACCTGAAAATGAAGAAGCGCCACAATCCCCTGGCAGCAGTTTTTCCGAACGCTCGGGAATTACTTCAACGCCACAGCCCACACCGAATAACCGCAAGAGAAAATCTGTCAATGATGATCGTCTTGACAAAGCGTTCAGTATTATTGAAACTTGCAGCAATGAACGGAATGATGAATGCCAGTCATTTGGTAATTTTGTCGCGATGAAGCTTCGATCATTCACTGACGACGAGAGGACGCAGCTACACCTTTCATAAGCACTGTACAACCACTTCAGTCTTTTGCAAACATTTCTGCGGCCAGTCCTGCTTCCGATTCTTACTCTGTTTCAGAGGACAGCTTGATCATTACAGACCTGCTGTAAATAGGTCTTCGACCATTGGCGTATATGTCTAGCATAATTATTATACAACATGGGTAACAAATAATCAAACATGATAATGTAAACCTGTTATTTGGTTTGTGCAAACTAATTTACCTCTCCTACACCTAACGCAAGGCAAATACATTTTTACTCACTTTTAGTTGCTATGAGAATAATGTTTTCAACCATTTTATAAAATACAATACTTTTCTTTCTCTGTGTATTTGTAAAGACAGATTAAAAATTAATACCGTAACTTGATGTTAAAAATATTTTTATTTCATTGCATAATGTTCAAATACATACCTTGATCAACTCTATACATTCTTCTACCAGCACCATGCAAACTTCGGGGATGATTGTGCAGATAGCATGCTTGCTTACTCTGAACAGATATTGTAGGCTTGCATACGAATCTCCTGTTGCCAGGAAGCGCAAGGTTACAGCTAACCTATCCTGCACTGGGATCGCTTTTCTGAATGCTGTGTCCTTCTTCGTAATCCGCTCTCCAATTTTGGTTAACAGGTATTCTAACTCTGTAGGGGACATGCGGGTGAAGTTTTTATACTGCCCACTTACCAACTGAAAATTCAAGTCGCGTAATAAACATGAACCACCATGATTTTCTCTGTTGACAAACACACGTTTCATCCACCACCTTCGTGAACGTTTCGACTTATTTTTTAATAAGTAATGTTTTAAAATATAGCTGGCACCAGCCAACTGCAGCTGGTGCGACATTGTCACTACACTGACTTACAGATGATACAAGGTTAGTAGGTGAAAAACTGAATAGATACGCGTCCAAGATACAGATACGTGTTACAGAGTGGGCTGACTTGTCTTCAGACGGTCGTATCATGATCGCGTATCATTTCGTGATACAGATACGGTGATCTGATACAAGTGTGGACGCGGCTTTAAGGGCAGTGCAGTACACCTTTATCTTCATTTCTCGGCCATATAATGTCACGGTCACCGCTCAGTTCCCTCAGTTATCCTGTGACGACGAGAAGACCGTGTGCCAGTCCAGAGGAGACACCGCGCTAGAAGCACCAGCGAGCGTCGCGCTTATCATCCCGCCTCACTGACACACATAAATCACGAACAGACGGCCAGCTTTACATACATTTAAATTATGGACATGCCCTTTAATGTTTACCTTTACTTCTGCTAATGTTGTGAAGTTGTAGTCATTTAAATTTGTCCACAACTCTTTGAAGTTTACTGAGAGCTGGTCAAGTAGTTCATGCGGATTTTTAAGTTTTTGGTAGCAGAATTTGCTTTTAATACATGTTTTTGTTCTGCACGAGACACGACTGTAAATAGGTTGTGGATATTGTGGTCAGGAATCTGTAGTAGGTATGGTTTTTGGCTACATACTATAGATTAAATAATTTTGGCATGTTTTTTCCTGATATTTAAAAACATCGGTTATAACATCGATGTATCGGTTGTCAGAACGATGTTTTTTGACATCGATGCTTTTTCGTTTGAACATCGATGTTCGTGATATCGATGTTTTTAAGAGCGATGTTGCATCCCTACGCATTATACAAAGTACTAATATTACTGTTTTTATAATAAAATGAACTAAAGAGAGAAAAAAATTAAATTTTAATAATCAAATATTACTTAGTTTAATAATATGTAGTTTTATCGAAAATAACCAAATTATGATTTTTCATTATGAATACACCCTTCATGATGGTTTCAAAAGTACAAAATAATTGCTTGATTAAATTGTGTTATTTGTAAGTTATTTATCAAACATTTAACTATTTAATTTTTTGTTTTGTGGATCCCACATGGAGATGCATCTAGGGATATAAAATAAGTCAAAATGTGCACACACGCACACATATATATAGTGGCATGCAATACAATCACAAATACAATACAATAGGTACAGAGTACCTTTCAAATTAAAACAAAAAAACAACAACACAAACAGTAGGTACATAAAATCTCATAAACCTAGGTATAGGCCCCAAAACGAAAAGTTTGTGTTTATTTAAGTTAATTTTACTATAGTTTAGTTTTGTTATATTCTATTAGGTTGACGCAGCCATCGGTGCTCCCTCTGAGAGCACAGGCCGTTAGGTGTCTTCAGCACCTGGGGCCCTATTCTTGACACTGCTGGAAGAATTCCGCTAGCGGAATTAAGTACTTGATTCCACCAGAAATTTGCTAAACCTATTCTTGAACACTCGCTAGCGGAATTATGTATCGGAATTACGTCACAAACTACTGGAATTATTCCGTCACCTCGTAAGCTGGCGGCATCACAATTCCGGTAGAGATTTGAGCGTTGTTCTTTGAAACCATGATTTGTCCAAAATGGAGTCTCTGTTATGGTTCTGAAAAATATTTAAATCGTTTGTATGTTTGGTTAGTTTAGGTTAGCTACATTTAAATCTCGTTTCATAATGTGTGTGTTTATATACTTATATTAGATTACTTCATTTAAAACCAGAAATAACTTATTCGCTTCATTATGTTATGTGATTATTCAGATAAAAATACGCCATGTGATGCTTTCAACCTTCAAAATTCGTATGTGCGTGGCGAGAAAACGTTTGTAACAATTTAACTAATATTTAATGTTTTAAGTATTATTACATTTGTTTGTGTGATTTGCAATGGCAGGTGTTATATATTGGATTGGAAGGGATTGGTGAACCAACTCAAGACAAAAACACATGCTTCATCTGGCCATCTTGGCTACTGTCTATTTGTCCACTTCCTCTCATAGAGATACATCACAACATCTCCCTTTTTTCCAGTTCCTACATTCATTAGAATTTATCTATGTGTGTTTACAATTAATCCTGTAAATATGCCGTCGTCCGGGGTCTCGGGCTCGAGTCCCGGTGCGGTTCCTAGCGGGAGTGGCTGTTGCGAATGTAATGAGTCCGGGTGGGCGCCAGACTAGTTCTGGTGCTAGTCGGTAGTTGGGTCGTGGGGTCGATTGCCTTGCGTGGCCCACTAGGACCGTCGGCGGTGTTACGTGGGTCTGAGAGATTCCCTACTCGGCGGTGGTTGGGGATAGCAGGTTTAAAGAAGCGTACGCTGGAGTGAGTTAATAAATGACGTGTGTCATTTATTCAGTCGACAGTGGCTCTGGTGTAACGTTGTCGGTTACACGCCACGTCGTACAATAGGTGACGTTACAAGATACAAATTACACAATTACACTCAACTGAGTCTGAGAGTTACTGAATTACCGTAGCACAAGTTTACAAAAGGAATGTTACACGAGGTTGCGTTATATAAGTTCACGAATGTTACGTGGAGAGGTGCGTCGCACAAGTTTACAAAAGAAATGTTACACGAGGTTGCGTTGCACAAGTTTACAAAAGAATGTTACACGAGGGTGCGTTGAACAAGTTTACAAAAGAAATGTTACACGAGGTTGCGTTGCACAAGTTTATAAAAGAATGTTACAACGTCAGTAGTTATTCCGTATTATCGTGTCCCTAGGCGTTTCTGAGCCTGACTGCTCAACGGGGGGTGAGGGTGATTGGAGGCGGCCAATCCCGTAAATCTGCGTATTGAGGCGTTGCTCGCGTCCACGGCAGTGGAGCGCGGACCGCAGCTAAATTCGCTCAAGAGTTCCCTTACGGGGAGTGTCAGCGCCGGAGCGACTGAGATTAACAAAAGTTCTGTCCTCGGGAGTCGGCCCGTACCGGATAGTGCACCTACCCCGCGGACCAAGTGTGGTGCAGGAGGGGAATGTGATATTTATGCGGCCGGATTAGGTCCTAGACCGAAAAAGCTGGACCGGGTACACACGGAGAGATTATTAAAAAGGTTTTGAAGAATGACTATAGTTACCAGAAGTGAACTCGGTGTGGACAAAGGATGATGTCTCTCCGTGGGACGTGCGTCCGCCCCGGTCCACGAGTCGCGCTGTACTGGCGTCATGTCATGGCGTCCGGCCGAGGCTCGGTGGCCCTCGCGCCAGGGTTGATCTCATTACGTTAATTTCTGATCTGATAAGTTAATAAGAGAATTTAATGATGTTAAATTCTTATATAAATTATAAAGGCTGAATTAAGGTCATTTGTCCCTTCTATGAATTGAAAGTTATTATATTTAAGAATTATTGTGTTTGAATTTTTACGTCACACCAGCGACTGTTCGTTTCTTGTCAGATTGTTCTGGTGTGGTTAATGACGCAACACAAGGTTTGAATAATTATGTCATAAGGTCTGATTGATTGATTCAGGCAGAAGGCCGCCAGGGGAACACTCATACGCGTATTTATGTAGTTACACACGTGAGTGCCCGGGCACTCCTATGTCGCACTTTCGTTGACCAACTTCAAATAAATACGTAATATTGTTTAATAATTAGTGTTTGTTTTTATAACGTGGTTGATTGAAGTGGCGGTCTGTTTATCTGGGGGAGGCCGGGTTCTACCTTAGTTGTTGGTGGCTCGCCTGACTCGGGTGGGTCATGGCTAGGGGCGCGTTCCGTTAGCGGGGTGAATACTGGCGGTTGCAGGTCGGGCTTTAGGGTGGCCTTCGGTCGGACGACGTCAAACGCCCCCCCCCCTCGAGAAGCCCTACCTTGCGCCGCTAGTGACCCCGCTACGTGGGGGCGCCCCTAGCTTCGGCAGCAGCTCCAGCCAGGTGGTGCTAGCGGCGGCCGCAGCTGGTAGGGCCTGCGTACTGGATCCAGGTCGTACCACGTCGAACAGCCGGGTGTTGGCTCGTCGGCGTGGTCGGGCAGGTGATAGGGCCCGCGCTCTGGACCTGGTGCGTCCCGCGTCGAACAGCCGGGTGTTGGCTCGTCGGCGTGGTCCAGCAGCTGGTAGGGCCCGCGCTCTGGACCTGGTGCGTCCCGCGTCGAGTGCCCGAGGTGGTCCGGCAGCTGGTAGGGCCCGCGCTCTGGACCTGGTGCGTCCCGCGTCGAGTGCCCGAGGTGGTCCGGCAGCTGGTAGGGCCCGCGCTCTGGACCTGGTGCGTCCTGCGTCGAGTGCCCGAGGTAGTCTGGCAGCTGGTAGGGCCCACGCTCTGGACCTGGTGTGTCCCGTGTTGAGTGCCCGAGGTGGTCCGGCAGCTGGTAGGGCCCGCGCTCTGGACCTGGGTGGTCCCGCGTCGAGTGCCCGAGGTGGTCCGGCAGCTGGTAGGGCCCGCGCTCTGGACCTGGTGCGTCCCGCGTCGAGTGCCCGAGGTGGTCCGGCAGCTGGTAGGGCCCGCGCTCTGGACCTGGTGCGTCCCGCGTCGTGTGCCCGAGGTGGTCCGGCAGCTGGTAGGGTCCGCGCTCTGGACCTGATGCGTCCCGCGTCGTGAGTCCAGGTGGTGGGACGTGGGCGGGGGCCCGTGGCGCCTTCCCCCGTACGTAGTCGTCCAGGTACCTGGGTGGCCGGCGGTTCCTCGGGGGGAGGTTCCCTGGGACGTCTCTTAGGCCCGGGGGCTCCTGGGGCGATGTGGCGGCGTCTGGCCGTAGGTCGTCCAGGGCTGAACGCGGCGTAGTGTGGTACGGACGTCTCTCCCGCTCTGGGATGCCAGGCGGACCCAGTTCAGTGGTCTCGTCGTCGGATTCCGTCACCACGGGAATGGTCTCAGCCTCGCCGTCCTCTGTCGGGGTGCTGAGGGGGTCCGGGAGCTCGGTGATCGAGAGTGTCTCGACGCCGTCTTCTGGCGGTCTCGGTGTAGTCGTGGGATCGTCAGTGTCCGGAGGCCACTCGATGAGGGGTCCTTGGGGCTCGTCTTCGTGGGTAGGTGTCCCTCTGGGCTCGTCGGCTACCTCTGGTGCCGGTGTGGCCGTCATGTCCTCGTACACGAGCGTCCGTGGTCGGCTCTGACCAGTTGGGCTTCGTGTCGGGGTGGTCTCGGCGGGCGTGTCCCCCTCAGGCGCTCCCTCGGTGTCTGGTGTGGGTGCTACCTCCTCGAGGGAGGGTTCTCCCCGGGTAGGTGGGCCAGCCGCAGATCGTCGCGGTGTACCTTCTTGTCCCATCTCCCGCCGGTGCGTACTAGGAAAGTGGTCCTTCCGAGCCGTCGGCGTACGGGGTGGGGGCCGCTCCACCTTGGGGCGAGTCCAGCGCAATAGTTGCGGGGCGCGTTGGAGAGGGGGTGCATGCGGACAAACACCTGGTCGCCTACCCGCACCGCAGGCGGGGGTGTTCGGTCGTGGGTGTTATTTCCTGGGCGTATCGCCTCTGAGGTTGTCGAGCCTCGTCGTGTTCGGCGGTGCGCCGCCGATCGCGGTCGGCTGTGTCTTCCGCCGGGTGGGGTTGTCCGTGTGTGGTCCATTCCCCTGGCAGTGGCAGGTTGTGCCCCTGCACCATCTCTGCCGGTGTGCGGCCGGTGGCGGCGTTGGTGCGTCTCCGGACACAGAACAGTGCATCTGGCACGTGGGTATCCCACTGAGTGTGGTCCGCCCCCAATCGTATGCGCAGTTGTGCCTTCAGCTCCTGGTTCCGTCGTTCGGTGGGGTTTGCCCTCGGGTGGTAGGCTGGCGTCGAGTGGTGTTCGACCTCGTGGTCGGTGCACCAGGCCTTCCACTGACGGCCCAGGAACTGGCTGGCGTTGTCTGTTAATATGGACTGGGGGTAGCCCCAACGTGACATAAACTCGTTGGTCAGGATGTGAAGTAGAGTGGTGGTCCTGATGTTGCTGCATGGGTACGCTTTGGTCCACCGCGTGAACAAGTCCGTCACGACAAGCAGGAAGCGTTTCCCCCGGAGCGTGTGGGGGTAGGGGCCCATCACGTCCAGTGCAATGGTCTGGAAGGCGGTGGTGGGCTCCCTAGGCCGTTGTTGCTCCTCCCCGTCCCGTCGGCGTGCCTTTCGTCTCTGGCAGACCTCGCACTCGCGTACGTACTCACGGACGTCGTGGGTCAGACCTGGCCAGTGGTAGTGTCTGCCCACTTCGCGGCGGGTCTGGTCCGTCCCGGGGTGCCCCGCGAGGTCGTGGTCGTGGTGGAACCGCAATGTGGCCTCTCGCGCCTCCGTGGGGACGTAGGTTCGCCAGTCGCCGTGGTTGCCTGGGGTCCGCGTCATGACTACGCCGTCCTGCACACGCCAGGTACCGTGCTCGGCCGCTGGGATCTGTCGACGTCGGCGGTCGGCGTCGGCTGACGTCTCCTGGGCCTGGCATACGCGCCGATACAGGTCGGCGGCGGTGTTGGGCGGTCCTTCCTCGTCCTGGGCTTCGGCCGTGAGGCGGCTACATGTAGTGTCACCATGTTCGGGTGGGTTTGGCGTGACTGGGGGTAGCATGGCGTCCCAGTCGTCGTCGTCCCGCAGTTCGGTGTTCTGGTCGGGTTCTCGTGATAACAGGTCGGGCAGCTGATTTTCGGTGCCGGGGACATGCTCTACCTCAAAATCAAACGATTGGAGAAACAAGGCCCACCGAATCAGTTTGCCCTTCCTGCTTTGCATTGTGTGTAGCCACGTCAGGCATCGGTTATCTGTCCGAAGTGTAAAGGTCTTTCCCTCGAGGTGTGGCCGGTACTTTTTCATGGCCCAGACTACGGCTAGGCACTCCTGCTCGTTGCTGTGATATCGGCGCTCTGCCGAGCCGAGCTTTGCGCTAGCGTAGTCTGTGACCTCACGCTCGCCGTCCGGGCCTACGTGGTATAGTACCGCGCCCACCCCGAGGTTACTCGCGTCCGTCTGTAGGTAGAGGTGACGTTCTGGGTTTACACGCGTGAGCGTGTGACACTGTGTGAAGGCGAGTTTGACCTCTTCGAATGCGCGCTGGGCATGGTCGTTCCACCGGTAACGCGACTGGGGTGACAGGAGGTCCGTCAGGGGGGCTATTGTCCTCGAGAAGTTAGGGACGTAGCACCGGAGCCAGTTGATCAGGCCGATGAAGCGCTGTAACTGTTTCCGCGTTCTTGTACCTCGGCTTCCGCGATCTTCGTGAGGTGGCTCGCTTGCGGCCGGTTACCCGCGACGCTCACGACATGCCCCAGAATCTCGACTTCCTGCGTCCCGATGTGGCACTTGTGGTGCGCGACGGTCAAGTGGTGGGTAGCGAGGCGTTCTAGGACCATTGTAAGGTGTCGGATGTGTTCCTCCCAGGTCTCCGAGAATACGATTACGTCGTCGAGGTACGCTAGTGCGAAGCGATCGACGTAGCCCTCGAGTACGCGCGTCATCATCCCCTGGAACGTCGCAGGGGCGCATTTCAGTCCGAATGGCATCGCTCGAAATTGGAATTTGCGGCCGTCAGGGATGGTGAACGCGGTCTTCTCGCGGTCTTCGGTCCGGATGGGAACCTGCCAGTACCCTGATTAAAGGTCGAGGGTACTGAACACCGTTGCTCGTCCTAGTCCTGCTACCGCGTTCTCCACGCATATCTGGGGTGGCGGGGCACTAACTGTGATAGTGTTCAGTGGCCGGAAGTCTACGCAGAAACGCAGTGATCCGTCCTTCTTCGGCGCGAGTACTATGCAGGCGTTGTAGCGACTATTCGACGGTTCAATAACACCATCCCGGAGCATCTCCGCGACCTGTTCCCGTATGGCACGTTGCTCCCGGAAACCGTATCCTCTGGGGGACTCGTACACCGGGTTGTTGTGGGTGGTCGGGATGTGGTGCTCGGTAACCGTGGTTCGTCTGAGGGGGTCGGACACCGTGAATATTTCCTGTCGCTCTGCTATTACCCGATCTACGGCGGCGCGGTACTCGGGTGGGACGTCGTGACGTACCTGGTGAAGTGTGACGGTTTCATGAGCCCGTGCGGGAAGGAACCCGACGGCATAGATTACCAGCCGCTCTTGCGTGCCGATGTGTACCCGAGTGGCCTTGGTCTCGATTACAGCATCCTGCTCTGCTAGCCAGGGCTGCCCCAGGACTATATCCTCGCGGAGGTCCTCGACGACGAGGGCGGTCACGGTGGTGGTGTAGCCCCTTATCCTAACCTGGAGTGTCGCTCGCCCTACGGTCAGGCCTTGTCGGGTGTTCGTGGCTAATTGCAATTCCGTCTGTTGAGGTTGGAGTTTCCCGGGCGGTACCAGGTGGGGGGCTACGAATACGTGACTCGCCCCTGTGTCGACTAGAGCAGCCGTGGCTCGCCCGTCAACCTCTACGGGGATGGGCAGAAGGCTGTCCCGCGGGTGGGTCAGCTGGTACAGTTGGGGGGGTCTTTCCCTTCCCGTGACAACCGGGAGCGGTGTTCCTAATGCTCCGCCCCCGGGTTGACGTTTCCCGGCGGTTTGTTCGCGCGAGGAGGTGGTAATGGGCAATCCTTGTGCCAGTGGCGTGTACCGTCTGGGCAACCTCGCTGGCACAGTGGTAGTCCCTGGATGTCCTGTGTTGCCGACCTGGTGGGTGTGGCGTTGGTTTGGGGTGTGTTTTCGATGGCTCGTCGCCGGGTCGGTGGCTGGGTATCAGCTCCCCCCTGTTGTGGTGCCTGACTGAGGCGTCCCCGACTCGTGCCCGGTGTGCCCCGTTGCCAGAGGTCGCGCAGGTTCTGTTCGATGGCCGCTGCTTGTTGTACGTATTCCTCTACCGACTCTGGGCGACAACAACGCATGAAAGGCTGGAGGCCGGTGTGGAGTAACGCTGTGACAGTGGGTAGCGCTGTCGTGGGTCCAGCGTGCGGGTTGACGCGCGCGAAGAGACGTAATTTCCGTGCTACGAATTGTTCGGCCGTCTCGCCGCCTTCTGCCGCTCGCCATAGAACTGTGAGGTGCAGTCGACTAATGCCTGTTCAGTGTTGAATCGGCGGGTTAGTGCGCCGGCGAACTCCGTCCACGGCATGCCGAACCGTCCCCATATGTCCCACCATTCGTGGGCTGTGCCTCGCAGTTGTCCGTTGGCCTGTCCCGACCACTCGTCTACTGGTATACCTGCTCGGGTCAATCGCACTTCACAGTTTTCTACGAAAGTTCGTGGGTCCTCATGTGTGAGGCCACCGAATTCAGGTAGTGTGAACTTGCCCTGATAACCTTGGGGGCGGTTGTACGTAACGAGGATTGGGTCGGCGGGTGGCGTTGGCTGTTGCGCATGGTGTTCCTCTTTCGCGGCGTGTGTGCATGTCGTGCAGGTGGTTGGGCGGGTGCTCACCATGGTGGTGTTAGTTACTGTTTCCGTCTTTACAGGTTGGTGCTTGGTTCTTCCCCGGGAACTGTCCGTCCCACGGCTGTACCCATGAGTGGTCGTGTGGGTCCTGACTGTAGGGGGTGCATTGGCAGGTCATGTACCATGGTCTTGACCCCGTCAGTAGATCTGTCCCCCTGGGCAGTAAGCACTGGGCGCATACAACGTCGGAGTTCCGGGTTTGCATGTTGCGCTAGTTATGGTGCGTGTTTAGCGGTGTTGGTCTGTGCTTCTCGCTCGCGGCTCTGTGCGCGCGGTGCAGGCTTGCGCGCGGGGTCGCGCTCGCCGGCTGGGCAGGTGCCCGGACAGCCGCACAAAACGGAGGCCGAGAATGGCCGCGGCGGAGGTGGTGCGCAGATCGTCGTGCGCAGCGGCGGCCGAGAGCGCCCGGACAGCCGCACAAAGCGGAGGTCGAGAACTGTCCGCGTTGGGGAGGGGGTACGGATGAGCGTGCGAGGCAACGGGCGAGGGCGCCCGGACACTCGCACAAAGCGGAGGCCGATGATGGCCGCTGCGGAGAGGGGGGTCGGGCTGTGACGTAGGCTTCTGCGTCGCGGCTGGCGCTGGAATGCCGAGTGGGGTGGGGGGTGGTTGAAGCCCCTTTGTCCGCTTGCTTCGTCGCGCCGGCCTGTCTTGACCCTAATTACTTTTGCCTGTGCAAAATGGCCGTCCCGTGTCCGTGCTGTGGCTTGGCGTGGCCGGGAAAAAAATTTATGATTTAATAATGGCTCAAAATTTCCGTTTTTTCGTGAAAGTTCTTGCAATTTTGTGTGGGGAAAATCTTGATTTTTCTATCTTCGCCCCACGCAGCGGGCGCCGAATGCCGTCGTCCGGGGTCTCGGGCTCGAGTCCCGGTGCGGTTCCTAGCGGGAGTGGCTGTTGCGAATGTAATGAGTCCGGGTGGGCGCCAGACTAGTTCTGGTGCTAGTCGGTAGTTGGGTCGTGGGGTCGATTGCCCTGCGTGGCCCACTAGGACCGTCGGCGGTGTTATGTGGGTCTGAGAGATTCCCTACTCGGCGGTGGTTGGGGATAGCAGGTTTAAAGAAGCGTACGCTGGAGTGAGTTAATAAATGACGTGTGTCATTTATTCAGTCGACAGTGGCTCTGGTGTAACGTTGTCGGTTACACGCCACGTCGTACAATAGGTGACGTTACAAGATACAAATTACACAATTACACTCAACTGAGTCTGAGAGTTACTGAATTACCGTAGCACAAGTTTACAAAAGGAATGTTACACGAGGTTGCGTTATATAAGTTCACGAATGTTACGTGGAGAGGTGCGTCGCACAAGTTTACAAAAGAAATGTTACACGAGGTTGCGTTGCACAAGTTTACAAAAGAATGTTACACGAGGGTGCGTTGCACAAGTTTACAAAAGAAATGTTACACGAGGTTGCGTTGCACAAGTTTATAAAAGAATGTTACAACGTCAGTAGTTATTCCGTATTATCGTGTCCCTAGGCGTTTCTGAGCCTGACTGCTCAACGGGGGGTGAGGGTGATTGGAGGCGGCCAATCCCGTAAATCTGCGTATTGAGGCGTTGCTCGCGTCCACGGCAGTGGAGTTCGGACCGCAGCTAAATTCGCTCAAGAGTTCCCTTACGGGGAGTGTCAGCGCCGGAGCGACTGAGATTAACAAAAGTTCTGTCCTCGGGAGTCGGCCCGTACCGGATAGTGCACCTACCCCGCGGACCAAGTGTGGTGCAGGGGGGGGGGGGGGTGAGTGATATTTATGCGGCCGGATTAGGTCCTGGACCGAAAAAGCTGGACCGGGTACACACGGAGAGATTATTAAAAAGGTTTTGAAGAATGACTATAGTTACCAGAAGTGAACTTGGTGTGGACAAAGGATGATGTCTCTCCGTGGGACGTGCGTCCGCCCCGGTCCACGAGTCGCGCTGTATTGGCGTCATGTCATGGCGTCCGGCCGAGGCTCGGTGGCCCTCGCGCCAGGGTTGACCTCATTACGTTAATTTCTGATCTGATAAGTTAATAAGAGAATTTAATGATGTTAAATTCTTATATAAATTATAAAGGCTGAATTAAGGTCATTTGTCCCTTCTATGAATTGAAAGTTATTATATTTAAGAATTATTGTGTTTGAATTTTTACGTCACACCAGCGACTGTTCGTTTCTTGTCAGATTGTTCTGGTGTGGTTAATGACGCAACACAAGGTTTGAATAATTATGTCATAAGGTCTGATTGATTGATTCAGGCAGAAGGCCGCCAGGGGAACACTCATACGCGTATTTATGTAGTTACACACGTGAGTGCCCGGGCACTCCTACGTTGCACTTTCGTTGACCAACTTCAAATAAATACGTAATATTGTTTAATAATTAGTGTTTGTTTTTATAACGTGGTTGATTGAAGTGGCGGTCTGTTTATCTGGGGGAGGCCGGGTTCTACCTTAGTTGTTGGTGGCTCGCCTGACTCGGGTGGGTCATGGCTAGGGGCGCGTTCCGTTAGCGGGGTGAATACTGGCGGTTGCAGGTCGGGCTTTAGGGTGGCCTTCGGTCGGACGACGTCAAATACACTGAACATACACTGATCCACTTCCTTCATAGACATACATCACAACATATCTATTTGTGTTTACAATTAATCCTGTAAATACACTGAACATACACTGATCCACTTCCTTCATAGACATACATCACAAAATATCTATTTGTGTTTACAATTAATCCTGTAAATACACTGAACATACACTGATCCACTTCCTTCATAGACATACATCACAACATATCTATTTGTGTTTACAATTAATCCTGTAAATACACTGAACATACACTGATCCACTTCCTTCATAGACATACATCACAACTTCTAAGGTACATAGTCATTTAAGTACACTGGTGTTTTTATTACTCTTCCTGACCTTGACATAACTGTATTTTCTACTATGCCTTCCTCACGTTCTTTTCTAAAATCCCATTCTCTATAACCGTGCCCTTGGCCAACTTCTGTCTCATCAAACCCTTTAAAATCTACCATGTTACTATCCTCAAGAGGCTGTGTTGGTCTATTCTGAACTACGTCATCCTGCATGTGTGGTTGATTATTTGATTGTTGATCTTCCTGAGCTTGCGGTATTTCCTCTCGTATCCTTTCAAAAGGTTTTCTCGTAAAATTATCCATTAGATGTCTACAGTTCCTTTCAACTTCATACCCATTCTCTAAACACACCCGGTAACCCCTGGGTCTATCGAGAATTCTGACAATATTGCCCCTTTTCCATGCATCACCACATCTAACTCCTACATTGGTCCCTACCGCCAGTGGCTCTAGCTTCCTTGTTCCCCTGTTATAATATTTTTCCTGATTTTGTTGTTTACCCAGTAAGTCCTAGTATATGTCTGGCTGTTGCTGTGGCCGAAGCATGTCCGCTGAGTGTGGCATTAACCCCCTTAGTCGTCTACCAAACAACCTCTGAGCCGGTGATTGTAAGTGACTGTCGACCGGTGTGTTTCTGTATTCTAAGAGCGCCAGCATCACATCTCTACGGTCCTTCACTGCCTTTTTGAGCATATTTTTCACTGTTTGCACATACCTATCCACAAGTCCATTGGACTGTGGGTACATAGGACTAGATGTCTTATGTGTAAAGTCCCAGTTGTGTGCAAATCCCTTAAACTCCTGTGAAGAAAACTGTGGCCCATTGTCGCTATAAAGTACCTCCGGTATCCCATGTCTCGCCATTATAGCTTTGCAGTGCCCCACTACGTGACCTGATGTGAGACTCGTTAACTGACTGAACTCAGGGTACTTTGAGTAGGCATCAATTACTAGTAGATAGTCCTTCCCCTTGAAATGTAGAATGTCTGCTGCTATTATTTGCCAAGGCCTACTCGGTATTTCTCTGCTGACTATCGGTTCCTTGGGACTCAGGTTCTGTACCTCCTTACATGTCGCACAGTTACTTACCCTATCTTCAATTTGCTTTGCCATTCCAGGCCAAAATATACACTCTCTGGCCCTCCATTTGCACTTTTGTATCCCCATGTGTCTATAATGGACTCTGTCTAACAGATCCTGTCTCATACTCTGCGGAACTACTATCTGTTTGCCTTTAAAAATAACTCCCTCGTGTACTGTTAAATCTTCCTTGTATGACCAAAAGGGTCTTATGTTAGCTTCTACCTGTGTTCTCTCTTTAGGCCATCCATTCATTATGATGCCTTTAAGTGGGATCAAAGTCTCATCTCTCAAGGTTTCTAACCGTAGTCTTTCCCACATGTCCTGAGTTGCTTGTATGAAATGCACTACCATGCCCTGATGAGCTGCTATTTCCTGTTCGTGTAATTCTAGTTTGTCGTCTGGACCTCCTGCCCTTGATAACGCATCCGCGACTATGAGATCTTTACCCGGCACATATTTTAACGTTAAGTTGTAATTTTGCAATTTAATTCTCATTCTTTGTAATCTTAGAGGACATTTTTCGAGCGGTTTTTTGAATATAGCCTCCAACGGCTTGTGGTCCGTCTCTACTAAAACTTTGCGGCCATAGAGGTATTGATGAAATCGCTCACAGCCATACACAATTGCAAGGAGCTCTTTTTCTATTTGTGCGTAATTCTTTTGCGCAGGAGATAGTGATTTGGATGCGAACGCTACTGGGCCTTTAGATTGCATCAAAACCGCTCCTAAGCCGTTCTGTGACGCATCCACTGACAGCACTACCTCATCGTCATGATCAAAATACTGTAGGATAGGTGTGGAGGTCAAAAGTGTTTTTAAGTGTTCAAATGTTGTGTGGTGTTGGTCGTTCCATGACCAAACAACATTCTTTCGACACAACCCACATAACGCATCTGTTTTTTCCGAAAGATTGGTACAAATTTTCCCCAATAGTTGACCATTCCCAAGAACCTTTGTAATTCTGTCACGTTTTTAGGTTCCGGGAATTCTAAGATGGCCCTCACCTTATCCATATCTGTCCTAATGCCGTCTTTCCCAAATATGTGCCCAATATACCTGACTTCCGTAAGTCCAAACTTACACTTCTCTAGATTAAATGTAACATTCATTTGTTTTGCTCGTTTGAGAACTTGTTCCAACCTTCGATCATGCTCCGCTCTATCAACACCAAAAACTATAACATCATCTACATACACCTGTACTCCTTCCAGATCTTTGAACAATTGGCTGAAGACACTGTAAAAAATTTCCGGAGCACAGGTCAAGCCATACGGTAAGCATGTAAACCGAAGTCTTCCATGTGATGGAGAATCAAATGTGGTTAGTTTTGAACTTTCATCTGTGAGGCCTATTTGCCAAAAACCTCTATTTGCATCCAATGTGCTGAAATACTGGGCTCCTTTCATTTTTACAGTGACTTCCTCAAATGTTGGCATTCTGCAGTGTTCTCTCATAGTTGCTGCATTTAAAGACTGTGGGTCCAGACAAACCCGTATGTCCCCTGATGGCTTCCTTACAATTACTATAGGATTGAGCCAATCTGTTGGCTCCTCTACTTTCTCCACTACCTTAAGTTTGATCATCCTATTAATCTCCTCCCTCAACTTATCATGGAGTGCGAACGGTATTCTTTGAAATACGGCCGCTGGTGCCTTACTACCCTCTTGTAGCACTAAGGTACGTGGATGAACTTTTATCTCTCCAAGACCCTCAAATAATTTTTTATATTGTGAAAGCAGACTTGTGATGTGTGGGTCTTGGTGAGCTCCTACGAGTTCCACCCTTTGAAGTATTTGTAATTGTTGGATGCCAGTCAACCCTACTATAGGTACGGAATTTTTTACTCTCGTAACCTGGAACTCTAGTACCCCTGATTGTACTCGTGGCGTATGACAATGTAAGAAACACTTGCCTATCACAGGTATTTCAGTACCCGCATAACTTTTGAGTTTAACATTTGACGTGAGCAAGGCATCACTTCTCTTTTGTAATGTAAGAAAGGTGTCCTCAGGTAAAACATTAACCTGAGCTCCTGTATCTACTTTAAAGTTGACATAATGATTAGGTGACACTTTCAATTTACAAAACCACTCAGTTTCTATGTCACCAATTTTACACTCTCTAGATTGAACATCCATTACTTTACCATGCACATTACACTGTCCTTGTCTTTCACCTGTAACCTCGTCCGACTGATTGGTAGTAATGCACCCTAACATCAGATCATTCACACAATGAGCATCAGTCCCCTGTCTGTTTATTTCATGTACAAATTTAGATCTACAAACTCGTGCAAAGTGTCCCCGTTTGTTGCATTTTCTACATATTTCCTTGAACGCCGGACAACTAGAGTTTGTATGTTGCAGTCCGCACCTCTGACACCCTTGCTCTACATAGTTATGTTTATTGTACATACCTTCGCTGCTAGGATAATACTCTCTGTGTCCAAAGGTTGCCTTACTTGTAGGAAACCTCTGCTTCCCGCCACGTCCACGCTGATAGCCATTGCCTTTGGAGTGGTGAATGTTGTTGGGCAGGTGTTGCTTGTTGTTGTACTGTCCAGCCCTATATCCATCTGTATTCCTTTTTGTATGTAGCCTCCCCTGTTGTTCGTCTCTCTTGGTAGAGGTGTCCTGTCTTCCTGCTTCTGCATAGCTGCTCGTGAAAAAATTCATGCACCGCTTCCTTTTTGTCTATAGCTTCCAATAACTCCTGCATTTGTTCTGCCGCTTTGCATATCTGTACCGCCTTTGCGAGGGTCATATTTTGTTCTCTTAATAACCTGTCTTTTAGACGCGTGTCACGTACTCCGCACACGATTCGGTCTCTTATCATGTCATCTCGTAGGCCTTCGTAACCACAATTAGCACTAAGTCGCCGGAGTGCAGTTATAAAAGAGTCAAACGTTTCACTTTCCTGTTGTACACGATTATTAAACTTGTGCCGCTCAACACTCTGATTGGTCTTTGGAAGAAAGTATGATTCCAGACTCTGCAAAACTGTTTTATACTCCTTCCTGTTTTTCTCGGATACATCCAATGTATAATATAGGTCTTGCGCCTCTTCACCAACCACATGTAATAAAGTGGCTATTTTTACCTCTTCACTCTTGCTCTCGCCCCCTGTGGCTGTCATGTAGATCTGGAACTGTTGTTTCCACCGTTTCCAATTAACCGCCAGATCCCCATCAAAGCTAAACGGTCTCGGTGGTTTTAGCCCGTCCATCTCTTGTTTGGGTTATGTTCACTTCACCGTCATCATTACCGTACCGTCCTCCCAAATCTTCATTTATTTTTTTCTTCTTGTTTATACCACCGCATTATAGCGTCGATATACTAAACAATTAGTCCGCAGCGCCATGTTATATATTGAATTGGAAGGGATTGGTGAACCAACTCAAGACAAACACACATGCTTCATCTGGCCATCTTGGCTACTGTCTATTTGTCCACTTCCTCTCATAGAGATACATCACAACAGCAGGTATTTAAATATTACGTTATGAAAGTTATATTTACCATCTTCCATTAAGTACTTAATATTGTACCTACTTAGCATAAAAAACATTGAAATTTTTGGTAACATAGTTTCCATATTACGTAATTCGTTTTTGAAACCAAATATTGCAATCGTGTGTCATATTTTGATGGAAAAAAACTATAGTGGTAGTTAGATTATGCACATGTACGTGTTCGTTAAAAGTACATCCATCCCGGAATTGAAAAGTACTTGAAATGAGTCCATTTATATATGAGTTTCCCACCATGATAAGTGATTGTGAAAATAAAGGTTATTCTATTTACCCTTCCCTATCTTACAGACAGAGCCAACATTCCTACCACGCAAATAATATGATTGAAAACAACACACACTGATGAAAACCCACACAAGTATTATTAAATAAATGATGAAAGAAGATATAATTGAAAGATTTTGTTGATAAATCCATAAGATTGTTTTTAAGAAGCCCCTACACCAAACAATAACAAACTTTGGTACAAGTTCCATATTGCTTATCCAGGTGTATCCAGATATACCTTTGATTCTAATGGCATAATCCTGTACACCTGATCCTGTGTTATATGAACCTTATCTTTTTTATCAGTGGGAAGGCGTGTAGTACCGACTTGTTTCGCGCGATAGCGCGAAACCTGATGTAAAAAATAAATTACGTATATGATAAATAACATCAGTTTTCGCGCTGTCGCGCGAAATGCGTCGGCGCGTCGCGCCTCCCCACTGCTAGAAAAATAAGCATCATGTACCACAGGATCATGCCAACAGGATCACAGGTTAACTTGGATACACAATACAGAACTTCTACCCATTTCCCCACGCACCATGAGATAATTGCCAGATGATGTTCATAAAATTTTATAATTTTGTATTGACTTGCAGTTATAAAAATCTTAATGTACACATTCAAAATTGTTTGCTGAATCAACAAACACCGCATAATATTTATTTTCACCTCACATTTTACACTAACATAAAAAGTTGCGGCAAAGTAAGCAGATCCAAACAAAGAAACAATTACTTTTAAGTGATAAGAATTTTAAATTCTATCAAGTAAGCAGAAACAATAAACTAAAAAACGAGTACTTTTAATGGATAGGAATTGTAAATTTTAATAAAAAAAATCCACATGTATTTGTAAATATTTTCGCAAATATTTGTATGTTTTTAGTAGTTTTTCTAACATAAAATAAAGTTGTTCATTTCATAACACAATATATTTCCCCGATTTTTTTTTTCATAAAGCCATACCATTCATTTATAATTATTAGTTTTGTAATTGTTATACATATTACTTAACCTCCACATCCATCAACTAGAGAAAAGATACGAGTGTAATGAAAACATTTAACTTTTAGTAAGAAATGGTCCTTCCCTCGTTGTGATTGGCCTTCTACTAGTGACGTCAAAACAAAATTGGACCATGCCACTGACGCCGTCCCCGCTACCTGTTTTGAATTTACGTGAATTAGAAATGTTTTGATTAATTTTGATCTCAAGGGCGGGGTTCCTGGCCTCATGGCTGCAGGCAGGGACGAGTCGGCAAAGGGCTCCCCGGGCTGTTATGTCCTCCCAGGACGCCGTATTAGAAAAAACACACACATACTTTTAACTGGTTTATTACGTCGCACACGTTACACTTGACACTCTCACGCGACTGGCCGCTTCATCGTCGACCTATGCTCAACCTACACCACCCTCTCTTGGTGGTACTCGTTACGGTCGCTCAGTAGCCCGGCGGCTAGTACATTAAGAGGGGTAGTTACCCGGCGAGTGGCGAGATGAATGCTCAGGTGAGCGGCAAGCCTGGTTCTGTGCCCGAGAGAGTCTGGGCGGGGCGTGGTATGAAGTACGCTTACGGCGGGTTACACAAAGTTACTAAACACAGAAACAATACACTAAAGTCACTAGGGCTAGTCCCGGGTTCGGACCAGGTCCGAGTGTCCCACTCAGGTGGTCACACAATGGCGGCTACTCCACGTGGTGCAAGGGCCACGTTATGCTGGGTACGGGCACAGCGGAATCCGGCGGGATATCACGTCTGTGACCGTCGCACGTCCCAGTTGATGAATCGTCCGTAAACTTATTCTCGCGTTTGGCGCAGTGCCGCCCCGCGTGGGCGATGAACTAATTCCCCGTGGGTGTTTTGATAGCGTGAGGCACAGGCGCCACGGCAGGTCGCCTATTTAACTTACGTATCACAAGAAAGGCTCGGTGGCGAGCCACACATTATATTTAAAGACCGTACGAAATCTCATACGGCCGGTTAGGGCCGACCGGGAAGCTGTTGAAACGGTTTGACTATAATTACCTATTGTATTTAATGATGAATTGGCACGAAAGGTGAGTGCTTCCCGTGCGCGGGGCTGCCGGCCCTGGCGAGTCACCGATGACGACTGACTAACCCCCCTGGCCACCGGTGCCAGAGAGGGGGGAAATTCCGCGGGAAACTGCGGAGCGCGGGAAGATGATTTCGGCCAGTTTTGTGAATGATATTAGTTTACAAAATGATTATTGAATTAACATTAATTATTAGTTATTTTACAAGTATTAGTTTTTGCTTGTTTTATCGAATGCATGAACAGATTATTTAGTTGCGCAGTGCCACACCCGGCCGGGCGCTTTGCACACGTAGGAGGCCGTGACTGACGTCACGCCGTTCGGGGCACTGCACTACGTTGCATGCACGGGCGTGTTCGAGGCACGGCACTGATCAGGTGTTGAGGACACATAACGGCCTGTGCTCTCAGAGGGAGCACCGACGACGGCGTCACCACACTTCCATAAAGACATTTCATAAACCCGACAATGTTGATCCCGGTAGCAGCAATAGCAGTTTCAAGAATATACATTTAGCTGTCTAGCGGGTTGAAACTTGCGGATCATTCTGCTACCGGTATTATTCTGGCAGCGTCAAGAATAGGGCCCCTGAACCAGTGCCAATGCTACGAACATGCCCGCACGTGTAGCATAGTGCAGGGGGGAGCAGTGCCTCGAACGGCGTGGCCACAGTCACGGCCGGCTTTGTAGCAGAGATAAGAGATAATCTTTGCTTTGTAGACGAAGCGCCCGGCCGGGTGTGGCAATGCGCAAAAGGGAATTCAATGCATAAGCAATTTAAATAACAAACACAAACTAAAACTTTTAATATGTCAAATAATTCTTACTAATTAATTTATGATTTTGTAAACTCTTTTCGTTCACAAAACTGGCCGGCATCATCTTCCCGCGCTCCGTGGTTTCCCGCGGATTTTCTTCCCCTCCCTGGCCGGGTTGCTAGGGAGAGTCGACAGTACACTTTGGGTGGTGTGGGGTGGGGGGTGACACTTCATAGGGCATTGCAATCGCATTTTTCTAGTTGTTATAAAGTTTTATCCAACATCTGAGCATGAAAATTATAATCAAAATACCATGTTGATTAAATAAATATTACATTTGTTTTAATATTTTATCAAATTTATGGCATAAATTGGTATTGTTGAAATGAAAATAATATATTTACATAAAAGAAAATAAACAAGTTTTCGTTGGAATGTTGTACCACTTGTTTATCCACCAACACCATAATTAATGGCGTCGGCGTTGAATTAAGTAATATTAGGTTTAATAAAAAAATTCTTAGAAAATTTTTTTTCAATCTTTTTGAAATAGTAATCTCGTTAAATATTATCAATGATTTCATGAACTACTTTATAAATCACTGTTATGAAACATGCCTGATTCGGTTACGTGTTTTTGTGTTAACTACTGCTACAAGAGAAGAGATAATAATAATTCAATTAATTTAAGTTTCCGCTTGACGAAACTAGGTATGTGTTGACGTCGACCCAAGTGTCTCCTCGGCTCCTTCAGGCCGTTATGCCTCGTCAACGTCCTCCCTTGTTGCACCTGTGAAGTGTGACGGACAAGGACGCACCCGCGTGCGCCCTAGCATGCCAGTGAGGTTTTCTCTGTGTAATTGTAATTCTGTGTGTATATATTTTCAAACGATCACGGGTCTTAAAAGTATGTAAATAACTTTATTTATTTATTAATTCTTGTGTAAATTCGCTGTTTGATTAATGTCTCGTTTAAGTTGTATAAATAATTTTGCAACTTTTCTGAAGGGTTTCGCCGTGTTAATATGTAACCACAGCCTGGCGCGCCGCGGGACGGGACCTCTCCGACGCCGGGCGATTTACCCTCCCCTCCCCCCGGGCCAACGGGCAACGGCCCGCGGGCGGGCGGGGAGAGTCAGTCGTGTCCTGGTCTCGAGCGGAGACAGACGTGTGCGCCGCTCCGCGCTGCTCGCGAGGCGCGTACCTTGCGCTCGTGGCTAGTCGTTCGTTCATTTCACAGATTGCCGCGGCAGCTGAGCTGCCTCCGCAAACCATCAACGTGCTTAATTTACGAGTTTTTCGGGAGACGTGTCCAGCTGAGAGTTCTGGAACGCGAACGCATTTATTACAGGTTTCTGAACCTTCGCCGCCTTAAGGAACATTACGTAACGGGCCGTGTACGTACAGCGCTTCGTCACCGTGTCATCTCTAAAGGGGTCAGTTTTGCGTTGAGAACTTTTCAATTCGTGTTGAAACGTATTCACGAACAGTACGGTCTTCAGGGAGTCCGGGTCGCCGCGGGTAGGGCGCTTGCTCCGCGACGGTTCCGCCAGGCTGCGGCAGGCTGTAAGACGTTAATAAAAGAGGCTCGTGAAATCATCAATGCAGTGTTCTCCTTGCGACAGCCTACCAACATTCTTTTCCACCTCACTCTCCCTCCAGGTCCCGTATTTCCCGGTCCCGGCCACGTCGGCCTAGACCCACACCTCTCCGACGAGAGCAGTACGGGCATAACAGGACAATTACATGAACGGGAAATCAGGGGCCTAAAGCCGAGGGACGTCATTGTAAATTATTAAAACGAAACAAAATAAACATTTTGTATAATTAAAATAGTGATGAGCATTACTGAGGTGAAGTTAGATTGAATATCAGATTCGTTTTCCAGCGCGTACCATAATTATAGTACAGCACGATAAAAGCGAATAAAAATGATCCAGTGCTTCAGTGCAAGTAGGACATAAAGAAATTATATGGCAAATGTGTATTTAACAAGAAAAATTATTTATAAACAAATTAAATAATTATAAACACTTCGGAGATCTTAATAGGTTTTCCCGGGGGGGGGGGGGGGATATATTATACATATTAAAAAGGTTACTGCTCCATGTAAGTCCAGTTTAGTTAGCAATTTTCACTGCCAAAGTGTAAATTCGCCAAGTTCAAGAAATTATTTAAGGTAACTTGAATTACGTACACTATAGAGACATACCTCACCTTAAAAAGCACTCATTTGTGTACACATAGTATATCAGATTTGTATGAAATTTCCATGTTAACGAGCATAATAATTCACAATTTAATAAAAAAAAGTGATATAAAATGAAAACAGAATATTTTGCCCAATTACCAATAACACCACCTTAAACTATGCTACTCTGGGTACAACTCAGTATACCAGATTCAAAGTCATATCGGTTTCTGCCTGTTTTACAGTCCTCCGAACTTGGCACATTTAAACAATCATAGGTCAAAATCGCCAAGTTTAAGGTGATTTAAAATGAAAACCGAATTTTCTACCTTATTACGAATAACACCAACTTAAACAACGCTACTCTGGGTACAACTAAGTATACCAGATTTAGATTCATATCTGTTTCTGCCTCTTTTACAGCCCTCCGAACTTGGCACATTTAAACACCCATAGGTCAATATCGCCAAGTTATAGGAAATTTAAAATAAAAACCGAATTTTCTACCTTAACACCAATAAAGCCACCATAAACTTTGCTACTCTGCGTACAACTGAGTATACCAGATTCAAAGTCATATCGGTTTCTGCCTCTTTTACAGTCCTCCGAACTTGGCACATTTAAACACCCATAGGTCAAAATCGCAAAATTTAAGGTGATTTAAAATGAAAACCGAATTTTCTACCTTATCACGAATTACACCACCTTAAACTACGCTACTCTGGGTACAACTAAGTATACCAGATTCAGAGTCATATCTGTTTCTGCCTCTTTGGAATCCCTCCGAACTTGGCACATTTAAACACCCATAGGTCAATATCGCCAAGTTCTAGGCGATTTCAAATGAAAACCGAATTTTCTACCTTAACACCAATAACACCACCTTAAACTATGCTACTCTGGGTACAACTAAGTATACCAAATTAAGATTCATACCTGTTTCTGCATCTTTTACAGCCCTCCGAACTTGGCACATTTAAACACCCATAGGTCAATATCGCCAAGTTATAGGAAATTTAAAATGAAAACCGTATTTTCTACCTTAACACCAATAACACCACCATAAACTATGCTACCCTGCGTACAACTCAGTATACCAATTTCAAAGTCATATCGGTTTCTGCCTCTTTTACAGTCCTCCGAACTTGGCACATATAAACACCCATAAGTCAATATCGCCAAGTTTAAGATGATTTAAAATGAAAACCTAATTTTCTACCTTATCACCAATAACACCACCTCAAACTACGCTACTATAGGTACAACTCAGGATACCAGATTTAAAGTTATATCGGTTTCTGCCTCAAATACAGCCCCCCGAACTTGGCACTTATAAACACCCAAAGGTCAATATCGCTAAGTGTAAGGTCATTTAAAAGGAAAATAGTTTTTTATACCTAATTAACAATAACACCTCCCAAAACCGCGCTATTCGGGGTACAACTCCAGGTACCAGATTCAAAGTTGTATCGATTTCTGCCTCTTTTACAGCCCTCTGAACTTGGCACATTTAAACACCCATAGGTCAATATCGCCAAGTTTAAGGCGGTTTAAAAAGGAAACCGAATTTTCTACCTTAACACGAATAACACCACCTTAAACTATGCTCTTATAAGTACAACTCAGTATACCAGATTCAAAGTCATATCTGTTTCTGCATCTTTTACAGTTTTCCGAACTTGGCACATTTATACACCCATAGGTCAAAATCGCCAAGTTTAAGGTGATTTGAAATGAAAACCGAATTTTCTACCTTAACACCAATAACAGCACCTTTAACTATGGTACTCTGGGTACAACTCAGTATACCAGATTCAAAGTCATATCGGTTTCTGCCTCTTTTGCAGTTCTCCGAACTTGTAACATTTAAACACCCATAGGTCAATATCGCCAAGTTTAAGGCGATTTAAAATGAAAACCGAATTTTCCACCTTAACACGAATAACACCACCTTAAACTATGCTCTTCTGGGTACAACTCAGTATACCAGATTTAAAGTCATATCGGTTCCTGCCTCTTTTACATTTTTCCGAACTTGGCACATTTATACACCCATAGGTCAAAATCGCCAAGTTTAAGGTGATTTGAAATGAAAACCGAATTTTCTACCTTAACACCAATAACACCACCTTCAATTATGATACTCTGGGTACAACTCAGTATACCAGATTCAAAGTCATATCAGTTTCTGCCACTTTTGCAGTCCTCCGAACTTGGAACATTTAAACACCCATAGGTCAATATCGCCAAGTTTAAGGCGATTTAAAATGAAAACCGAATTTTCTACCTTACACCAATAACACCACCATCAATTATGCTACTCTGGGTACAACTCAGTATACCAGATTCAAAGTCATATCGGTTTCTGCCTCTTTTGCAGTCCTCCGAACTTGGAACATTTAAACACCCATAGGACAATATCGCCAAGTTTAAGGCGATTTAAAATGAAAACCGAATTTTCTACCTAATTACCAATAAACCACTTTAAACTAAACTACTCTGGGTACAACTCGGGGTACCAGATTCAAAGTCTTATCGGTTTCTGCCTCTTTTACAGCCCTCCGAATTTGGCACATTTAAACACCTATAGGTCAATATTGTCACGCGGTAAAATTTTACGTGTAGGGTTTTTTTGAACTTGGCTTTGCGCATGTAGTGCTTTGTGAGCCCGCGTGAGTTCCTGACACTTGTTTGCGACACTCGGGCATTGACTTTTGTTTTCCTGGCGCGGTAGATTGCTAGCGCTCTCTGTTTTTCTGGGACGGTGGCGTGATTCGCCGCCCGAGGGCCTGGCCAGCTGCGCGGGCGGTTGCGTCATCCTGTCCTGGAATCTCTGGGAGTGTTGGCCGCCCTGGTTGGTTTCGCTGCGTTGCTGTTTCTCGCGCAGGCGCGCGCCTGACGCGCTGGTGTTTGTGTCGATACCAGGTGGCAGAAGTGCGAGTCTGGCATGACCGGGGGGGGGGGGGGGGATAGCGTCGGTTGGCGGAATGTCGGTTGTGTTTGTGAAATCGCGGCCGGGATTTTTGTTTTCGCGTGGAGTGTTCTCGACGTGATGACGATGTGAAGTGAATTTAATAAAGGGGGCCACCCTGGGTGCGCCCGGGGTGGTTCTTCTCGGAGAGGTGTTGGAGGTCTGTCGGAGCCCCGGCCTGGCGGGTAGCTGCATGCTGCCGTTCAAAGGTGTTGTAGGTAATGGCGAACTCGTAATTTTCTTCCACCTCTTGTAACAGTTGTGGGCGTATTTCAAACTTGTGTTAGGATGACTTAACGTTTTAATTCTTTCCAGGAGTGCAGGCAGTTTGAAGTATTTAGTAATGTAAAATTTCTTTCGTTAATTTTAGCTTAAGAGCGCGTGGGAGATAATATTTTCTCGCGCGCGGTCAGTTGAAGTGGTTCATTTTTTCCTCGTAGGATAGCGCAGCGTTCGGCCACGGGCGTATAGAGCGTATCCAAGTGGAGACCCCGCGAACTAGTAGGAAAAGGAATGTCACCCGTGGAGAAGGGGGGGGGAAGTGAGAGACAGAGACGAATGAAGGACAGCTGATAGGGGTGGGATGAGTCAGCTCTAGCAGCCAACGCAACGGCTTTGTGATTTGCTGAGAAGCACAAGACGACACTGGACTCCTCACGCCCGTTTCATCCATAACCAGACAGAGCGGATAGAACATTTTTTTTTTTTTCGTTTAAAGGAACGCCGTTTTTATGCTTAACTGTTTTGGCGCCCGTGGATGTTACTGTGTGATACAACACCACTTCGTTTAAATAAAAACCGTACAACAGTTCTGGTACATAAAATATTACTAAGTAAATTTATCACTCATGTTTATTTTACATTTTGCTGAAAGCTAAACAAAAAAAAATAGAACTTTAGATACAAGGTTACACTACAAACCTAATAGTTTAGTATTGTCATCTGCCTGACAACTTCAGAACGAAGCTTCTTATTTATACCTTTTTTAATTCACTTGACGTTTCTGACTCGTGTTTTGTAACAAATGTACCGTTGATTTGTAGAAAATAAAACACAACATAATTTGTTAATAGTTTGAGAAGATAACAGCATATTAAACTCTGAAAAATCGCCGATCTCGGCACTTTCCGCATTACAAAATATCGGCTTGACCTCAACTTTTTCTGCTCTTATCGCGCGAGGTTGCGTAATACCAATGGCGCGTCCTGATAGGCTGGAACAGTTTTCCGCTCTGTCTGGTCAGCGTTGTCTGGCTGACCCGAATTACTAGGCACTGGCTCAGGCAACTGAAGCTGAACTACTCCAGGAAATATTATTCTAATCAGTTTGCTAGTGTACTATTTTCTACATGAACATTTTTTAATTGTTTCTCCAAATTTCGTTTCGAAGTTTAAAAAAAACACGAAGTCCGTTGAAGTCCGTGTAGTCTATGTTTTTGATTGAAAAGTCAAACAAGAATTTGTCTTTTTTTCCCCCCAAAATGAACCTAGATACTAGTTTCTATATTTTCTCTAAATCCAAATGTCCATACTTTAATTTTAACTTTAATTTAACTTTTATAAATGTATGTTGTATATAATTAAGATTACCTTTTTTTATCGATCAACATAATATTTGCTCCGTAACCAATTAAGTGAACTTAAAAGTGAATTTTACTGGCATTACAGAATATTACACATAAATTATTATTATTATTGCAATCACAACTTGTTATCATAATTTAAACAGAACTACTATAATCTATTTCATTGTCCGAATTTTGATGTTTAGCTTGTGAGAAAGGTCTCTGTAAACAGGATTGCAAAGATCTTATTTTACCAGAAAACTATTCGACTGCCAGAAACTTTCTAAAAAAGTGAACGTCAAAATTCGGACTGCATGGACTTCATCTCAATGGAAGTTATATCTGTTTTTCGAAATTGAATGACAGTTCACTATATAATTATTGTGTTATGTTGAAATTCAGCCAACTTCTCGCTACAGAAAGAAAACTTATGTCTCTTCTTATATAACGTAGTAACGTAGAACATGGTCGTTGTAACTACCCACCTATGAATTTACTACCTCTGAAGGTTCAATTACTGAACTCGCATTCGCGTTGGCCTTAGTTTCAATCCTTTTCCAGCGAGTCTTGTTATATTTTAAGTAGTGTATCTATATTGAGGCAAATTTTAGACTAAATTATGTGTGTCGTTAAGAGCGTCTATGGTGGAAGGCCGCGGCCTAAGGTGTGGGAGGGCTTGCTGGCTGTCGCTCAGTGTCTATTCTGTAATTGAAGCTACGGTATATCTAAATATGATACAGAGACTATAACAGCTAATGAGCGACAGCCATTAACCCTAGCACATCGCGGCCTTCCAATAAAGATGCCCACGAAAGAGCCCATCGAAAATTAATATTGAAACATGTAATTAATTTGAGTGAAAAATTATGTATTACTTTAGATTTATTTTCGTTCATGTTACCTAGCGTTTTCTTTCCATAGACTAGTCATAGGTTCAGCAACTTAACCAAAGTAAGTTTACTCTTGGTTATTGAGCACAATATAGGTATATATATATATAGAATACATATAAAGTTGACATATATACACAACGAGTATTTAAAACATACGTACAAACTTCGGCAGGCTGTTTCTGGAAAGAATACAAGACGAAAGCCTAATAACCACTTTACTCATAAATCGAGTTACGAACCTCCGAAAATGGATTTTTCTATATCTTGAAATTAACATCATCAGTAAGTAAACTGTGGCATATGATTTTTTAGGAAGGAAACTTTACACCTTGCAAACGTGCTTTGTAATGCCTGCCCTGGTTTATTATTTTTATTTTTTATTAGCTTTTCAGGTGATAAAATTTGCTAAAACAGAAATGCTGTTATATTCATTGAAGGATGTTCATTACAACCCACGTATCTCGTGGTGAACAATTTGCGTTCTACAAAATCATCAGACGCAGTGCAAGTTATTCAAGAATAGGAAAATTTTATTTTTGGGGGTTCAAAACTCCGAATCCATTTACGAGAAAAGTATGGTACACAGTGTGCTGTTACATGACTGTCCCACACACAGAAAGTGTTTTGTTTTTATTGTAAATAACATTTTTTTAATTATTATTATTATTTGTTGACATTTTTATGTTTTGTTCTATTGTTGTGTATTTGGACGTATCTACGACTACCATACTCTATGGCGTAGTCCAAGTGATTTTGAAGTTCAATTAGCAAGACCCCTCTAGGGAGCAATTGACTTTAACGGCAAATTGAACTTTTATACATAATTTGTATAACAAAACTTTCATTGTTGAAAAATCCAGTTTTAAATTTAAGACATTTTAGCATATTAAGTTGTTTTGTTAAGTGTCTGTATTTTGTTTTGAGGTGATTATTAAGTAAACAATCAGTGTGTCTCGGCGAATGAGAGGCCATGTTACTTAAGATAAGCGTCATTACTGAATTAACGGAAAAAAGTCTTGGAATAACGACGGCGTTGGCTAGATAGCCCGGGTTTCAATCCCCTGAAAAATGATAAATATCTACAAGCTAAGTAGATCATCCTACTACTAGGATGTTTTAAATCGTCGTCTAAATATAAGTTAGGTACATATTGTTTAATTAGGGCACGTCCTGTATGACGTGTATTTAGGAGTGAATTACCGTGAGTAAAATACCGACTCATGATGCTATCCTGAGTGAATTGTTTTTTTCTACATACACGTGATTGAATATTGCCGACGAACACATAAACATTGAATTTTATGCTGAACACGCTAAATACTTATTGAAATAAACAACAGTTAAAGCCAATTGCGTATCCTGATCTACACTTTAATTAGTTTTACACCCAGAAGTGAAATGAGACGGAGTTCTCACGATGCTCTACCGCAATTTACTCATTGAATTCAGCCGCGGTACGTTAAAATTAACTTGAATTACGAACATAATAAATAAACATTATTATTTTATTTCACACTAATTAACGATTCTAGATTGAGAGCAACAGACGTAATTAATTTGAACTGTATGAACTTTTGTTGTGTTTTATAATGTGTGCAACATACTTCCAGTATTAAAAAAAACATGATGGTATACCACTGGTCCAACCAATAAGCATATATATTTTATTTGATTAAAGATTTATTGTTTTAATCTTATTTTACCTTGTTGTTATTTTACAGTGTATATGTTTTTTTTTCCCTTAATGATCTTAATTTACCTGTTGCCAATCTCATGCTAACCCTATATTTGTAGTGTGAAATTATTTAAACTTTTTCTTTCTCTTATGTGCCACATTACATAAGGGTGGTGCCCAGAGACATATTTAAATTTAATCAATGAGTCTATACTCGACAGAGTAATTAAAATCCAGAGAGAACTACTGTTAATACCTATTATTTAAAATATTATAATTATTTCTGACAACAGTTTAGTTCAGATAATAATTCAGAGAGTTTATGAACTTTACCCTGCACATAGACATATCAGTATTTGTATTATCTATATATATAAAAAATTAGCTTCCGTATGTATTTGGCCGCAAAACTCGGAAAGTATACGATGGTTTGGATTGAAATTTTTACAGAACATTGCATCTTAACAGAAGAGTGTTTATATGAAATAAAAGTTTGGGAAAATCCACCGGAAAAGTGTCGGAAAAAAAAGTTTCTATAACTAAATATCATGGTCACCCAACTTAGTTGTGACCACGCTCGACGATGCTGTACCATATTGTCGAAGTTCAAGCACATCAGGCTACTCAACCATTGTGCCTTGACGACTATAATTTACACAAATATGTGTATATATATATATATATATATATATATATATATATATATATATATATATATTTCAAGAAAGAATAAAAAACTTTATTTAATTTGAAAGTATATTCTTTCGACTCTATTGATAAAAATACGTTTAAATTAAAAAATATTCAAATTTTTGGAGCACAGTAAAAAAATGCATTTAACCACGAATATGCGAGTTAAACTTCAGAACGATCCAACAGCAGTCATATTTTCAAGACAATTAATTGAAGTTGGTAACGGCACTGTACCTACAAATCCAGAAACAGGAAAAATCAGCTTATCATCTGATTTATGCAACATCGTAGATTCAAAAGAGGAATTAGTAGACAAGGTATTCCAAAACATCGAAACAAAATTCAAAAATCATGCATGGTTGAGCGAAAGAGCCATTCTAGCGGCTAAAAATGTTGACGTACACGATATGAACAATAGTATTATAAACAGAATCGAAGGTGAAACAATGACATACAAATCTATTGATTCAGTAGTGCACCAAAATGAAGCAGTGAACTTTCCAACGTAATTTCTCAATTCACTCGATGTTCCAGGATTACCACCACATATTTTGAATTTGAAAATTGGTGTGCCAATTATATTGCTTCGAAATATCTGTCAGCCTAAATTATGTAATGGTACACGATTAGTAGTTAAAAAATTAATGGATAATCTTATTGAAGCAACAATTTTGATTGGACTTCATAAAGGTGAAGACGTTGACGTCGACCCAAGTGTCTCCTCGGCTCCCTCAGGCCGTTATGCCTCGTCAACGTCCTCCCTGTGTGTCCCCAGTGGAGTGCGACGGCGAGGGACGCACCCGCGTGCGCCCTAGCATGCCAGTGAGGGTTATGTCTGTGTATATATATTTGCAAACGATCAAGGGTCTTAAATGTAAATAACTTATTTATTCATTAATGTCTCGTGTATGTCTTTGTAAATAATTCAATAACTTTCTGAAGGGTTTCGCCGTAGTATGTAATCGCAGCCTGGCGCGCCGCGGGACGGAGCTCTCTCCCACGCCGGCCGATTTTCCCCTCCCTCCCCGCCACCCGCGGGCGCCGGCCCGCGGGCGAGCGGGGAGAGGCAGTCGCGTCCTGGTCTCGAGCGGAGACAGACGTGTTCGTTGCTCCGCGAGCCGCGCACGTTGCGCTCGGGATTGAACGTTCGCTCAGTCCGCAGTCGGTCACGGCAGCTGAGCTGCCACCGCGAATCAGCTTAGCATTGTTAACTTACGAGTCATCGGGAGACGTGTCTAGCGGGCAGTTTCTACAACGCGAACGTGGTGCTACGAGTCTCTGAACTTTTCGCCGTCCACGGAACATTACGTAACGGGCCGCGTATGTACAGCGTTCCGTCTTCGGGCCCTTTCTCACTGGGTCAGCCTAGCATTAATAAACTTTACGATTCGCGCCGAAACGTATTTGAGAACCGCCCCGTCATCAGGGAGTCCGTGTCGCCGTGGTAGGGCACTTGTTCCGCGACGGTTCCGCCAGGCTGCGGCAGGACTTTATAAGCGTTAATAAAAGACGGCTCGTGAAATTCGTTAATGCCGTGTTCTGCTTGCGACAACCTACCAACATTCCTCGCAATCACTTCACTCTCCCTCCAGGTCCCGCCTTTCCCGGTCCCGGCCACGTTGGCCTGGACCCACACCTCTCCGACGAGGGCAGTACGGGCATAACAGGACATTTATTTCAACGGGAAAACGGGGACCTGAAGCCGAGGGACGTCATTTGGCGCCCAACTAGTGTGGCCGTAAGCATACGCAAGCGCACGCAAGCGCACGCAAGCGCGCAGATGCAGGACAGGACGGAAGCAGGTGCGACCGCGCGGCGTGGGAGCGGCGCGAACTCGAGACGGCGCGCCGGCGCGCCGGCGGGAGATAACGCAGCGCGGGAACGGCGCGAACACGAGACGTTTCGGCGAGAGATACCGTGGCGTGAGAGCGACGCGAACTCGAGACGTTCGGCGTAAGATAACGCGACGTGGGAGCGGTGTGAACCGGAGACGGCGGGCGACGCGACAGGGATCGGTGGCGCGACAGATAACGTGTCGTGGGAGCGCCACGAACCTGAGATCGCGACGCAGCAGGGATCTTCGGTTCAAGATAACGCCGCGAGAGGAAGACACGGACTGAATTACCGAACAGAGACACTCCCGATAAACATGGACGACTTCCAGGAAGCGTACGAGACATGGGCGGAAGCAGACTTTCCGGAGCCCGGCGAGTGCTGCGAGCACTTCGCAGATTACGAGTGCGGTTTCTGCTTTGAGTACCGGGCGTATGGTAGGACAATGTGCGGTGCGGACTCGTGCCCCGGCGGGACATCGGATGGGCGGATCTGCGGGACGTGCGGGAATCTGTGGCACAGGGAGTGTTCACAACTGGTCGCGCGAGAAGAGGAATGGACGTCCTGCTTTACGTGTGACCAGTGCCGAGCGAAACTGGGCGTGGGTGGTGCCGCAAGTGTCTCGACCGCGAAGGTCGAGTGGTCACACTGGGCGGGCGCCATCACGCTGCAGGAGTCGGCGATACTCCCAACGCCACTGCAACCGACGCCGCCGCCGACGCTGCCCACGACACCGCCGCCGCCGCCGACGCTGCCCACGACACCGCCGCCGACGCTGCCTCCGACACCGCCTCCAACACAGCCCCCGCCCTATGGGGTGGAGACGCCGAGCAGGACATCGCTGAAGACGGAGGAAGCCGCACCCGTCCAGCCCCTGTGGTACGACTGGCACGCGACGTCCGGGTGGATACGGCAGGCCGACTCAGACACGCCGCCCCTGACGCCGCCGCCCCCAACTGCCGTAGGGGCTCACGAGGAGCCTACGCGGTGCGAACCGGCTGTGCTGACACAACCGCTCTGCACACACAAGGGCGTGCCGCGACCACTGTCACGTGGGCCACCTTTGACGCGACGCCGCCGCCATCTGCCGCGCGCGACGCGAAAGGTGCCAAGCCCCTTCGGACCGTCATGTGGGCCACCTTTGACGCGACGCCGCCGCCATCTGCCGCGTGCGACGCGGAAGGTGCCACGCCCCTTCGGACTATCACGTGGGCCGCCTTTGACGCGACGCCGCCGCCTGCTGCCGCGCGCGACGCGAAAGGTGCCACGCCCCTTCGGACTATCAAGTGGGCCACCTTTGACGCGACGCCGCCGCCTGTTGCTGCGGGCGACGCGAAAGGTGCCACGCCCCTTCGGACTGTCAAGTGTGCCACCTTTGACGCGACGCCGCCGCCTGATGCTGCGGGCGACGCGAAAGGTGCCACGCCCCCTCGAAGTTACAAGTGTGCCACCTTTGACGCGACGCCGCCGCCTGATGCTGCGGGCGACGCGAAAGGTGCCACGCCCCCTCGAAGTTACAAGTGTGCCACCTTTGACGCGACGCCGCCGCCTGTTGCTGCGGGCGACGCGAAAGGTGCCACGCCCCTTTCGGACTATCACGTGGGCCGCCTTTGACGCGACGACGCCGCCAACTGCCGCGTGCGACGCGGAAGGTGCCACGCATCCTCGGACTGTCAAGTGTGCCACCTTTGACGCGACGCCGCCGCCTGTTACTGCGGGCGACGCGAAAGGTGCCACGCCCCCTCGGACTGTCAAGTGTGCCACCTTTGACGCGACGCTGCCGCCTGATGCTGCGGGCGACGCGAAAGGTGCCACGCCCCCTCGGACTGTCAAGTGTGCCACCTTTGACGCGACGCCGCCGCCTGTTGCTGCGGACGACGCGAAAGGTGCCACGCCCCCTCGGACTGTCAAGTGTGCCACCTTTGACGCGACGCCGCCGCCTGATGCTGCGGGCGACGCGAAAGGTGCCACGCCCCCTCGGAGTGTCAAGTGTGCCACCTTTGACGCGACGCCGCCGCCTGTTGCTGCGGGCGACGCGAAAGGTGCCACGCCCCCTCGGACTGTCACGTGGGCCACCTTTGACGCGACGCCGCCGCCAGCTGCTGCGGGCGACGCGAAAGGTGCCACGCCCCCTCGGACTGTCAAGTGTGCCACCTTTGACGCGACGCCGCCGCCTGATGCTGCGGGCGACGCGAAAGGTGCCACGCCCCCTCGAAGTGTCAAGTGTGCCACCTTTGACGTGACGCCGCCGCCCACTGCCGCGCGCGACGCGAAAGGTGCCACGCCCCTTCGGACTGTCACGTGGGCCACCGTTGACGCGACGCCGCCGACTGCTGCCGCGTGCGACGCGAAAGGTGCCACGCCCCCCCGGACTGTCAAGTGGGCCACCTTTGACGCGACGCCGCCGCCTGTTGCTGCGGGCGACGCGAAAGGTGCCACGCCCCTTCAACCTGTCACGTGGGCCGCCTTTGACGCGACGCCGCCGCCAGCTGCTGCGGGCGACGCGAAAGGTGCCACACCCCCTCGGACTGTCACGGGGGCTACCGTTGACGCGACGCCGCCGCCAGCTGCCGCGTGCGACGCGGAAGGTGCCACGCCCCTTCGGACTGTCATGCGGGCCGCCTTTGACGCGACGCCGCCGCTTGCTGCCGCGCGCGACGCAAAAGGTGCCACGCCCCTTCGGACCATCACGTGGGCACCTTTGACGCGACGCCGCCGCCCACTGCCGCGCGCGACGCGAAAGGTGCCACGCCCCTTCCATCTGTCACGAGGGTCCCGGACTCAGCAGGTCAGTTCTCCAGTGCCACGGCCTGGTGCTTCATGTCCATTTAATAAATGAGAGGCGTTGACGGACATAACGGCCTCGTCGGAGGGGGGGCATTTGACGTCGACCCAAGTGTCTCCTCGGCTCCCTCAGGCCGTTATGCCTCGTCAACGTCCTCCCTGTGTGTCCCCAGTGGAGTGCGACGGCCAGGGACGCACCCGCGTGCGCCCTAGCATGCCAGTGAGGGTTATGTCTGTGTATATATATTTGCAAACGATCAAGGGTCTTAAATGTAAATAACTTATTTATTCATTAATGTCTCGTGTATGTCTTTGTAAATAATTCAATAACTTTCTGAAGGGTTTCGCCGTAGTATGTAATCGCAGCCTGGCGCGCCGCGGGACGGAGCTCTCTCCCACGCCGGCCGATTTTCCCCTCCCTCCCCGCCACCCGCGGGCGCCGGCCCGCGGGCGAGCGGGGAGAGGCAGTCGCGTCCTGGTCTCGAGCGGAGACAGACGTGTTCGTTGCTCCGCGAGCCGCGCACGTTGCGCTCGGGATTGAACGTTCGCTCAGTCCGCAGTCGGTCACGGCAGCTGAGCTGCCACCGCGAATCAGCTTAGCATTGTTAACTTACGAGTCATCGGGAGACGTGTCTAGCGGGCAGTTTCTACAACGCGAACGTGGTGCTACGAGTCTCTGAACTTTTCGCCGTCCACGGAACATTACGTAACGGGCCGCGTATGTACAGCGTTCCGTCTTCGGGCCCTTTCTCACTGGGTCAGCCTAGCATTAATAAACTTTACGATTCGCGCCGAAACGTATTTGAGAACCGCCCCGTCATCAGGGAGTCCGTGTCGCCGTGGTAGGGCACTTGTTCCGCGACGGTTCCGCCAGGCTGCGGCAGGACTTTATAAGCGTTAATAAAAGACGGCTCGTGAAATTCGTTAATGCCGTGTTCTGCTTGCGACAACCTACCAACATTCCTCGCAATCACTTCACTCTCCCTCCAGGTCCCGCCTTTCCCGGTCCCGGCCACGTTGGCCTGGACCCACACCTCTCCGACGAGGGCAGTACGGGCATAACAGGACATTTATTTCAACGGGAAAACGGGGACCTGAAGCCGAGGGACGTCAACGTATTACTTCCACGAATGCCACTTATTCCGACAGATATGGCGTTCGAGTTCAAACGACTTCAATTTCCAATACGCCTTGCGTTCGCTATGACCATCAATAAAGCACAAGGACAATCTTTGCAAGTGTGCGGTTTGAATTTAGAAAATGAATGCTTCTCTCATGGACAGTTATATGTCGGGTGCTCCAGAGTCGGTAAACCATCTGATCTATATGTTTATGCAAAAAATGGGAAAACAAGGAATGTAGTCCTTCCATTAGCTTTACAATAAAAATATTTAAGCTAAACACATTTTTATTTCTTCTATTACATTCCACAGCCATGCACAGTAAAATATTAAATTAAACAATGAATTAATATTAAACTGTGCCACAGCAAAGCGTGGCCGGGTTTAGCTAGTTTATAATATTATTATTGCTGACTACACTTCGTAAAGCAACCAATGCAAGAAGGAGAGAAGTGCTAGGTAAAGTTCTCAGAGAGTACACAACAGGTTTTCGTCTTGTATTTTCGCCAGGAATATTCTGCCAGAATTTGTCAGTATGTTTTAGATACACGTTGTACATATATAGAATGCATTATAAAGTTTACACACACACAAACACACACATATATATAAATAGAATACAGGAAAAAAATTGGTTGTCTGTAAAGTCGGTTTACGGACGATAGTTTAACGTGATAACGTCATAACAAAACATTGATGAAATGATTGCATACTTTTATGAATAAAATTGAATCATTTTTATTGAATTATCACTATTTTGTATGGATACAAAAGAGTGAAATGAAATCTACAATTTAATTGATAAATTTACTTTTATTTGCAGTCATTAATTCAATTATGTTTATTACTTCAACGAAGAGATTATTTTAACTATAACTTTTATACATGTTTGATATTTAACTTCTTCCAATCTGTGTTATTCTGTTAAGGATATGACGATGATAGGAAAAGTAGGAAACGAATGGGAGTGTTTCAAGGATGATGAGAAGGAAAATGGCTTATCCAACACCAAGATGCTGTCAAAAATAATATGTTTGCGCCACGGACTCTGCAGCAATGCTAGGAGGAACGGGTTAGCAAAGAGCAATGTAAATGTTACATTGAAATGCATGAAAACAGAATTACGCCATGGACTCGGTCGCAATGCTAGGAGGTTCAGGTTAGCAAAGAGCAATATAAAATGAGCGTAACGGGACACAGAGAAACAGGACAATGTGCGTAACGGAACACTTTTTCGTGCGTGCATCCGGCGTTCATCGATTTATTAGACGTGGTCACATCAAAAATTTTACACATATAATATATAGAATACATTACTAACTTAAAAAATGTATATAGAATACATTAGAAAGTTGACATTCCGTGTTCGGCCCTTGCAAGAATCGAAGTTTTACAATTCGCATCCACAAAATAATAAGTAATGTGTGCAGAAAAGATAAAAGATTATGGAGTATATATTAAGTTAACGATATGAAATGAATTTACAGTAGGATAGGTCTTACAGTAAAGCACACAAAAACACATTTACTATGTACTTCTTGCATCAGAAAATAGCTTTGGCGAAACCTTGTATTCATTCAAACCTTCTTTTGAAAGTTAGCCTATCTTGTGTACATGCATCGTAGTTAAAACAAATTTTTGTTTCAATTTATACAGTTAAAAATAGTAAGGAACATATTCACATATCATTATAATTTAGGTAACTATTCTATATGTAAATTAATCATGAACATACCTTACAAAATGGCGGGTTTTAAAGCATGCTTACTTATAATAGGCCTACTTATACATTTTTATATTGAACCCTAGAATACCGCACATAACATATATTTTGGGTTAAAGTTACGAGAACAGTGAGATACTTAATTACTAACAATATGTAGGCTACACTGATGCAATAATTATGATTGCTACAATGAATATTTCAAACAACATAAAAGAAAACATCTGTTGTTTGAGTTAATATGCACACAACTGGCACTAGCCAAAGCTCAACTAACCAAATTTTTTTTCATAAATCGTACGCATCTAGGTACATAAATACATAACGAAGTAGCCGTTTTATTACATTATTCTACTATAACTGGGAAGTTACTCCACCTGGCTCCACTTGCATTCAAACATGCTAAATGTTACTAAGATTACTTTCTTGTGTAACTAGAGAATTTTACTTGAAATAAATTAATGTTGTAGATAAATTCAAACCTATAATGTCGGTTTTTAAATAAATTAAATGAAATTATACAGATGCTTTGAATAATAATAATAGACTATTATCTTCATTTTGAATACAAATAGTGAACGAACGGTGCGCGATTGTTAAATTCGCTAGTAGCTAAAGTATTGGCGCCTATGGAGCTGTATTTGATGTTCTGGAACATTGTTAGATAGTGTTATAAAGATAAGTATTAGTAACGGTTGTTCTTAAATTTCATTAAGATCTTCGGGTTATCGAATTGCTTCGAAGCTGTAGGTTCCAACAAGTCTTTGAGCGATAAAATACATAAACTTACAAGTTATTTTCCACCAATAAGTATTTTAAATTTACTATATAAAGTAAGTCAAAATTTATTTTGAAATGAAGCATAATCTTAGTAGAAAACCACATATGATACCACAAATTAACGATTAATTGTTAAAAAAGCTAGAATAGTACTTTAGTAGTCATTGCAATTTGTTTTCTATTCATTTGTTCATGCGTATTTATGAAATTTTTAGACACGTGAGATTTTTTACAATGTTCTCCAGTATCAGTCGCGGTGAAAATTACGATTATTGTAATGTACTCGTACAAAACAGAACAAGGGTACAAAAAGGCTTCACCACCAAAAGTAGTACACATTAAATAATTGAAGCTGTAGCATCTTTTAAGATTCGTTTACCGTGCCCAAATGTTTGAAATACTCCTCACTTACAAATAAGTGTAACTATGTTACACTGTGTACTGATACAAACATTTCAGGACCAATAACATTTTACGATGTAATTATAATATTCTATTAAACTGTACTCCTCCCCCGTGTATCCGGCATCCAGTTATCCGGAACTACAGTTATGAGGAAAAAATCTGGCCCGTACAACCTCACAACACGATGCCCTCCTCCCTTTCCTATTTCCCCTCTGTCAAACCCGTAACACCCATTCACTTGCCTTTTATGGTAGACGCAGTATTTGCTTACAGCGCTACACCTTATCTTTCAGGTCGCACGTCAACCTCGGTCGGCAGCTAGTGCTAGATAGTGAACTGGCAATTTAGTTGTGGCGTATATATTTTGGACATTTAGTATTTGTTTTGACGTCATCCGACCGAAGGCCACCCTAAAGCCCGACCTGCAACCGCCAGTAGCAACCCCGCTAACGGAACGCACCCCTAGCCATGGCCCACCCGAGTCAGGCGAGCCACCAACAACTAAGGTAGAACCCGGCCTCCCCCAAATAAACAGACCGTCACTTCAATCAACCACGTACAAAAACAAACACTAATTATTAAACTATATTACGTAGTAATTTAAAGTCGATTGACAGAAGTGCGACGTAGGAGTGCCCGGGCACTCACGTGTGCAACTACATAAATACGCGTGTGAGTGTTCCCCTGGCGGCCTTCTGCCTGAATCAATCAATCAGACCTTATGACATAATTATTCAAACCTTGTGTTGCGTCATTAACCACACCAGAACAATCTGACAAGAAACGAACAGTCGCTGGTGTGACGTAAAAAATTCAAACACAATAATTCTTAAATATAATAACTTTCAATTCATAGAAGGGACAAATGACCTTAATTCAGCCTTTATAATTTATATAAGAATTTAACATCATTAAATTCTCTTATTAACTTATCAGATCAGAAATTAACGTAATGAGATCACCCCTGGCGCGAGGGCCACCGAGCCTCGGCCGGACGCCATGACATGACGCCAGTACAGCGCGACTCGTGGACCGGGGTGGACGCACATCCCACGGAGAGACATCATCCTTTGTCCACACCGAGTTCACTTCTGGTAACTATAGTCATTCTTCAAAACCTTTTTAATAATCTCTCCGTGTGTACCCGGTCCAGCTTTTTCGGTCCAGGACCTAATCCGGCCGCATAAATATCACACCCCCCCCTGCACCACACTTGGTCCGCGGGGTAGGTGCACTATCCGGTACGGGCCGACTCCCGAGGACAGAACTTTTGTTAATCTCAGTCGCTCCGGCGCTGACACTCCCCGTAAGGGAACTCTTGAGCGAATTTAGCTGCGGTCCGCGCTCCACTGCCGTGGACGCGAGCACCGCCTCAATACGCAGATTTACGGGATTGGCCGCCTCCAATCACCCTCACCCCTCGTTGAGCAGTCAGGCTCAGAAACGCCTAGGGACACGATAATACGGAACAACTACTGACGTTGTAACATTCTTTTATAAACTTGTGCAACGCAACCTCGTGTAACATTTCTTTTGTAAACTTGTGCAACGCACCCTCGTGTAACATTCTTTTGTAAACTTGTGCGACGCACCTCTCCACGTAACATTCGTGAACTTATATAACGCAACCTCGTGTAACATTCCTTTTGTAAACTTGTGCTACGGTAATTCAGTAACTCTCAGACTCAGTTGAGTGTAATTGTGTAATTTGTATCTTGTAACGTCACCTATTGTACGACGTGGCGTGTAACCGACAATGTTACACCAGAGCCACTGTCGACTGAATAAATGACACACGTCATTTATTAACTCACTCCAGCGTACGCTTCTTTAAACCTGCTATCCCCAACCACCGCCGAGTAGGGAATCTCTCAGACCCACGTAACACCGCCGACGGTCCTAGTGGGCCACGCAGGGCAATCGACCCCACGACCCAACTACCGACTAGCACCAGAACTAGTCTGGCGCCCACCCGGACTCATTACATTCGCAACAGCCACTTCCGCTAGGAACCGCACCGGGACTCGAGGCCGAGACCCCGGACGAAGGCATTTGGCGCCCGCTGCGTGGGGCGAAGATAGAAAAATCAAGATTTTCCCCACACAAAATTGCAAGAACTATCATGAAAAAACGGAAATTTTGAGCCATTATTAAATCATAAATTTTTTTCCCTGGCCACGCCAAGCCACAGCACGGACACGGGACGGCCATTTTGCACAGGCAAAAGTAATTAGGGTCAAGACAGGCCGGCGCGACGAAGCAAGCGGACAAAGGGGCTTCAACCACCCCCCACCCCACTCGGCATTCCAGCGCCAGCCGCGACGCAGAAGCCTACGTCACAGCCCGACCCCCCTCTCCGCAGCGGCCATCATCGGCCTCCGCTTTGTGCGAGTGTTTGGGCGCCCTCGCCCGTTGCCTCGCACGCTCATCCGTACCACCTCCCCAACGCGGACAGTTCTCGACCTCCGCTTTGTGCGGCTGTCCGGGCGCTCTCGGCCGCCGCTGCGCACGACGATCTGCGCACCACCTCCGCCGCGGCCATTCTCGGCCTCCGTTTTGTGCGGCTGTCCGGGCACCTGCCCAGCCGGCGGGCGCGACCCCGCGCGCAAGCCTGCGCCGCGCGCACAGAGCCGCGAGCGAGAAGCACAGACCAACACCGCTAAACACGCACCATAACTAGCGCAACATGCAAACCCGGAACTCCGACGTTGTATGCGCCCAGTGCTTGCTGCCCAGGGGGACAGATCTACTGACGGGATCGAGACCATGGTACATGACCTGCCAATGCACCCCCCACAGTCAGGACCCACACGACCACTCATGGGTACAGCCGTGGGACGGACAGTTCCCGGGGAAGAACCAAGCACCAACCGTAAAGACGGAAACAGTAACTAACACCACCGTGGTGAGCACCCGCCCGACCACCTGCACGACATGCACACACGCCGCGAAAGAGGAACACCATGCGCAACAGCCAACGCCACCCGCCGACCCAAACCGCGTTACGTACAACCGCCCCCAAGGTTATCAGGGCAAGTTCACACTACCTGAATTCGGTGGCCTCACACATGAGGACCCACGGACTTTCGTAGATAACTGTGAAGTGCGATTGACCCGAGCAGGTATACCAGTAGACGAGTGGTCGGGACAGGCCAGCGGACAACTGCGAGGCACAGCCTACGAATGGTGGGACATATGGGTACGGTTCGTCATGCCGTGGACGGAGTTCGCCGGCGCACTAACCCGCCGATTCGACACTGAACAGGCATTAGTCGACTGCACCTCACAGTTCTATGGCGAGCGGCAGAAGGACGGCGAGACGGCCGAACAATTCGTAGCACGGAAACTACGTCTCTTCGCGCGCATCAACCCGCACGCTCGACCCACGACAGCACTACCCACTGTCACAGCGTTACTCCACACCGGCCTTCAGCCTTTCATGCGTTGTTGTCGCCCAGAGTCGGTAGAGGAATACGTGCAACAAGCAGCGGCCATCGAACAGAACCTGCGCGACCTCTGGCAATGGGGCACACCGAAAACGAGTCGGGGACGCCTCAGCCAGGCCTCACCACAGGGGGGGGGGCTGACAACCAGCCACTGACCCGACGACGAGCCATTGAAAACACGCCCCAAACCAACGCCACACCCACCAGGTCGGCAACACAGGACATCCAGGGACTACCACTGTGCCAGCGAGGTTGCCCAGACGGTACACGCCACTGGCACAAGGATTGCCCATTACCACTTCCTCGCGCGAACAAACTGCCGGGAAACGCCAACCCGGGGGCGGAGCATTAGGTACACCGCTCCCAGTTGTCACGGGAAGGGCAAGACCCTCCCAACTGTACCAGCTGACCCACCCGCGGGACAGCCTCCTGCGCATCCCCGTAGAGGTTGACGGGCGAGCCGTGGCTGCTCTAGTCGACACAGGGGCGAGTCACGTATTCGTAGCCCCCCACCTGGTACCGCCCGGGAAACTCCAACCTCAACAGACAGAATTGCAATTAGCCACTAACACCCGACCAGGCCTGACCGTAGGGCGAGCGACACTCCAGGTTAGGATAAGGGGCTACACCACCACCGTGACCGCCCTCGTCGTCGAGGACCTCCGCGAGTAGATAGTCCTGGGGCAGCCCTGGCTAGCGGAGCAGGACGCCGTAATCGAGACCAAGGCCACTCGGGTACACATCGGCACGCAAGAGCGGCTGGTAGTCTATGCCGTCGGGTCCCTACCCACACGGGCTCATGAAACCGTCACACTTCACCAGGTATGTCACGACATCCCACAAGAGTACCGCGCCGCAGTAGACCGGGTACTAGCAGAGCGACAGGAAATATTTACAGTGTCCGACCCCCTCAGACGAACCACGGTCACTGAGCACCACATCCCGACCACCCAAAACAACCCGGTGTAAGAGCCCCCCAGAGGATACGGTTTCCGGGAGCAACGTGCCATACGGGAACAGGTCGCGGAGATGCTCCGGGATGGTGTTATTGAACCGTCGAATAGTCGCTACAACGCCTGCATAGTACTCGCGCCGAAGAAGGACGGATCACTGCGGTTCTGCGTAGACTTCCGGCCACTGAACACTATCACAGTTAGCGCCCCGCCACCCCAGATCAGCGTGGAGAACGGGGGTAGCAGGACTAGGACGAGCAACGGTGTTCAGTACCCTCGACCTTAAATCAGGGTACTGGCAGGTTCCCATCCGGACCGAAGACCGCGAGAAGACCGCGTTCACCATCCCCGACGGCCGCAAATTCCAATTTCGAGCGATGCCATTCGGACTGAAATGCGCCCCTGCGACGTTCCAGGGGATGATGACGCGTGTACTTGAGGGCTACGTCGATGGCTTCGCACTAGCGTACCTCGACGACGTAAACGCATTCTCGGAGACCTGGGAGGAACACATCCGACACCTTACACTGGTCCTAGAACGCCTCGCTACCCACCACTTGACCGTCGCGCACCACAAGTGCCACATCGGGACGCAGGAAGTCGAGTTTCTGGGCCATGTCGTGAGCGCCGCGGGTAACCGGCCGCAAGCGAGCCACCTCACGAAGATCGCGGAAGCCGAGGTACCGCCAACGCGGAAACAGTTACAGCGCTTCATCGGCCTGATCAACTGGCTCCGGTGCTACGTCCCTAACTTCTCGAGGACAATAGCCCCCCTGACGGACCTCCTGTCACCCCAGGCACGTTACCGGTGGAACGACCACGCCCAGCGCGCATTCGAAGAGGTCAAACTCGCCTTCACACAGTGTCACACGCTCACGCGTGTAAACCCAGAACGTCACCTCTACCTGCAGACGGACGCGAGTAACCTCGGGGTGGGCGCGGTGTTATACCACGTAGGCCCGGACGGCGAGCGTGAGGTCACAGACTACGCTAGCGCCAAGCTCGGCTCGGCAGAGCGCCGATATCACAGCAACGAGCAGGAGTGCCTAGCCGTAGTCTGGGCCATGAAAAAGTACCGGCCACACCTCGAGGGAAAGACCTTTACACTTCGGACAGATAACCGATGCCTGACGTGGCTACACACAATGCAGGGCAGGAAGGGCAAACTGATTCGGTGGGCCTTGTTTCTCCAATCGTTTGATTTTGAGGTAGAGCATGTCCCCGGCACCGAAAATCAGCTGCCCGACCTGTTATCACGAGAACCCGACCAGAACACCGAACTGCGGGACGTCGACGACTGGGACGCCATGCTACCCCCAGTCACGGCAAACCCACCCGAACACGGTGACACTACATGTAGCCGCCTCACGGCCGAAGCCCAGGACGAGGAAGGACGGCCCAACACCGCCGCCGACCTGTATCGGCGCGTATGCTAGGCCCAGGAGACGTCAGCCGACGCCGACCGCCGACGTCGACAGATCCCAGCGGCCGAGCACGGTACCTGGCGTGTGCAGGATGGCGTAGTCATGACGCGGACCCCAGGCAACCACGGCGACTGGCGAACCTACGTCCCCACGGAGGCGCGAGAGGCCACATTGCGGTTCCACCACGACCACGACCTCGCGGGGCACCCCGGGACGGACCAGACCCGCCGCGAAGTGGGCCGACACTACCACTGGCCAGGTCTGACCCACGACGTCCGTGAGTACGTACGCGAGTGCGAGGTCTGCCAGAGACGAAAGATACGCCGACGGGACGGGGAGGAGCAACAACGGCCCAGGGAGCCCACCACCGCCTTCCAGACTATTGCACTGGACGTGATGGGCCCCTACCCCCGCACGCCTCGCGGGAAACGCTTTCTGCTTGTCGTGACGGACTTGTTTACGCAGTGGACCGAAGCGTACCCGTGCAGCAACATCAGGACCACCACTCTACTTCACATCCTGACCAACGAGTTTATGTCACGTTGGGGCTACCCCCAGTCCATATTAAAAGACAACGCCAGCCAGTTCCTGGGCCGTCAGTGGAAGGCCTGGTGCACCGACCACGAGGTCGAACACCACTCGACGCCAGCCTACCACCCGAGGGCAAACCCCACCGAACGACGGAACCAGGAGCTGAAGGCACAACTGCGCATACGACTGGGGTCGGACCACACTCAGTGGGATACCCACGTGCCAGATGCACTGTTCTGCGTCCGGAGACGCACCAACGCCGCCACCGGCCGCACACCGGCAGAGATGGTGCAGGGGCACAACCTGCCACTGCCAGGGGAATGGACCACACACGGACCACCCCACCCGGCGGAAGACACAGCCGACCGCGATCGGGGGCGCACCGCCGAACACGACGAGGCTCGACAACGTCAGAGGCGATACGCCCAGGAAATAACACCCACGACCGAACACCCCCCGCCTGCGGTGCGGGTAGGCGACCAGGTGTTTGTCCGCGTGCACCCCCTCTCCAACGCGCCCCGCAACTATTGCGCTGGACTCGCCCCAAGGTGGAGCGGCCCCCACCCCGTACGCCGACGGCTCGGGAGGACCACTTTTTTAGTACGCACCGGCGGGAGACGGGACAGGAAGGTACACCGCGACGATCTGCGGCTGGCCCACCTACCCGGGGAGAACCCCCCCGATGAGGAGGTAGCACCCACACCGGACACCGAGGGAGCACCTGAGGGGGACACGCCCGCCGAGACCACCCCGGCACGAAGCCCAACTGGTCAGAGCCGACCACGGACCCTCGTGTACGAGGACACGACGGCCACACCGGCACCAGAGGTAGCCGACGAGCCTAGCGGGACACCTACCCGCGAAGACGAGCCCCAAGGACCCCTCATCGAGTGGCCTCCGGACACTGACGATCCCACGACTACACCGAGACCGCCAGAGGACGGCGTCGAGACACTCTCGATCACCGAGCTTCCGGACCCCCTCAGCACCCCGACAGAGGACGACGAGGCTGAGACCATTCCATTGGTGACGGAGCCAGACGACGAGACCACCGACCTGGGGCCGCCTGGCATCCCAGAGCGGGAGAGACGTCCGTACCACACTACGCCGCGTTCAGCCCCGGACGACCTACGGCCAGACGCCGCCACATCGCCCCAGGAGCCCCCGGGCCCAGGAGACGCACCAGGGAACCTCCCCCCGAGGAACCGCCGGCCACCCAGGTACCTGGACGACTACGTACGGGGGAAGGCGCCACGAGCACCCGCCAACGTCCCACCACCTGGACTCACGACGCGGGAGGCATCAGGTCCAGAGCGCGGGCCCTACCAGCTGCCGGACCACCTCGGGCACTCGATGCGGGACCACCCAGGTCCAGAACGCGGGCCCTACCAGCTGCCGGACCACCTCGGGCACTCGACGCGGGACCACCCAGGGCCAGAGCGCGGGCCCTACCAGCTGCCGGACCACTTCGGGCACTCGAAGCGGGACCACCCAGGTCCAGAGCGCGGGCCCTACCAGCTGCCGGACCACCTCGGGCACTCGACGCGGGACGCACCAGGTCCAGAGCGCGGGCGCTATCAGCTGCCGGACCACGCCGACGAGCCAACACCCGGCTGTTCGACGTGGGACGACCTGGATCCAGTACGCAGGCCCTACCAGCTGCGGCCGCCGCGAGCACCACCTGGCTGGAGCTGCTGCCGAAGCTAGGGGCGCCCCCACGTAGCGGGGTCACTAGCGGCGCAAGGTCGGGCTTCTCGAGGGGGGGGCGCTTGACGTCGTCCGACCGAAGGCCACCCTAAAGCCCGACCTGCAACCGCCAGTAGCAACCCCGCTAACAGAACGCGCCCCTAGCCATGGCCCACCCGAGTCAGGCGAGCCACCAACAACTAAGGTAGAACCCGGCCTCCCCCAAATAAACAGACCGTCACTTCAATCAACCACGTATAAAAACAAACACTAATTATTAAACTTTATTACGTAGTAATTTAAAGTCGATTGACAGAAGTGCGACGTAGGAGTGCCCGGGCACTCACGTGTGCAACTACATAAATACGCGTGTGAGTGTTCCCCTGGCGGCCTTCTGCCTGAATCAATCAATCAGACCTTATGACATAATTATTCAAACCTTGTGTTGCGTTATTAACCACACCAGAACAATCTGACAAGAAACGAACAGTCGCTGGTGTGACGTAAAAAATTCAAACACAATAATTCTTAAATATAATAACTTTCAATTCATAGAAGGGACAAATGACCTTAATTCAGCCTTTATAATTTATATAAGTATTTAACATCATTAAATTCTCTTATTAACTTATCAGATCAGAAATTAACGTAATGAGGTCACCCCTGGCGCGAGGGCCACCGAGCCTCGGCCGGACGCCATGACATGACGCCAGTACAGCGCGACTCGTGGACCGGGGTGGGCGCACGTCCCACGGAGAGACATCATCCTTTGTCCACACCGAGTTCACTTCTGGTAACTATAGTCATTCTTCAAAACCTTTTTAATAATCTCTCCGTGTGTACCCGGTCCAGCTTTTTCGGTCCAGGACCTAATCCGGCCGCATAAATATCACACCCCCCCCTGCACCACACTTGGTCCGCGGGGTAGGTGCACTACCCGGTACGGGCCGACTCCCGAGGACAGAACTTTTGTTAATCTCAGTCGCTCCGGCGCTGACACTCCCCGTAAGGGAACTCTTGAGCGAATTTAGCTGCGGTCCGCGCTCCACTGCCGTGGACGCGAGCACCGCCTCAATACGCAGATTTACGGGATTGGCCGCCTCCAATCACCCTCACCCCTCGTTGAGCAGTCAGGCTCAGAAACGCCTAGGGACACGATAATACGGAACAACTACTGACGTTGTAACATTCTTTTATAAACTTGTGCAACGCAACCTCGTGTAACATTTCTTTTGTAAACTTGTGCAACGCACCCTCGTGTAACATTCTTTTGTAAACTTGTGCGACGCACCTCTCCACGTAACATTCGTGAACTTATATAACGCAACCTCGTGTAACATTCCTTTTGTAAACTTGTGCTACGGTAATTCAGTAACTCTCAGACTCAGTTGAGTGTAATTGTGTAATTTGTATCTTGTAACGTCACCTATTGTACGATGTGGCGTGTAACCGACAACGTTACACCAGAGCCACTGTCGACTGAATAAATGACACACATCATTTATTAACTCACTCCAGCGTACGCTTCTTTAAACCTGCTATCCCCAACCACCGCCGAGTAGGGAATCTCTCAGACCCACGTAACACCGCCGACGGTCCTAGTGGGCCACGCAGGGCAATGGACCCCACGACCCAACTACCGACTAGCACCAGAACTAGTCTGGCGCCCACCCGGACTCATTACATTCGCAACAGCCACTCCCGCTAGGAACCGCACCGGGACTCGAGCCCGAGACCCCGGACGACGGCTGTTTATACTGTGTTATGTTATGTCAGCAACAATTAACATTAATGTGTGTCCAGATGTAGCAATCCCAAATATGTAATGACCAAAATGAGTCCTGGATAAATGTTTTAAATTCTTTAAACTAATGTTTTTAATAGACGCGATATATAATTTCTATGCTACGCTTATTTGATAAGTTTCCATTCACGTGTGACATTTGAAGAGTAGTATTGCATAAGGCTGTACGAACGTTCAAAATTTTGAACTCGAACCGAACTTTAAAATAGTACGGTTGAAGTTTGTGTCAACAAATTTGGGTTCAAGTTCGTTTTTTGTGAAAACACTAGAACTTGTTAGTTTCCACATTTTAATAATACTAGAACCAAGATTTTATGTATGCTCACGGCAAGGGCGCCCATATGGCAGTATGTAAGGGGGCCAGACTATAAAATAGTTTGTAAGGGGAGGGGGCAGACCTTCAAAAATTGACAAAAAGTGTCCAAAATTACAATTTGCCAAAAATCCTCAAAAACCCATACATTTTTTTCCTCTTCCTGAAAGCTGGGGGAGGCGGCCACAGCCCTACCCTGCTCATGGATATGGGCGCCCTTGGCTCACGGTTCCAAGGATGGCATTCGTAAAATCGCTGCCTTTGTAAAATCGGGGCTGGCCCATTTGCCCCCCCCCCCCCCCTTTTCGCACCATTTTATTTCTTTAACTTTTAGAACTAAATATATTTGGTATTACTTGTGTGTATTTTGTCCTTATAAACAACATATAATTAAATATTAACGACTATTACTACAACGAGTGGGGGGGGGGGGGGGAACCTCCGGCCGTAGCGTGTGAACTAGAGCTGTAGCAAACCGTATGTATTCGTTACTGAGTAACGGGTGCGCCGTCGATATACGAGTAATGAAACGTTACACACGGCTGCATTTCGTTACTCGAATTTTTCGTATGTTTCACGCTTGCGCGCGCATATTCGATGGATTTACGTTACAAGGAACGATGTTTGTTTATTAAGTAAAGTATAATTTGGAAATTCGTCGTCCAAGTTTTTTACTGTTTATTAAAGGTATTGTGTGTGTAGACAAAGTTTGAGATTGGAACAGAAACAACGTAAGAAAGTATTTTTTACAAATTAGAAATATGTATGTTTTGTTTTTTACTATCGCGAATTTTCACGTTTTTTTTTTATTATCTTAAAAGCGATAATATAATAAAGCCGCTCTAATGAGATTTAATTGTTTCTTGGTTAACAAAAACTGTTAATTATCAAATATTGTTAATTGTTTATATTCTATTTATTATTATTTACGCGACATCATACTGTACGCATACGCAATACGACTTGATTCGTTGCATGTTACGCGGTATCAGAAGTAACGAGTAACGATACGATAGTAACGAGTACTGATTGTTATAGTAACGAATACATACGGGTACGCTTTTTTTCGTTACTTTTACACCTCTAGTGTGAACGTGGAATGCGCACTGGCCCGCCCCGCCAGCCCGGCGCCGCGCCGCCCGCCCTTTCCCGCGCTATCTTCCCACGCTGCGGCCGGTCTCGGATGCTACAGTCTCTGCGCTGCTGTTATTTGAAATATTCAGATACATGGAAAGTGTTGTACAATCGTTTTAAAGATTTTGCAATCAAAAACAAACTAATATCATTAATTTAAAAATAAGTTACCTAACTTTTATTTTTCCGTCTTGCAGAAAGAAGCAGGTTTCCTTTGTCACTGTTCTTTTTAAAACGCTTCTTATTGCCACCAATTGCAGCGTTTCCCACCTATTTCAATTTAAAAATGTGGCTTCGTGGTAGCGCGATACAACAAAACAAGTAGTGACGACCTCCGACATGTGCGACATCTGTTATGTGTTACTGCAATGAACCTCTGCGTGCGGAGTGCCCGACATCTGTGTGTGGACGCGTGAACTACGATGTGTAAAATTCGTTTTTCGTCTACCGATTACAAAGGTTATGGCGGAACAGATTTTTCAGCTGGTATTGCTTCTAAATGCATCCTGCTGTTTCTAACTCATGCACACATATGTGTTGTATAATATTATTATTTTGTTTCCCATTTCCAATCAAATTATACTAGCATTCGTCTACTAAACTTCACCATTTTTAGGAATAATTAGTTAATAAAATAAGGCGCATACCGAAATTTCGAGTAATAACATTTTAAGATCCATCCTTACTCTGTAAATAATATTTTACCAAAATCCAATTTATGTCATGGTATTTACAGAATCTGCTCCACCGCAAACGTCGATTTTGCTGCTCGGAACCACATGTATCGCGCACTCTTAAGGATGGGTTGAGGTGTGCGTTAAGAATAATCATGTTATTTTAAAAAAAGTAATACTCGTTCTAAGAAGAGGATAAATTATTGTTTATGTATTTCAAAGGAGTATTTTATTTTTTTTTTTGTTACCAGAGTATTTTGACATTATTGACTTTATTTATTTATTTAATTAGTTAATTATTTACTTTTGTGTTGGTCATAGTATACCGGAAATAAAACCTGAAACGATGTGGGATAAATAATACTTTTTTTTTCTTTCAGTCAACACCCTACACCCCCTGTCCTAAGGAGGTTAGACAATCCCTGTACCAAATCTACTGCTACCACCCCCCCAGCCCCCCCCCTAATGTTTATTTTGAAATCTTAAGATGTTATTCTATTATTTTTTTATTTTGAGTGACTTTCGTGTAGTTCTTGACGGAGACCGAGGGCCCTTGCGACAATATTGCCAAGTTTAAGGTGATTTAAAAAGAAAACCGAATTTTCTACCTAATTACCAATATCACCACCTTAACTACGCTACTCTAAGTACACCTCAGGGTACCAGATTCAAAGTCATATCGGTTTCTGCCTCTTTTACAGCCCCCCGAACTTGGCGCTTTTAAACACCCAAAGGTCAATATCGCCTAGTGTAAGGTCATTTAAAAGAAAAACTGATTTACCTACCTAATAACCAATACCACCACATTTAACAACGCTACTATGGGTGTAGATGTATTTGGTTCATTCCTTGGCTGGGGAGGAGGGAGTGGGATCGGGGATCCGGTAGATGGAAAATACCGATTCAAGGACAGGTGGAGGAGCGAGGAGCCGACCGCCTTGACCTTTAACTTTGACCTTGACCTTGAAATTTGACCTTGAAACTTGACCCCGACCTTTAACTTTGTCCTTGTCCTTGTAATATGACCCTGACTTTTAACTTGACCTTGACCTTGAAATTCGACCCTGACCTTTAGACTTGCGACCGTCGATGTTGCCAACCTCTTGTATGATGTCATCGGCGGCCATCTTGGATGATGTCATCTAATCCATATGCCAATCTATGCTAATCTGTATGCCAACCTATGCCAATCTATGCAAATCTGTATGCCAATCTATGCTTATCCATATGCCAATCTATGCTAATCCATATGTTAATCCAAGCTAATCCATCCGCCATTTTGTATTTCTAGAAATTTCCACCAACTTCGAATTTTTTTTCGAACTTCAACTTTTATAAATTCGATGTAAACATCAGCCGCCATCTTGTTTCGTCTGCTGGTGGCCACCATCTTGTTTTCGTTTGCTGGAGGAAGCCATCTTGTGACGTCATATAGTTCTGTTGGTCGCCACCAGGTAGCAGCAGGGATTATTTTATTTTTTTTCTTTAACTAAAATATTTTCAGTGCCATGGCTGGGATTCGATCCATGGGACGTAAAAACTTCAAGGACTTCGATGTTAGAAAGAAGGCACCTTACCAACCAGACCACGAGACTAGTTGGGATATAGTGGAATAAATAATCTATATATGCTACGTACTGACGGCAAGTTTATGATAAATGGGGGAGGGGGTTTTTGCTTTCCTTAATGCATACCTAAGGCGTAACATTTGAAATTAAAATTATTATACAGCCGCCATCTTTAATTTCAGCACAGACTACTAGATGGTGCCAAATTCAAATATTAGTTACGGAGTCGGCAGATAGTGTTGCATGCCGCCATCTTGGTTCTCAAGTTTGCTGGTAGATGTCGCTAGTATCGCGCGCCAAATTCAAATATTAGTTGTCAGGGGCACCGCCATCTTGGTTCTCATGTTGGCTGGTAGATGGCACTACCGTCGCCATCTCTTAGTTCATATAATCGATATCAGATGGTGTCACAGTCGCCATCTTTAGTTCCTAGTGTTGCTACCAGAGCGTGCCACCGTTGCCATCTTTAATTCTTTAAGTTACCGCCAGAGCTTGCCAAATTCAAATTTAAAATACCTAATTGGTAGATAGCGTCACTAGCAACCATCTTGGCCGGAGATGTGTGGCATGATGCGTCAAAGTATACGTACCCTGATGCGCATCAGACTCACACCCGAGAATTTTCAATGTCAAAGTCCCTGAATGTATGCTTATAGGGGATTACTCGTTTAACTGTATATACCTTTTAAGTAAATAACCTACAATTGTTATTTAGTCAGTCGAGACAAGTCTAGACAGAGTAAGTCTAGACAGTCGAGACAAGTCGGGAGACAAGACGAGACAAGTCGGTAGCCTGTATTCACCAAGTTCTCCGTTGCCGTCACTGCCACTCGGGTATCTGACAAGTCCTAATTAATATACTCGTACACATCATACCTCTATGACTTCTACAAACAGACTGATTGTCTGCATATAATTACATGTTACCATTCTCTAAGACATTTATAAGTATCAGTACCTTGGGGAATATAGGTTATAACAATTAAAAAATAATAAGTAATATGTAGGTGAAATCTTATTTATTAAATTAAGAACATAAACTGAAACAGAAAATATACAAAAAAAAAAAATTACAACGAATGGAAACAACAACCAAACTGCCAAACAATTTACAACAAAAACTATTTACAGAAAAAAAAAATTATTCATCGCCTCCGATATAGCCGTGGGGGACCGTGCGGATACCGTCTTCACAGATTAAACATTTGTCGTCCTCCCACGTTATGGCTAGCTTATTGGTGTATTCGCTGTACAGCACATGCTATCTCGACCGTATGGCTCTAACACCTGCCCTCCTTGTGTGGTGGTCTTGCAGGGCATCCAGGTAATCACCGAATGTGATGTGGTTTTTGACCACACAACGCTGGATGCCCTTAGCCTTCTTCTCGACCTTGCCACCGCACCTGTATGCATAGAGTTTGGCCCGCAGACTGACAAACTTGCTCATTACTTCTCCCCCACATTCATCTTTGAATTTGCCAACAACTTTCTTGTTGATGGGGGAGAAGCATGGGTGGTCAGGAGGGTAGCAGCTGGTGTCGAATTCAGACTTGAACTTAGGGTCGGCTCATAGATCATGGTAGAAGTCCTGTGTCTGAATCTCATACACAAAGCTGTCTGTATCCATATATGCCAGATGGATATTTTCCTGATATTTCGGTTTCATAGTATTATAGTGGAAGTCGTACATGAGTGTTTTTGATAGATCAAGTACTGCTAGTCCGGCATAGATCGGCTTGTCGAAAACGATGGTCTCATGGTTCAGGTGGACAAGACTCAAGTTTGTCTCATACATCGTGCGGTCCTTGAAGGACGGACGACACACCAACTTCTTAAATCTCTTCTCAGAGCACACCAACTCCATTTTGAGCCTCCGCCTCTTGTTTTCCATCAGTTTACCAAATATCGCGTTCACAGCGAGCTTGAAGAACTCCTTCTCGAACTCGTTGGCTGCTGCTTTGCGCTTGTTGGTGTTCAGCCGAATATAGGGCACCAACCAAGTCGACTGCTCAAACTGAAGAAATTTATGTATTCTTATGATTTTTAGACGATGCGATACTGCTTGCTGTAGGTTTTTGTAGTGAACGATGTAGTGCTCTTTATTTTCCAGCATTGTCATCAGCTTTGATTGCTAAGAGCCGGATGGACAATGATTTACGGGAAGAAATGGCAGGTCTTTGTGACTTTCGTGGAGTTCGAGAGGGTACTCCACATCACACTCGATAATGTAGCCTGTGGGTGAATTTTCCGGAATAGACATGACATCAATTGATGTGTCTGTCCATTGGAAAAGACGAATGGGGAGCGGCAGAGACATCGCCCACCCGTATAAGTTGTTTGCATCAATGTACTTCAAGAATGTGGATGGCTTGGAAACATCATGTGTTTCTGGTACGTAGGCGTTATTGGCTACGCAATGACGTTTAATGCTTTGCGCTACATCCCCGCGAAACCAGCCTCCACAAATATAAACATGTCGTAATCTGTAAGTAGCTCCAGCTGTACACCTGTGGTTCGAAGCATCGCGTCGAAAGCGAACCCAGGACAAGAAATGTAGTGAGACGGATCTAAACTATATGTTTCCAAGCAAAGACTGCTTAAATTTTCGAATACGTCCGCCAAAATCAGAACATCCGTCTTTTGGTACAAGTCAGCGTACTCCCCTAAGGTAGCACACTGAAACTTGTCCCAGACATTTTTTGCATGAGCGTAATCTGCCTCGGAAATACCAGTATCAGACAGAATATTAAAGAACTCATCGATGGATGGAAGACTAGTATCGTCTAGTCGAACAAAAGAATAAATGAAGTCGTAGGGGAAGACTCCCTTGCGGGTAACCAACTCCAACTCATCAGGAGCGAAAAACTCAGCAGTTCTTATAAACTTGTCTGCAGGCAAAACTCGGCGAGCGAAGCGAGACCCCGACTCATAAAACGGAACGTATCGACAATCTGAATGCTGAACTTATCATGTAACTTCTTGGAAAAAGTTATCAGCTTCTCCTCTGAATTCGGAATGATGAAGATGTATTTACTATCATACCCCAACTTCCTGATAATGAAGTTCTGATCGTATGCCAGGTTGTGGAAGAACACAATCATCTTTTTTGGTCTGCGCCTGAGAAGGTTGCAGTCATTACATACAGGCCCAATAAATTCGCCGGTGAAGTGATTGTGGTACGAACTTTCTATACAGCCCCTCCAAACTTTCCCCCACAGTAGTAACAACACCTTGCTTGCAGAATAGCAGTGTTTTGTGCATGTGTGAGCGGAGTCATAGTAACAGATGTAGAAAATATTTTGACGCCGCCGTCAGTGCTCCCTCTGAGAGCACAGGCCGTTATGTGTCCTCAACACCTGATAAGTGCCGCGCCCCGAACGCGCCCGCGCGCGCAACGTAGTGCAGTGCCCCGAACGGCGTGACGTCAGTCACGGCCTCCTACGTGTGCAAAGCGCCCGGCCGGGTGTGGCACTGCGCAAGGGTATTGTTTTTCATGCATTCGAGAATATAAACAGAAACTAATAAATCTAAAACCATCAATAATCAATGTTAATGTAATAATCAGTTTATAAAGGGTTATAATTCACAACGCTGGCCGAAGTCATCTTCCCGCGCTCCGCAGTTTTCCCGCGGAATTTCCCCCCTCCCTGGCCCCGGCGGCCAGGGAGGTTAGTCAGTCGCCATCCAGCACTCGCCCGGGCCGGCAGCCCACGCACGGGGAGCCTTCAATTTTCGCGCCAACACCATGTAACTGCAATAGGTAAATATAGTCCAAACGTTTTATATCAGCTCCCCGGTCGGCCCAAATCGGCCGTTAGCAACCTCGCGCGGTCTTTTAATAACATGTGTATCCCATCGGGGATTTTTATATTTTACGTAAGCAATTAGGTGACCCGTCGTGGCACCTGCGCCTCACGCTATTACGTCCCACCTCGGGACATAGGTCTTGGCCCACGCAGGGCGGCACTGCGCCAAACGCGACCACAAACATTCGGACGAGTCTTCAACTGGGGCTTGCCACGGCCACGTGTACGATATCGCTCCAGATTCTCACGTGTCCGTACCCAGCTTAACGTGGCCTTCGCCACCCCGCGGACTATCCGCTCATGCATATTCTCCTGTGCGGGACTAATCGCAGCAATTCAGTGTAACGTGTCTCAATAAGTAAATATTCTCCTGTGCGGGACTAATCGCAGTAATTCAGTGTAACGTGTTTTAATAAGTAAATATTCTCCTGTGCGGGACTAATCGCAGTAATTCAGTGTAACGTGTTTTAATAAGTAATCATTCTCCTGTGCGGGACTAATCGCAATCACTCAGTGTCATATGTTTTCTTAATTAATCTGCGGGACCGATCGTCCTCACGCTTCACGCCACGTCCGTATACTCTCGCAGAGACCCTAGCAGGTTCAGGTGCGCGGAGCTTAGGTCGACGATGAAGCGGCCAGTCACGTGAAGGTGTGACCTGTAGAGTGTGCGACGTAATAAATAACCAAAAGAACTCGTGTGTTTCATTAATAAGGCGTCCTGGGAGGCCATAACAGCCCGGGGAGTCCTTTGTCGCCGCATCCCTGCCTACCGCCACGAGGCCAGGAACCCCCCCCCCCCCCCCTTGAGATTCAAACTTAACCTACCAGCTTAAATTTACGTAAATTCAGATTAGGCAACGGGGACGGCGTCAATTTTCTGTACATCATGTCCAATCTCCACAATGCGGGATATGAATTTATCTTCTGCGTCACACCTCCTGTATATTTCAGGCTGTGAAGGAAGTGAAGAAGTGAGGTGTGCATGAATGACAGGGTTATCTGCTTTCACGTAAATGCAGTAGCTGTATGCCTTATGCTTTTGGTACTGCAGTGTGTATGCTTCATCAGGATTCGGGTGACACGTATGGATTTTCTCCAGAATAGCTTCAAAGTCGCAATATACCACGATGGGCATCTTGTCACTGTGATGGAAGTTTTTGAACTTCAGAACAGGAGGCTGGCCATTTTCATCAAGCGATGGCATTTCCATTTGAACAGCAGCATGCTGTTTGCAGAGCTTACCGTGTTTTTCCAAACACAGAAGACCAGTGAGCCCGCTAACCTTATCCTGATCATTATTATGCTTGAAGCATCTTTTGCAAACATGAATAGCATCATGATGTGTAGTGATTTGGGACCGAACCAGAGCAGAAAAATTAGTGATGTAGGTGAAATGGGACGAATTGTCATTGACCAAGAGCAGAAGATCGAAATGATGTTCTTTCTCTTCAGGAGTGACTCGTGCAGGAACAACATTCATATTCTCGTCGATACTGTTAATGTTGATGGAGACTCAAAGGTTCTGTTTTTCAAACAGCGGTATTTGCTTGATTGGAGTAGGGAAGTGAATGTTGTTGAAGTTGAACTTCCCCTCCAAGTCATGGTAGCGCTGGTTGACACATTGAGGATTCCATCCTTCCACATACTTGACAAGTAGTGATGTGCGAGTCTCGGCATCATCGAGAACGAGTCGAGACAGAAATTTTCTCGATCTCGTCTCGAGATAATTTTTTTGGCTCGGAATTTTCGAGAATTTTGTAAACAAGAAATAGGTTAGGTAATATAATATATTGATGCAGCATTTTGCGTTGCGTGTTGAAATAATTAACATATCTTCAACGTAACGTAGATCGAATAAAATAAAATATACTTGTTACTATAGTAGGGGAGCGGGGGTAATGAGGATCAAGGGGGAATGGCGATCACCCTCTTTTCTCTGTTCCTACGCATGTTGGGGTCATCCCGACGTGTGCTGCCATCTCTATTGACGCAATGGAACTATGTGCTCTTCTTTCATCAGAGTCGTGTTGTTCTTCAGTGTGTAAAGTAAAGTGGAAGTTTTTTTGCTGTTTTATTGTAATTTTCTGCACTTATTGCTTTAAATGTAAGTAATAACAATAGACATATCGTCACTAAATAGTATTATTTACGTATTGCTAGTTATATTGACTTTATTTTTATGCCAAAGTGATTTTAAAAAAGTTAATATTAACATTTCTGTAGTGACCAATAAGATGGCGGGCATGTTGGGGCAATGGAGATCAGTGTGATCGCCATTCCCCGCTTTTGATCGCCATTTCCCGCAAGTTGTCATGATGATTTAGTTTAGTTTATTGCATCAATTAAATCTATTTTTAGTACATTTTTGGACAAACATGTTGGTCAAGTCATGGTTACAAAATACAAAATATTGAATAAATAATAAGAAAGAAATTAGGTATTCTGAAACACTGTCAAACAATGTCTTTTCTTCTGTTGGTTATCATGAATGTAAAAAAATGGCCAGCGTTTACATTTTTTGTACCATTATACTGAATCAATTGGTCTGACGCTTCCTATTTTTTTGAGTGCACTTAATAAATCGCGGCCAATCGAGTCAGTGTGTGCGAAATAACAACGATAGTGTAGTAAGCCCCTAACGAATGCACATTGAAAACGTTTTTGCTTTGTATCGTTATTTGATTATATCAATATCAATATAATATAAAGATTTGAGAAGAGCGGCGAACGAGTTTGCAGAGAAGAAAGGACTTCCTCACAATTTCAATAAAGCTAGCAGAATGACAGGGTGGGACTGGCTTAGATTCCTGCGAAGAAACTCATCGCTTTCTGTTCGAAAACCTGAAGCAACAAGCATGGGGCGAATAAAGGGTTTGTGCCGGAAATTAGGCATTTCGTCACCTTTTTTTAATTTTTGTTCTATAATTTTAAAATTTTTGGGGATTTCTTATTTTTTTAATTTATCTGGTTGTTAATGGGGGTGATTTACTTTTGTTAGGCCGGTGTACAACACGGTTTTAAACTTTGTGCCAGTGGACAGAAGCCCCTTCCCAGGGGGCCAATCTGATATTTTGCTGGCTAATGTGGACATGGTCAGTCCGGGTGAAATTTCTCTCGCCTGCAGTCACGTCCCAAGTTTGTGATTTTAATTCCCTGCACGACCAAAACTGCATAGAGCAGCTTCTGGGCTGCAAGCTGCTACTTCTCAGAGAGCTGCTGAGATAAGTAAGTCTGGTCACGAATACGTATTATGTTCTCTCCTCGAAAAGCACGTCATGGAGGCTTGTTCTCAGCGTCGCTGCACTTTTGCTCCCCCCCTCCTCTTTCGGTTCTAAGAATTCGCCTAAGGCCAATGACAGGTCAGAAACCCCAGCAGACAGCGACCGTCTCCCAGGATGCCTTGCATAAAAAAATGTGTGTGCCAAGATGATTCACCCCGCGACACCTAGCGGCAAACTCGCTAACCACCCAGCCAACTTACCCTGTAGGCCTCCAGAGTGTAGCACTAGACTGCGCCCTTTAACCCTTGGTTTAAGCAGACGCCTTGGGCGAGTCGATTCTTTTTTTATTTCAGACAGCCCCCAACAGGTAGCGCTAAAGTCGACGCAATGCTACCAGCTTCGAGACTTCAATCAGAGTTTTTTTTATGGCCCTCGCTCGGGGAACTTCGGGACCTTTCGGTCCGGACTCCCAGTCCTCCCATCCACTTTTGATTCAAGTTTTACTTTTAATTACGAGACGCGTTTCTCCGCGGGACACTTCGCGCCGCGACTGCAGACGGACCGTTTGATTATCGGCGAGTCGACGAGACTCTGCAAAACTTCCATCCGGCCGCAACCGACTATGTAGTCGCCTAAATGAGGGATGCTATCCCTATAATCTTTTTCAAGTAGTTTAGTCCGTCTGCGTAGTATAAAATGTAATAGTTATTTTTTTATCTTTTAATTTTTTTTTTGAAATTAGAAAACGACCGCGCCCAGCCGCGTATTCGCGGGATCCAGTTCCTGGCTGGCGACGCATCTGTAAATAGAAGTCAACTTCCCTGTCTGGTGAGTGACGATCCGGCCTTGTCTTTCCCCAATTTCCCGTTGTTGGCTTTCGTGCCAACTGTGTATGACTGTCTGGACGCAGGTCTAATTCGTTTTGAATTTGGGCTGTGTTTCAGACAGAGTCGAAGTTACGGAGGGAGAAATTGCCCCCGCATGATCTTCGGGACCTCCAGCTGATCCCCCCCCCCCCTTGTTAGAAGAGTTTGGCCCGCAGTCCGAGGTCATCCTGGAAAGACCCGGGCGATATGAGATATATATATATATTTTTTTTTACTTAACTAGAAGGAACTAAAACAAAGATACCAGCGAGCAGTGTTTTAAGGACGTCATCCTCAAGAATCTGGAAAATCGAGGAATCTCTTATATATATATATGTAATCATTGGGAGCTACATTTGAAATTTTGTTAATGTATTCATTTGATTGTTTGGTTGCAATATGAATTGTTTTAAATAATGCCGGGGCGCCCTTTTAATTTTGTTAATGACTGAGATTTTTATTGTCAGGTATACGAAATTCCTTAATAATAAACTAGGAAAACCTATAGACCAAGCTACTTGTGTAGTGTTAATTTATTTATGATATACCTTCTTCCCGTAAACGATCCACCAGCTCCCCAGTTGCTTGTGTCAGGGAGTTCCAAATTGTCTTGTTCTCCACCTCGTGCCACCTCTGGTAAATAAACTTATTTTTCTTATTATTCTTACCTAGCAAGTTTCCAAGGCTCTTTTTAATTAATTTAAAATAATTTAATTTTGAGGCACAAGGGGCGTTACAATTGGTAGCAGAGCATGGTTTGGTCTATAGGCATACCTAAAATAAAAATAAAAATGAAATAAATATAAAAAAAAAATTAATTAAATTTTGTGATAGCAAATTTGTAATAATAACATTGTGAACTGATCGCTGGTACACCCGGTAGTTATATTGCTTTTTCTATTTTAAAATTTATTTTGAGCTTTACGTCCCACTGTGATTGAGTTTGCGCGCGGTGAGACACCGCGCGGCCTCCGTCGTGTCGGTGCGACGACCCTCAGGCAGCGTGCTTTATCAAGCGCGCGTGTCATTCTCCCTGTCATCCTATTCACCCCTCCCTCTCACGCCACCGGCTGGAGGAGGCATGGTCATGTCGTTGCCCCCGTGTCTGGCAGCGAGACAATACGTTGCAATCTAGTTTGTTCCTCACGGCCGACAGTGCCCTGAGTTTGTCTAAATTCCTCCTTTTATCTGTGTTTTTTTTATAACACATCCGCCTGCAAACCAGGCAATCTTTGTAAAAAAAAAAAAAACAGATCATCGAAGTCCTTTCGGACATTGTGGTATTTTTTGTCTCTCGGCGTCTTGCGCGCGCCGACATGTTATCTCTTCACCACATGACAGGGCCGCCAACCGCGCGGAACTCTTCTCTACTCCACCCACGTACCACGTGTTTTGTAAACAAACTACCCATGCCTTGTATGTCCTATTAATATAATTTTTATGTCACAAGACAGGCACTATAAATAATCTATACTACCTTAAATCTAGCAGCAAAGTATTTTCTTAATCTAGGGTTACTAAAATATAACATAATAATTTTATATATACCTTATAATAATATTAACAATACAAATAATACGATAATATAAAATATTTCGTTTTAGCTAATGCTAAGAAACTGCCATTGTTTACAGTTTCTAAGTATCTTAAAATTCACGATTAAGTATTTTAATAATACATAAAATAAATCAAAAAAAGGGTCCATTCATTAAGTAACATAAAATAAGAATAAGCTCTTAAGTAATATTAACTAGTACTCTAATCCTATTGCATCGTTCACAAGCAACGTAATATACTTCGACGTACCATTTCATTGTGTCACTATACACACCCATGTGCCTAGCTTTTGTTTAGATTCATTTCGTGATCACCCAACGAGAGGTGCAATCACTCATGCCTTTAAGGAAAGGTTACTGAATTAAATTTTTTATATACACGGGTTGAATCCCCAATAATTTCTACGCTAGACATGAGGAATTTATTGTAAAATAGAGTACTATACTTTTTTTTAACGTCGAGTTTTCTATGAGCAAATTACCAATTAATCTAAGAATGCTAAGTAAAGGATAAATAATATTTTTGTAATTCTGATTTTTGAGTAAACAATTTATTAACTTTTATATTTTTTTTTTGGATCGGTTTTAATTTCTTTTATAAGGGGGTGTACAACTACGTATTTAAAACTGAGTACAGTAGCTCGTGCATCACGGTACACTAAATTTGATTGTTTTCTTGCTCTCTACCTAAAATTAGTAGTTTTATGTTCATTATTATTTTGCATTGTTTTGCAATTGTGACTTCCAAGGTGGCATTAAGGTTTAATTTTATGTATTTCTAAAGTCGAGCTAGGTCAAGCTAGTCACAGTGCAGCACTAAATTCAGGCGTTAAATCGCGAGAGGTCCTCTGAGCCAATGAGCCAAGACCTGGCCCTCTAGGTGAAAAATCCTATGACCATAGAGTGTTCCCTGGGTTAGATCCCCAGCACTCACCCTTTGGACGACCTATGTTCAAATCCCCCTCTCAGGCAGTGTGAACTTTTGTGCCCGCCATGGAAGATCCGACAGCGAGATTATAATTAATTTAAAATTAGCTTTTTTTTAGGATCATAATATATCATGTTACGATGTTACTTATAGTTTTTTATTAAATTTTAGTGCAAGAATTATGATTAATTAAAATTAAATAATAACTACAATATTATATCAGTCAATTTCTTATAATCTAAATTCTCTTTACATGATCAATTTTTCATCCAAATTTGTTGATCTTTCGGGTTTCAAAACCGAACTAACTCAGGGGTGAAATTCCCTCGTAGGTCTCTCTGCTTCAGCCTGATGGTCTGATCAACCGTCAGAGCTTGAACATATTGAGCCTATGTGAGTTAATAAATGTAGGTATCCGGGACCGAGGTGTACTTCGCTTTTTAAGCAAGTATTAAATTCATATATTTTGTCTGATCCATCGTCAGATTGTGCAGAGCTATGACTCAATGCCTTCGACTTCTTATGGACAGCGAAACAATTATGTACAGGGGTTATATTCCCAAATTTAGTTTGTAAGTTACGGGTTACCATACCCATTTACAGGGGTTACAGTCCCCATTAGTCACTGAGTGCTCAAGGACGCATTTCCCTTGTTTCGGCCTCAGTGCTTTTCGGCCTCCCTCACAGCGCCCATTTTGTGTTCCTACACGATATCCAAAATCTGAGATCAACGGGATGAATTTCATTTCATTAATATAACAACGGCATAAATAGTTGTAAGCATACAGGTACTTTAAATTTAAGCTCTGAATTTAATATTTTTTATTTATTAAATGATTTTAAGGATTTATTTTAAATAATTCAAACCAAGTTTAAATGGACTCTATTTAATTATTAATCTGGTCTTGGACTTATAAAGTGTTACAGTCAAAGGTAATGGAATTAATTCGGCTTTATTACAAGTAGTAGGGCAACAGACATATTTTTTATCTTTTCTTTTAGCTCATTAATAATAATAAAATCAATCATATTAAAATACGTATTCCCCAGAAATTAAGCAGCTACGAGGTGACTAGTCTCATTTTAATATTTAAGGTAATCACCGAGAAGGGTGAAATACTTTCAACCCCCAACGAGAGGTCCACTTAATTAATTTGGGTATGTTTGAGCATCCCGTTTCTAGGCTAGCACAAGCTAGGTAATTTAAGATATTTTAATTTTTAATTTTTACATACGTAAGTTCAGTCTTTAACAAGCTACTTGATGTAAATAGTTTTAATATTTTTTTACTCAGAAATACCTCTCTGATATTTTTGGAATCTTCATGAATCTTGTTCCACGATTTCATTTATTTAATTTCTGATTACGTTCCTTTTTTTTAATAACTATAATTCGTAAAGTAAGCAAGAATAATGTTTGTAGTGTTTTTTTTTTACTGATCTTGCGTTAATACTTGTACATGTTTATTTCTTTATTTTCCCTTGCACGTAAATGTGATGTACAGTGACGTACATAGAGTCTGAGCACTGAAGCTGTCACATCTAGCCATTTTTCTTTTTTCTTTTGCATTCTACCCCAAAGTTGTATTTCTTTTACATCGTTATCGATGAGATTGTTTATTTAAGTAAGAGCTACGTGACTTCCAGACGGCAAACTGGTTTCTTTTATGTGTTTTTCTAAAATAGGAGCTAGGTCAAGCTAGCCAACGAGTGGCGCAAAAGTTAGGGTCCTCTGAGCCAACGAGCCATGACCAGGTCCTCTGAGTGAAAAATCTCATGACCATTTTCAAGTGTTCTTTGGGTTACATTCCCACCACTCATCTTTGGACGGCCTATGTTCAAACCCCCTCTCAGGCAGTGCGAAGCCTATCAGCAGTCATGGAAGATCTGACCGCTCCATTATAATTTATCCCCGTTATGATTTATAATTGTCGGTTGATTGTGTTTTACATTTCTTTAAATAATTTTAATTTGAGTGCGAAGAGTCGTTAATTTATCGTTTTGTTTGCAGAATACATTTAAATAATAAATATTAGTTAATAATAATAAACATCAGAGTGGTATGCACTGAAATTTCTTAATTTATCGAATATTTAATATTTTTTTAAATTCATGCTTTCCTACGGATTGTTGATCTTTTGGGGTTTTCATCCCCAATCATTTAAAATTCCGCCAAGGGAATACCACCTTTAGGCCATGTGTCACTCTGGGACTGAGGCTCTGTTTCGCCTTCGAGCAAGCAGCAAATTCGACTGTCTTCTCCATCGCCTGACTGTGCAGGGCTGAGTCCCAATGCCTTCGGCTTCTTATGGAAAGACTATTGTACAGGGGTTTACATTCCCACTTTCATTATTTTCAGGGGTACACAAATCCCCACCTTTCATAACTGGCACCCGACGGACCAAGTTCCAGTTCCGGCCCAGTGTTTTCGGCCCGCCCCACAGCGCCCATGTTTAGAGTTTTTGTCACGTGACACCATTCCCAACACCAGAGATCAACTTTCCTCATGACATCATTCACTGTTAAGGGTAATTTAATTAATTATAATACACTTTCGAATTGACCGTAATATTTTTTTATAAGTAGTAGGATACAGGCGAACCTGGTACTAGTTTTACTGAGCAGTGTAAGTGTTTTTTTATTTTCCCTATATGCTCCGCATTCAAGCGGGGGAGTATGTGCCGGAAATTAGGCATTTCGTCACCTTTTTTTAATTTTTGTTCTATAATTTTAAAATTTTTGGGGATTTCTTATTTTTTTAATTTATCTGGTTGTTAATGGGGGTGATTTACTTTTGTTAGGCCGGTGTACAACACGGTTTTAAACTTTGTGCCAGTGGACAGAAGCCCCTTCCCAGGGGGCCAATCTGATATTTTGCTGGCTAATGTGGACATGGTCAGTCCGGGTGAAATTTCTCTCGCCTGCAGTCACGTCCCAAGTTTGTGATTTTAATTCCCTGCACGACCAAAACTGCATAGAGCAGCTTCTGGGCTGCAAGCTGCTACTTCTCAGAGAGCTGCTGAGAGAAGTAAGTCTGGTCACGAATACGTATAAGGTTCTCTCCTTGAAAAGCACGTCATGGACGCTTGTTCTCAGCGTCGTTGCACTTTTGCTCCCCCCCTCCTCTTTCGGTTCTAAGAATTTGCCTAAGGCCAATGACAGGTCAGAAACCCCAGCAGACAGCGACCGTCTCCCAGGATGCCTTGCATAAAAAAATGTGTGTGCCAAGATGGACCACCCCGCGACACCTAGCGGCAAACTCGCTAACCACCCAGCCAACTTACCCTGTAGGCCGCCAGAGTGTAGCACTAGACTGCGCCCTTTAACCCTTGGTTTAAGCAGACGCCTTGGGCGAGTCGATTCTTTTTTTATTTCAGACAGCCCCCAACAGGTAGCGCTAAAGTCGACGCAATGCTACCAGCTTCGAGACTTCAATCAGAGTTTTTTTTGTGGCCCTCACTCGGGGAACTTCGGGACCTTTCGGTCCGGACTCCCAGTCCTCCCCTCCACTTTTGATTCAAGTTTTACTTTTAATTACGAGACACGTTTCTCCGCGGGACACTTCGCGCCGCGACTGCAGACGGACCGTTTGATTATCGGCGAGTCGACGAGACTCTGCAAAACTTCCATCCGGCCACAACCGACTATGTAGTCGCCTAAATGAGGGATGCTATCCCTATAAACTTTTTCAAGTAGTTTAGTCCGTCTGCGTAGTATAAAATGTAATAGTTATTTTTTTATCTTTTAATTTTTTTTTTGAAATTAGAAAACGACCGCGCCCAGCCGCGTATTCGCGGGATCCAGTTCCTGGCTGGCGATGCATCTGTAAATAGAAGTCAACTTCCCTGTCTGGTGAGTGACGATCCGGCCTTTTCTTTCCCCAATTTCCCGTTGTTGGCTTTTGTGCCAACTGTGTATGACTGTCTGGACGCAGGTCTAATTCGTTTTGAATTTGGGCTGTGTTTCAGACAGGGTCGAAGTTACGGAGGGAGAAATTGCCCCCGCATGATCTTCGGGACCTCCAGCTGATCCCCCCCCCCCCTTGTTAGAAGAGTTTGGCCCGCAGTCCGAGGTCATCCTGGAAAGACCCGGGCGATATGAGATATATATATATTTTTTTTTAGTTAACTAGAAGGAACTAAAACAAAGATACCAGCGAGCAGTGTTTTAAGGATGTCATCCTCAAGAATCTGGAAAATCGAGGAATCTCTTATATATATATATATATATATATATATATATATATATATATATATAGATATGTAATCGTTGGGAGCTACATTTGAAATTTTGTTAATGTATTCATTTGATTGTTTGGTTGCAATATGAATTGTTTTAAATAATGCCGGGGCGCCCCTTTTATTTTTGTTAATGACTGAGATTTTTATTGTCAGGTATACGAAATTCCTTAATAATAAACTAGGAAAACCTATAGACTAAGCTACTTGTGTAGTGTTAATTTATTTATGATATACCTTCTTCCCGTAAACGATCCACCAGCTCCCCAGTTGCTTGTGTCAGGGAGTTCCAAATTGTCTTGTTCTCCACCTCGTGCCACCTCTGGTTAATAAACTTATTTTTCTTATTATTCTTACCCAGCAAGTTTCCAAGGCTCTTTTTAATTAATTTAAAATAATTTAATTTTGAGGCACGAGGGGCGTTACAGGTTTCAACAGAGAAGAAGTGTCAAAGTTTTTTAATAGCATTGTAGATGTAATGTGCAAGCATAAGTTTTCCCCTTCTCAAGTATTTAACATGGATGAAACAGGGATGGGGACTGTTCAAGAACTTAGCAATGTAATTGTGCCAAAGGGACAAAAAAGAATTGGTTCAGTTACGAGCTGGGAAAGGAGGAAAATTATTACTGTCATATGTTCAGTGAATGCTGCTGGTAGTTTTCTTCCGCTGTTGTTTGTGTTTCCACGAAAAAGAATGAGCCCTACTCTGGAAAAAGATGGACCTCCTGGAGTCTTGTACACATGCTCAAATAATGGTTGGTCAAATGAAACAATATTTATGGACTGGCTTGGACACTTACACGACCATGTGAAATCATCTGCAGAGAAACCTGTTCTGTTGATCCGTGACAACCATTACAGTCATGTGACATTTGAAGCATATGCCTTTTCGAAACTCCATGGAATTTTCATGGTTTCAATTCCACACCGTTCCTCGCACCGCTTACAGCCATTAGATGTCACATTTTTTGGGCTACTGAAGAAGGCGTACCATAGGGAATGTGATATTTTTATGAAGTTGAATGCACAGAGGATAATTAGGCCTGATGACTTTGCAGCTCTGTTTAATCGTGCCTATTCACATGTAGCCACAATTGCAAAAGGTGTATCAGGATTTAGAGCCACAGGGATTACCTATGCCTCTGGATGTTAATATAAGTATTTACAAATGAAGACTTCAATTTTGAAATAGAATATGGAAACCAAACTACAGTGCCCCACGCTTCCTCTTCAAAACAGGAGTCCACGCCATCAAATGAAATGCCTACAACAGAACCAATCGCCGCACCTACTTCTGCACAGAACAGACCTACAGTTTCTTTCGACAGTGTTTCGCCTCTACCCGCAAAAGAACAATCACTGTTTTGAAAGTTAGAAGAAAACAACATTCAGAGATATTGACTGCAACACCACAAAAGAAGAATTTTGAAATGAAGGCCCAAATGGAAAAAAGGAAGAAAAAAAATACATAACGAATCTGCACAACGAAAGAAAACAAAAGTGGACACTACATGAAGAAAAACTCCAGCAAGAATATCCAGAAGGAACTTAAAAATGGAGTTTGCTTCAATTTATACATCTTCAGAGTGCGACAATGTTGATAACAGAGATCTTTATGACGACACTACAAGTGATGACATTTCTGAGTGCGATTAGGGAAAATTTTTAGTGTTTGGTGAATTTGATATGGAAAATGAAATGTGGTATAGGTGCACAGTTTGTGGGCTTTGGGCTCATTCTCTCTGTACTGGATGGGAAAGTCCTGAAGGCTACACTTGCGACTTTTGTGTACGTAAAAATGCAAATGGTTCTAAAGAATCAGTTAACGATGTATAGGTACTTCTTACCTACTTCTTTTTTTAATGCATACCTAGTATAATTTGGATGTAGACTAATTAGCTGCATTTTTTAATAGGGCCAATTGTACCATGTAAATAAATTATTAATATCCGTTAATATAGTCATAGTTATCAAAATGGCTGTAAATCACTTATTTCATTCCAGTTTTAAAACAAGTTAACATTTGATGTTTTGATCACGATTGCCCCATATCATGATTGCTATTACCCCAAACTGTGGGTAATGGCGATCAATGTAGTACATGTACTTAATATTTTTTAAATGTTATTGTTTTGTTAAAAATCAGTGGGTGACCATAAAATAATATAGTCTAATGTGTGCCAAAAGTGTATGATTTTTTTCACTTCGTTAAAAATGTTTTTCTATGTTAAAAAAATGATTTCTGCTTAAGTGATCGCCATTCCCCCCTGCCCCCTATTGCGAATAAATTATTAAAAAGTTAAAAACGAACAACTTCCGTTCACAAGTCACTACATGAAACGGTAAACGTAAACAATGACTTGTGCTGTGGTTATCACATTAAATTACAGAATAAAATGATTATTTTCCGTTAATAAAACCAACATTAAAGTTAAAAATAAATCATTTTCGGTATCAATATCAAGTATCAACGTAAAATGGTACAGTAAAAAATAAAAATATAAACATGACTGCAGAATTCTTCCGCGATTGCATTTTGTTTCATGGCCTTAGGTTATACACACGGCCAGCAGTATATAACAAGCAACATGATGTTTAAATTGCGGTCTGTAATGAAAGTGACATATCGATAGTGGTGAATGTTCAGACTTTCATGATCAAGTACCGTCCATGGCTCAAGGAAACTGTATAGACTATGGAGTTAATAACGTCTGTTTACATACGACAGTAGGCAAATAAACTGTTAAGTGAGTGTAAAGGTAAAGTTGTAATTGCAAACCGAAAACAAGTAAAGTTGAGTGCGATGGAGGAAAGTGTTAGTGGTTTGAATAAAACAGAACAGAAAATGGCCACAATATGGAACTTTTATTTAAAAAAGAAAGAAGGTGGCGAATGTAAATTGTGTAAAAACATTATTAAAACGCCTTCATGCTCGACAAGTAGACTTTTTCGGCACTTGAAACAACATCCAGCCGCTGAAAAAGAATTCAACAAAATAACTGCTGAAGAAAAGAAGACTTCTAGTCGACAACTTTCAATGTTTGAGTGTGTTTCAAAAAACAGAAGCTTTGCATCAGCGATGTGAGGAAAAGTCCTGTGTCTGAATCTCATACACAAAGCTGTCTGTATCCATATATGCCAGATGAATATTTTCCTGATATTTCGGTTTCATAGTATTATAGTGGAAGTCGTACATGAGTGTTTTTGATAGATCAAGTACTGCTAGTCCGGCATAGATCGGCTTGTCGAAAACGATGGTCTCATGGTTCAGGTGGACAAGACTCAAGTTTGTCTCATACATCGTGCGGTCCTTGAAGGACGGACGACACACCAACTTCTTAAATCTCTTCTCAGAGCACACCAACTCCAATTTGAGCCTCCGCCTCTTGTTTTCCATCAGTTTACCAAATATCGCGTTCACAGCGAGCTTGAAGAACTCCTTCTCGAACTCGTTGGCTGCTGCTTTGCGCTTGTTGGTGTTCAGCCGAATATAGGGCACCAACCAAGTCGACTGCTCAAACTGAAGAAATTTATGTATTCTTATGATTTTTAGACGATGCGATACTGCTTGCTGTAGGTTTTTGTAGTGAACGATGTTGTGCTCTTTATTTTCCAGCATTGTCATCAGCTTTGATTGCTAAGAGCCAGATGGACAATGATTTACGGGAAGAAATGGCAGGTCTTTGTGACTTTCGTGGAGTTCGAGAGGGTACTCCACATCACACTCGATAATGTAGCCTGTGGGTGAATTTTCCGGAATAGACATGACATTAATTGATGTGTCTGTCCATTGGAAATGACGAATAGGGAGCGGCAGAGACATCGCCCAACCGTACAAGTTGTTTGCATCAATGTACTCCAAGAATGTGGATGGCTTGGATGAATCATGTTTTCTGGTACGTAGGCGTTATTGGCTACGCAATGACATTTAATGCTTTGTGCTACACCACCGCGAATACCAGACTCCACAGACATATACATGTCGTGATCTGTGAGTAGCTCTAGCTGTACACCTGTGGTTCGAAGCATCGCGTCTAAAGCGAACCCAGGACAAGAAATGTAGTGAGACGGATCTAAACTATATGTTTTCTAGCAAAGACTGCGAAAATTCTCGAATACGTCCGCCAAAATCAGAACATCCGTCTTTAGGTACAAGTCAGCGTACTCCCCCAAAGTAGAACACCGAAACTTGTCCCAAACATTTTGTGCGTGAGCGTAATCCGCCTCGGAAATACCAGTATCAGTCAGAATATTAAAGAACTCATCGATGGATGGAAGACTAGTATCGTCTAGTCGAGCAAAAGAATCAACGAAGTCGTAGGGGAAGACTCCTTTGCGGGTAACCAACTCCAACTCATCAGGAGCGAAAAACTCGCCAGTACTTATTAACTTGACTGCAGGCAAGAACTCGGCGAGCGAAGCGAGACCCCGACTCATAAAACAGAACGTATCGACAAACTGAATGCTGAACTTATCATGTAACATCTTGGAAAAAGTTACCAGCTTCTCTTCCGAATTAGTAATGATGAAGATGTCTTTAGTGTCGTACCCCAACTTCCTGATAATAAAGTTATGATCGTATGCTAGGTTGTGGAAGAACACAATCATATTTTTTGGTCTGCGCCTGAGAAGGCTGCAGTCATTACATGCAGGCCCAATAAATTCGCCGGTGAAGTGATTGTGGTCACAAACTTTCTTTACAGCACCTCCAAACTTTCCCCCACAGTAGCAACAACACCTTGCTTGCAGAAAAGCAGTGTTTATTGCATGTGTGAGCGGAGTCATAGTATGAAGATGTAGAAAATATTTTCTGTACGTCATGTCCAATTTCCACAATGCGGGATATGAATTTATCTTCTGCATCACACCCCCTGTATACTTCAGGCTGTGAAGGAAGTGCAGAAGTGAGGTGTGCTGGAATGACTGTATTATCTGCTTTTACATAAATGCAGTAGCTGTACGCTTTATGCTTTTGGTACTGCAGTGTGCATGACACATCAGGATTCGGGTGACATGTATGGATTTTCTCCAGAATAGCTTCAAAGTCACAATATACCACGATGGGCATCTTATCAGCATGATGGAAGTTTTTGAACTTCAGAACAGGAGGCAAGCCATTTTTATCAGGCGATGGCATCTCCATCCTAACAGCAGCATGCTGTTTGCAGATCTCACTGTGTTTTACCAAACACTGAAGACCAGTGAGCCCACTAACCCTTTCCCGATCGTCATAATGCTTGAAGCATCTTTTGCAAAAATGAATAGCATCATGATGTGTAGTGATTTGGGACCGAATCAATGCTGAAAAATTAGTTATGTAGGTGAAATGGGACGAATTGTCATTAACCAAGAGCAGAAGATCGTAATGATGTTCTTTTTCTTCAGGAGCGACTCGTGCAGGTACAATGCTCTGGTTCTCATCGATACTGTAGATGTTGATTGAGACTCCAGGGTTCTGTTTTTCGAACAGAGGTATTTGCCGGATCGGAGTAGGAAACTCGATGTTGTTGAAGTTGAATTTCTCTTCCAAGTCATGGTAACGCTGGTTCACACGTTCAGGATGCTCACCTTCCACATACTTGACCAGGATCGCCCACTTAAAGCACATGTGGTCTTCAAGATTTTGCGGATTTATCAACGCATGTTTTGTTTCGATGCATGGAGGTAGCTCGATGTAGGAGCTGGCACGGAGTGGATCGAGCTTGTTTATTTGGAGTTGAAGTCGCTTAACGGCCGACAAAGTCCATCCGGACCCCTTCCCCAAGTAGTCTTCCTCCTCCTTGCAGATCTTAGAGATGGACTCGGTAACTACCTCCTCCACCTCATGAACTGCGTAGAGGGGGCATTCATGGTTTTGAAGGCCCTCTTGTCTTCACTGGTATCTACTGGTTTTTCGTAGTCGCACTCGAGCACGATATTGAATTTGAGAGGTCCGTTCTCTTCAATCTCCTCCACAAGTTGGTTTATTATTTTGTTCTTGATGGAGTCCAGGTACGTACAAATGTCCTTGGCAGAACTTGATGTATTAACAGCAACATAAGTCTTCAAATTGCCCTTGAATCCTACTTCAGCGGTGATGAAGCCATGGGTATTGACCAAACCCGCACCGGTCACCACCTTTGTTCGGCTGGTCGATGGTTTAGGCAGTACTGCTGGCATAACTGCTGCCATCCTCTGCTTCTTTGTCGGAGGCGGAGCAGGTCCCTTGCACGCCTTGATGTGGGCTTTCAAATTATCTGCTCTGGCGAACTCCTTAGCCCAGTTGTTGCAGGAATGTGCTATGCGGCTAGGGTTGAGACCACAAGCAGACTTCTCATGACGTCTAGCAAAATCAGCACAGGCGAAGACCTTATAGCAGAAACTGCACTGCATGCCTGATGCCGTGGCGACAGCTCCAGCACATGTTGACAGGTGCTGCTGCATCTTGTCGCTGCGTGCGATTATCTTGCCACATAGGTGGCACTGCTGGAAGTCACGCTGCTGGTTCTCGGCACACTGGCGCTCATGTCGGTAGCGGTTGTAAGCCAGCGAAAACACGGCAGGACAGAAACAGCATTTCTGCACGGTAGATGCCATCACAGCAATCTGCAGACTGGTCTCGACGTACGGAACAGGCGAAGGAAGCTCGACGTACGGAGAACTATAACAAACGAATAAAGAACACAATGTAGCTAGATGTTACACGGAAAAGTTGCAAACATAACCTCAAAACTCTAGCCCTCAATCTTATTTACCCAAACTGTTAGCAGTGTTACTAAATAAACATGGGAGTTCTGGCACACGTCAGCTTGTGAACTCTTTGCTGGAATGACTGTATTATCTGCTTTTACATAAATGCAGTAGCTGTACGCTTTATGCTTTCGGTACTGCAGCGTGCATGACACATCAGGATTCGGGTGACATGTATGGATTTTTTCCAGAATAGCTTCAAAGTCACAATATACCACGATGGGCATCTTATCAGCATGATGGAACTTCCGTCACAGCCTGAAGTATACAGGGGGTGTGATGCAGAAGACTTGACTTGTGCCAGAACTCCCATGTTGCTTAAGCTAAGAGTTCACAAGCTGACTTGTGCCAGAACTCTCTTGTTGCTGAAGCAGGATTAAATTTGGACTTTTTTAAAAAAATTGGTAATTTATGATGTATATAAACGACATCTTCTCCCTGATGGTTTTCTCTGAGTGCTTCTATTTTATTTTTATTAGTTGGAATTTTAAAAAAAATATCATTATTCAGTCAAATAATAATATGCCCTGAGAAATCTGAGAAACACTAACTGGAAGAACAAACTTTCTTCTCCTTGGAGTCTAGCGAAGCCATCCCTGTATTGCAATCGTTAGTGAGCATCCTGCATCCTGCATGAAAAAAAATAAATAATATTCACCTGCAAGCAATATGTTGTGTCATCTGTTGTTGAAAAGCAGAACTACTTATAAAATTCCGGGATTAGCTGTCGGAGCTTCAGTGTGTTCTTAGAGTTTGAGTGAGTTAGTTCGTGTGTGAGTTTCGCTGCTACCACGATTCCTACCACCAACGCTACATCATCTTCTGCAGCTCCACTTCATCGTTTTTTGAGGTATGCTACATGTTTCGTTAATATTTTTATGTTTCTTTTTTTTTCGTAGGTTATCAGAAGCTAGTTTTTTCTCTGTACACTTGTGTGTGGGTAACCAGGAATTGTTTAGCTTAAACGTTTAACAGTACTTTAAATATTCTAGCATTTTTGGGTTGTGCATTAGAGTAGTTTTGAGGTTATGTAATCAATCATTTTTAGTTAACATTGAATACTTTTTCAGCTCTAATTTTTATCAGTACTTTAAATACTATACCATTTTTAGGATTGTACATGAAGGAGCAGCTTTGAGGTTATGTATGCAACTTTTTGATTTAGTTACATTGCTAACAGTTTAGGTTAGTAAGCTTGAGGGCTAGAGTTTTGAGGTTATGTTTGCAACTTTTTTATTTAGTAACACTGCTAACAGTTTGGGTAAATAAGATTGAGGGCTAGAGTTTTGAGGTTATGTTTGCAACTTTTTCGTGTAACATCTAGCTACATTGTGTTCTTTATTCATTTGTTATAGTTCTCCGTACGTCGAGCTTCCTTCGCCTGTTCCATACGTCGAGACCAGTTTGCAGATTGCTGTGATGGCATCTACCGTGCAGAAATGCTGTTTCTGTCCTGCCGTGTTTTCGCTGGCTCACAACCGCTACCGACATGAGCGCCAGTGTGCCGAGAACCAGCAGCGTGACTTCCAGCAGTGCCACCTATGTGGCAAGATAATCGCACGCAGCGACAAGATGCAGCAGCACCTGTCAACATGTGCTGGATCTGTCGCCACGGCATCAGGCATGCAGTGCAGTTTCTGCTATAAGGTCTTCGCCTGTGCTGATTTTGCTAGACGTCATGAGAAGTCTGCTTGTGGTATCAACCCTAGCCGCATAGCACATTCCTGCAACAACTGGGCTAAGGAGTTCGCCAGAGCAGATAATTTGAAAGCCCACATCAAGGCGTGCAAGGGACCTGCTCCGCCTCCGACAAAGAAGCAGAGGATGGCAGCAGTTATGCCAGCAGTACTGCCTAAACCATCGACCAGCCGAACAAAGGTGGTGACCGGTGCGGGTTTGGTCAATACCCATGGCTTCATCACCGCTGAAGTAGGATTCAAGGGCAATTTGAAGACTTATGTTGCTGTTAATACATCAAGTTCTGCCAAGGACATTTGTACGTACCTGGACTCCATCAAGAACAAAATAATAAACCAACTTGTGGAGGAGATTGAAGAGAACGGACCTCTCAAATTCAATATCGTGCTCGAGTGCGACTACGAAAAACCAGTAGATACCAGTGAAGACAAGAGGGCCTTCAAAACCATGAATGCCCCCCTCTATGCAGTTCATGAGGTGGAGGAGGTAGTTACCGAGTCCATCTCTAAGATCTGCAAGGAGGAGGAAGACTACTTGGGGAAGGGGTCTGGATGGACTTTGTCGGCCGTTAAGCGACTTCAACTCCAAATAAACAAGCTCGATCCACTCCGTGCCAGCTCCTACATCGAGCTACCTCCATGCATCGAAACAAAACATGCGTTGCTAAATCCGCAAAATCTTGAAGACCACATGTGCTTTAAGTGGGCGATCCTGGTCAAGTATGTGGAAGGTGAGCATCCTGAACGTGTGAACCAGCGTTACCATGACTTGGAAGAGAAATTCAACTTCAACAACATCGAGTTTCCTACTCCAATCCGGAAAATACCTCTGTTCGAAAAACAGAACCCTGGAGTCTCAATCAACATCTACAGTATCGATGAGAACCAGAGCATTGTACTTGCACGAGTCGCTCCTGAAGAAAAAGAACATCATTACGATCTTCTGCTCTTGGTTAATGACAATTCGTCCCATTTCACCTACATAACTAATTTTTCAGTTTTGATTCGGTCCCAAATCACTACACATCATGATGCTATTCATGTTTGCAAAAGATGCTTCAAGCATTATGATGATCGGGAAAGGGTTAGTGGGCTCACTGGTCTTCAGTGTTTGGTAAAACACAGTGAGATCTGCGAACAGCATGCTGCTGTTAGGATGGAGATGCCATCGCCTGATAAAAATGGCATGCCTCCTGTTCTGAAGTTCAAAAACCTCCATCATGCAGATAAGATGCCCGTGATTTTGAAGCTATTCTGGAGAAAATCCATACATGTCCTCCGAATCCTGATGTGTCATGCACGCTGCAGTACCAAAAGCATAAAGCGTACAGCTACTGCATTTATGTAAAAGCAGATAATACAGTCATTCCAGCACACCTCACTTCTGCACTTCCTTCACAGCCTGAAGTATACAGGGGGTGTGATGCAGAAGATAAATTCATATCCCGCATTGTGGAAATTGGACATGACGTACAGAAAATATTTTCTACATCTGTTACTATGACTCCACTCACACATGCACAAAACACTGCTTTTCTGCAAGCAAGGTGTTGTTGCTACTGTGGGGGAAAGTTTGGAGGTGCTGTAAAGAAAGTTCGTGACCACAATCACTTCACCGGCGAATTTATTGGCCCTGAATGTAATGACTGCAACCTTCTCAGGCGCAGACCAAAAAAAGATGATTGTGTTCTTCCACAACCTAGCATACGATCAGAACTTCATTATCTGGAAGTTGGGGTACGACACTAAAGACATCTTCATTATTCCTAATTCGGAACAGAAGCTGATAACTTTTTCCAAGATGTTACATGATAAGTTCAGCATTCAGTTGGTCGATACGTTCCATTTTATGAGTCGGGGTCTCCCTTCGCTCACCGAGTTCTTGCCTGCAGACAAGTTTATAAGTACTGCCGAGTTTTTCGCTCCTGATGAGTAGGAGTTGGTTACCCGCAAAGGAGTCTTCCCCTACGACTTCATTTATTCTTTTGCTCAACTAGACGATACTAGTCTTCCATCCATCGATGAGTTCTTTAATATTCTGTATGATTCTGGTATTTCCAAGGCAGATTACGCTCACGCACAAAATGTCTGGGACAAGTTTCAGTTTGCTACCTTAGGGGAGTACGCTGACTTGTACCTAAAGACGGATGTTCTGATTTTGGCGGACGTATTCGAGAATTTCCGCAGTGTTTGCTTGGAAACATATAGTTTAGATCCGTCTCACTACATTTCTTGTCCTGGGTTCGCTTTCGACGTGATGCTTCGAACCACAGGTGTACAGCTAGAGCTACATACAAATTACGACATGTATATGTTTGTGGAGGCTGGTATTCGCGGGGTTGTAGCGCAAAGCATTAAACGTCATTGTGTAGTCTATATCGCCTACGTACCAGAAACACAGATGCTTCCAAGCCATCCACATTCTTGGAGTACATTGATGCAAACAACTTGAACGGGGGGGGGGGGGGGTGGGGTTTCTCTGCCGCTCCCCATTGGTCATTTCCAATAGACAGACAAATCAATTGTTGTCATGTCTATTCTGGAAAACTCCTCCATAGGCTACATTATCGAGTGTGATGTGGACTACCCTCTCGACCTCCACGAAAGTCACAAAGACCTGCCATTTCTTCCCGTAAATCAGTTGACCGCCCGGTTAAAAGCAATCATATCTGATGACAATGCTGGAAAATAAAGAGCACAACATCGTTCACTACAAAAACCTACAGCAAGCAGTATCGCATCGTCTAAAAATCATAAGAATACATAAATTTCTTCAGTTTGAGCAGTCGACATGGTTAGAGCCCTATATTCGGCTGAACACCAACAAGCGCAAAGCAGCAGCCAACGAGTTCGAGAAGGAGTTCTTCAAGCTCGCTGTGAACTCGATATTTGGTAAACTAATGGAAAACAAGAGGCGGAGGCTCAAAATGGAGTTGGTGTGCTCTGAGAAGAGATTTAAGAAGTTGGTGTGTCGTCCGTCCTTCAAGGACCGCACAATGTATGAGCCAAACTTGAGTCTTGTCCACCTGAACCATGAGACCATCGTTTTCGACAAGCCGATCTATGCCGGACTCGCAGTACTTGATCTATCAAAAACACTCATGTACGACTTCCACTATAATACTATGAAACCGAAATATCAGGAAAATATTCATCTGGCATATATGGATACAGACAGCTTTGTGTATGAGATTCAGACACAGGACTTCTACCATGATCTAAGAGCCGACCCTAAGTTCATGTCTGAATTCGACACCAGCTGCTACCCTCCTGACCACCCATGCTTCTCCCCCATCAACAAGAAAGTTGTTGGCAAATTCAAAGATGAATGTGGGGGAGAAGTAATGAGCAAGTTTGTCAGTCTGCGGGCCAAACTCTATGCATACAGGTGCGGTGGCAAGGTCGAGAAGAAGACTAAGGGCATCCAGCGTTGTGTGGTCAAAAACCACATCACATTCGGTGATTACCTGGATGCCCTGCAAGACCATCACACAAGGAGGGCAGGTGTTAGAGCCATATGGTCGAGAGAGCATGTGCTGTACAGCGAATACAGCAATAAGCTAGCCATAACGTGGGAGGACGACAAACGTTTAATCTGTGAAGACGGTATCCGCACGGTCCCCCACGGCTATATCGGAGGCGATGAATAATTTTTTTTTCTGTAAATAGTTTTTGTTGTAAATTGTTTGGCAGTTTGGTTGTTGTTTCCATTCGTTGTATAGTTTTCTTTTTTTGTATATTTTCTGTTTCAGTTTATGTTCTTAATTTAATAAATAAGATTTCACCTACATATTACTTATTATTTTTTAATTGTTATAACCTATATCCCCCAAGGTACTGATACTTATAAATGTCTTAGAGAATGGTAACATGTAATTATATGCAGACAATCAGTCTGTTTGTAGAAGTCATAGAGGTATGATGTGTACGAGTATATTAATTAGGACTCGTCAGATACCCGGGTGGCAGTGACGGCAACGGAGAACTTGGTGAATACAGGCTACCGACTTGTCTCGTCTTGTCTCCCGACTTGTCTCGACTGTCTAGACTTACTCTGTCTAGACTTGTCTCGACTGACTAAATAACAATTGTAGGTTATTTACTTAAAAGGTATATACAGTTAAACGAGTAATCCCCTATAAGCATACATTCAGGGACTTTGACAATGAAAATTCTCGTGTGTGAGTCTGATGCGCATGAGGGAACGTATACTTTGACACATCATGCCACACCTCTCCGGCCAAGATGGTTGCTAGTGACGCTATCTACCAACTAGGTTTTTTTAAATTTGAATTTGGCACGCTCCGGTGGTAACTTTAAGAATTAAAGATGGCGACGGTTGCACGCTCTGGTAGAAACACTAGGAACTGAAGATGGCGACTGTGACACCATCTGATATCGATTATATGAACTAAATAATAGCGATGGTGGTGCCATATACCAGCCAACATGAGAACCAAGATGGCGGTGCCCCTGACAACTAATATTTGAATTTGGCATGCGATACTAGCGACATCTACCAGCAAACTTGAGAACCAAGATGGCGGCGTACGACACTGTCTGCCGACTCCCTAACTAATATTTGTATTTGGCACCATCTAGTAGTCTGTGCTGAAATTAAAGATGGCGGCTGTATAATAATTTTAATTTCAAATGTGGCGCCTTAGGTATGCATTAAGGAAGGCATAACCCCCCTCCCCCATTTATCATAAACTTGCCGTCAGTACGAAGAATATATAGATTATTTATTTCTCTATATCCCAACTGGTCTCGTGGTCTGGTTGGTAAGGTGCCTGCTTTCTAACATCAAAGTCCTTGAAGTTTTCACGTCCCATGGATCGAATCCCAGCCTCAGCACTGGAAATATATTAGTTAAAGAAAAAAAATAAAATAATCCCTGCTGCTACCTGGTGGTGACCAACAGAACTATATGACATCACAATATGGCTGCCTCCAGCAGGCGAATACAAGATGGCGGCCACCAGCAAACGAAACAAGATGGCGGCTGATGTGTACATCGAATTTCAAAAAGTTGAAGTTCGAAAAAAAATTCGAATCCAATATGGCGGCCATGACGAAAAGTGCAATGGTGAAATCACGATTCGAAGTTGGTGGAAATTTCTAGAAATACAAAATAGCGGATGGATTAGCATGGATTAACATATGGATTAGCATAGATTGGCATATGGATAAGCATAGATTGGCATAGATAGGTATACAGATTAGCATAGATTGGCATACAGATTAGATGACATCATCCAAGATGGCCTCCGATGACATCATACAAAAGGTTGGCAACATCGAGGGTCGCAAGGCTAAAGGTCAGGGTCGAATTTCAAGGTCAAGGTCAAAGTTAAGTCAGGGTCATATTACAAGGTGAAGGATAAGTTAAGGTCAAGGTCAAAAGTCAAGATTCAAGGTCAAGGTAAGTTCAAGACCAAGGTCAAAGTTAAAGGTCAGGGTCAAAATTCAAGGTCAAATTTCAAGGTCAAGGTCAAAGTTAAAGATCAAGATTCAAGGTCAAGGCGGTCGGCTCCTCGCTCCTCGGCCTGTCCTTGAATCGGTATTTTCAATCTACCGGAATTCCCGATCCCCCTTCCTCCTCCCGATCCAAGTAACGAACCAAATACATCTACACCCAGACTAGCATAGTTTAAGGTGGTGTTATTGGTGATAAGGTAGAAAATTCGGTTTTCATTTTTAAATCGCTTTAAACTTGGTGATATTGACTTATGGGTGTTTAAATGTGCCAAGTTCGGAGAGCTGTAAAAGAGGCAGAAACTGATATGACTTTGAATCTGGTATACTGAGTTGTACCCAGAATAGCGTAGTTTAAGGTGGAGTTGTTCGTGATAAGGTAGAAAATTCGGTTTTCATTTTAAATCTCCTTAAACTTGGCGATATTGATCTATGGGTGTTTAAATGTGCCAAGTTCGGAGGGCTGTAAAAGAGGCAGAAACAGATATGACTCTGAATCTGGTATACTGAATTGTACCCAGAATAGCGCAATTTAAGGTGGTGTTTTTCGTGATAATGAAGAAAATTCGGTTTTCATTTTAAATCACCTTAAACTTGGCGATTTTGACCTATGGGTGTTTAAATGTGCCAAGTTCGGAGGACTGTAAAAGAGGCAGAAAACGATATGACTTAGAATCTGGTATACTGAGTTGTACCCAGAATAGCGTAGTTAAAGGTGGTGATGTTCGTGATACATTATAAAATTCGGTTTTCATTTTAAATCTCCTCAAACTTGGCGATATTGACCTATGGGTGTTTAAATGTGCCAAGTTCGGAGGGCTGTAAAAGAGACAGAAAGAGATATGACTCTGAATCTGGTATACTAAGTTGTACCCAGAATAGCGCAATTTAATGTGGTGTTGTTCGTGATAATGTAGAAAATTCGGTTTTCATTTTAAATTGCCTTAAACTTGGCGATATTGACCTATGGGTGTTGAAATGTGCCAAGTTCGGAGGGCTGTAAAAGAGGCAGAAACAGATATGACTTTGAATCTGGTATACTGGGTTGTACGCAGAGTAGCATAGTTTAAGGTGGTGTTATTGGTGTTAAGGTAGAAAATTCGGTTTTCATTTTAAATTTTCTAGAACTTTGCGATATTGACCTATGGGTGTTTAAATGTGCCAAGTTCGGAGGTCTTTAAAAGAGGCAGAAACAGATATGAATCTGAATCTGGTACACTAAGTTGTACCCAGAGTAGAGTAGTTTAAGTTGGTGTTATTCGTGATAAGGTAGAAAATTCGGTTTTCATTTTAAATCACTTTAAACGTGGCGATATTGACTTATGGGTGTTTATATGTGCCAAGTTCGGAGGGCTGTAAAAGAGGCAGAAACAGATATGAATCTGAATCTGGTATACTTAGTTGTACCCAGAGTAGCGTAGTTCCAGGTGGTGTTATTGGTGATAAGGTAGAAAATTCGGTTTTCATTTTAAAACACTTTAAACTTGATGATATTGACTTATGGGTGTTTAAATGTGCCAAGTTCTGAGGGCTGTAAAAGAGGCAGAAACCGATATGACTCTGAATCTGGTATACTTAGTAGTACCCAGAGTAGCGTAGTTTAAGGTGGTGTAATTCGTGATAAGGTTGAAAATTCGGTTTTCATTTTAAAATACCTTAAACGTGGCGATTTTGACCTATGGGTGTTTAAATGTGCCAAATTCGGAGGACTGTAAAAGAGGCAGAAACCGATATGACTTTGAATCTGGTATACTGAGTTGTACGCAGAGTAGCATAGTTTAAGGTGGTGTTGACGTCGACCTAAGTTTCTCCTCGGCTCCTTCAGGCCGTTATGCCTCGTCAACGTCCTCCCTTGTCTCCCCAGTGAAATGCGACGGCCAGGGACGCACCCGCGTGCGCTCTAGCATGCCAGTGAGGTTTTCTCTGTCTATTTATTAATTCTTGTGTAAATTCGTTGCTGATTAATGTCTCGTTTAAGTTGTATAAATAATCTTGTACTTTTTCAGAAGGGTTTCGCCGTGTTAGTATGTAACCACAGCCTGGCGCGCCGCGGGACGGGACCTCTCCCACGCCGGCCGATTTCCCCTCCCCTTCCCGCGGCCCGTGGGCGCCGGCCCGCGGGCGTGCGGGGAGAGTCAGTCTTGTCCTGGTCTCGAGCGGAGACAGACGTGTACGTGCACCTGAAACCACCGACCAACAGGTTAGTAAAACTTCTTCTCAAGACAATGATAATCATTTCTCGAACTCCAATGACTGTATGAACTCCTTGGATCTTCCTATAAAACCCTGTGTACCAATGGATGCTGCAAGTTTAACTCAAGGCCATATGCCACTATATTCACGAACAAGTCTTGGCCCATACATTGTGTTCCTTGAATCAAAAGACAAAAATATTGGAAATCTCCATCCCGTGTCTGTCGGTAAAAAAACTGCATGGCATATCTAATGATATCGTACAAATTTCTCGTGCTGGCCCAAACCGAGTCAAACTAACCATGAAATCTGCTCAAACAGCTAACGACCTAGTGCAAGGGGACAAGTTAAGCATACCTTGTGCTCGTGGCTAGTCGTTCGTTCAATTCACAGATTACCGCGGCAGCTGAACTGCCTCCGCGAACCATCAACGTGTTTGTTTCACGAGTTTTCGGGGAGCGTGTCCAACTGAGAGTTTCTGGAACGCGAACGTGTTATTACAGGTTTCTGAACCTTCGCCGCCTTAAGGGACATTACGTAACGGGCCATGTACGTAAAGCGCTTCGTCACCGTGTCATCCCTAACAGGGTCAGATTTGCATTGAGAACTTTTCGAGTCGTGTTGAAACGTATTCGTGGACAGTACGGTCTTCAGGGAGTCCGGGTCACCGCGGGTAGGGCGCTTGTTCCGCGATGGTTCCGCCAGGCTGCGGCAGGCTTTAAGACGTTAATAAAAATAGGCTCGTGAAATCGTCAATGCCGTGTTCTCCTTGCGACAGCCTACCAACATTCTTCTCCACCTCATTTTCCCTCCAGGTCCCACATTTCCCGGTCCCGACCACGTCGGCCTGGACCCACACCTCTCCGACGAGAGCAGTACGGGCATAAGAGGACAATTACATGAACGGGAAATCAGGGGCCTTAAGCCGAGGGACGTCATTTGGCGCCCAACTAGTGTGGCCGTAAGCGCACACAAGCGCACGCAAACGCACGTAAGCGCGCAGGTGCAGGACAGGACGGAAGCAGGTGCAGCCGCGTGGCGTGGGAGCGGCGCGAACTCGAGACGTCGCGCCAGCGCTCCGGCGAGAGAAAACGCGGCGTGAGAGCGACGCGAACTCGAGACGTCGGCGCGAGATCATGCGACGTGGGAGCGACGGAAACCCAAGACGTCGGCGAGAGTTATCAAGGCGCCGGAACGTCGCGAAACGGAGACGTTCGGCGTAAGATAACGTGACGTGGGAGCGGTGTGAACCGGAGACGGCGGGCAACGCGACAAGGATCGCTGGCGCTACAGAATACGCGTCGTGGGAGCGCCACGAACCTGAGATCGTGACGCAGCAGGGATCTTCGGTGCAAGATAACGCCGCGAGAGGAAGACACGAACTGAATTACCGATCAGCGAGACACTCCCGATAAGCATGGACGATTTCCAGGAAGTGTACGAGACATGGGCAAACGCGGACTTTCCAGAGCCCGGCGAGAGCTGCGAGCACTTCGCAGATTACGAGTGCGGATTTTGCTTTGAATACCGGGTGTATGGTAGGACAATGTGCGGTGCGGATACATGCCTCGGCGGGACATCGGATGGGCGGATCTGCGGGACATGCGGGAATCTGTGGCACATGGAGTGTTCACAACTGGTCGCGCGAGAAGAGGAATGGATGTCCGGCTTTACGTGTGACCAGTGCCGAGCGAAACTGTGTGTGGGTGTTGCCGCAAGTGTCTCGACCGCGAAGGTCGAGTGGTCACACTGGGCGGGCGCCAGCACGCTGCAGGAGTCGGCGATACTCCCAATGCCACTGCAACTGACGCCGCCGCCGACGCTGCCCACGACACCGCCGCCGACGCTGCCTCCGACAACGCCTCCAACACAGCCCCCGCCCTATGGGGTGGAGACGCCGAGCAGGACATCGCTGCAGACGGAGGAAGCCTCGCCCGTCCAGCCCCTGTGGTACGACTGGCACACGACGTCCTGGTGGATACGGCAGGCCGACTCAGACACACCGCCCCTGACGCCGCCGCCCCCAACTGCCGTAGGGGCTCACGAGGGGCCTACGTGGTGCGAACCGGCCGTGCTGCCACAATCGCTCTGCACACACAACGAGAGCGTGCCACAATCGCTCTGCACACACAATGAAGACGTGCCACGACCACCATCTGAGGGCCACCTTGGACGCGACGCGGCCGCCTGCTGCCGCGCGCGCCGCGAAAGGTGGCACGCCCCCTCGGACTGTCACGTAGGCCACCTTGGACGCGACACCGCCGCCTGCTGCCGCGCGCGCCGCGAAAGGTGCCATGCCCCTTCGGACTGTCACGTGGGCCACCTTGGACGCGACGCCGCCGCCTGCTGCCGCGCGCACCGCGAAAGGTGCCACGCCCCCTCGGACTGTCACGTGGGCCACCTTGGACGCGACACCGCCGCCTGAAGCCGCACGCGCCGCGAAAGGTGCCACGCCCCTTCGGACTGTCACGTAGGCCACCATGACCGCGACGCCGCCGCCTGCTGCCGCGCGCGCCGCGAAAGGTGCCACGCCCTCTCGGACTGTCACGTGGGCCACCTTGGACGCGACGCCGCCGCCTGAAGCTGCGCGCGCCGCGAAAGGTGCCACGCCCCTTCGGACTGTCACGTGGGCCACCTTGGACGCCACGCCGCCGCCTACTGCCGCGCTCGTCGCTGAAGGTGCCACGCCCCTTTTGTCTGTCACGTGGGCCACCTTAGACGCGACGCCGCCACCTGCTGTTGAATTCGTCGTTGAAGGTGCCACGCCCCTTCCGTCTGTCACGAGGGCGCCGGACTCAGCAGGTCAGTGCTCCAGTGCCACGGCCCGGTGTATCATGTCCATTTGAGTTAATGAGAGGCGTTGACGAACATAACGGCCTCGTCGGAGGGGGGGCATTTGACGTCGACCCAAGTGTCTCCTCGGCTCCTTCAGGCCGTTATGCCTCGTCAACGTCCTCCCTTGTCTCCCCAGTGAAGTGCGACGGCCAGGGACGCACCCGCGTGCGCCCTAGCATGCCAGTGAGGTTTTCTCTGTCTATTTATTAATTCTTGTGTAAATTCGTTGCTGATTAATGTCTCGTTTAAGTTGTATAAATAATCTTGTACTTTTTCTGAAGAGTTTCGCCGTGTTAGTATGTAACCACAGCCTGGCGCGCCGCGGGATGGGACCTCTCCCACACCGGCCGATTTCCCTTCCCCTCCCCGCGGCCCACGGGAGCCGGCCCGCGGGCGGGCAGGGAGAGTCAGTCGTGTCCTGGTCTCGAGCGGAGACAGACGTGTACGCCGCTCCGCGAGGCGCGTACCTTGCGCTCGTGGCTAGTAGTCCGTTCAATTCACAGATTACCGCGGCAGCTGAGCTGCCTCCGCGAACCATCAACGTGTTTGTTTCACGAGTTTTCGGGGAGCGTGTCCAACTGAGAGTTTCTGGAACGCGAACGTGTTATTACAGGTTTCTGAACTTTCGCCGCCTTAAGGGACATTACATAACGGGCCGCGTACGTACAGCGCTTCGTCACCGTGTCATCCCTAACGGGGTCAGTTTTGCATTGAGAACTTTTCGAGTCGTGTTGAAACGTATTCGTGGACAGTACGGTCTTCAGGGAGTCCGGGTCGCCGCGGGTAGGGCGCTTGTTCCGCGACGGTTCCGCCAGGCTGCGGCAGGTTTTAAGACGTTAATAAAAATAGGCTCGTGAAATCGTCAATGCCGTGTTCTCCTTGTGACAGCCTACCAACATTCTTCTCCGCCTCATTTTCCCTCCAGGTCCCGCATTTCCCGGTCCCGACCACGTCGGCCTGGACACACACCTCTCCGATGAGAGCAGTACGGGCATAACAGGACAATTACATGAACGGGAAATCAGGGGCCAGAAGCCGAGGGACGTCAGTGTTATTGGTGTTAAGTTACCAAAATTCGGTTTTCATTTTAAATTTCCTATAACTTGGCGATATTGACCTATGGGTGTTTAAATGTGCCAAGTTCGGAGGGCTGTAAAAGAGGCAGAAACAGATATATGAATCTGAATCTGGTATACTGAGTTGTACCCAGAGTAGCATAGTTTAAGGTGGTGAAATTGGTAATTGGGTAAAAAATTCGGTTTTCATTTTAAATCACTTTTTTTTATTAATTTGTGAATTATCATGCTCTTTAACATGTAACTTTGATACGAATCTGATATACTATTGTGTACACAAATGATTGCTTTTTAAGGTGAGGTACGTCTCTATAGTGTACGTTATTCAAGTTACCTCAAATAATTTCTTGATTTTGGCGAATTTACACTTTGGCAGTGAAAATTGCTAACTAAACTGGACTGTACATTAGTGATGGGCAGAACGGTTCTTTTGACCGAACCGGTACTTTCGGATCAGTTCCGAGAAAGATTCGTTCAGAACGATTCGTTCATCTCGGTCATTTCGTTCTTTTCTGTGAATAGGATCTGGCTCTTTTATCAGGTGTCGTAACTCGTTCATCCTTTAGAGTATTGGCTACGTGTTTGCTTCCAGCCTCCCCTCGTTATCGCGTGACCCGATAACGAGAGGAGGCTGGATCGCGTGGGTGGTTATCTTTATCTACTCTGCATGGGTAAATGAAATTTCAAACGTCTAGTTGTATACTGACTGTTATAAAATTATTGACTGTTGATCGCTGCAAATGCTTCATGCAGTGATTCTATATAATACGGGAGCATTAAATCTAAGAATGTTAGGTACGAAAGTGATCTTTCTTAACTTTAATTTGTAATCGCACTATTATAGCTAGTACTTGAACATTGCTTTTCGTAGCCAGTGAATCACAGTTGCGCATATGAAACAAGATTATTTATATTTTATTACTTTTTAAGTTACAAATATTAATATACAGGCTATTTACACTCTAGAGAGAGTAAAGTGTTTACATGTAGACCAACACATTTAGAGAAAAAAAGACAAAAATTGAATACTACTACTGCGATTCAGTATGAAGAGAGAAAAATTAAGTAGGTACATTAATTAACACCTAAATGGTAAGTGTGAACATTTGTAGTTACTTTCCCTGTTATTTTTAATTCATGTTTTTTTTTCCCCCAAATTTGTGTATGTGAATGTGAAAACGCAATTTTAAACCACTACTTAACAGTTGACATTTTCAGGTATAGATACTTTTCATGTTACCCTATTTTATTTGATCAGTTATCGTTTGCTCTTATGAACATGCTCACGCTGTGATTACTAATTCTTCAGACTCCTGACGTCATCAATCATTTCACGAACGAATCAGACCGGGCGCGTGGCCGGTTCTCTCATCTCGTTCTCTCGTTCTCTCCGCGTTTTCGTTCTTCCGAATCTTTCAAGGTACCGGCTCTCAAAGAGCCGGTTGGTTCTCTCGTTCTCTCCGCATTTACGTTCTACCGAATCTTTCAAGGTACCGGCTCTCAAAGAGCCGGTTCTTTACATCGCGAACGAATCGCAAGATTTCGTTCTCTCAAAGATTCGTTCTTTTTGAACGAATCGTTAACGAACGACCCATCACTACTGTACATGGAGCAGTAACCTTTTTAATATGTATAATATATTCCCCCCCACCGCCCCACCCCCGGTTCATAAACCTATTAAGATCTCCGAAGTGTTTTTAATTATTTAATTTGTTTATAAATAATTTTTCTTGTTAAATACACATACCATATAATTTCTTTATGTCCTTCTTGAACTGAAGCCCTTGATCATTTTCATTCGGTTTTATCGTGCTGTACTATAATTATGGTACGTGCTGGAAAACGAATCTGAGATTCGAATCTAACTTCACCTCAGTGTCATATACATATGGAACAAAAAAAATTTACCTGAGTTGTTACTGTACATCCTTTGTTACGGGTTTGTTAGGTAATGTCAGTTACATTATAAATAATTTAAAACTAAAGAATAATTAAAATTAATTCACATTATTTTTAATATCACCTTAGTTTGAAAGTATTTATAATGTAACTGACATGACCTAATCGACCATTTTAGTTTATTGTTCATTCTCTGTCCGGGTGTGTTTGGTCAGGTCAGTTACATTATAAATATTTTAAAACTAAACAGTCATTAAAATTAATTCACATTATTTTTAATGTCGGCTTAGTTTGGAAGTATTAATAATGTAACTGACCTGACCTAATCAACCATTTTATTAATTACGCATTTACGATTCACGTATTCACGAACACACTGCAAAGTAACAAAAATTTCGGCGCTCAAATGGTTCCACAGGTCTTGTATTGCAAAATTATAAAATTCGATATCTCCTAAAGTATTTGGAATTTCTTATTTCCGCCGCTTTTAATGAAAAGAGGAAGTTGAAGAGCATATAATAAAGGTATTTTCGGATTTTTAACATTTTTTTTCGCAAGTACAGCTGAACTACATATGATGAAATTTAAAAATTCGATATCTCCTAAAGTATTTGGAATTTCTTACCTCCGCCACTTTTAATGAAAATATGAAGTTAAAGAGCATATAATATCAGTATTTTCGGATTTTTAACATTTTTCTTTCGCAAATACCGCCAAACTACATATTTACCAAACTAATATTATTAGAAAAAAAAATTCAATGTGTGGAATATTCTAATTTTTTAACTCCCTCTGAACTCTGCAGTTATGTGATTATCAATAATAATTGTAAATAATTGCAATATACATCAGACACATGGTGTAGTGATTTCACAACTGTACAATGAAGTAATGCCATCGACTGCTGCAAAATAACATGCTGACATCTATTCTCGTGTAGGCATTTTGTTGATACGACTAAAATATGAGCATATAGGATATATATAGAATCTTACAAATTTTGGTATACTCTCCCGAAGACTTTGATTAGATACTTAAAAAAAAAAAAAAAAAACTGCTTATGTGACATGCATTACATGAAATTAATTCAACTTGTAAACATTTTGCTTGAATCAAAATCTAGATTTGCTTAAGCTAATAACAAGAAAATACATCACTGCAGGCCCTGAGAAACATACTTCTAAATATGTATAGTTACTTGTATTGTTAAATACCTAGTTTTTCTGCAATAATGGGCACAAGGGCTTAATTTTACAACTCAATGTTGCTGAAGCATCAAATAGAATTATGTTTTGCAGATAATTTTTTTTCACATAAATGAGTTTTTGTCAAAAAGTATTTGGAAAAAAATATCTTTTTGAAACGACAACAAAAAATGTTAATAAATTGTAGTAATATGAGAATTTACCAAAAGTATTGGTGAATGTATCAAAATTCTAACTAAAATGGTTTTGAAAGTAATTTATCATTCTGGTATGCATTTTATTTCTCTTTAGTACAATATAAATCATTTAACTTTGATTTCTTTTTTGTTTCAGGCTTGTGGAGGGGACGCGGATTTGTGTCGAAAAGAATAGTGACTATTCCGCCTAAACAATGGCAAAAAACGGATTTGTGTCGAATCGGAATAGTCACTATTCCATACAAGATTTAAATCTCACAAGTTGGCACGGACTTGTGCCGACCCGGAATAGTCACTATTCCGGTTCGACACATTTCCGTGTAGTGAAGATTCCGGGTATGGTGGAAGTCGGGAGCTCGGTAAAGTTCTATATTGTATATACCAACACCAACACCGGAAACAAGATGGCGCAGGGTGATGGGCAGAGAAAAATACTACCGCAACCAAAAACATCATAGCAAAATGATAAAAAAAATTAAAAAAACAATGGCAAATCATTTAATAAACACGTAGTATAGTTACTAAAACCCGCAAACACTTTTTATTAAAATAATTAAGAGATAATGGTCAACCTAAATAAAAAATCTTGAAAAAGAAATCTAATAAATATTTTAATTCATGGGAATAAAATTACCTAAGGATTGTCCGAACATAACACATGATTCCAATGTTAGCTAAAGGTATCCTTTACAATTTGTAACATCCACAATTATAAGCTGGGCCGTGAGACCTTCTGAATATACTTTTACCAACAAAAAAGTGCGCTAATGACTGAAGTAGCCTGCGCGAAATGTGCTCGAATTAAATACTTTTTTCCTTCATTCTCAATCTAAAAATATATATATATATTTCAAATAAACATACGAAAGAGAAGGTTTTACTCAGCAATAAACCAGAAAATATTTAAGTTTGAAAAATAAGTACTTAAAAAAACTCTAGCTAAACATCGACCATTCCCTTCCAAATTTTTATGATAAATTTTAATTCATAGGGATCAAACTAAGGATTGTCCGAATATGACACATTATTCCAATTTAAGCTAAAGGTATCCTTTACAATTTGTACCATCCACAATTTTAAGCTGGGCCGTGAGATCTCCTCTATATACTTTTACCAACAAAAAAGTGTGCCGAATGACTGAAGTAGCCTGCGCGAAATGTGTTTGAATAAAATATTTTTTTTCTTCATTCTTAACCGAGATAGAAATGTTTTACAATACGTATACAAATTTGAAAGTTCTACACAACAATAAACTAGACAATATTTTAGTTTTAAAAATAACTAAAAAAAAAAAAACACTTATTGAACATGGACCACTGCAGCGAGATTTTTATTATACATTTTAATTCATAGGGATCAAACTAAGGATTGACCGAACATAACACATGATTCCAATGTTAGCCAACGGCTTTCTTTACCATTTGTACCAGCCACAATTTTAAGCTGGGCCGTGAGATCTTCTGTATATACTTTTACCAACAAAAAAGTGCGCCGAATGACTGAAGTAGCCTGCGCGAAATGGGCTTGAATAAAATAATTTTTTTCTTCATTCTCAATCGAGAAAGAAATGTTTTACAATAAGTATACAAAATTGAAAGTTCTACTCAGCAATAAACCAGAAAATATTTATGTTTGACAAATAAGTTCTTAAAAAAACACTAGCTAAACATGTACCACGACCGCCAAATATTCATGATAAATTTTAATTCATAGGGATCAAACTAAGGATTGTCCGAACATAACACATTATTCCAATATTAGCTAAAGGTATCCTTTACAATTTGTACCATCCACAATTTTAAGCTGGGCCGTGAAATCTTCTGTATATACTTTTACCAACAAAAAAGTGCGCCGAATGACTGAAGTAGCCTGCGCGAAATGGGCTTGAATAAAATAATTTTTTTCTTCATTCTCAATCGAGAAAGAAATGTTTCACAATAAGTTTACAAAATTGAAAGTTCTACTCAGCAATAAACCAGAAAATATTTATGTTTGAAAAATAAGTTCATAAAAAAACACTAGCTAAACATGGACCACGACAGCCAAATATTTATGATTAATTTTAATTCATAGGGATCAAACTAAGGATTGTCCGAACATAACACATGATTCCAATGTTAGCTAAAGGTATCCTTAACAATTTATACCAGCCACAATTTTAAGCTGGGCCGTGAGATCTTCTGTATATACTTTTACCAACAAAAAAGTGTGCCGAATGACTGAAGTAGCCTGCGCGAAATCTGATGAATAAAATATTTTTTTTCTTCATTCTACACCGAGAAAAAAATGTTTTACAATACGTATACAAATTTGAAAGTTCTGCTCAGCAATAAATTAGAAAATATTTAAGATTGAAAAATAAGTACTTAAAAAAACTCTAGCTAAACATGGACCATTGCATTCCAAATTTTTATGATAAATTTTAATTCATAGGAATCAAACTAAGGATTGTCCGAACATAACACTTTATTCCAATGTAAGCTAAAGGTATCCTTTACAATTTGTACCATCCACAATTTTAAGCTGGGCCGTGAGATCTTCTGTATATACTTTTACCAACAAAAAAGTGTGCCGAATGACTGAAGAAGCCTGCGCGAAATGGGCTTGAATAAAATAATTTTTTTCTTCATTCTCAATCGAGAAAGAAATGTTTTACAATAAGTATACAAAATTGAAAGTTCTACTCAGCAATAAACCAGAAAATATTTATGTTTGACAAATAAGTTCTTAAAAAAACACTAGCTAAACATGTACCACGACCGCCAAATATTCATGATAAATTTTAATTCATAGGGATCAAACTAAGGATTGTCCGAACATAACACTTTATTCCAATGTAAGCTAAAGGTATCCTTTACAATTTGTACCATCCACAATTTTAAGCTGGGCCGTGATTTCTTCTGTATATACTTTTACCAACAAAAAAGTGTGCCGAATGACTGAAGTAGCCTGCGCGAAATGTGTTTGAATAAAATATTTTTTTTCTTCATTCTCAACCGAGAAAGAATTGTTTTACAATACGTATACAAATTAGACAGTTCTGCTCAGCAATAAACCAGAAAATATTTAATTTTGAAAAATAAGTACTTAAAAAAACTCTAGCTAAACATGGACCATTGCATTCCAAATTTTTATGATATTTTAATATATAGGGATCAAACTAAGGATAGTCCGAACATAACACTTTATTCCAATGTAAGCTAAAGGTATCCTTTACTATTTGTACCATCCACAATTTTAAGCTGGGCCGTGAGATCTTCTGTATATACTTTTACCAACAAAAAAGTGTGCCGAATGACTGAAGTAGCCTGCGCGAAATGGGCTTGAATAAAATAATTTTTTTCTTCATTCTCAATCGAGAAAGAAATGTTTCACAATAAGTATACAAAATAGAAAGTTCTACTCAGCAATAAACCAGAAAATATTTATATTTTGAAAAATAAGTTCATAAAAAAACACTAGCTAAACATGGACCACGACAGCCAAATATTTATGATTAATTTTAATTCATAGGGATCAAACTAAGAATTGTCCGAACATAACACATGATTCCAATGTTATCTAAAGGTATCCTTTACAATTTGTACCATCCACAATTTTAAGCTGGGCCGTGAGATCTTCTGTATATACTTTTACCAACAAAAAAGTGTGCCGAATGACTGAAGTAGCCTGCGCGAAATGTGTTTGAATAAAATATTTTTTTTCTTCATTCTACACCGAGAAAGAAATGTTTTACAATACGTATACAAATTAGACAGTTCTGCTCAGCAATAAACCAGAAAATATTTAATTTTGAAAAATAAGTACTTAAAAAAACTCTAGCTAAACATGGACCATTGCATTCCAAATTTTTATGATAAATTTTAATTCATAGGAATCAAACTAAGGATTGTCCGAACATAACACTTTATTCCAATGTAAGCTAAAGGTATCCTTTACAATTTGTACCATCCACAATTTTAAGCTGGGCCGTGAGATCTTCTGTATATACTTTTACCAACAAAAAAGTGTGCCGAATGACTGAAGTAGCCTGCGCGAAATGGGCTTGAATAAAATAATTTTTTTCTTCATTCTCAATCGAGAAAGAAATGTTTTACAATAAGTATACAAAATTGAAAGTTCTACTCAGCAATAAACCAGAAAATATTTATGTTTGACAAATAAGTTCTTAAAAAAACACTAGCTAAACATGTACCACGACCGCCAAATATTCATGATAAATTTTAATTCATAGGGATCAAACTAAGGATTGTCCGAACATAACACTTTATTCCAATGTAAGCTAAAGGTATCCTTTACAATTTGTACCATCCACAATTTTAAGCTGGGTCGTGATTTCTTCTGTATATACTTTTACCAACAAAAAAGTGTGCCGAATGACTGAAGTAGCCTGCGCGAAATGTGTTTGAATAAAATATTTTTTTTCTTCATTCTCAACCGAGAAAGAAATGTTTTACAATACGTATACAAATTAGACAGTTCTGCTCAGCAATAAACCAGAAAATATTTAATTTTGAAAAATAAGTACTTAAAAAAACTCTAGCTAAACATGGACCATTGCATTCCAAATTTTTATGATATTTTAATATATAGGGATCAAACTAAGGATAGTCCGAACATAACACTTTATTCCAATGTAAGCTAAAGGTATCCTTTACTATTTGTACCATCCACAATTTAAAGCTGGGCCGTGAGATTTTCTGTATATACTTTTACCAACAAAAAAGTGTGCCGAATGACTGAAGTAGCCTGCGCGAAATGGGCTTGAATAAAATAATTTTTTTCTTCATTCTCAATCGAGAAAGAAATGTTTCACAATAAGTATACAAAATTGAAAGTTCTACTCAGCAATAAACCAGAAAATATTTATATTTTGAAAAATAAGTTCATAAAAAAACACTAGCTAAACATGGACCACGACAGCCAAATATTTATGATTAATTTTAATTCATAGGGATCAAACTAAGGATTGTCCGAACATAACACATGATTCCAATGTTATCTAAAGGTATCCTTTACAATTTGTACCATCCACAATTTTAAGCTGGGCCGTGAGATCTTCTGTATATACTTTTACCAACAAAAAATTGCGCCGAATGACCGAAGTAGCGTGCGCGAAATGTGTTTGAATAAAATAATTTTTTTCTTCATTCTCAACCGAGAAAGAAATGTTTTACAATACGTATACAAATTTGAAAGTTCTGCTCAGCAATAAACCTGAAATATTTAAGTTTGAAAAATAAGTACTTAAAAAAACTCTAGCTAAACATGGACCATTGCATTCCAAATTTTTATGATAAATTTTAATTCATAGGGATCAAACTAAGGATTGTCCGAACACAACACATGATTACAATGTTATCCCAATGCCTTCTTTACAATCTATACCATCCACAATTTTTAGCTAGGCCGTGATATTTTTTGTATATACTTTTACCAACAAAAAAGTTCGCCGAATGACTGAAGTAGCTTTCGCGAAATGGGCTTGAATGTAATAATTTATTTCTTCATTCTCAATCGAGAAAGAAATATTTTACAATAATTATACAAAATTGAAAGTTCTATTTAGCAATTAACCAGAAACTATTTAAGTGTGAAAAATAAGTACTTAAAAAAACACTAACTAATCATGGACCACTGCAGCCATATTTTTATTATACATTTTAATTCACAGGGATCAAACTAAGGATTGGCCACACATAACTTCTTATTCCAGCATTAGCCCAATGTTTTCTTTACAATTTGTACCATCCACATTTTTAAGCTGGGCTGTGAAATCTTCTGAATAAATACCGACAGCTGTTCTTTAGTATATTTCGTCACACTTACAACGACAGTTGTAAGACACAAAGTGTAATATTGAAAATCATTATAGTGTTGGACTTATATGTAACTATTTTTAAGAAACAACCGAAGTCATTAAGGGGCCCGCCTCGTCAAGGGTGTATGTGTGTTAGTGAGGCGGGATGATAAGTGCGACGCTCGATGGTATTTCTAGCGCGGTATCGCCTCTAAGCGCAAGGCTCTGAATTGACGCGTAGTCTTCTCGTCGTCACAGGATAACTGTGAAATTTGAGCGGTGACCGCAACATTATATGGCCGATAAATGAAGATAAAGGTGTAATGTAAGCCCCTTAAGTGCTTTTAATAATCTGTACTGGTTGTTTTACGCTTAAAAATTACTCTGAAAACATGCGTTTTAGCCATTTTAACTCTTCTAGAAATACAGTTTAAAAACATGATCCAAAATTAAAAGTACTTTTCGGGCCTCAGCGAACTCTTAAATGCCTTTCGTAAACATACCCCACTCGGATATCTTGAGTAGTTTTGAAATCGCGTTGTTTTTCCTGAAGCTCTGCGCACCGCACCGTCTGTGTGACCAGGTAGGCGGAGCCCTTAATGCAAGTTAACGATTCTAAATAAATAATTGCTTTCATAATAAGTCTCTTTTCAAGCGAGCGGTTTTGAGAGAAAACTATTGTGCACAACCACTGAAAATAAACTGTAAAATAAACAGTGAATTTAACCAATTATTTTGCTATTAAATATTTTTTTTTATAACTTACGTCTTCTTTCAGACTTGTAAGATGTGAACTACGGTCACATCATTACCATGGACAGTTACTTGCCGTCGGAGTGATTCACTCAGTTTCTAGTGTGAGGCTAAGTTACATTGCACGAGCGTCGGTGGGTCTGGCTACGTGAGGCTTGGTTTCATGTGACACCTAACGGCCGTGATATAGCGACCGAGAAGACTGAGCAAGTGTTGGAGATTGGAACCAGGTCTGCCAACTATCCACCTGCCTAGTGAGTCCCTACTCGCCTGAGGACCAAGGCGAGTACCACAACTTAAAGCGCCGTTTGCTGATCAGCAGTGGGTACCCTACACCCGGAGTCCAGGGAGAGGTTTGGGATTGGTACTGGGTCACCAGCGAGTAGCAGAGCCGCGAGCGAGTCGCAGTCCAGGCCGCTGGTCGTGGCTGATCCTGGGGTTGCGCCCAGGACCCAGATGAGGAGAGAGGACCAGGCACAAGCTCAGGCATTCCTGGACGAGATGAACAATCGCCTGGAGATGCGGCCATATCGCTGAGCCGCGGACCGAGAGGCAGTAGTACCCATTGCCTGCCCGAGTACCTATATTGGCGTCGACTGACTGGTCTCTTCGTGAACTAGCGAACTTAAAAAGGACTGAGGCTGCCTGTATTATTAGGACTGTTAGTGTTCAGAGGGCAGCCTGTCGTAATAATATATTAGTTATAAATGTAATTTTCATGTGGTTTATGTATTTTAATACTAGCTACACATTAGGTTTAATTAATAGCTCACCGAGGATGATTGTTCTTTAAGACCTGTTGTGTTTATCTTATGGCCAAGGTATGAGAGAGATTTGTCGTGGACTGGGAGCAGTGTATGGTTTTTTCCTACTCGTGCCTGAACTGAGTTTATTTTGTTACCAGAGTAGTGGCCAACGAGTCGCCAGCAAACATGAGAGAAAGGGAATGCAGGCCATGTTGGAAATTATGTTTAAATTGTTTGTATTGTCATGGTTGAAATAATAACTAGCTCGAGTCCATTCTGTTGTGAGTGGCCGAAGCGCTGGCACCTGCTGCACTGCGTGGGGCGCCGGACGCCTGTAGTCGTCCACTCTTATGAGCCGCCTGCGAGCTCGCGTAGGGTGCGGATGCGCTCAGGATCGCAGGCCTGAGGCGCCCTCGCTCTTCTGCCTGGTCCCGCGGTTTTCCAGAAACCACAAGTTATAGACAGACAGTCGTAGGGCTGTGAATTCCTCCTGGAGGAAGTTGGTCGGGGTTTGTGCAGCACGAATCCCTCTGATAGCCCAGGAAACAAAGGTTTCAACCTGTGAAAAATTTGTCCAAAGCTGAATTTTTGCACAGTGGTAGAGTCGACTATGCTTAATAACATACCGAAAGTTTACCGCTGTAGACCTTGTGCGTATCACTGAAAATTTACAGTTAAGTCCTAGATGACAGCGACTTGCAGCAGTTCATTAAAATGCTTCCCATTTTCGCACTTTTTACCGTAGACTCTCGATATCTATATGAAAATAATCTTAAAGCACTACTTCTCACATTTATAATGAATAAAGTTCTAAAAGTTAATATTAAAGGTAAGAAAAAAAATGTTCAATTAATGAAATAAGTTTTTTTTACATCAGTCAAGGCAATAAAAAGACAATTCACTTAAAAATAAAGGGTCTTACGCAAATATTTCTTTAACAAAAGTTGTTGTATAGTTCTTAAGCTTTACAGGGACATATCTCTCAAAAGTCTAGATTAATTTATAGGATCACTAGAGACTCCCGAGCTTATCAATGTCGTCTATGCACTGCGACAGAGCCACAGCCGCAAGCGCTGTGGCCACTCTCACTCCCACGAAATCGAAGATTTTTAATCTTTGTAAAATTTTGTTCCTAACTGAAATTTTAAACAGTGGTAACATTAAAGTTTTCTAGCAACATTTGAAATGTTTACCTCCGCAAACCTTGCGCGGAACACCGAAAACGAGAAGTTAAGTCCTAAATAATACTTTATTGACCACTCAACAATATGGCACTATAACGTAATTACTATAGTATACTTCCAGAATAGCAAACCAAAACTTACTCAAAACATTATTCTCAATGATTAAATTTAAAAATCTTTCACTACGTTTGACTAAATATGATATTTATTCAATAATATTAGAAGAGAGGTGTTCTGAAAAAAAGGGCACAAATGAAAATACGTATTACAAAAACACGTAGAGCCCGATGTGAAAACATTAAAAAAAGTAGTTGCAAAGTTCTTAAACTTTAAATTAGTTTATTTGTTGAGAGCTTGGTACAATGTGTCTGACCGCTAAAGCGATCCGAGCCGCGTAGTGTATACTAGTGCGAGGTTGTCGAAGTAGGCTCGGGTCGGGACGAATTTCGCTGTAAAGAAACAAAGGTATTTAATACATGGAAAATTATCCCAAAGAAAAAACTTTGTACAATTGCAGAATGAACGTTTCTTAGTAACATATCAAAAGTTTACCGATGCAAACCTTGTGCGTCACACAAAAAACGAGCAGTTAAGCCCAAAATGTCAATTTTTTGCAACGATCCACAATAATGGATATTGCAAATGCAGTTTATAAAGTAGACTGACAGTATGAAACCCAAAATAATCTAGAAACATTGCCCTATCTGAGGATAGTGATAAAAAGTACAAAGTTTAAACATCTGTCTATAAAATAGACAATTTAAATCATTAAAGTTAACGAATTCACTTTCATTCAATTTTTAGGAAATATAAATATATTTTACATAAACTTAAAGAACCCAACATGGAAATCGCTTAGAGTAAACGTTGTTGCATATTTATTCATCTTTAAATTGGTATATTTTTTAAGTGTCTCATACAATTAGTCTGACCGCTGAAGCGATCCGAGCCGCGTAGTGTATACTACTGCGATGTTGTCGAAGTAGGCTCGGGTTGGGACGAATTTCGCTGTAAAGAAACAAAGGTTTTTAATACATGGAAAATTATCCCAAAGAAGAAACTTTGTACAGTTGTAGAGTGAACGTTTTTTAGTAACATATCAAAAGTTTACCGATGCAAACCTTGTGCGTCACGCCAAAAACGAGCAGTTAAGCCCATAAGGACAATGTTTTTGCAACGATCCACAATAATGGATATTGCAAATGCAGTTTATGGAGTAGACTGACAGTATGGAACCCAAAATAATCTAGAAACATTGTTTTATCTGAGGATAGTAATAAAAAGTACACAGTTTTAACATCTTTATATAAAATAGACAATTTAAATCATTAAAGTTGAGAAATTCATTTTCATTCAAATTTACAGAAAAGTTAATACATCTTACATAAATATAAAGAGCCCTACGTGAAAATCGCTTTCAATAAACATTGTTGCATATTTATTCTTCTTTAAATGGATATATTTGTTAAGGGTCTCATACAATTTGTTTGACCCCTGAAGCTATCCGAGCCGTGTAGTGTGTACTACTGTGAGGTTGCCGAAGTCGGCTTGGGGTCGGAACGAATTTCGCTGTTAAGAAACATGGAAAATTATCCCAAAGCAGAAACTTTGTACAGTTGTAGAATAAACGTTTCTTAGTAACATGTCAAAAGTTTACCGATGATCCCTTATGATCACACCAATAACGAGCAATTAAGTCCTTAATGATAATTTCCCAAACGATCCACAAAATTTTGTTTCGTAAATAATTTAATAACTCTATAAATACTTTTTTTAAGTAGGCTCCCAGTATACAGCAAACTTGGTTTGTCCTAAAACGCCATACTACTACGGTAATAGGAATATGAAATCACTACAGACAAGATTTTGTTCCGTTTACTATGGTGAAACCAGAGCTAACCGAGAAATGACCGAACGTCCCGGAAAGTTGTGATATTTGACGATATTGCGCGAGTAGCACACCCGTACGTGACTACAGAGAATGGATAGTTTCCTTAACCGTTAGGATTTCTGGTACGAACACTCTCTTACAGGTAGGGTCATAAAAAAATACGGTCAAACTCTTGCAAAAACATCCACCACCGCTCTTTGCCACAGCAATCCAACGACGTCAGCTAGGCGCAGCACTCAAATACATTAACTTATTAAAAAAACTGAATATGTAATGCTACCTATACGTTTTACAACACCGTGTGTTATTTATTTTCTGAAAAAAAAACTATTATTATAGGAATTATGTTGTAAAAGTGAAAAAAAAACTCAGAGTACATTTACGATGTATCGTTTTATTCAATTTTTATGTAGTAAACTGATTTTAAAGAAGTAAATATATAATTTTTCATTTTGTCGAATACAGGCTACATTAAAATTTTGCATTGTTCTAATCGAAAATAAAACGATGTATCAGACATTAAAAAAATTGTTGCTAAAAAATTATTTTTAATAATAAAATTTTTGAAACAGAATAAATCCATGCAGATATAAAACCAGAGGTCCTCTAGAGTTTTTCATTTACAAGTTCCAAGCAGAAATCGTTTATTGTTAATTTTATTGTATCAAAAAACATTCATATAAGAAAAAAAATGCATATCTCATTCCATGTAACATACACCCTCTCATATGAATTAGCCTTGTTTTAAGTAATCCCTAAATAAGACCCAGTTGAATGAGTGTCGCAGTACGCAGTGTGTCGCAATGCCGCGCTGGAACGGCGGTGGCCGTGAGAGATCAGTACGGCCGCAGTACACTGCAACGCTCGGGCCGCTTTAATGAGCCAACTAATTACGTTAGACTCTGTATAAATATATTGTCTTAAAGCTAAAGGTATAACCAAAAACATTTATTTGGACATTTTTCGCATTGGACTCTTCAAATTGGTGTAAATAGTATTTTTATCTGAGTGGCAAAGATAGAAAATAATATATCATGAATTAATCGCTTAATATCAAATCTTTAATATTAACAATTTATGCTTTTTACAACATTAATGGCTGTATTAGAGTCTCAAGATTATTTTGGTAGTTTTATGGACAGTCTAAATTAAAAACTGTACAAATGGGTAGCATTTTAATGGACTGATGTAAGTCGCTGTCATCTAGGACTTAAATGCAAATTTTCGGTGATACGCACAAGGTCTACAGCGGTAAACTTTCGGTATGTTATTAAGCATAGTCAAATCTACAACTGTGCAAATATTCAGCTTTGGACAAATTTTTCACAGGTTTGTGCCTTTTTAAGTCTTGGTTTCCTGGACTACAGGGGGCCCGAGTGTTGGGCGCCTTGACCGCGCGGTGATACTCGGCGATGGAGCCGTGACGGCCGCGGTTTTGGCACGTGTGCTCCTTTGAGCGCTGGAAATACCCGCGGGTACTGGTGCCGCTCGTCAAGGGAGGGAGGGGGGGCTGTCGGTCGTAGAGACCTCCCGACCGTGGTAACCGGCTGTTCGCTCGTGCTCAGCCCTGAAGGGGCCTCGCAGTCCGTCATTGTAGTCGCGTCACTCATTGTTCGTGCGGCGGTCGCCTATTCACTCAGGGCCACCAACTGACCTTCCCCCCCCCCCCCCCCCCCCGGGGGGGCTAGTTAACTGGGTTCATACAAGGCTACAGGAAAGCTATATCCCAGGAAACAAAAGTTTGTGAAAACTTTGCCCAAAGATGAATTTTTGCACAGTGGTAGAGTCAACTATCCTAAATATATACCGAATGTTTACCGCTGTAGTCATTTAGCGTATCACCGAAAACGTGCAGTTACGTCCTAGATGACAGCGACTCACAACAGTCCATTAAAATGTTTCTTATTTACTCAGTTTTTAATATAGCCTCTCCATAAATGCATCAAAATAATCTAGAAACACTATTTCACACATTTATGTTAAAACATGTGCCAAATATTAGTATAAAAGGTATGATAGAAATCGATGAAGTAATAAAAAAAAGTGTTTTTTTCTTTATCTCAATCAATGACATAAAAATATGAATCACATTAAAATAAAGGGTCCGATGTAATAATTACGTTAAAAAAAAATTGTGCATATTTCGTAAGCTAAAAAGGGATATATATTTGAAGAGGCTTGAGTAATTGATTAAATCGCTAGAGCGATCCGAGTGTAGCATTGTTGTGTACGTATTGCGACAGTGCTACAGCTGCAAAGGCTGGGGTGACTTTCGCTCCCATGAAATCGAGGTTTTGTAACCTATGAAATATTCACCCCAAACTGAGATTTGGTACAGTTGTAATATCATCTTTTTCTAGTTACATGTTAAATTAACCTCCGCAAACCTTGTGCTTTACACCAAAAACGTAAAGTGAAACTTTGAATAATAGCTTCTTGAGTGCTCCACAATATTGCATTCCGTAAACGTTATTACTGTAGTGAACCAAACAAAATTTATCTAAATATATTATTCAACGTGATATAATTGAAAAATGTTTCATATTATGAAATATAATTATCAAATAAATGAAAATACAGATAACATAAACCTGAATGGACCGACTTAAAAGACGTTAGAAAAGATTGTTGCATGATTCTTAAGCATTAAAATGGTATATTGCTCTGACTCAATTGATCTGACCAGTGAAAGGTTCCGAGCGACGTAGTGTGTATTGTACTGCGGGAACCTAAAGTTGCTCGGGTTGGGGCAAATTTCGGTCTTAGGAAACTAAGGTTTTTAATGTAAGAAAAAATATATAAACGCTGTATTTTTCAACAGTGGTAGAATTAACATTTTTTAGTAACATATCAAAAGTTTTCTGCTGCAAACCTTGTGCATCACACAGAAAACGTGCGGTTATGTCGTGCTTAGATGTTGCGAAGGCCCTGCGTCGCATTAAAAGTGATGCGGTTTGTAATGACAAAATATCCATTAAAATGCTGCATATAATGTCACCATTTGTTGTATCTGTTATGGAGCACATTTTTAATGCAACACTTACTACAGGTCAATATCCGACTATATGGAAGTACTCGTTTATTAAACCAATTCCAAAAATTAAATCTCCAGAATAATCCAAAGACTTCTACCCTATAAGCATCCTACCTGCTGTTTCCAAAGCTCTTGAACACCTGGTGCATCAGCAAACATGTACATACCTATGAAAAGGAAATCTTTTAGATACTTTCCAGTCAGGTTTCAGACCTGGTCACAGTACCACTACTGTTTTAATTAATGCTATGGATAATATACGTCGTGTTATTGATAAGCGGGTACTAACGATTTTAACGCTGCTTGACCTCAGTAAAGCTTTTGATTCGGCAGACCATGCCCTATTACTAAGTAAAATTTCAGTTCTCTACAACTTCTCTCATAGAGTTTGGCTTGGTTCGAATCCCATCTTAACGTTCTTTGCCGATGTGTCGTCCTTGATAGTGAATTGTCCTGCTGGCTCCTTGTAAAAGCGGGAGTTCCTCGGGGTTCGATTCTTGGTCCACTTTTATTTGCAATTTTTATTAATGACTTACTTAAATGCCTCATTACTTGCCAATATCACATGTACACAGATGATGTTTAGATGTTCAGATTTATCTTCATACTAAAGCAACTGATATTAATCAGTCGATTAGTTTTGTATATTATGATATTGCTTCTATTTTGAGATGGGTAAGTGCCAATAAACTCATGTTGAATATTGACAAAACACAGGCCATAATAATCGACTCTGCTCTCATGATATCCAAAGTAACTTCTTTTAAACGTAATAACTTGACACTTGGAGGAATACATATTCAGTTCTCTTAGGTTGTGAGAAACCTGGGAGTTATGATAAATTCAACTTTAACCTGGAAGGATCAGGTAATGCAAATTAGCAAGAAAATAGAGATCTCCGTGCATTGCTTATGATGCTTATAAATTTTTTCTCCCCCCCCCCCCCCTTCCCAGCATTAAAACCATCCTTATTCAATTCTTAATTATGCCGCACTTTGATTACTGCGATGTTTTGTTTCCTGATTTGACTGATAAATTAGCAAAACGACTTCAGAATCTCCAGAACTCCTGTGTAAGATTAATTTTTGACGTGAAAATGTCTAATAAATCGATGTGTCCCGTTACGCTCATTGTACGCTTGCGCCGCATCTCTCTTCCACTCGATTGGAACAACCATCGATTTGACTTTTCAATCATGTTTTCGTCGTTTGAATTATTAATATTATGTAATTTAACGATCGTCCACCGATTTTCAGCACAATCGGTACGGTTATTTAAAAGTAATATTGAATTTTCAAATACGTTTTTGTACGAATAATGGTGTTTTACAGTTACACATAATAATTCAAATTACTCCCGGGATCTTTTGCACAAGGTTTAAAAAATATTGTAACACATTATAAATAAGTTTGGTGTATTTGGGATGCGTATTTTTTTATAAAATCGTATTATAAAAAAGAAATTAAATTATTCCCCTACGGTGCTGTCATCTACGGTGACGGACGCGAACCGAACGAATCGCGCTATTTATCCTCTTTTGTACGAACAATGGTGTTTTACAGTTACACATAATAATTCAAACTAAACCCGGGATACTTTGCACAATGATTTAAAAAATATTGTGATACATCATAAATACGTTTGGTGTATTTGGGACGCGTCTTTGTTATAAACTCGTATTATAAAAACGAAATAATATGATTCCCCTACGGTGCTGTCATCTACGGTGACGGACGCGAACCGAACTAATCATGCTATCTACCCGCTTCCGCGGTAACCAGGCACTCGTTAATACATATTTTACTTTGTTTATCGCGAGGAGCGTTATTATTAATGAATTATAAATAAAATTTCGTGCCGGGGGCCACAATTGCATATCATTTTGAGCACTGGAAGACATAAAAACGTAAAATATTCTCGACGAATTTTAATCTCGGCCCCAGCGCTCCACGAGCGTCTGGGTTGGAGATTAAAGCCGAAATTCTTTCTTTAACTTACTAATACTTATTTTATTAACTGCTAGGGCATTTTTATTAAACTCTACGTTTAATTTCACGACGAACAAACTTCGTCGTTAAATGTGTAATTGCGAAAAAGCGTAAAACATTCTAGACGATCTTGAAGTTAAGTAGCAAACATGTATAAAAGTTATAGTTAAAATAATCTCTTCGGTAAAGTAATTTACATATTTGAATTAATGAGTGAAATAAAAGTAAATTTATCAATTAAATTGTAGATTTCATTTCAATCCTTCTTTGTATCCATACCAAATAGTGATAATTCAATAAAAATGATTCAATTTTATTCATAAAAGTATGCAATCATTTCATCAATGTTTTGTTATGACGTTGTCACGTTAAACTATCGTCCGTAAACCGACTTTACTAACAACCAATTTTTTTAACCTAAAATCACGAGACCATATAACTCAGTACTATAAGCAGTTGAAATAGTTTAGACTCACACAGGGGCGTGATATGCACATGCTGATTCTTGCTTACAATACACTGCGGCTGGGATACCCTCAATATCTGTCGGCCAATTTAAATTATCTCCACAGCTACCATAACCGTGAGACACGATCCCGTACATTCAACCAAATGTTTATCAGGATCTTAAATTTTTGTCGTTCAATTCTCTAAAGTTTGTTTTCGATCTGTATCAAGCCTTCATTATAAACATCAAAATCTTGACCTTGTTGTTGGGCTATGTGTCTGATATCTTGACACAAATCGTCTTTAAAAGTGTCCCATAAGTTGAGAGGTTCCGGGGGGAAACAAAATTATAATATCACCACAAACAATTCTCTCAGCTTTAACGGACATTGAGAAATCGAAGCTTCTCTCAAAGTTATTTCCCATTGGTTATCATTTTCCAGCAAACATCTATCTTGGCAAGCGGCTTTGTAAGTTTCTTTAACAATTCCATCAACTGTTTTTAAGTCCTGAAACGATGTTGGGCCACGTACATGATGAAGTAGTATCCTGAGATAAAAACATTCTGACTGGGAAGGATGAATGCTGTACACTCTTCCCAATGCCGCATCTTTTTTTATGCCGGGGTGTCCAACTACGTCTTGGCCACGTTTCCTTCTAGAAAATTTATTGTTATCCCATGTATAGTAATGAGGGACTTCGTGATAGAGTAGTGTTTTAGCAAATCCGTCACTACTGCACAGGTCAAAAAACGCAGTGAGTGTCGTTTTTGGTGGATTTTACACTATATTTTGCATGTTTTCAATGCGGCAGTCCTCTTTTTTTGCCACTCTACAGTAAGCATATAACATTTGACCGGCCCAAAAATCGCGTCTTTTGTGATTATTTTTATGAGGTTTTTTTTTTTTTTTTTTTTCATTTTTAAGTGAAACACTTGAGCGATGATGTCATACCGTTCGAAAGATCGCTGACCGGGAAAAAGTTCATAGCATCTTGCGTCTTTTCGTGGAGATACCTCGGAGACCCAGTAAATGATGACGGTAAGATAACATGCTGACCTATATTGGCAGCATTTACGCTTGCGTCTTGGTTCAAAGCATCCCTCAAATGAATATAGTCATCTGCTCTAAGCTTTTGTTGGTTTCGGCAAATAAAATTTAACCTTTCTGAAATCATCTTCGCCATCATATCCACACAATACTGATTAAACAAATCTTTGTAATAATGCAGTGTGCTAAAACAGTTGGTCCTAATCATTAAACGATAGGCATAATATTGAATACATAACACCGTCTTATTTCGTAAGGCATTCTGCTGAGGAATAGTCACATAATATATGTCGTCTCCTGATTCAAATATTAGTGGATATTGTAACGGATCGTAGGTGCGGTGCAATTCCGACACTCGTTTTAGTTGTCCGTCTCTACCATGCAGTACAATATCCCTGGGTCCTTTGTCTTCGTCGACCAATAGAACGGCCACATCATTTATGGAAGGAGCGTTATATCTGCCCTGGTATTCTGCCAGAGGTGTGCGATCAGAGTGAATGATTAATTTTAAACTTTCAGGGATGTTAAATTCGATACTATGTTTATAACTTCGTATGTACATGTTGTGGCTATTTAATACGGTCTGCAATTCGTTAATCAAATCTATTTTTAGCATAGGGGCCATGTTTTATCGCAATGATAGTTGGTCAGCTTCTGAAATAAAATATATTTGCAGAAATGGAGGGCTTTGTCCTGCTGGTGGTAAGTGGCTACCTATAAGATGATAGACTTGCCCTTCTACCTTAAAGGTGGGCATAAAATTTCCCTCTCTAATTTCTTTCGCCCCAAACGAAGTCATCTGAAAAAGGCTATTGTATCTACGTGCATTATTTAAAAAAATGCGCGGAATATGTGTGATTATTAGTCAAAAGCTTTTTATTGGTTCTGGTGGCTCTTTAATATTAGAAAGAATAACTTTCCCAGACGCGCAGCACATACCGCTCGCTTAATCATTCCATTTTTTAGCAAAACATTTAGGACAAACCTTATTCATTGCTCCGATTTGGATGCTGTTCTGAGAGCATAATCAATATGTGGATCGTAACTGAATGCTGATATATTAGTTGGCAGTTCTACCACTATATTTAAGTGCGTAGATATTAAGATACTAAATAAAGTAATATAATATATTAGGCTAAGAGAGAAAAATTAAAAATAATAAAAACAAAAAAAAATAAAATAAAATACCAAAAATATAATAGTTTAATTCATATTAAGTTATTAGCTTTAAAATATCTTAAATAATGTAGCCTACGCTCCGCACTAGCAGAGCGTACACATAGTGAAATATGTTCTGTTTGTATATGTTTAGTAAGTAAGGTGTTCTAATTTTCTTCTTTTAGTTTAGGTGCTACTGGAGGCGGAGTGGGTGGCCCGGTGTGGCCAGCCACCACCAGGGGCGCTCGCGTCCCTGGTCAGAAGATCCAGAACTGCAGAACAACAAACAATGCGGACATTTAAGTCCAAGCGCCCAAACCCCGCATGGTAGACTCTTTCTGCTCTGACCAACTCTTCTTCCTGAACCATCCTTCTTTCTCCCGTATTGAACCTGCCTGAAATTAATGCATGAAATTTGGCATCCCGCATGAAAGTGCCCAGGGTTTTCCCTGTGTCTATGCAGGTTTTACCTGGGCCCAACTTATCAAGTAGTTTAGTCTAGAGTTAAGAGTGAGGGGAATTAGTCATGGCGCCAATCGCTGCCATGGCTGGCCAATCCCCTCCTAGCACACGATGCATGCGACCCTCTCCCTGCATGGCTAATCCCAGCATGACTAAGGCGTATAGGCTTCGGCCTGAGACGCACTTAGGTCCCTCCCTAACCCGGACCCCTCCCAAACACACTTAGTTTTAGTTAGGTTAGGAAAAAAAAAATATATTACGCATTCTAGTTGTTAACGATTGTTGTCTTTCTCACTGTGCAATAAGTCGCTGCGAGCGTTCGGCACTCGATTGTCGTTCGTATAGTTGGAACGATCTGGCATTTTGTGCTGTAAGACGAAGCGAACGTTCGGTGCTAGATTCCCTCGCGCGTGCTTGTGACATTCTGTCACTATTTTGAGCAAGGCGTTGCGAACGTTCGGCGCTAGATTCCCTTGTACGTGCTTGTGACATTCTGTCACTATTTTGAACAAGGTGTTGCGAACGTTTGGCGCTAGATTCTGTGGCCCGCGATTGCGAAGCATACGCTCTCTGATTTGCGAGACGATCTGAATTTTCAGAAGATGATTCTCCAATACGTCGTATTTTTGCCAATCTCGTTTGGGAGCAACTTTTAGATAGTTGAGACTTTTTTTTCCTAGGCATTACGTTGAATTTTTTTAATCAGATAAAATAAGAATATAACTTTTGATAAATACTTACTATTGAAAAAGTGAGAGAATACTATAAAAAATAAACAATAAAGCGTGAATAAACTTTTTATAATTAGTTCTGAGAAAAACATTTTAACTTGGAAAAAAATTTGCAATTTAAATAGTCAAAAAATGTTCAATGTCGGTTTCGTCCTCTGCGTAGCGAGCCGACCGCGCGGCTACCTATTTCATTCATGTGCCCGCCCCTCTCCCGCACCCCTGCGATGCCAGGCTAGCCGCGCCTTTTCTGTATCTGTGACTTTTTAAATTCGTAATATATTTTGAATGGAATACACGATTTGAATAATTCAAAAAGTAATCTACAGGTATTGAAACAATTTTGAATACAAAATAATTTATTTGGATAAGGATTAATAAATAGGTATGAATAACATGCACAACGCGACAGCATTTATTTTTTCTATTTCTATGATTTATTAATTTCGCATTGATTGGAATAGCCGATTTGAACAATTCAAAAAGTAATTTACAGGAATTGAAACAGTCTTGAAAACAATATGATTTATTTGGATAAGGAACACAACACTGTTAAAAGACTAACCCGTGCTTGTTATGGTCTTAGGGTGATTCGAATGTTATTGTCTAAAGACTATGTAAGATCTGCATATTTTGCAAATTTTCATTCCATTATGAGTTACGGCATGGAACTTTGGGGACACACAGCAGAAGGAAACAGAATATTTAATCTTCAGAAAAAAGCAATTCGACTAATTTCATTTTCGAAACCATCATCATCCTGTAGACACCTATTTCAAGATCTCAAAATTATACCTTTTTACTGTCAATATTTTATCCAGCTAATGATTTTAATGAAAGATAACATACATCTACACAAAACAAATAGTGACATACACCCGTATCAAACAAGAACTACACTCAACCTCAGAATACCATCTCACTCCACCAGCCAATATGCCAAAAACTGTAATTATGTGGGAATCTGCTTATATAATAGTCTACCTCGGCATGTTAAAAATATTAATAATAAAAAATTGTTTGCAATAGAGTTAAAAAAATAGCTGAAAAACAGTTTTTTTATCCTTTCAAAGATGTAGAAGACTTTATAAAAATAAAAAATAATAGCAAAGATTTTATAGGGTAAATTCAATCCCACTTGTAATTTATGTTAACTTATAAGTAAAATGTAATTGTATATTTTTTTTTTTATGTGAAATTGTATATTTTTGTGTTTTTGTTTTTTGTGAAATTATATATTTTGTGCTTTTGTTTTTTGTGAAATTGTATATTTTGTTGTTTTTTTTTGTGAAACTTTATATGTATATATATATATATATTCCTGTATGTACTTGACATGTATCATACCCCAGAAATGGGGTCAAAGGATATGAAAATAAAAAAATAAAATAAATAAATAAACAGAAGTATGAATAACATGGTCTAATTTTGGTCGGTATTTCTATCAACTTTTAAAATGTAAAAAGTGGTTATTGTGACATAACTATAATAGTTGGACATATAGTATCGCAAAGTTTTTTGTAGTTATTGATATGTTCTTTAATATTGTATAGGACATACTTTTGTTCTATCATCAATAGTTTCCGCAGCGCATGCGACATAAGATGTTTTATGGCATTTTTTTACACATTGGATTACGTTACTAAAGTTTTTGTAAAGATTCCTTCCTTATCTTTTCTAGCAATAAATATAGCCTATGTTACTCAGGGTGAATGTAGCTTTCTAATAGTGAAAATTTTTTTAGAAGTCGGCACAGTAGTTTTTGAGTTTATTCATTACAAACCTACACACACAAAAAAATACAAATCTTTCCTGTTTATAATATTAGTGTAGATATGTAATGATGATGTAGAGAAATGTAAATGTTTAATGTGGTTAAGTGTAAGAAAAGGCGTATGCCCTTAACTTTGCCACCAACAAAGTCGATAAATAAAATAAATAAATAGCAGCTCCTTGCAGTGCTCCACAAACATGAATCCTACAAACTTGTTTTTGTTGTATCATTTAAGGTAACAAATAAAAAAATTTCACAACACCTATTATATATGTGGTAGTATAGAAGTAATATATATATATATACTATGCAAAATAAGCAAGATGAAACAACACAAATTTCGAAATAATGTTTTTACCGAATTTCTGGAATATAATAAAAATTATATAAACTGCAGAAACTTAAAAGACCATACATAAAAGTCATTTAAATTTAGTTTCTGCATATTGATTAATCTTTTTAATTGTATATATCTAGGAGTCTACAGTAATCGATTTGATAGCTAGAGCATTCGGAGTGTCGCAATGTGTACTGCTCTGGGATCCATGGCAAGTCGTTTGGGTAGGAGCATTTTAATCACAGGTAACAAAGATATAAATAATCAGGTCAAATTCGCTAGTAAAAAGCTTTAATTAACTAATGTAATTAAATAGATGCAAAAGTTTATTTTATTTTATAATATTACCTCATAATAAAAATATTTACTTATAATAAATACAAACCTTAATTGGCGCTCTGAAAACTATTAGTGTTTGTTTCTAATAGAAAAAGTAGCCTGGATAAAATATAAATAGAATACTTTTTAAAGTGATAGAATAAGTCAAGAAATATAATATACTTATTTGTTGATTAGTATTGGTATTAATAATAATTTAGGTAGCTAATTTTTCTAAATCAGTTTTTTTGTCTTCACAGTGGTTATTTTTTTCTTAAAAATTTACATGCTAAAAACATGATCTCATATGATATCCTGCCTCATCTGCACTGTGACGTCATATGTCCGGTCCCTAGAGTTATGACTTTAAAGCTCATTAGTAATTCCACTTTCCCATTCCAAATTACAAGTAAAATCTCAAATCGTTATTGATGAGAAGGAAAGCCTACCCAATTTGTTTTAGGTAGTTATAAACATAATTTTTAAACTTGGTATTTTTGGGTTTTCCTGTTGACAAGTTCCAAAAAATAATTTTATTGCAATTTTATGGAGCCATTTCACAGGGGAAAAGCAATAAAATTATTTTCTTATTTGCGTTAATTTAACTCAAATGTGTTAAATCAAATAAACGTAACATATCTGCAGCAATCCCTAAACAAAATCTTCGGAACTTTGAAACTTGGCCATCAAGGTCGCGTGCAACGCACGTCGCGCCGGCTTGTTGCGATTCGAGCACCGCCGCAGGACGGCACACACGCCGACACTTAGGCTATTCTAGCTATTCAACTAATTGTGCTAGACTCTTTATAGTTAAATTTCCTTAAAGCTTAATGAATAAGCAAGAACTTTTATACAGATGATTTTGACGTTGTTCCCTTGTTCTGTATGTAAATCATAATTTTATTTAAATGACTGGTTTAAAAAATCATTAACGTTCTCTATTTTAGTTTCATCTTTAGTATTCAACATTGAAGTATTTGTTCACGTGGGTGTTTCGAATAGCGTTTCTAGATTATTGTGATGCCTATATGGAGAGTACGTTAAAAACTGTGTAAATGGAAAGCATATTGACGGACTGCTGTAAGTCGCTGTCATCTAGGAATTAACTGCACGTTTTTGGTGATACACACTAGGTCTAGAGCGGTCAACTTTCGGTATGTTATTAAGCACAAGCTGAAGTACCCGGCGTTATGAAAACTTCATTCTCACATGATTGTGTAATATAAGGATCATCATTTCCGAGTTTCAAGTCTGTGGGATATAGGGGAACCTGGCCTAAAATGACATACTACTTATTAAATGCCATATAATTAAAAATATATATTTCTTAGATGAATGCTGGCTGTGTTCTAAGACAGACAAACATATCACACATCACTTCTACTCATTAAACTATTTAATTTAACTCGCATCATAAAATTAAAGTCACATGAAGAAAAAGTACCATATGTCATTTTACCCTAGTATGTGTGGCTAAAATGACACACTAGTTTAAGGCTTGCATTGCTTTGCAGTTTTGGAAAGAGTAGCACATTCGTTATGAGCCCACATATTACACGTTGAACACTTTAACCATGTTTCTCCTGGCTTCGAGCGGCTATACAAATCGTTACAATATAAGCATGGAGTATCTTCATCGTCGTTTTATCTATTACAATGTCAGAAACTTCTTGAGTGACTTGAAAAGAAATATTCTTCTTGTCACGTATTGCAGAGCGTCGCATTTCAACTGCTTTCTTTTCTGCCAACTTATTCTTCATTTCGACTATGTTAGGGGTGCTTGTTAACACTTGAGTCCCTTCATGGTGTCTTCTCTTCGACTTGGATCGTGGTCCAGAGGGCACTGGGGAAATATCACTTGACGTTATAGATAGACCTGTCTGCAGTTTTCCTTGGTATTATTCGAACGAATTTGATGGAATAGCCAAGGGTTCTTCTCCATGAGTTTTTGAAGCATTGTCCATTGCTGGTACTTCTATAGGCCTTTGTGAAGCAGGATCAAGTGAATTTTCAAAAGACTTTTCTTTGACAAAATTTTGTTTCATTTATTCTTTCTGGCTCATCTGTAGTTGCAGCAGGGCCAAAAAGAAAATCTGGAATTAAATCAGGATCAATTGGCCAGATTCCTGTGTTTGCAAATCCTGAGAGCGCATTGTGGTTCGTTGCAGCTTTTCCATAAGCTTCAGCAAACAAACGAGCTACCTGATATTGGGAAACCACCCTTCCTGGATGGCACTTCAACCACTTTGCAACTGCTTGATCATAATATGTTTTCAGAGGACCATAGAAAGAAACATCTAGAGGTTGAAGACGGTGGGTGCAATGAGGAGGAAAGCAAAGCATAACTATTCCATGATCCTTTGCAAATTGTAAAACTTCAATGTTATTATGGCTTGAATGTCCGTCTACCAAAAGTAGAACTTTGTTTTCAAGGCTGGGATTTGTAAAAGCTTTAAAGTGTTGCATCCACTTAAGAAATAATTCACCAGTCATCCAACCTGATTCCTGAGCTATTCCCATAGTGCCTGTGGGTGCACCATCAAGCAGTTCTTATTTCCAATTCTTCCGAGCAAATATCAAAGCTGGAGGAATGTAATTGCCAGCGGAACACATACAAACTACACATGTTAAATAGTGCATTTTTATATTAACCATAGTTTCATTAATAACGTTTCAATCACTGCAGAATGATCGTATAAATAAGTTCAAAGTAGAAAAAGCTTATATACATATATATATGGACACCCACACTAAAAATTACTTTATCAGGCAAGCAGGTGTGGCAACATCGCTAGCATTTACAATAATGGTGCACAAGTTGGACTGCCCTACGTTCAAAAACTAGTGTAGGTATCTAGTTGCTATAATTATGCTTGGAGTTATAAATATTCTTGTCAGTGTGCTTTGGCATGTATTTCTGTAATAATATTTTTTTTTTGTGCTGTGACATAAACAAATAAAATTTGTTTCTTGTTTTAGAGGCTAAATAATTAATTGGTGAAAAATTAATTATGCCATTAATGTGAAAGTTTTTTAAGCGAGTGAATTATTTTTAAAAGTTTAACCTAGCGTCAAATGACATACATACTGTGTGTAAAATGACATACTGTGTCATTTTGCCCTGCGTGCTGATATGTCATTTTACCCACATTGCTGCACTGCCACAAAGTTAATTTTTCGGGAACAAAGCAGCCATTTTAAACTAAGTATGAAACCACACAAAGAAAGTGCACATTTCACAGAGCATCATGGAACATAATTTTTCTTATGACTAAATATTATTGAACATTCATTTGGAATGAAAAAAGGACACAAAAATATTTCTGGACTTACTTTTAAATGATACACATCTCACTGAAAAACTATGCAGCACAGCTAACCACAATTATTGTAGCACAACTGATACAAACTTTGTAGAAATAACACGCCCTTAGAAAAACTGTCAGCCATTTTGTTTTCATGAAACAGCCACTGTGTCACGTAACGCCCCTCGTGCCTCAAAATTAAATTATTTTAAATTAATTAAAAAGAGCCTTGGAAACTTGCTGGGTAAGAAAAATAAGAAAAATAAAGTTATTGACCAGAGGTGGCACGAGGTGGAGAACAAGACAATTTGGAACTCCCTGACACAAGCAACTTGGGAGCTGGTGGACCGTTTAAGGGAAGAAGGTATATCATAAATAAGTTAACACTACACAAGTAGCTTGGTCTATAGGTTCCCTGTTTTATTTAAAAATGTTAATAATGTATTCTGTTTTCCATTTGATTTGGCATTTATAAGTTTCCCAATTAATGATATTAACAATATACTTAAGTTTTGCGAGAACGGGCCGGCCCTATATTAGTATAACAACACATACTCAACTTTAACAACAAACAATTACATAAACAAAAATTTATAAGTATCACACCAAAATTTGATTTGTCCAATTATTACATCGATGATTAGTTTTATTGATTCTACATATTCTTGAGGAAAGCACTGTTCGCTGGTAGGCTATTCATTCGATTAATGTAGTTTGTAGCTAGAAAGTGGGGGGGGGGGGGGGGGATGTTGATTTTACATTACCACCCGGGTCTTCAAAAGATAACGTCGGGTCGCGGAAACATCTCTTCTAACGTGACCCGCAGTGGAGGTGCAGGACCACGAGCTGGGAGCAATTTGTCTCGCCAGCACTTAGACCCTGTCTGAAACCCAAATCAAATTCAAAACGAATTAGACTTGCTTCCAGACAGTCCTACACCGTCGGCGCAAAAGGCCAACCAACGGGAATGTGGGGGAAAAGGCCGGATTACTCACCAAACAGGGTGTAGAGTTCGGAGCTCACTAGGTGTCTCGCGCCGACATCAGGATGCCGCGGACCGAGAAGACGCGGATGCGCGAACGAAGCCGAAAATTTAGGAAAAAAAATATAAAAAAAACACTAAAACTTAAAAATTAGAGACATGACTTGAACTTATTACTACTACTGACCGACTACTGAAACAAATGGGATCACATCCCATAGATCAACTGACTACATCTCTTCTGCACCCGAAATCGCAATTCCCGCGAAAAACCTCCTAGCGCAGAGGACGTCGAGAAGACATGGTCAGTAGCCGCGATCAAAGGACTGAGTGCCACAATGACGGAAAAAGCTTCTAATTAAAACAGGCGCTAAAGCCCTAGAGAGGAGGGGGGAAGGTTCGGTTCTAAGCCGAAAATTTCCGAAGGAGTGCGAGGCGGGCGTGACAAGAACACGACATGCGCGCTCTCTACCGGACCGAAACGAAGGCAACGAACAATCGACTTCTACAGGCCGCGAGAAGAAAGCATAGTGCCTTATGGCACCGCGACGCTGCTTTCTAGCCGCGTAAGGGGGAACTACTTGAGGCGGTGAGCTGACTTGCCACCAGGTGTCATGAGGGTGAGCTCTGCACGCTGACGACCAGGCCCGCGGTTACTTTTTCCTCCGCTAGATGTCGGGGATGTGTCTGTCGGACCAGGGAGAAGGATTTTGCATTAGGTCATCGTCCCGTCCGGTCACTGCTCCTAGCTTGATTTCTCAGAACTAAAGTGTTGTGGAGAGGGAGAAGGGGGGGGGGGATACAGAAAACGCCACTCCGCTGGGAACACAGCTCCACTGGATCCCCATTCGTGACGAGACATGCTATTCTCAGCAGGTCTCTACAAGGTAGCAGCTTGCAGCCCAGGAGCTGCTCTATGCAGTTTTGGTCATGCAGGGAATTAAAATTACAAACTCGGGACGTGACTGCAGGCGAGAGAAATTTCAACCGGGCTGACCATGTCCACATTAGACAGCAAAATATCAGATTGGCCCCCTGGGAAGGGGCTTCGGTCCACTTGCACAAAGTTTAAATCAGTGGTGTACACCGGCCTAACAAAAGTTAATCACCCCCATTAACAACCAGATAAATTTAAAAAATAAGAAACCCCAAAAAAATTTTAAATTATAGAAAAAAATTAAAAAAGGTGACGAAATGCCTAATTTCTGGCACAGTCATTTTATCCTAGTATGTCATTATAGGCCAGGTTCCCCTATACTTGATAAACATAAAATTTAAATCTATTAACACCACCGTAATATGTTATAGAAATTTGTGAAACTTTCAACACTCACACATTTTCTCGTGGTAGGCGTGATTCATCGGTTTCGTCAGATAATAGTTATTTTAAGGAATCCACTGGCTCTTCCAACGTGGGAATGGCTACCTTGCCCCCAGACCGATACACTGCGATGCTACCAAATACCTACGGGTAAATTTTTTTATCCCACGAACCTTTTTATAGCTCTAACATTTTTTATTTCTCTCTGGACCCAATAATGAAGTCCACACAGACGAAGTCGCGGACAGAAGCTGGTATCTTAATAATTTTAAAATTATTATTATTTTTTAGTTTGTTTTGTTGTTAAAGCATGTTTTTTTTTAGTTTTTTAAATTATAATTTAGTTCTGTAACTAAATATATAAAATAAAAAACTGGAAAGGATACGTAACAAAAATATTTAAACAAAACAAACTTTTCCTTAAAGGTTAAAAAAAGAATGAAAAGAATTATGAAGAAATATGAAAAGTGAAAAAGTAGAATAAGAAGTAAAATAACTAATCTTAAAAATAATAAAAGACAAACTATCGCGTATCATCAGGATAAAACAAAAAAAAACTAATTTTACCGGTTAAACATACACTATCCGTAGAATAAGGTACCTATATATTGTCCTTTATCGATATGAAAATAAAAAATTATAGATGTCGATAGGATGCTGTTTTTTAGAGTATTTTTTCAAATTTTTTTATCTAATTAAAATATTACAATATAATGCTTCTAATTTTTAGTTATACTAAAAAATTTGAACATAAATTATATTTTATATAACTGAAACACGCTTTAACAGCAAACCAAACTGAAAACTCGTAACTGATATTGTAAATAAGTGTGAGGTACTGTTTACTTTAATTTACACTAACTCTATTTTTACAAGTAGTTACCAATGAAATATGCACAACAATTTATATCAAGCACAATTTATATCGCTAAGCGGACGAGTCTCGTCAAGAAGTAGCCTATAGGAAGTTGCCAGATCTATGGCGGCCATAGAGAAATGACACAAACCCACCGATAAATCAACCAGATGGCTAGTTTTGTTTTCTTTTATAGTGTTTATATATATTTTATATACGCATTTATAATATTAGTTAGAGCAAATTATAAAATGGTAAATAAAAAACTAACAGGACCATATACTGTTGTGTTGGTGTACTAAGATGTGATGGTCTTGCAACTGAATGTAAACAATCGAAAACGTCTCTGAGCGTTATTAAAAATCAACTTATATTTAAAAAAAATTAAGAGAACCGATTTTGATGTAATGAAGTTTATGTGTTGCCCCAGATTACCCTCAAATTAACTTCGAAACCCACATTGATGATAAAATACAAAATGGGTAATGACAATTGTAAAGTACAAAATGGGTAGTTACAATTGAACCACACCTGTCGACGACAAACGGTCAATAAATAGCTTTAAGTATTCTTACTCTCTACCTAGTTCCTTATAAAGCGATAATTCAAAACAGAGCCATCTACTGGTGTATTGGTGTACTACGATGCAGAGCTTTAATTTTTCTTACTCTCTACTCAGTTCCTTGCAATAGCAAAACGTAATGGCTTCACGGCTATTGCTCGGCGGACATAGAGGAATGACACTAACAGTTTGTATATCTATGACACACATGACATAAAATTAAGATATATTTTTTTCACCCACTTCAAAATTATTTTTTGAGACAAAAATAGCCTGTGTCCTTCTCAGGATATAATCTATCTCCTTGCCAAATTTCATTACGATTCGTTAAGCCGTTTAGCCTGGAAAAGGTAACAAACAAACAAACAAACAGGCAGAGTTACTTTTGCATTTATATTATTAGTAAGGATAGTTGACTCTACCACTCTGCGAAAATTCAGCTTTGGAAAAATTTTCGACAGGTTCGTGTCTCGTCTGGTCTTCGTTTCCTGGACTACTAGCTCACCGGGTGTTGCCGAGCTCGTCTGACGTTACTAATGTACCGTTATTTGCGCGTGGCACATCTCATGGAAGGAACGAACATAGACAGTCTAAAAGACTACCGCTGTGCCCAAGGGGCAAGGCCATTCAAAAACAAGTCTTCCACCCTGCGCGCCGGGTAAGCTGTCCCCTATAGTACCACAACAGTCCCTTCTGGGTAGGTTTTTTTTTTTTTTTTTTTTTTTTTTTCCCCATCCTCAGACTGCCCTTCAAGAGAGCTAGAGAGCCAACACCTGCACGGGAAACAAAGGTTTCAACTTGTGAAAAATTTGTCAATGCTGAATTTTTGCACAGTTATAGAGTCAACTGTGCTAAATAACCAATTTACTTCTGCAGATCTTGTACGTATCACCGAAAACATGCAGCTAGGTCCTACATGACAGCGACTTACAGCAGTCCATCAAAATGCTTTCCATAAATGCATTTTTTTAACGTACGTAGATACTCCATAAATGCATCGCAGTAATCTAGAAACAGTATTACACACATTATTATTATTCAAAAATTCCCATAAAAATTGGAGACGAAGGTCTGATAATGTAGCCGGTAGGTGGATAGTGTAACTCTTCAACTTTTTTTTTATTTCTTGGAACATGATATTAATATTTGGCATTCCGCGTGTTTAAATGCATAAAAAATCAATGCATTTGTTATTCCAATTTTTGTGAGTAACACCAAGTTACATACGAGTTAATTACATATTAGGTAGAAGAAAATTAGTAAAATCATTCTTAAATGCGCAGAGAATAAATATATTTTTTAAAAGGTTTGTAAATAATATTTTAACCTCCGACACAAATATAGGAGTGTTAGAAGTTTGAAGCATGTCTGAGTTGGCATAAGGCATGATGTGAGGACTTGCGCGTGATTTCTCACCGGGCTTCCGAGGACCAGATGTGGATCCGGACCTTACCCAGGTCCTCGGATTGAAAAAACCTTATTTTCTCGTATATCCTGTCCTTTAATGCCTTCTTGCAAATTTTCAACGAAATCTGGCCGAGTCCTCGGTTACACCGTAGAGCGACAAATTCATAGTTCAGCGTTTTACCGGTAGGAAGTATTGTAGTCGAAATTATTAATACACCGAGTGTCCGTTTATACGCTAGAAGACACAATTCGAGGACCTGGTTACACACTTCTCTGAACACACAGTTTGCCTACAGCCGCTGTAACCGAGGACGTAAATATTTCTGCATACCTTCAGCTTCTAAAACACTTTAGTATTAATCCTGCAAACCTACGACCTTGAATTTTTTAACTGTAAGCGAGGACTTGTTTGTTTGATGTGGTACCATGATATTAATACATCCATATGAACTGCGGAAATGGAATGTCCGATTATTTTTGTCTTCTTATAGGAATATAATTACGAGTATTAAAGCCCACAGAACATATTTGCTGTGCGTTAAATAAGCCCTTCTTTGTGATTTTTTTTTTCTTCAAATTGTTTCTAATTACTTATATTTTGGTGTGAAAATTTCCAATTTTTCGACTGTTCCTGAGATTAAATCCGTAAAATCGATGTTACGTAAAATGCGGGGTTCGCTAATCGGGGTTCTAGTGCAATTAGAACTGCGCAAACCTGCGAAACCTTTGCCGCACGCCACACGCTGTTACAAGTGTATTTTTTGACCAATAATCTGCTTGTATTTGTGTTCCAGATAGTGTGAGAGAAAGCTAATGTGAACTGGACAATTTGCATGATGCATCAGTCAGAAAATGTGTTGAAACAAACAACTCTGACCCAGTATTTTTCAAAAAAAGTAAACGTTACTTTTTTGTATAGTGTTTTTTTTATTATTGTGCTTATTTAATTAAATTCAGTTTACATAGTTCAGTTTACATAGTTTAGTTTACTATTCTTTTTATATATACATTTAAATATTTCCGGCTGTGTATATGTGAATAAACTCTTCCTAAATGGCTGGACAGATTTCGATGAAATTTTTTGCGTGTGTTTAAGTGGGTCTCTGGATGGTTTGGATTCACAATTGGACCCGGTAGGTAACGCTGTGATCGAGTTCCAGAAAGAAAACTCTTTATTTTCGGATTTTTTATACTTATTTCTTTATTTTTTGCATTTGAGAACCAAAATTTCACATCTCCACCACCACCCCATATTTCTTAACTACAAAATATGATAATATAAAGAATAATTGATCGTAAAAACTTCTGTAAAGTATTATACATAGTTTTCTTTCTGTCACTTGCGTCGTAGCTTGGCGTTGTTTAGACATTTAAATTTCTGTTCTCTTTGTTTCCATGTTCCATGTATCACAATTGCGTGCATATTGAGTGTATTATTCATGGACGAAACACATTAAAATTACATTTTAAATCATACATGAAGTGTACTTTAAAGCGGAACCTTACACATTTGCACAATGTATGTTTTTAAGTGAATATCTTACATGATATTCCAAGAATTTAAATTTTATACAATTGTGCATTTAATGACAATCAATCAAACATGCAACCTTTTATTTTCAGTGCTTATTTGTGTCGATGATTCTATAAAATTTACGGAGTGTTAAACAGCGCATCGAAAATAAACATTTGAGTTAGCTCAACAAATTATAACATCCAAAAAATTCAAATATAAGAACCTTATATTTATATGTTGTGTGTTTATTAAGCAACTGATCTGAGCCACTTCACCGCCTTGCGTTCGAATATGTGCCGGAAATAGGCTATTCGTCACATGCCCTAATTGTCATCGACAATATAGAAAAATAATACCAACACTGTAATGCATTTAAATACAAAGGTGAATCGGCCAGTCGTTGCTGCGCACCACCATTCATCACCAGAACCATCGATAACTTTATTGGCTGGAGCCACATCTCAATGAAAATTGTTTTCGCGTAAAATTCGTTAATTCAATTCTTGCTTCCAAATGACATCATTTAGAGCAACATAAATCGTTCAGAATGAGGATGGTCGTAATTTTGAATCGACATTTAATATTAAGGACTAAGTGTATCAAAAAATTGGTTATTTGTTCTCAATGCCTGATGGCCATCCAAAGGTTTCGCAAATCTACTTCAGGGCGATGAGGAGGAACAAATAAACACACGCTGCCAATACAACCACATCGAGCAGATGGACGAGCGAGAAATAGTGGCGAAATTGGAAATGTTGCGTGTTCAAGGGTTGGCAACCATCAGATTTGTTCGTTCCTCAGAGATATACTAAAAATATTGTTCATCAAATCGCATTAAGATACAAAAAACCTTATTCCTGTTAATATTATGACTAAACACAAATTTAAATTTTTTTGGTCATTAACAAAAAAAATAAATGCCATAAAAATTATTTGAGTTTTTCTATCTTGCTATTATTTAAGACAGATTTAAGTTTGTATTCAACTAGGGGCGTAGCCAGGGGGGGGGGGGGGGTTAAGGGGTTCCAACCCCCCCCCCCCCCCCCTAGCCAAAATTATTTTTTTCCTAACTGAAAGCAGGTTAGCTAAAAGCCTGGGTGTCTTACTGCTATCACCGGCCACTGCACTGGAGGGGAAGAGTAAGCGAGCTCTACCGATTCTTCTGTCCCTTCCCCTACCCCTGTCGCGAGCAGAAGCTATAAGGTTGTGACGCCGTGACGGGTCCCAAGCTTTCAAATATCTTACACCTACTGTATTTAACCAGCGCGGTAATTATAAGCAGGTGTTGACTGGGCTTCCAAAAGTGTAAGGATCGCTGTGTGTGTATAGAATTGAGACGATATGGTGTCATGTAACTCTTCAAGCTAAAGCTAATTGTTTCCAGGAATAGATCAGTTCTGCCGAAACCCAATCCTTTTGACGTGACAACGTCTAATAAATCGATGAACGCCGGCTGCACGCACGAAAGTGTCCCGTTACACTGTGTCCCGTTAAGCTCATTGTACGCTTGCGCCGCATCTATCTCTCTTCCACTCGATTGGAACAACCATCGATTTGACTTTTTCGAGGCACATTTAACTTGAAACACACTCATTCGTTTCCTACTTTTCCTATCATCGTTCTATCATTAACAGAATAACACAGATTGGAAGAAGTTAAATAGCAAATATGTATAAAAATAGTTAAAATAATCTCTTCGTTAAAGTAATAAACATATTTGAATTAATGAGTGCAAATAAAAGTACATTTATCAATTAAATTGTAGATTTCATTTCACTCCTTCTTTGTATCCATACAAAATAGTGATAATTCAATAAAAATGATTCAATTTTATTCATAAAAATATGCAATCATTTCATCAATGTTTTGTTATGACGTTGTCACGTTAATTTATCGTTCGTAAACCGACATTACAGACAACCAATTTTTTTATTCACTTTTATATATATATATACCTACACACATACATACACACAGTACTATTGCTTTGAGGCGCAGGTTGGTTACGGGAACAGAAGGATGGTTCTGGAAGAAGAGTTGGACAGAGTAGAAAAGCTCTACTAAGCAAAGGTGAGGAGCTTGGACTCTTTGGTCCGCATTTATTTTGGATGGCACTGATTTTTAGGGGGCGGTTTGCGCCGTTTCCCGCCATGCTGCCAGCCAGCACACATACTTAAACTTGAAATATCAGTAAGAATTGTAAATGTGTAGGAGATTATTCTTGGGCGCTTCGCCAATTAGGGTCTCGGGACCCCAAAAAGGGAAAAAAATCAGACCATAATTAGAGCCCCGCTGGGCCAAAGCACGACAGTATTTTTAGATGGCTGCGTCGGTGTTGGGAATTGTATGAGTCACTTAAAACTACGATTATACTTAATTAAACTTAATAGTATGAACTGCCAGCATAGAACTGCAAGGACTGTGATTTTGCGCTCCGCGTGCACGCGCGCGACTAGGCGGCCGGTGGGCAAGGAACGATTTCGGTCGCTTGTGTTTTTGTCACTCTACCATTCGGGTAATAAAACATGCGGGGAAGGTCGCAACAGTGTTGTTGGAAGGTTCGTCCGCAGGGGGTGGGGAAGGGACAAGCGAACCCGCTACTTCCGGGCAGCTGTCAAGGCAACTGACCGGCGGGTTAGATTTATTGCTCTAGGAGCAAAGAGGCTCTTGCCGTAAAATCACTGTAAATTAAGAACGACCAGTTAACAATATTGAGCACCATAAACTTACTTCCCAAATCTTTCTCCCATTTACGAAAGAACAGTTTTTCTGCTGCTTTTGTCCTTGTAGCAGCCTGACGTGACGCCATGTCAAAAGCAGGCCAGTGTGTAAAGAAATGTTTAAACTATAAGGTTTATTTTACCAATAGGCCATATCTGAAAAATTGCCGATGATTACGATAACCGATAACGGGCCATCATTAGTTAGTATTTGGTGGAAATTCTATCAGAGAGGTCCTTACCAAAGTAAAGTCTTTGATGGCGATGTATTTTATTTTGTTTGTCGACTTTGTTGGTGGCGAATTTTCGGCGATGCGTCTTTTCTTACACATTAAACAACACCTAACCACATAGATGGTTACCAATAATAGCTCGTATCCATTAGGGTTCGAATCTTGTCAAACTGTTATTTTCTTTATTAATTAATGATTTATATTAATTCCAATACTACAATCAAGCTGATGTACATGTATATTTTAATACTTAATCAATTCATATTGATTACTCAATTAGTAATGTTAAAATCTTGCTTCCATTTCTAAACGAACACATGAAAAAAAAACTTATGCTGTAAACAGAGAAACCCCAGGCTATATGAATTGCTTCCGCTTATATGATAAACAAAGGCTATTGCTTGAATGAGTTAAAATTAATTTCTCTACAGCGTTGAGAAAAACATTAAGTTCTGATAAAAACAGTCTTCACCTGGAAGGAGCAGATATTGCAAATTAGCATAATTACAGTTCTCCCTTTATGGAAATGCAGCCCGGATCACCTTATTGTGTGTCGACAATATAAATTACCTACACAGTTATCATAGTAATTTAACACGAGCCACGAGTAACTCTATGCTAGCAATCCCCGTGCATTCTTCCAAATGTTTATCAACATATTGCAGCGACGAGAATCAGGCTCTGGTCCAGACTTCAATGCATTCGGAAAACTTAGCTATTCGCCTTAAATATATATTGTATGTATTTGTCCCCGGAAATCATATCACAAGTGCCGTGCGAACATGAAATGAAATATGCAAAAAATGTATTATTATTTTGTGGGCTGCTTACAACGTGAATCTGTGTATGAATGTGCGTGTGATAACTAACTCTTATTAGCTTATTTAGGCAACGAGTGATTTCATACCCTTTGTTACATTTCAGTAGCTGTATGCACAACTATGATTTATTTTTTGATACATGTAAATTTGCTTCTTTAGTTAGATTTGTAGATTCATTGTCATCCATTCCATTTAAGACCGTATCCAAATTCAAGTGGGCAGTAGTGTAATTGGGTCCTCGCGTACAAAATTTGCCCATATGGAGTACTTGAATAATACGGAAGGGATTAATTTTAAGCCTCTACACTACTAGCCAGCTGCAAAGGAAATAAATTTCTATATTTTCAAAACTTAATTTTTTATGTTAGCACATATATGTGTGAAGATAGTAAAATTGTACACTCAATTGCAAACACATGAATGTATAAGAAACTTCTAAGTTTCTACAATCATTTCATAAATTACATTTTAGGCCATGCATAAAATAGTTTTCACTCAATAATATATATGATAAATTAATCATTAAGAACTTTATGCTTGTTGAAAAGAAAGATGCTAGTTATTAAACGTATATTATATTGCCTTAAATCTACAGTCAGATATCATCGTCTGGGAGCGTATGACTGCGACACATGGAATATCAATATAAATTAAGACCGTGTCAGTCATTCGGCGTACATTATTGTTGGTAAAAGTATATACAGAAGATCTCACGGCCTAGCTTAAAATTAAGGATGGTACAAATTGTAAAGAAAGCCTTGGGCTAGCGATAGAATAAAGAGGTTTGTGTGGAAAATACTTAATTTGTTCCATATAAAATAAAATTTAAAATAAAAATTTCGCTGCAGTGGTCCATGTTAAGATAGTGTTTATTTTTTGTAATTATATTTGAAAACCAAATATTTTCTGGTTTAATACTCAGTAGAACCTTCACTTTTGTATGCTTATTGAAAAACAATTTTTTTCTCGATTGAGAATGAAGAAAAAATTATTCAATTGAAGCACTTTTCGCGTCAGCTAATGCAGTAATTCGGCGCACTTTTTTGTTGGTAAAAGTATATACAGAAGATATCACGGCCCAACTCAAAATTGTGGATGGTACATATGGTAATGAAAGCCTTGCGCTAACGCTGGAATAATAAATAATGTGTGGACAATCCTTAGTTTGATCCATATGAAATAAAATTTATAATAAAAATCTGACTGCAGTGGTTAATATTAAGTTAGTTTTTTTTAAGTACTTATTTTTCAAACTTAAATATTTTCTGGTTAATTGCTGAGTAGAACCTTCGCTTTTGTATGCATAAAGTAAATAAATTTTATTCATGACTGACAATGAAGAAATAAAATTATTAAATCAAGCATATTTTGCACAGGCTACTTCAGTCATTCGGCGCACATTTTTGTTGGTAAAAGTATATACAGAAGATCTCACGGCCCAGCTTAAAATTGTGGATGGTACATATAGTAATGAAAGCCTTGCGCTAACGCTGGAATAATAAGTAATGTGTGGACAATCCTTAGTTTGATCCCTATGAAATAAAATTTATACTAAAAATCTGACTGCAGTAGTTAATGTTTAGTAAGTTTTCTTTTTAAGTACTTATTTTTCAAACTTAAATATTTTCTTGTTTATTGCTGAGTAGAACCTTCACTTTTGTATGCTTAATGTAAATAAATTTTTTTCTTGACTGACAATGAAGAAAAAAAATATTAAATTCAAACATATTTTGCTCAGGCTACTTCAGTCATTCGGCGCACATTTTTGTTGGTAATAGTATATACAGAAGATCTCACGGCCCAGCTTAAAAATATGGATGGTACAAATTGTAAAGAAAGCCTTGGGCAAGCGATAGAATAAAGAGGTATGTGTGGAAAATACTTAGTTTGTTCCATATAAATTAAAATTTAAAATAAAAATTTCGCTGCAGTGGTCCATGTTAGATAGTGTTTATTTTTTGTAATTATATTTGAAAACCAAATATTTTCTGGTTTAATACTCAGTAGAACCTTCACTTTTGTATGCTTATTGAAAAACAATTTTTTTCTCGATTGAGAATGAAGAAAAAATTATTCAATTGAAGCACTTTTCGCGTCAGCTAATGCAGTCATTCGGCGCACTTTTTTGTTGGTAATAGTATATACAGAAGATCTCACGGCCCAGCTTAAAATTATGGATGGTACAAATTGTAAAGAAAGCCTTGGGCAAGCGATAGAATAAAGAGGTATGTGTGGAAATTACTTAATTTGTTCCATATAAATTAAAATTTAAAATAAAAATTGCGCTGCAGTGGTCCATGTTAAGATAGTGATTATTTTTTGTAATTATATTTGAAAACCAAATATTTTCTGGTTTAATACTGAGTAGAACCTTCACTTTTGTATGCTTATTGAAAAACAATTTTTTTCTCGATTGAGAATGAAGAAAAAATTATTCAATTGAAGCACTTTTCGCGTCAGCTAATGCAGTCATTCGGCGCACTTTTTTGTTGGTAAAAGTATATACAGAAGATCTCACGGCCCAACTCAAAATTGTGGATGGTACATATGGTAATGAAAGCCTTGCGCTAACGCTGGAATAATAAGTAATGTGTGGACAATCCTTAGTTTGATCCCTATGAAATAAAATTTATAATACAAATTTGACTGCAGTGGTTAATGTTTAGTTAGTTTTTTTTAAGTACTTATTTTTCAAACTTAAATATTTTCTGGTTAATTGCTGAGTAGAACCTTCACTTTTGTATGCATAAGGTAAATATATTTTATTCATGACTGACAATGAAGAAAAAAAATTATTAAATTCAAGCATATTTTGCACAGGCTACTTCAGTCATTCGGCGCACATTTTTGTTGGTAATAGTATATACAGAAGATCTCACGGCCCAGCTTAAAATTATGGATGGTACAAATTGTAAAGAAAGCCTTGGGCTAGCGATAGAATAAAGATGTATGTGTGGAAAATACTTAGTTTGTTCCATATAAATTAAAATTTAAAATAAAAATTTCGCTGCAGTGGTCCATGTTAAGATAGTGATTATTTTTTGTAATTATATTTGAAAACCAAATATTTTCTGGTTTAATACTCAGTAGAACCTTCACTTTTGTATGCTTATTGAAAAACAATTTTTTTCTCGATTGAGAATGAAGAAAAAATTATTCAATTGAAGCACTTTTCGCGTCAGCTAATGCAGTCATTCGGCGCACTTTTTTGTTGGTAAAAGTATATACAGAAGATCTCACGGCCCAACTCAAAATTGTGGATGGTAAAAATTGTAAAGAAAGCCTTGCGCTAACACTGGAATAATAAGTAATGTGTGGACAATCCTTAGTTTGATCCCTATGAAATAAAATTTATAATAAAAATCTGACTGCAGTGGTTAATGTTTAGTTAGTTTTTTTTAAGTACTTATTTTTCAAACTTAAATATTTTCTGGTTAATTGCTGAGTAGAACCTTCACTTTTGTATGCTTAAGGTAAATAAATTTTATTCATGACTGACAATGAAGAAAAAAAATTATTAAATTCAAGCATATTTTGCACAGGCTACTTCAGTCATTCGGCGCAAATTTTTGTTGGTAAAAGTATATACAGAAGATCTCACGGCCCAGCTTAAAATTGTGGATGGTACATATGGTAATGAAAGCCTTGCGCTAACGCTGGAATAATAAGTAATGTGTGGACAATCCTTAGTTTGATCCCTATGAAATAAAATTAATACTAAAAATCTGACTGCAGTAGTTAATGTTTAGTTAGTTATCTTTTTAAGTACTTATTTTTCAAACTTAAATATTTTCTTGTTTATTGCTGAGTAGAACCTTCACTTTTGTATGCTTAATGTAAATAAATTTTTTTCTTGACCGACAATGAAGAAAAAAAATATTAAATTAAAGTATATTTTGCGCAGGCTACTTCAGTCATTCGGCGCACATTTTTGTTGGTAAAAGTATATACAGAAGACCTCACGGCCCAGCTTAAAATTATGGATGGTACAAATTGTAAAGTAAGCCTTGGTATAACATTGGAATCATATGTTATGTTCGGACAATCCTTAGTTTGATCCCTATGAATTAAATTTATCATAAAAATTTGAATTGCATTTGTCCATGTTTAGCTAGTGTTTTTTGATGAAATTATTTTTCAAACTTAAATATTTTCTGGTTAATTGCTGAGTAGAACTTTCAATTTTGTATACTTATTGTAAAACATTTCTTTCTCGATTGAGAATAAAGAAATAAATTATTTTATTCAAGCCCATTTCGCGCAGGCTACTTCAGTTATTCGGCACACTTTTTTGTTGGTAAAATTATATACAGAAAATCTCACGGCCCAGCTTAAAATTGTGGATGGTACAAATTGTAAATGATACCTTTAGCTAACATTAGAATCATGTGTTATGTTCGGACAATCCTTAGTTTGATCCCTATGAATTAAAATTTATATTAAAAATCTGACTGCAGTGGTTAATGTTTAGTTAGTATTTTTTTAAGAACTTATTTTTCAAACTTAAACATTTTCTGGTTTATTGCTGAGTAGAACTTTCAATTTTGTATACTTATTGTAAAACATTTCTTTCTCGATTGAGAATGAAGAAATAAATTATTTTATTCAAGCATATTTTGCGCAGGCTACTTCAGTCATTCGGCGCACATTTTTGTTGGTAAAAGTATATACAGAAGAACTATCGGCCAAGCTAAAAAATTGTGGATGTAACATATTGTAAAGAAAGCCTTGGGTTAAAGCTGTAATAATAAGTTATGTGAAGAATCCTTAGTTTGATCCCTATGAATTAAAATTTATAATAAAAATCTGGCTGCAGTGGGCCATGATTCATTATATTTTTTTTAGTACTTATTTTTCATACTTAAATATTTTCTGGTTTAATGCTGAGTAAAACATTCACTTTTGTATTCTTAATGTAAATAAATTTTTTTCTTGACTGACAATAAAGAAAAAAAATATTAAATTCAAGCATATTTTGCGCAGGCTACTTCAGTCATTCGGCGCACATTTTTGTTGGTAAAAGTATATACAGAAGATCTCACGGCCCAGCTTAAAATTAAGGATGGTACAAATTGTAAAGAAAGCCTTGGGCTAGCGATAGAATAAAGAGGTTTGTGTGGAAAATACTTAGTTTGTTCCATATAAAATAAAATTTAAAATAAAAATTTCGCTGCAGTGGTCCATGTTAAGATAGTGTTTATTTTTTGTAATTATATTTGAAAACCAAATATTTTCTGGTTTAATACTCAGTAGAACCTTCACTTTTGTATGCTTATTGAAAAACAATTTTTTTCTCGATTGAGAATGAAGAAAAAATTATTCAATTGAAGCACTTTTCGCGTCAGCTAATGCAGTAATTCGGCGCACTTTTTTGTTGGTAAAAGTATATACAGAAGATATCACGGCCCAACTCAAAATTGTGGATGGTACATATGGTAATGAAAGCCTTGCGCTAACGCTGGAATAATAAATAATGTGTGGACAATCCTTAGTTTGATCCATATGAAATAAAATTTATAATAAAAATCTGACTGCAGTGGTTAATATTAAGTTAGTTTTTTTTAAGTACTTATTTTTCAAACTTAAATATTTTCTGGTTAATTGCTGAGTAGAACCTTCGCTTTTGTATGCATAAAGTAAATAAATTTTATTCATGACTGACAATGAAGAAATAAAATTATTAAATCAAGCATATTTTGCACAGGCTACTTCAGTCATTCGGCGCACATTTTTGTTGGTAAAAGTATATACAGAAGATCTCACGGCCCAGCTTAAAATTGTGGATGGTACATATAGTAATGAAAGCCTTGCGCTAACGCTGGAATAATAAGTAATGTGTGGACAATCCTTAGTTTGATCCCTATGAAATAAAATTTATACTAAAAATCTGACTGCAGTAGTTAATGTTTAGTAAGTTTTCTTTTTAAGTACTTATTTTTCAAACTTAAATATTTTCTTGTTTATTGCTGAGTAGAACCTGCACTTTTGTATGCTTAATGTAAATAAATTTTTTTCTTGACTGACAATGAAGAAAAAAAATATTAAATTCAAACATATTTTGCTCAGGCTACTTCAGTCATTCGGCGCACATTTTTGTTGGTAATAGTATATACAGAAGATCTCACGGCCCAGCTTAAAAATATGGATGGTACAAATTGTAAAGAAAGCCTTGGGCAAGCGATAGAATAAAGAGGTATGTGTGGAAAATACTTAGTTTGTTCCATATAAATTAAAATTTAAAATAAAAATTTCGCTGCAGTGGTCCATGTTAGATAGTGTTTATTTTTTGTAATTATATTTGAAAACCAAATATTTTCTGGTTTAATACTCAGTAGAACCTTCACTTTTGTATGCTTATTGAAAAACAATTTTTTTCTCGATTGAGAATGAAGAAAAAATTATTCAATTGAAGCACTTTTCGCGTCAGCTAATGCAGTCATTCGGCGCACTTTTTTGTTGGTAATAGTATATACAGAAGATCTCACGGCCCAGCTTAAAATTATGGATGGTACAAATTGTAAAGAAAGCCTTGGGCAAGCGATAGAATAAAGAGGTATGTGTGGAAATTACTTAATTTGTTCCATATAAATTAAAATTTAAAATAAAAATTGCGCTGCAGTGGTCCATGTTAAGATAGTGATTATTTTTTGTAATTATATTTGAAAACCAAATATTTTCTGGTTTAATACTGAGTAGAACCTTCACTTTTGTATGCTTATTGAAAAACCATTTTTTTCTCGATTGAGAATGAAGAAAAAATTATTCAATTGAAGCACTTTTCGCGTCAGCTAATGCAGTCATTCGGCGCACTTTTTTGTTGGTAAAAGTATATACAGAAGATCTCACGGCCCAACTCAAAATTGTGGATGGTACATATGGTAATGAAAGCCTTGCGCTAACGCTGGAATAATAAGTAATGTGTGGACAATCCTTAGTTTGATCCCTATGAAATAAAATTTATAATACAAATTTGACTGCAGTGGTTAATGTTTAGTTAGTTTTTTTTAAGTACTTATTTTTCAAACTTAAATATTTTCTGGTTAATTGCTGAGTAGAACCTTCACTTTTGTATGCATAAGGTAAATATATTTTATTCATGACTGACAATGAAGAAAAAAAATTATTAAATTCAAGCATATTTTGCACAGGCTACTTCAGTCATTCGGCGCACATTTTTGTTGGTAATAGTATATACAGAAGATCTCACGGCCCAGCTTAAAATTATGGATGGTACAAATTGTAAAGAAAGCCTTGGGCTAGCGATAGAATAAAGATGTATGTGTGGAAAATACTTAGTTTGTTCCATATAAATTAAAATTTAAAATAAAAATTTCGCTGCAGTGGTCCATGTTAAGATAGTGATTATTTTTTGTAATTATATTTGAAAACCAAATATTTTCTGGTTTAATACTCAGTAGAACCTTCACTTTTGTATGCTTATTGAAAAACAATTTTTTTCTCGATTGAGAATGAAGAAAAAATTATTCAATTGAAGCACTTTTCGCGTCAGCTAATGCAGTAATTCGGCGCACTTTTTTGTTGGTAAAAGTATATACAGAAGATATCACGGCCCAACTCAAAATTGTGGATGGTACATATGGTAATGAAAGCCTTGCGCTAACGCTGGAATAATAAATAATGTGTGGACAATCCTTAGTTTGATCCATATGAAATAAAATTTATAATAAAAATCTGACTGCAGTGGTTAATATTAAGTTAGTTTTTTTTAAGTACTTATTTTTTAAACTTAAATATTTTCTGGTTAATTGCTGAGTAAAACCTTCGCTTTTGTATGCATAAAGTAAATAAATTTTATTCATGACTGACAATGAAGAAATAAAATTATTAAATCAAGCATATTTTGCACAGGCTACTTCAGTCATTCGGCGCACATTTTTGTTGGTAAAAGTATATACAGAAGATCTCACGGCCCAGCTTAAAATTGTGGATGGTACATATAGTAATGAAAGCCTTGCGCTAACGCTGGAATAATAAGTAATGTGTGGACAATCCTTAGTTTGATCCCTATGAAATAAAATTTATACTAAAAATCTGACTGCAGTAGTTAATGTTTAGTAAGTTTTCTTTTTAAGTACTTATTTTTCAAACTTAAATATTTTCTTGTTTATTGCTGAGTAGAACCTTCACTTTTGTATGCTTAATGTAAATAAATTTTTTTCTTGACTGACAATGAAGAAAAAAAATATTAAATTCAAACATATTTTGCTCAGGCTACTTCAGTCATTCGGCGCACATTTTTGTTGGTAATAGTATATACAGAAGATCTCACGGCCCAGCTTAAAAATATGGATGGTACAAATTGTAAAGAAAGCCTTGGGCAAGCGATAGAATAAAGAGGTATGTGTGGAAAATACTTAGTTTGTTCCATATAAATTAAAATTTAAAATAAAAATTTCGCTGCAGTGGTCCATGTTAGATAGTGTTTATTTTTTGTAATTATATTTGAAAACCAAATATTTTCTGGTTTAATACTCAGTAGAACCTTCACTTTTGTATGCTTATTGAAAAACAATTTTTTTCTCGATTGAGAATGAAGAAAAAATTATTCAATTGAAGCACTTTTCGCGTCAGCTAATGCAGTCATTCGGCGCACTTTTTTGTTGGTAATAGTATATACAGAAGATCTCACGGCCCAGCTTAAAATTATGGATGGTACAAATTGTAAAGAAAGCCTTGGGCAAGCGATAGAATAAAGAGGTATGTGTGGAAATTACTTAATTTGTTCCATATAAATTAAAATTTAAAATAAAAATTGCGCTGCAGTGGTCCATGTTAAGATAGTGATTATTTTTTGTAATTATATTTGAAAACCAAATATTTTCTGGTTTAATACTGAGTAGAACCTTCACTTTTGTATGCTTATTGAAAAACCATTTTTTTCTCGATTGAGAATGAAGAAAAAATTATTCAATTGAAGCACTTTTCGCGTCAGCTAATGCAGTCATTCGGCGCACTTTTTTGTTGGTAAAAGTATATACAGAAGATCTCACGGCCCAACTCAAAATTGTGGATGGTACATATGGTAATGAAAGCCTTGCGCTAACGCTGGAATAATAAGTAATGTGTGGACAATCCTTAGTTTGATCCCTATGAAATAAAATTTATAATACAAATTTGACTGCAGTGGTTAATGTTTAGTTAGTTTTTTTTAAGTACTTATTTTTCAAACTTAAATATTTTCTGGTTAATTGCTGAGTAGAACCTTCACTTTTGTATGCATAAGGTAAATATATTTTATTCATGACTGACAATGAAGAAAAAAAATTATTAAATTCAAGCATATTTTGCACAGGCTACTTCAGTCATTCGGCGCACATTTTTGTTGGTAATAGTATATACAGAAGATCTCACGGCCCAGCTTAAAATTATGGATGGTACAAATTGTAAAGAAAGCCTTGGGCTAGCGATAGAATAAAGATGTATGTGTGGAAAATACTTAGTTTGTTCCATATAAATTAAAATTTAAAATAAAAATTTCGCTGCAGTGGTCCATGTTAAGATAGTGATTATTTTTTGTAATTATATTTGAAAACCAAATATTTTCTGGTTTAATACTCAGTAGAACCTTCACTTTTGTATGCTTATTGAAAAACAATTTTTTTCTCGATTGAGAATGAAGAAAAAATTATTCAATTGAAGCACTTTTCGCGTCAGCTAATGCAGTCATTCGGCGCACTTTTTTGTTGGTAAAAGTATATACAGAAGATCTCACGGCCCAACTCAAAATTGTGGATGGTAAAAATTGTAAAGAAAGCCTTGCGCTAACACTGGAATAATAAGTAATGTGTGGACAATCCTTAGTTTGATCCCTATGAAATAAAATTTATAATAAAAATCTGACTGCAGTGGTTAATGTTTAGTTAGTTTTTTTTAAGTACTTATTTTTCAAACTTAAATATTTTCTGGTTAATTGCTGAGTAGAACCTTCACTTTTGTATGCTTAAGGTAAATAAATTTTATTCATGACTGACAATGAAGAAAAAAAATTATTAAATTCAAGCATATTTTGCACAGGCTACTTCAGTCATTCGGCGCAAATTTTTGTTGGTAAAAGTATATACAGAAGATCTCACGGCCCAGCTTAAAATTGTGGATGGTACATATGGTAATGAAAGCCTTGCGCTAACGCTGGAATAATAAGTAATGTGTGGACAATCCTTAGTTTGATCCCTATGAAATAAAATTAATACTAAAAATCTGACTGCAGTAGTTAATGTTTAGTTAGTTATCTTTTTAAGTACTTATTTTTCAAACTTAAATATTTTCTTGTTTATTGCTGAGTAGAACCTTCACTTTTGTATGCTTAATGTAAATAAATTTTTTTCTTGACCGACAATGAAGAAAAAAAATATTAAATTAAAGTATATTTTGCGCAGGCTACTTCAGTCATTCGGCGCACATTTTTGTTGGTAAAAGTATATACAGAAGATCTCACGGCCCAGCTTAAAATTATGGATGGTACAAATTGTAAAGTAAGCCTTGGTATAACATTGGAATCATATGTTATGTTCGGACAATCCTTAGTTTGATCCCTATGAATTAAATTTATCATAAAAATTTGAATTGCATTTGTCCATGTTTAGCTAGTGTTTTTTGATGAAATTATTTTTCAAACTTAAATATTTTCTGGTTAATTGCTGAGTAGAACTTTCAATTTTGTATACTTATAGTAAAACATTTCTTTCTCGATTGAGAATAAAGAAATAAATTATTTTATTCAAGGCCATTTCGCGCAGGCTACTTCAGTTATTCGGCACACTTTTTTGTTGGTAAAATTATATACAGAAAATCTCACGGCCCAGCTTAAAATTGTGGATGGTACAAATTGTAAATGATACCTTTAGCTAACATTAGAATCATGTGTTATGTTCGGACAATCCTTAGTTTGATCCCTATGAATTAAAATTTATATTAAAAATCTGACTGCAGTGGTTAATGTTTAGTTAGTATTTTTTTAAGAACTTATTTTTCAAACTTAAACATTTTCTGGTTTATTGCTGAGTAGAACTTTCAATTTTGTATACTTATTGTAAAACATTTCTTTCTCGATTGAGAATGAAGAAATAAATTATTTTATTCAAGCATATTTTGCGCAGGCTACTTCAGTCATTCGGCGCACATTTTTGTTGGTAAAAGTATATACAGAAGAACTATCGGCCAAGCTAAAAAATTGTGGATGTTACATATTGTAAAGAAAGCCTTGGGTTAAAGCTGTAATAATAAGTTATGTGAAGAATCCTTAGTTTGATCCCTATGAATTAAAATTTATAATAAAAATCTGGCTGCAGTGGGCCATGATTCATTAGTATTTTTTTTAGTACTTATTTTTCATACTTAAATATTTTCTGGTTTAATGCTGAGTAAAACATTCACTTTTGTATTCTTAATGTAAATAAATTTTTTTCTTGACTGACAATAAAGAAAAAAAATATTAAATTCAAGCATATTTTGCGCAGGCTACTTCAGTCATTCGGCGCACATTTTTGTTGGTAAAAGTATATACAGAAGATCTCACGGCCCAGCTTAAAATTATGGATGGTACAAATTGTAAAGAAAGCCTTGGTATAACATTGGAATCATATGTTATGTTCGGACAATCATTAGTTTGATCCCTATGAATTAAAATTTATCATAAAAATTTGGATTGCATTTGTCAATGTTTAGCTAGTGTTTTTTGAAGAAATTTTTTTTAAAACTTAAATATTTACTGGTTAATTGCTGAGTAGAACTTTCAATTTTGTATACTTATTGTAAAACATTTCTTTCTCGATTGAGAATGAAGAAATAAATTATTTTATTCAAGCCCATTTCGCGCAGGCTACTTCAGTCATTCGGCACACTTTTTTGTTGGTAAAATTATATACAGAAAATCTCACGGCCCAGCTTAAAATTGTGGATGGTACAAATTGTAAATGATACCTTTAGCTAACATTAGAATCATGTGTTATGTTCGGACAATCGTTAGTTTGATCCCTATGAATTAAAATTTATAGTAAAAATCTGACTGCAGTGGTTAATGTTTAGTTAGTATTTTTTTAAGTACTTATTTTTCAAACTTAAATATTTTCTTGTTTATTGCTGAGTAGAACCTTCACTTTTGTATGCTTAATGTAAATAAATTTTTTTCTTGACCGACAATGAAGAAAAAAAATATTAAATTAAAGTATATTTTGCGCAGGCTACTTCAGTCATTCGGCGCACATTTTTGTTGGTAAAAGTATATACAGAAGATCTCACGGCCCAGCTTAAAATTATGGATGGTACAAATTGTAAAGTAAGCCTTGGTATAACATTGGAATCATATGTTATGTTCGGACAATCCTTAGTTTGATCCCTATGAATTAAATTTATCATAAAAATTTGAATTGCATTTGTCCATGTTTAGCTAGTGTTTTTTGATGAAATTATTTTTCAAACTTAAATATTTTCTGGTTAATTGCTGAGTAGAACTTTCAATTTTGTATACTTATTGTAAAACATTTCTTTCTCGATTGAGAATAAAGAAATAAATTATTTTATTCAAGCCCATTTCGCGCAGGCTACTTCAGTTATTCGGCACACTTTTTTGTTGGTAAAATTATATACAGAAAATCTCACGGCCCAGCTTAAAATTGTGGATGGTACAAATTGTAAATGATACCTTTAGCTAACATCAGAATCATGTGTTATGTTCGGACAATCCTTAGTTTGATCCCTATGAATTAAAATTTATATTAAAAATCTGACTGCAGTGGTTAATGTTTAGTTAGTATTTTTTTAAGAACTTATTTTTCAAACTTAAACATTTTCTGGTTTATTGCTGAGTAGAACTTTCAATTTTGTATACTTATTGTAAAACATTTCTTTCTCGATTGAGAATGAAGAAATAAATTATTTTATTCAAGCATATTTTGCGCAGGCTACTTCAGTCATTCGGCGCACATTTTTGTTGGTAAAAGTATATACAGAAGAACTATCGGCCAAGCTAAAAAATTGTGGATGTTACATATTGTAAAGAAAGCCTTGGGTTAAAGCTGTAATAATAAGTTATGTGAAGAATCCTTAGTTTGATCCCTATGAATTAAAATTTATAATAAAAATCTGGCTGCAGTGGGCCATGATTCATTAGTATTTTTTTTAGTACTTATTTTTCATACTTAAATATTTTCTGGTTTAATGCTGAGTAAAACATTCACTTTTGTATTCTTAATGTAAATAAATTTTTTTCTTGACTGACAATAAAGAAAAAAAATATTAAATTCAAGCATATTTTGCGCAGGCTACTTCAGTCATTCGGCGCACATTTTTGTTGGTAAAAGTATATACAGAAGATCTCACGGCCCAGCTTAAAATTATGGATGGTACAAATTGTAAAGAAAGCCTTGGTATAACATTGGAATCATATGTTATGTTCGGACAATCATTAGTTTGATCCCTATGAATTAAAATTTATCATAAAAATTTGGATTGCATTTGTCAATGTTTAGCTAGTGTTTTTTGAAGAAATTTTTTTTAAAACTTAAATATTTACTGGTTAATTGCTGAGTAGAACTTTCAATTTTGTATACTTATTGTAAAACATTTCTTTCTCGATTGAGAATGAAGAAATAAATTATTTTATTCAAGCCCATTTCGCGCAGGCTACTTCAGTCATTCGGCACACTTTTTTGTTGGTAAAATTATATACAGAAAATCTCACGGCCCAGCTTAAAATTGTGGATGGTACAAATTGTAAATGATACCTTTAGCTAACATTAGAATCATGTGTTATGTTCGGACAATCGTTAGTTTGATCCCTATGAATTAAAATTTATAGTAAAAATCTGACTGCAGTGGTTAATGTTTAGTTAGTATTTTTTAAGTACTTATTTTTCAAACTTAAATATTTTCTTGTTTATTGCTGAGTAGAACCTTCACTTTTGTATGCTTAATGTAAATAATTTTTTTTTCTTCACTGACAATGAAGAAAAAAAAAATATTAAATTCAAGCATATTTTGCGCAGGCTACTTCAGTCATTCGGCGCACATTTTTGTTGGTAAAAGTATATACAGAAGATCTCACGGCCAAGCTAAAAATTGTGGATGGTACATATTGTAAAGAAAGCCTTGGGTTAACGCTGTAATAATAAGTTATGTGTGGACTATCCTTAGTTTTATCGCTATGAATTAAAATTTATAATAAAATCTGGCTGCAGTGGGCCATGATTAGTTAGTATTTTTTTAAGTACTTATTTTTCAAACTTAAATATTTTCTGGTTTATTGCTGAGTAGAACATTCACTTTTGTATTTTTAATGTAAATAAATTTTTTTCTTGACTGACAATGAAGAAAACAATTTATCAAATTTTTTGTTGGTAAAAGTATATATAGTAGATCTCACGGCCCAGCTTAAAATTGTGGATGGTACAAATTGTAAAGAAAGCCTTGTGCTAACGCTGGAACAATAAGTTATGTGTGGACAATTCTTAGTTTGTTCCCTATAAATTAAAATTTATAATAAAAATCGGGCTGCAGTTGTCCATGTTTAGTTAGTTATTTTGTTTTAAGTAGGTACTTTTTTTTTAAACTTAAATTTTTCTTGTTTATTGCTGAGTAGAACTTCACTTTTGAATGCTTATTGTAAAACTTTTTTTTTCTTGATTGAGAATGATGAAAAAATTATTCAATTCAAGCACATTTTGCGTCTGCTACTTCAGTCATTCGGCGCACTTTTTTGTTGGTAAAAGTATATATATATAAGATTTTACGGCCTAGCTAAAAATTATGGATTTTACCTATTGTAAATAAAACAATTTGTTAACGCTGGAATTATTTTTTAATTTCGGAAAATCCTCTTTTTTATCCCTATCAAATTATAAATACTTATTGTTTTTGTGATGTTAATATTTAGTATATTTTTAAAGTACGTTTATTTAAAACAAAATTATTTTCCGGTTAAACAATTTTTTGAACTTTTTTTTTTTACATATATAAGATATTTTTATTCATTTCTGATTTTTTTAATTAAAAAAATTGTGTCTATTATCGTGGGTTGATGTTTTAATTAGAGGTTTTTAGTGTAAAACCATCATGGAATCCTACAGTATGTATTTTGTTGGTGTTGGTCATATACATATGGAACTTGACCAAGGTGAAGTCGGGTTAGTTGTATGCGGAAAAGTGTCGAATTTTTTTTAATGGAATTCATGTAGTTTGGTCAAACATGGTCCGATCCGGATTTTATTCGAATATGAATTTTTCAAGTAGTAAGTACCTACATAACGACGTTAGAGTGCAGTGTTCGCGTGGTTTAGCAACGCCATCTGTCAAGTTACTCATATTTAACTAATTGTTGAAGCTCATTGCGAATTATCACTGAGCAGGGTGCGCCAGTATACCCTTTTCCATTTATAATTTTATAATTTATTGTGTATCTCGGTTTCTATTTGCACACATGATTTATTTTATGCCTGTACTTTTTAAGTGCATAAGTTGTCAATTCATACACTGACTATGTTTCTTTATTTTCTGTGCAATACAGAATAAATTTTTACTTTTAAATATAAAAAATAAATGTCTCTGAAACATCAAAACTGCCAATCTCCTGTTCCACAATACCAGACGCCAGACCAAAAACTTGAATTATAATCGGTTGACACAGCTCGACAGGAGTTCTAGATCACGTACGGCATGTATTATGTTGTATAATAATATGTTGCACATATTTGTAGTGTCCCGCACATGGTGATGTGATAATTATAAAACTGACTTAGTGGTAGACGCGTGCGCCCTGTTTCATTAAATATATGTATTGTATTATATTTACTAACAAGATGAGTAGAATTCATACGGTAATGCTATTATTGTAACATTAAGCCGATTGCAGGTTCAGCTTTTTTGAATTCTGCAAAAAAAATTATAAAACGTGTTACCACATCATTACTGAAATTTTAATGAATTCAAAAGTTAGCTAACTTATGTGAAATTTATGTTGATAGATTTATATTTAAAATTTAAATTAATTTGCCGATTCTCTTGCATCTTATATAGCATAAATATTTTATAATTCAAGTTCTTTTTAAACAATTTTAAGAAAGATATTTATATGTATGCAATTTTGATGTTGCCACACATTTATTTAATTAATTTTTTAAGTACGATTTTAAAATAGTTGTGTAATTTTGAAGTTGCCAATATACACTTTTTGGTTAAAAAAAGCAGATTTTAAAAATAATTGGCAAGAGTAGGCTGCAAGTTTTGTTCATTTTTTCCGTTAGTTTCTTGATGTTTTAATGAGTTGAAAATAAGGCGGAAAGTTGGTTTTTTAGGATAAATTTTTATTGTTATTTGTTTGATGCTTACTGAATTACTATCAATTGAAAACATTATTTTTGCAATACGATAAAATTATAGTTAGGTATATGTGTGTTTATAGTTATTTATTTTCTGTCTAATATATAAAGCGAGTTTTTATTTTATTTTTACAAAGACCATCGTTGGAAGAGAAGATTTTCTCAATTTTGGGGAACTCGAAAATAGTACAAACAAATAGCTTACTATGTCAATATGATGAAAACATTTGTTTCAGTTGCAGTGTCTAACATTCAGGTTTCTCCTGATGTATAGGCCTATTTGGTGGTTTTTTGTGGGGTAGGCTCAATGTGTGTTAACTACCTTTATCTAAAGTTATTTGCAAAAAAAAAAAAAAAATTCTTAAAAAACTAATAATTTCGTAAATTCTTAAGCTACAACAAATACAAATACACCATCTCAGAAAAAAATTGGTTGTCTGTAAAGTCGGTTTACGGACGATAGTTTAACGCGACGTCATAACAAAACATTGATGAAATGATTGCATTCTTTTATTAATAAAATTGAATCATTTTTATTGAATTATCCTTATTTTGTATGGATACAAAGAAGGAGTGAAATGAAATCTACAATTTAATTGATAAATTTACTTTTATTTGCACTCATTAATTCAAATATGTTTATTACTTTAGCGAAGAGATTATTTTAACTATAACTTTTATACATGTTTGCTATTTAACTTCTTTCAATCTGTGTTATTCTGTTAAGGATAGGACGGTGATAGGAAAAGTAGGAAACGAATGGGAGTGTTTCAAGTTTAATGTGCCTCGAAAAAGTAAAATCGATGGTTGTTCCAAACGAGTGGAAGCGTACAATGAGCGTAACGGGACACAGCGTAACGGGACAACGTGCAATACGGGACACTTTTGACGTGACAACGTCTAATAAATTGATGAACGCCGGCTGCACGGACAGATTAGAAGAAGTTAAATAGCAAACATGTATAAAAGTTATAGTTAAAATAATCTCTTCGTTAAAGTAATAAACATATTTGAATTAATGAGTGCAAATAAAAGTAAATTTATCAATGAAATTGTAGATTTCATTTCACTCCTTCTTTGTATCCATACAAAATAACGATAATTCAATAAAAATGATTCAATTTAATTCATAAAAGTATGCAATCATGTCATCAATGTTTTGTTATGACGTTGTCACGTTAAACTATCGTCCGTAAACCGACTTTACAGACAACCAATTTTTTGGAAAAATATTTTTATTTAAATTTTGGATATTGATTATTCTTATGTGTTTCTGATTAAGTTCGCTTGTCTTTCATGCTTTCATAAATATAATTATATATAATTTTAACTGTAAAGCCATTTTATGATGGCCTGGATTAGATGATATTATTTCAAAACTAGTTTATCTTTTATATTTAAGTTAAATATCTTCGTTTCTGATTTGAGTACGAATTATAGGTAACGAGCTGCAATGTTACACATTTAAGGTTCAATTGTAACTTATCCCAAACGTCTGGTATCTCAAATAGGTGCATATATATTTTACCAAGAATAAAAATTTTTATTTAAAATTATTTGTCTACAGCGATTCCAAACTGAAATGCACTTCAAACTGCAGACGATGCCTACGAATTCAAAAATTCACCTTAAGGGGCCTCCCTAGTAAAAATGTTTAGCGCGGTGGGCCACTGGTCACATGCTACTGCCAGTGGTTGGGCGGGGCGATATACCTGAGCCTGTCGCCTGCGCCTTGGCGGAGGGGGGAGAGGGCGTTTCAGCGAGGGGGGCGGAATAATGGGAGGGTTGTCATTGTGTGGCGTCCATTTACTACTTATACCTGCGTTCTCTGCGAACAAGATCGTGGCAAGAAAGGTGACTGTTTTTCCCTTTCGCTACATTCAACCAAAAGGATAATGTTCTCGCATTGCCTTGCTTGCTTCCTGACAGTGTTTATTAACTTGAAACATTAAATTAGTGTTGCGATCCAGTCCATATCCATGAAATGCAAACAATCGTCAATTCTGTTTAAAACATGTATTTTTATTTTTTAATTAACGTTCTACATAATTAAGAGATTTACATACATTACAAAAAATGCTGTCACCAACAATCGATGTGTTAGCTTGTGTTTTCAGGGGGGGGAAAATGCAAAAATTATATCATTAAAAAAATTTCCAACATTATACTTTCGAACTGACATTTGTGTGATGAATGGTTTTGCACGAACAGTTATGCTTTCATTCATAAAAGTATTCCGCACCACGACGAGAAATCACGTCCTACTAATAATTGAGTAATAAAACTGGGAATAAAATGATGAAAATAATATTAATTATTTTTAATCTTAGACACAAATCAACTTTTTAAATCGCAATAACGACAAATAATTTTTTAACTTACTTCCTGAATAAAAAGTGCATGTCAAACTTACTTTTAAATTCTGTAAAGATAAAAAATGTCAGGAACAAACAAGTGTTCCCACCAACGACACATCGTCAACTTTGTATTCTAGGGTTCACGTCGTATTTAGTTACACTAAATATTACTGCATATTATTATTTTCTGGCTCGTATTACATGTTTAGCATTTTATTTAATTTTTGCATATTTTTTTAATGACTTTAACGTTGCATAATATGATGAATAAGTATACACGAATGAACTGGAATCACGTTTCGAGTTACATACAGACTGTTCACTACGAGCAGTGTAAATTTCTTAGCTGTTGCAACAGCGGCCTACAGGTGGATTCAGACTGCAGGCTTAGTCAGTCACGCTGAATCCACCTGAGTTCAGATTTTATCGAAGACAAGTGCGGGTGGTATGGAAGAAAGTGTGCACTGACTGTTGTGCTCAAGGTGTCAGTGAAATGTATAGCTGGAATCACGGGCGAAAATTTGTAGGATTCCCATGAGGCCCACGGGATAACGTGAAGATTTTGCAAATGCAAGCGGGCCCCCTCAGACGGACTTTTTTTATTTCAAGGAGGTTCGGGCCACCCTGAGATTCTCCCCTCCTCCCGGAATCTACGCATGCAGCTGGAATTAATTTTTAGCCAAGTACGTCATTTGGTGCTGTATTTAGGCTGTCAAAGAAGATACGAAATATGGCTGCTTTGATAATTGACGATAACTCCTTTTTATTGTGGAATAGTACCCATCTACAAAGAAATCCCTACTGTTGGGGATTTTCTATACAAACTATCAAAATAATTTTGGTTTCGTCACTGTCACTAGCTATTATTGTATCATACAAAAACATGTATGTTTTGTGTATTAATTTACGGTATTCATCTCTGTCAAAAAAAAATATTTTTCGATAATAGAGTGTAAGCAAGGTAGAATACAATGGCTAATTTTAAAATAAAAATGGAATAAAGTATTTTTTGCTTGCAGTAGTTCAAATTTTTGAATTAATTTAGTTGTTTGTTTAAAAAACCCTTCTAAAATCAAAGAAACTACCTACTTCCTAAATAGATAAATAGTGCTTTAAGATCACACGCTTTCATAAATATTTAAACGCCAACATTTAAAATGTAGATTTCACATAATGATAAAATCTTATCTATTTTCATGGTCACGCCTAATGGAAATAATACACAACAATTCGTCATATATGTTTTTTATGCTTTTAATAACTACTCTACACATGAGCAAATTTCAATATACATAAAACTGAGGAACTCTGCATTACATTTTTAATCTGTGTACGACACTAACAGAAATTGAAGCATAAAACAACATTTTAATTTTTTAATTAATAAGTATTTCATCAACGTGAGCTTTGCTTTCATCTCAATGAAGCCACTCTACATAGAGGAAGTGCACATGTATTCAGTCTTAACATTAGACCCTCCGGATCACAGAGTAAACGAATGAATGGAATTCATAACATTACGCAGGGTTTTAAGACATATTTTCCCTTCTGCTCAATCGCAACATCTCACTTAGCGCGTAAAATGGTTTCAGTAAACATAACATAAAAAATATTCGCCCCATGTACAGTAGAGGAAACTAAAATGTTTGGAACACTGTAAACTAATTGTATTGTCATTTCTGTAGTCGCTCGAAGTGGCAAACTATGTATCTTTGTTCAATAAAACGAAATATTAAAACAAACAAACAATAACATTACGTTCAGACAATTCGTTACGTGAAGTGAATGTAATAAATAAAATACACAAGACAGTTACACACACCATTACCAAAACACAATCCCATAAAAATCATAATATTACATGTCGACTTAAAATTATTATTATTCACCATGATAATTTCTTGCGGGTAGCCAGCAACAAAGAGACACAATTTTTATTTAATTTAATTAACTTTGACAAAACTTGTAAAACCTGGCATGAGCAAAGTAAGCTGATTCACAATTTTATTTTGCGTCAAAATATTAAACATCAACTAGTAATGAATTAAGAGTATGCTTCGCTTGGTAGAACACCGAATATAGTCATCTCCAGGTATTAAACTGAATTTTGAAAGAGGGACTCAAGTTTCTGAAGAAGTTAACTTTCCTGATGATCCATCGACAGTTCGTAAACGGTCTCATCGTCGGTATGTCGAGCTTGGGACCTTTTTCCTCACCATAGTCCCGTGGTCTGTTCTACCATTCGCACAGCTATCCCAACCTATACAAATAGCCGAGTGATACTACTCCCGTTGCTTTTGCTTCTATCACGGAGCTCGCCCGCAGTCGTACTTCCCTATCCAGCCTGCGTAATACACGCGTCCTACCTGCTAGCCGCCAAGAACACGTCCATTTGTGAAAAAGCCTCACCCGCCAACAATACTAACTCATTAATTATAATATGCAAAACATAAAAACATTACATATGCGATAAAACAAACTTTGCTGCTGTCATAAGCCGAAGAAAAAGAATCAATTTGAAATATAACATAGACAGATAAATCTAAAATGGAGTTATCGATAGTTATGTTTTAATAAACAGAATAATATGTCGTATTACACTAAATACGTGTTCTTACTGACAACCGAATTTAAAAATAAATTAAATTACTTTTTTTTCTTTTTAAACCATAACCGCATAGAAGAAACAATACTTTTGATACAATTTTTTGCATAACTATACAACAGGACTAAAAGTACATTGTACGTAATAAGTATTTGCTTATAGGAATTAATGCTGCAGAATATACGAATAGATTCAAATGCATAGAATTTAATATATTGCCAAATTTATTTGGAAATATGCATGTAACAAAAGATTGAATTTGAAATGAATTATCTGTTTTTAACTACAAATATAATTTTATCATATCTCACTTTCATTCAAACTTAAGAGTGTCATTTTCAACAACAAAATAGCCACAACTACACTTTAAAATATTTTAACTTGATACTTATATTGTATAACTTTTGATGAAATTAAATGTTAAGAGGTTCATTTAAGTTTGTAAGGAAACATAAATACAACGTTCAAAATAAATAACAAACATTTTGTGTAGTTAGGAGCTCCGCGTCATGCAAATAAAGGAAAGTTAAACTTTTCAGTATACGGCTGCAATAATTATAGAGGAAAATGTTATTTATTCTTTACTTTTAATTCCCGTTTGGAGAAAATAAACCGAAAAGTGCTATACCGAAAGTATAAAGTTGAAGTTGAATATCGCTTGTCAAGTAAGTTCAAGAACAAAATTAAAAAAAAGAAAATTTGTTTTCTTGAATCTACTTTTTTCAGAAAAGTACACATACATACAATATTATTATATTATAAAAATAAAATTATTAGTCCTTAAGTATAAATTACTGAAATATTTTTTAGTTAATTAATTTTGGCATGCGAAGAAATATTTAATTGTTAAAATCACGAGAACATAATTTATTATATTTATGTATTCCAAAAGCTTATGTTAAAGATCGACTATATGCTATTCAATTTGCCCAAAAATTTTACTGAAATAGGAGAGCATTACAAAAACACAATTTAACTAATGTAGGTATTATAACAATAAGTTATGTTCATAAACTATATTAACCCAGATAAGACTGAGATAATTTTTTCTCTTTTAAAACATTTTTTCCTTCAAAATGGGATCAATACACTACAAAAATGATGTTCATACTATATAACAATTTTTTTCCGAACACAAAGCCACAAAAACTGCAGTACTATATTTAGGACGCCAGTCCAATCAATACACAAAATGTCCTATATATAGGACACCAGTCCAATCAATGTCAATTATTTATTTTACTATCAATATTATTTACTTATACTAATATGACAAAACTATTTATTTTACTGTGTGAAAATCTTTGAAACATTTCACATGAACGCCAACATCACATTTGAAACATCTTGTTGTTGTTTTCGCATGACACATTCTGCAGCGAGTTTGCTTATCTTGTGGTACAATCCAGTGGTCCTTTCTATCAAATCTTGAATCTTGATGCTCATTCTTTGATGGTCTGCCCTTTGACTTCCGTGGAGTGGCATTTTGTTCGAGAACTGAAATGGCCAGTCTTCTACGGAATGATAAGTGGTCCAGTTCGCCGTAGCTTTGTCTATGAAGTTGCCAGGCATTTTGTTCAGCAACATCGATGCAATGAGCTATCAAACTGAAATACCACTTTTTGCCACGAATTGAAGTTCTGTACAAGCTAATGTTCTGATCGGCTCTGTCGACACCGCCCATGTATTGGTTGTAAACATGAATGTTGTGTGGTTGGGTGATACGGATCCTCTTTTTTTGCTTTTGAGAATACCTGCTAACATGGTGTACTGGAGATGCTGGAACACTGTTTGAAGCAACAGTCACAACCCTGTTATCGTTCCACTTGGTCAAGACGATATTGTTAGTTTTCTCTACTTTTGTTTCACTTGTTCCTCGAGCAGTTTTCTTGAGTGCTTCAGAACGTGTCAAAGGACAGCCCCCTACTCTATTTTCTCTTATGGTGCCCGTTCCTTTTATGTTCCTTTCACGAAGTTTGGCAAGTAATAGCAAGGAAGTGAAGAAATTGTCAGTGAACACGTGGTATTTGAAAGGACCAATGTTTGATAGTACATCGACATACTGCAGGACAACACTAGCACCTAAACCCAAGTCTTTATATTCTGGAACTGCGACAGTGTTAGCACCTTGGTATGGGTCTGTCCAAACAATGTAGCCACTGCTAGTCGCACCTGTCCACAACTTATATCCATAGCGAATGGGCTTTCCTTTTATGAACTGCTTGCATCCATGTTTTCCAAAATATGGCACCATGGTCTCATCAATACTGTGGTTTTCACAATGAGGGGTATGAAGAAGTAAACGTTTATTGAGTTCTGTAAACAATGGACGAACTTTAGCAAATTTATCACTTTTGTCAAGATTGTCATTGTTGCAGACATGTATGTTCCCCATAATAAATTTGAACCTATCTCTTGAAATAGCATTTGATACCAATGGATTGTGAGTGTCTGGACTACATTCCCAGAACATATTCTTTCGTGGAAGATCTACATAACCACTCAGCAATAAAACAGCAATAAAACATCTCATTTCAGTTTCAGTTATGTCACCCGACTGATTTTTCTTTGCTGCGTACTGGTTAGTATACGTTGTCATCAATGAAACAACTTCATCATCAAAAAAAAGATAAAACAATTGTTCAGGTGTAAGAGAGTTTTTAGCCATCTGCAACAATGGCCATTCTGAATCATCTTGTACAATATCGCCTTCTGACCAGTGATAACTTTTCTTCTGCTTCGAAGGGTTTTTGGAAACACTGTGTGAAATTTGTTTACCTGATACCTCAACATTCGAACATAACTGACTACCAGGGAGATTATCCAGTAATGGATTTTCCTCTCCACCGGAATCTTCGTCTGTTACTGTATCACATGCAGTTGCAGGCGGAAGAGCAGTGATTTCAATTTCTCCAGTTTCTTCATCCGTATCAGATGCTGCTAGCATTTCCAGTGCTTCATTTAGTGAGAATCCTCTGAAACAAAAATAAACAAAAAAAAAGACTTTATATGAAACCAATGTTTTACCAAAAATAATTAACATGTTTAGAAAAGTTGCATACAAGAAAGCGAATTTGATGATTCATAGTTATGAAGTGTGTACGGTATATATATCTATACATACAATATACAGATTTATTCAGCAAGACACATATAAATAATTTTTTTATATATAATTAGTAACTGTGTATGATTTTATATGTTTGTATTTTTTTGTAACCTATACATAAATTATATATTTATAAATAGTTATTTACATACATAGTTATGTGTTGCACAGATACATACGGTCATTTTGTTCATTGAAGTAAACGAAGTAATACCATTTTGAAATGTGACAATACATACCTTTCAAATGTTATGAATGGATCTTCAGCCATCGTTGATTCTTTCTAACAATCTTCTAAAATAAATAAATAATCACAGAAAACAAGATAAAGTAAAATTTTGCTCCCATTGATAGCTAAAAGCAGCACTACAGAAAAGAGCAGCACACTTCTGTGTGTACTTCTGAAACACTGTAAATGCCAGTGCTGCCATCTGTGAACATTTGTAGACACTCCACAAAAAAGTTACACGGGGTGAATTCACAAATAAAAAAGAACTGAAAGATGGAAAATAGTTTGGTTCTTATTTTATATAGATATAAAAATGCCAGACACTTGCTTTCTTATAAAAATAAACAACATTGTTGTGCCATGTAATATTACCCTGATGGACTGGCGTCCTATATTTAGTACACTGAAGTAAAAGTTTCCATAAATTTGATAAGAAATATTTTTTTAGTGTAATAATAAATACATAATATAAATTGATACATACTTCACTTATTCTGAGAACCACATAAAATTCCAAACGGATACAGAGAAACTATAACGTCATTCGCATTGTCAAATGTAAAATTTTCCAACTAAATTATCATTGATGATATCATTCACCTTCAAATATACGTGTATTGGATATTGCTAGGCAAATTAATTAATGCAACAACCAGAAACATTAAGGATGACAGAGAATTTATTTCAACACCAAAATAATAAACAGAACAAAAAGGAAAAATATATCAATAACTTAAGTACACGTGTTCTACACAAAGGACGCCAGTCTTATCTGGGTTAATGGGAAACAAATATTTATCATTTAATGATATGCAACTATTTTCCTTTGAGGTAAAATTTGAGGTATATTTAAGGTAATAAGTAAATCCTCTCATAAAATTTACTGAAACTAATATTCTTCATTGTCCGTCATATTATGATTCCAAACAGTTTAAATCAACTGAAACATGAAATAAAATAGTAAGGTTAACCATGAGGTGTGGAAGAAATTAGAGATTACTTTGTAAAATGTTTTAAAAATTTCTCATGAAATATTGTGATTATTATGTTCGTACATAATGTAAAATAAAAATTCAATACATGAAATTCAACACATACTTTGTATTGCAAGTTATTAAACATATATTTTAAAAACACATGTGCGTATATAAGTCGAATTGTTATGTAATACATGATGAAAAATAACATTACCAACACAACTTCCCTTCCAAATAACTTTCACCCAAAGATAAGGCCGCGGACAAACAGTGGCGAGGCGTGAGCTTTACATGAGGGGAAGCAACAACTCCGTTCACCCCAAAACACGGCCGGGGGAGGGGGGGGGGGGGGGGTTCGGGGGAAAATATGGATTTCAAGGTACAAAAGGGTGCTATTTAAGTAGTTTTCTTAACTGAACCTTGACTATTCCACAGGTAGAAAAATTGACATTTTTTTAAAATTATAAATTATTTTTGAAAAATAATAAATTTTACTTACATTATTTTGATAGTAAAATACCTACTCTACATTATTTACATACTAAGTGGGAGTGTAGTATCATCGATATCTGGTACAAAATATATAAACAGACAATACATGGCAAAGTAAGTACTTAAAATAAAGAGAAGAACCTCATTAAAATGTACTAGAATAGTAAAAATTAAATCTTGGTATTTATCGTACCAACACAAAATAAATCATCTTCACACGTGATCAGAAAGGGAAGCCTACAACTCACGTAGTTTCGGTTCCCTGCAAGAATTTCCGAAGATTTCCGAAGTTTTGCGTTTTGGTATTAACGCCACTTCAGCCGCTAAATCAGAAGTTTCCAATGAAAACAAACATGTTGTGACTGACCTAACCTAACCCTTCGCTTTTTTTAATTTCAATTTTTGAGAGCAATCCGAAGTTTCACGAACGTGGTAGGGAACCGAAACTATGTGAGTTGTAGGCTACCGGATCAGAAACTCTGTTAACTGGTACGTGTACCAAGAAACTGGCACACCTCGCCACCTGCCGTGCCGGAACGTAGCGGACATAGCCGAAGCAGTCGGCGGAAGAATTCCACCGTCTGCTTCGGCCATGTTCGCTTCAGTTCGGCAAGAAAGCATTACCTTCGTAGCTTCTACCACGTGTTTTTACAGCCAATCCCCTCCTCGAACCTTTGTACCGTGCCACCCCCCCCCCTCCCCCACCCCCCACCCCGACATCCCCTTCTGTAAAGAAATTCGTGCGGCAGCCTTCCTGCTGAAAGCGGTCCTACCAGCGCTTCTAAACCTAGCAACGCTTCGAAAACAGCATGTTTTGTGTGTTAACGAGTTCTTTTCTTATAGCGCACAGTATTGGGTTCCAAGAAGATAGTGTAAAAAATACATACACTTAACTGCACGAGCCAAAGTAAAATACTATTCTGAATAAAAAGTTTATTTAAAAAATACAATGTCTGGAAACTGCCTGGGCAAGCACTGCTTGCCTTGCTTGCCCTGACGAGACGCCACTGCGGACAAATTATGCACACTGGTCGCACGAGGAGCTGAAATAAGTCTTATAAGAAAGCCGGCCGGAGTAATTCTTTTCAAGCCAAAGCTAAAAGTAATGGATGTTGTTTGTCTAAAGCAGGCAGTGAAATGACATACAAGTTTACAGAATAGCCATATAAGATCTTTGACGCTTCTTATCCCGTCAGTGGACTGTACGCGAAGAACCAACTGCATCATGGCCCGCCGCCAGTTTTATACTTACGTATGAATACACTTGTAAACGTTGGTTTGTATACTAATGTATGTTGCCGACATCGATAGGTATTCTTTGGCAGCTCGATGTGGATTCATTCGAACACGTTTGCGCTAAACACGACATATTTTTACATGAGAGTGACATCGCGCACTGAAAAAAGTTGCAGGTCTGTAACGCAACAGTGATACAAATATTACATAGTTCGAACATTTTCTGGAGCACGACATTCACTTTGGGTAATGCTAAGCTACTTGATAGGTACCCTTTACCCGCTTTAAAAGTGATAACTTAAAAAAAAAGTGTACATGAAAGCAGACTCAGCCATATGTTTATTGCTGTTGTATTTGTCATAAACCTACCCTACGTTCAATACGGACTGTTAGTAGTAGTGATGGGCAGAACGGTTCTTTTGACCGAACCGGTACTTTCGGATCAGTTCCGTGAAAGATTCGTTCAGAACGATTCGTTCATCTCGGTCATTTCGGTCTTTTTTGTGTATAGGATCTGGCTCTTTTATCAGGTGTCGTAACTCGTTCATCCTTTAGAGTATTGGCATTGAATGTATATAATGTATAGAAGTCGCGAGCCCAGGTTAAATTTTCTGTCTGGTTTCTCAGAAGAATTGTTGTAGTTCCAAGCTCCGCCGCTGCGATCGCTTTCATCGCTGGGTATCGGCCGTATACGCCCCTGGTGGTATTTGGCAGAACTAGGTTAACCAGCCAAGTCGTGACATCATCCTTCCCCCCCCCCCCCCCCCCCAATTCCAGCCCCCCTTCGAAAATCCAAGACCAACGATTCAAATTACCCGGCAGGTCTTATCAGCATCGTTAGGCGACCTTGAAGAGGAGGTTCCTTTACCGTCGTTTGCGAATGATGAAATCCCAAAAGAAGCTAGCCATGGAAATCACTGAATGATGGGATTCTGTACCCGAGTGAAGTGAAAATTAGCTAATAAAACTTTGTACTGGTCAAATAGTCAGTGTTCCGTTCAAAATATGGTTTTATTTTAAAAGTAAAATACTTATTTAAACTATATTTCGCGTTTGTACAAATTTACTTTTAGATATTGGCAAGGAAAATCAACATACCTTAAACAACCTTCTCTTATTCAACGTTATCTATTAAGTAGTAAAAGGGGTAAATATTATTTTAAAAAAAAATGGAACCCACTAAATCAGTATTCAATAATAAAATACGCATATTAAAATTTTTTGTATTTAACTTTTTTCGGTAATAAAAATTCAGGATGATTTTGGTTTAATTGGTTTACGTATATTGCTATATTTTCTAAATCACATAGAAAAGGGAAAAGAGTAGGTACATCAGTGAAAATTCCAAAATTTAGTTTAAGTAATACTAGCCATACAAAAAAATCAATATGCGAGATAAGAAATTTGGTAACTGCTCTACATTTCAAATAAAAATGCATTGGTTTCATGAATACTGAAATGTATGCGTAATAAGGCATATTGTGTTATTATCCTAAGCATGACTATAACTAAAAAAATTACCGTAATTTAAAACGATGGCAGTCTTAACATACAATAAGTGCGCGAGTCTTTATATTTTAATTGGCTTCTTCGTCAGATGGAAAAGAGGTAAGATTTCATCAAGGAAAAATATATTCTCAAATTCACTAAACCGGGAGATAGAAAATAAGGTAGGTACTTAATTTTAAATAAAAGTTAAAATAGGCTTACGCTAAAACATTTAAAAATAAGTCGTAAAAATATTTTTATTTATTAAATATTTTCTATACTTGACAGTTCTTTGGGTATAATTCTTCAAAAATCTTTGGAATTTAATACATACTTTTCTTAAAATGGTAGAGTATCAGCAATACCCGGAAATTACGTGAGCAAAGCCACGGGTTATTAGATATACTTTTACTATAAAATAAAAACAACTATACATTTGTAGTTCACGAATGTGATATTTTGTTTATTGCTTCACAACATTCATTTGCCAGTCTCAAATTTCATCGTACCACTTATCAGAAATGTCACCAAAAATGAGAGATAGATTTTTTTTGACGAATTTCAATTACGAGGAAACCTTTCGCAAGATTTTTTTCTTCGCAGTAGTCACTGGGACACCATTAATTTAAATCCACTAAGATAATAAAATTGTATGTATAATGATTTGTTTTTGTATATTTATATAACTTCCCAACCAATTTTTAATGATTTTCATGTGAATAAATACTTGTAAAGCAATTTAATTAACTGTGTCATAATTCTTTTGATTAGATGGAAATACAAACTTTTCATCCGTAATATACGATGATAAAATATATTTATTATTGCAAAATAATATTCACTGTTCAAATGCAAATTTAAATAGATTATTCATACATGTTTCCTGCTAATTAATGGTTTAACATAATAATTTTTAGTATAAAATCCTTTTTCTCTTGTGTTAAAATGGGTTGCTAAAATGAGGAATTATAAATATATCACTTACTAAGTCCGTGCACAGATTTACACAAAACAGCAATGTAGATAATCTTTAATGGTAGTTTCTAATTTTCTGCCCTGAATAACATGAATTCGGTTGAATTCATACTAAAGTGAATTTTTTGAACAACTTAAATTGATGTAATAAATAAATATTTATTTTTTATTAAAAATCCACAAACTGTTTTTAAAATATAATATTTATCACGCCAGATCGAATAATAAACAAAAAATAGCTCTTATATGTTGTCTGTGTTTAAATAATTGTATTATATTTCATGGAAATAATATTTACCTTTCGGTTATTAAAAGAAAATATATTTGTATTCAAAATACTTGCGCATCGTTTTTACGAGCATAACTTGTGTATCTAACCTCAAAGCAAGGAATATAAAGAGTGGCAACTCAATGCTATAACAAAAACTCTTATTTTCTTTGGAGATCCGGGAAATGTGCGTTATTTATAAGCAACTTAACATAGTAAATCGTTAACTTTTCATATCAATGTTGGCAAAATTGATTTTTTTAGTGGTCATTCGTTACTGGGAATATTCACCATATAACGTTTAAGATTATTTATTTTGAATTACGAAACAACCAAAACATTATGTAAAAATGCTTCATCTTATGTTAAAAAAATTATAAACTGCATAGCCACAAAGTATGACATCATACCATTAGTTTCAGTTACTAATAACATTACGTGTACGCGTTTGAACAGTCATCGCAGCCATAGTTGTTTCATAGCTACCAAAATCATTCAACGTTGTCAAGCATTATTCCAAATTGTGTTTTGCCATTTTACTCAATGCGCCACTCCGTTAACACATTTTATAAATTCTGAACTACGAATGTCAGTATTTTTTTTTTTACGTTATTACGTTTAAGAAATTTCTGTAGTTTTCTTATAATTAAAACTTAAATTTTGATGTTGGCATCTTTTAACCGCACTTTTTTTTTCGGTGGCCGTACTCCTCCAATTCAGTTGCGCCCGCCCGTATCTAAGCGCTCGGATTTCAACAAACGGCACCGCCTCTCGATAGAGTGAGACAGAGAATTACGCGCATGACCTTGAAAAAAGCGATGCTACAGCGCTCTAGCGTGGAAGCTGGTAACTACGAGTACCCTCTTGTGGAAAGAAGAGCTGTCTAGCGGCGGAGCTAACAACTACCACAGTTTTGGATCCGAAAATTGGAATAATAAATCCTATCCCCTCGCGACTTCTATAAGTTATATATATTCAATGGTATTGGCTACATGTTTGCTTCCAGCCTCCCCTCGTTATCGCGTGACCCGATAACGAGAGGAGGCTGGATCGCGTGGGTGGTTATCTTTATCTACTCTGCATGGGTAAATGAAATTTCAAACGTCTAGTTGTATACTGACTGTTATAAAATTATTGACTGTTGATCGCTGCAAATGCTTCATGCAGTGATTCTATATAATACGGGAGCATTAAATCTAAGAATGTTACGAAAGTGATCTTTCTTAACTTTAATTTGTAATCGCACTATTATAGCTAGTACTTGAACATTGCTTTTCGTAGCCAGTGAATCACAGTTGCGTATATGAAACAAGATTATTTATATTGTATTACTTTTTAAGTTACAAATATTAATATACCTACAGGCTATTTACACTCTAGAGAGAGTAAAGTGTTTACATGTAGACCAACACATTTAGAGAAAAAAAAGACAAAAATTGAATACTACTACTGCGATTCAGTATGAAGAGAGAAAAATTAAGTACATTAATTAACACCTAAATGGTAAGTGTGAACATTTGTAGTTACTTTCCCTGTTATTTTTAATTCATGTTTTTTTTTTTTTTTTTTTTTTTTTTTTTTTTTTTTTTTTTTCTTTCAAATTTGTGTAGGCCCTATGTGAATGTGAAAACGCAATTCGCAATTTTAAACCACTAGGTACTTAACAGTTGACATTTTCAGGTATATATACTTTTCATGTTACCCTATTTTATTTGATCAGTTATCGTTTGCTCTTATGAACATGCGCACGTTGTGATTACTAATTCTTCAGACTCCTGACGTCATGAATCATTCCACGAACGAATCAGACCGGGCGCGTGGCCGGTTCTCTCATCTCGTTCTCTCCGCGTTTTCGTTCTTCCGAATCTTTCAAGGTACCGGATCTCAAAGAGCCGGTTCTTTACATCGCGACCGAATCTCAAGATTTCGTTCTCTCAAAGATTCGTTCTTTTTGAACGAATCGTTCACGAACGACCCATCACTAGTTAGTAGAACCATGTTTTTTTTACTTGTGTACAAGCTGTGGTTGTAAAGCGAATTTATATTCTTAGTTAACTAACGTCTATCATAACATATTTGGAATAAGGCTACCTTAATTTTTTTTCTAAATTGCTATATTGTTATATATATATGTATATACGTATTACTTAAACGGAAATATCTGGTAATAAAAATAAATGAAAAAAAGCATGAAAGGTTAAGGATAATTTTTTTTCAACAACAAATAATTTATGGTTTAACTGCTTTGTGTACTATATAAAAACAGAACAAGCTTTCAAAATTTCTTTGATTATCCGTTATAGTTATGTTTGGTTTTAACTCATAAATATTTAAGTTGATTGCCAACGTCACGAATGTACAATAATTTATTTCACACCGCTCCGGGTTGCAGGTAAAGTAACAGGCGTGCAATTTGATCAGAAACGCGTTCTACTTATTCAGGCCCTTTAATTGGGCGTGACGGACCATGTGCCAAATATGTAACAATTATAAGTAGGTGAAGTATAAAAAAATAAAGAACTTGAATGCAAAATAATGCATCTAACAAAAATAATTTGCAAGGTTCTTTCGTGGATGTTGTAATGTGTGGGCAATATTTACTTAATTTTGGTTTTTGGATAAATTAATTGTGGTTTAAAATTTTTGAATAATTTTGTATAATTGCTGTAAAAAATTTATTTCCTGCCCTTATTAATTAATTGAGCTGTAGAAATAAGTTTATCTGAAAATTTACGTCATCTTTATTAAACATTGCCACTAATTATACTTTTTAACTTCAAAATGGTTTTTGAATTTTGTAATTAATAACGTACCATCCATAACTACATATGTGAGCGATCGGTCACTGACCCCATCTTCAATCCTCCTCGTGATTCCTGCGCCAGGAGGAACATTTACATAATTCTGACTAGCTTATTTAATATAGAACTTCCCTAGTTTTTATTTTTTATTTATCATTCCATGAACATTTTTAAAACAGTGCAGACAATCAGATATCTATCTAACCAAAAAGCATAGCAAAATGACATTTAGTTTTCAAAATACGATTTTTCTTTTAATTTAAGATACATTTTATATAAACCTACATTTTTAAGTATCAAAACTTTTGTAAATAGTTAACCATTTGGTTAATACCAGTATAAAATTTTTCCCCGGCATTGTAAGATGTGTAAAATCATTTTGGAAACTAAAATAATTTTAAAAAATATTGGGTAGTATAATAATGGTTTCTTGAATTTTTATTAAAAATAAAAGGAAAAACAATTAAGTGTATTTTCATGTTAAAAATTAAATATAAATTTTGTCGAATTAGCTAGCGAGACTGTAAAGCCACCAATAAATAGTTTGTAGGACAACTTTCAATGTGTTGATTGATTAGTTTCAATACTTTATTTCGTAATACATGATCTAGTATGGTAAGCTTTAGGATATTTGTAGTTTAAACAAAAGCAATGTTTTAGAGATACACGAATATAGTCACAGAGTAAGTCGAGCACATGGTACTGTGGCGAGGCACACTAAAAGCAATTCTGAGAATTTCTTTCGGTCACGGGATTATCTTTTACCGGTGCCGGTTGTGGGTTGTCTCCCTCTCACGCACGCACGCACACACAGGCAGCCTGCCTCCCCTCCGGGAACGGGTTCCTCCACCACGCTACCTGAGCTGTGGCCAGCGAGCTGGCTTCACCGAGCGGCAGCACGAGACGGCGGAAAACTTTCAGGATTTGCGGAAATTGTGGAAAAGATATCTCGGAATTCAAAGCGATGACTATATGTTTTTAATACATGAATTTCTTCAGAAAAAAATTATCTTTTTTTCTAGACTTGTACTTTTTTGCTGTCATTCTCCTAAGCAGTATAAAATGGCCCCAAAGTTGGACAAGTTGGTGATTTTTTATTTCATATTTTGATAGAAAAAAACAAAAATGTAAAAGTATACAGACAATTCGTGTATTATCTTCTCGTGGGTGAAAAATTTTCAGATTCGTAGTGTCGATTAATAAAGTCCCATCATTATTTTAAAAACATAGTGTTCCGCTATCTGATGCTACTAGGGAGGCCCCTTAACGGGCCTCCCTAGTAAAAATATTTAGCGCGTTGGGCCACTGGCCACGTGCTACGGCCAGTGGTTGGGCGGGGCGATATACCTGAGCTTGTAGCCTGCGCCGTGGTGGAGGGGGGAGAGGGCGTTTCAGCGAGGGGGGCGGAATAATGGGAGGGTTGTCATTGTGTGGAGTCCATTTGCTACTTATACCTGCGTTATCTGCGAACAAGATCGTGGCAAGAAAGGTGACTGTTTTTCCCTTTCGCTACATTCAACCAAAACGAAAATGTTCTCGCATTGCCTTGCTTGCTTCCTGACAGTGTTTATTAACTTTAAACATCAAATTAGTGTTACGATCCAGTCAATATCCATGAAATGCAAACAATCGTCAATTCTAATTAAAACATATATTTTTATTTTTTAATGAACGTTCTACATAACTAAGAGATTTACATACATTACAAAAAATGCTGTCACCAAAAATCGATGCGTTAGCGCAGGCCTGCCGTTTTCACGGATTTTATCCGTTTTCACGGATATTTGAAGCTTAAAACGGACTAACGGATAAACGGCAACATTCACGGATATTTACGACGCTTCGCCGATATTTTCATATTTGAATTTCGTTCGTGTAAATATTTACATTCAACTACCTATTTGAAGTTGTCAAACCATACAAGCAGTGTTGCCAGGCGTAGCACACAAAATTCGGGTACACTTACCTCAAAATTCGAGTACTTACGGGTACGAGAATTTCTTATTTCGGGTATAATTCCGGTACACACACAAAAAAATATTTAAAACATAAATAAATAGCCATCTTCTTAAACAAAAAAAATTTCATATATGACACAATCTCATAGAAAACTTTTATAGTTTCAAGGCCCTTGTGAAGAATATTAAAACGTGTGGTTTTGGCAGAACGAGCTGGAAGGGGTAGATTAGGTCTCAAATAAAAAAAAAAAGGATAATTTAGAGGTCAGGAACAAATAACTTCGATAATGTATAGTTTTTAGTTACCAGTTCAATTATATTATATGATAAAAAGTAAATTAAAATGAATATAAGATCTTCAAAAGCATTACCTATATATATAACTTTTCCTGGTACAGTGAAGAGTGTTTCACACCCAACTAACCCTCTTTTTTTAAACAATACCAGACCCTCTTAACGCATGGCTATGCTACTGCTTCTTTTTATGAGTATTACTGGTGAACAAATGGGCATATAATTTTTTTAAGATTGGTTTGTAATATCAGTTGATATGTACTATTTTTGAGAATACTGTACCTATGTATCAAGCTTTCCGAATGATTGAATGCTTTGTGAGAGAATAGTACCGTCAATTTCTGTAGTATTAAGACTGCTCTCTCACTTACATTACCTCTGTGTAGTTCTTGACCGTGTGTTTACACTCCGTAATTTTGTAGCATAAACAGGATAAAATTTGGTTTTTAAAGTGTGTGTGTTTTCTTGTAGTTGACATCGCTTTAAACACCAAATTTTTTATTGGGGTTAAATTGTAATTATGTACATAACTGTTTCTATATACACTCGTAAATCGTGGTTTTAGAAGTGCGACAGACATTCGGAAAAAAAAAATTACACAAATTTTTATATGACACGTGTGTTTAACGATTTATAGAAAGTTCAGGGATTATTTGTGGGAAATTCAGTCATCAAAAGAGAAATCGTCTCCAGCAGTGACATGTAGTTGGTTTGATGTCTGTGGTTGCAGGTCTGCATAAACATTTGCATTTGTCGATTAAGTGAAATAAATATAAATAGCCAAATAACTCGAACGTTACATACGTTTACCAGGCAATTTCAATTGAAAAAAGACTCATTGAATAATTTAATTCATGTAAACCATGCACAATTAAAAACGCAGGAGTAGTAATACCTACATAAAAACAAGTAACTCAATCAAGTGGTTCTACACACGAAAATATTTCATATTTACTATTAGTTTACCTGTAAATCCCCAATATATTCCAAGTATGTTGGGTCAAACTTAACTCTAGAGTTATCTCACAAAAATTAGCTAAAAAAAGTTACTGTTATAAAACAGAAATATTTTACTAAAATAATATAGTTAGAATTTTTTACTATTGATTTTTTCGTTTTCTAAAATTCGGGTACATTTGCGTACCCGAGCAAGTCTTCTCGGGTACCAGGTACAGACACAGTAATTCGGGTATGCGTACCCGAATTCGGGTACGTCTGGCAACACTGCATACAAGCATCCAACAGTAAAGCAAACATTCACATTAGGTGTAGCGCCATGGAACTTCCAATCGTTTAACCACAAACCAAAAACATTTACTCCCACATATCGTTTCATGAAGTACAATATCTATGGTTTCGGGGGAAATGTTTTTTGTTTGTTGAGTTAAACGCTAAGAAGTGTCATGGCGTCAGTAAACATTAGTATTTTTTGCCATTACAATGTTTTAGGTGCGGCATTTGTTTACAAACTTCTTACGTGATTTAAGTAGTTGTTTTGGTCTTAGCTGATTGTGATGGAGAAAAAGTGAAAGGCTTCGCCGGACAGGTCACTTTATAAACAGCGTTATCGTAAAGAATGGGAGCAAGAATTGAAATGGTTTATGCGTGGCAAAACGGAATTTTCCGCCGTTTGTTCGACTTGCAACTCGGAACTGAACGTGACAAAGGGCGGCTTGAAGATGTACGTTCATGCGAAAAACCAACGAGCTGCTGATCAGAGTTATTCTTTGACGAGTTTTGTAACCAAACCAAACAAAATCATTGATGCGGAACTGTTATGGGCGAACTTCGTTTGTGAAAACAATTTATCTGTGAAACTCAGTGATAATTTCACGAAACTTGTCCCGCAAATGTTTCCAGATAGTGAAATCGCAAGAAACTTTCATTGTTCTCGCAATAAAACTAGCCAGATAATTATTCAATCTTTGGGTACATCAGCTGCAGATTATGTTACCTATGCAATGAAAACAATTTTTCACACTGATGATTGATGAATCAACTGACAGTCACTAGGCAGGTTGTAGTGTTAGGAAGGTTCTTTCCATCTGAGATTGTTGAAACTCATCTGTACAAAGTAATGGCTTTGAGTGGTGCTGCAACTGGAGAAAATTTGCTGTGGAAAGGGTTTTCAGCAATCTCAAGATGGTTAAAACTGTTCACAGATAATAAATGGAATCACCAATGTTAAATGCGCTGTTGCATTGCACAATGAGAACATCTGCAGGTCTGGCTTTCAAGTCCACTGACGAGATGCGGAAAAGAGCACAGAACATGAAAAAGTAGCTAGTTAATGATGTGAAATACATTTGTTTTTTTTAACTTGTAAATAACTGCAGTTGTATGGATGTATTTATAGTTTGTAAATAAAAGCACCAAAGCCTATATTGAAGAGAAATTTTTAAATTACTTTTCATTTTATTGTGATATCAACTATTAGTTTTGTAATGTAAGTGGCAAATCTTAAACATTTTTTACATTCATTTGATTTTTTTTTTAATTTATGTTTTGGAATGCAATGTATATTTAAAATTACTGCGAAAAATAAATTATGTCAATTACGGCTATAAATTTTACAGGATTTTTAAATGCTATAAAGAGGGTTTAGGAACCTAATTTGGTGGCAGGCCTGGCATTAAGTGTCACAGTATGAAATTAATGGGAAAACATGTTTTCCACTGCTTTGTAAACTTGCAAAGGCAAGCAATACTTAGCCTTCCACACAGCAATGCAGGGGTGGAAAGGATATTTAGTAAGCTCAACCTTATCAAGACAGGGCACAGGTCATATCTTGAATTGCCAATGCTAAATGCTTTGTTGTATATCTCTTCTAGGAAGAATATGGCAGAATTCACGTACATTATGATTGAGTAATTTTCATAAAAATTGCATATTTTTTTTGTATTTTTTAATGTACAGGATTTTACAGGATATTTTGTATTGAAAACAAGGATATTACAGGATATTTCACATTTCAATCAAGGATATTGTTTTCAAAGTGGTGGCAGCCCTGCGTTAGCGTGTGCTTTCAGAAAAAAATTTGTAAAATTATATAATTAAAAAAATTTCCAACATTATACCTACGAACTGACATTTGTGTGATGAATGGTTTTGCACGAACAGTTACGCTTTCATTAATAAAAGTCTTTCGCACCGCGACGAGAAATCACGTCCTACTAATGGATTGAGTAATAAAACTGGGAATAAAATGATGAAAATAATATTAAATATTTTACTCTTGGACACAAATCAACTTTTGAAATCGCAATAAAGACAAACAAATTTATAACTTACTTCTTGAAGAAAAAGTGCATGTCAAACTCACTTTAAAATTGTGTAGAGAAAAAAATGTCAGGAACAAACAAGTGTTCCCACCAACGACACATCGTCAACTTTGTATTTTAGGGTTCACGTATTTAGTTACACTAATTATTACTAATATTATTATTTTATGGCACTTATTACATGTTTAGCATTTTATTTTTTTTGCATATTTTTTTAATGAAGTTAACGTACTAAGCTGAAGTTGGCTTTATTCTAGCTTTATTTTCCTTCCCCTCATTTCCCTCACCCGATGTGGGCGGAGCCAAGCGGTACAGCACTGAAGATACAAAATACAACACGTTCTTGTGTACAGCACTACACATAAAATGTGCAACATAGAACTAAAAATTGCGCAATGGTACAGTACTAAACATACAAAATGCAACACTTTTTGTACAGTACTACACATAAAATGTGCAACACGGAAATAAAATAAATGGTGCAAAGGTACAGTAATAAATTACAAAATGCAACACATTTTGTACAGCACTATACATAAAATGTGCAACACGAAAAAAATTGTGCAGCGGTACAGTACTACACATACAAAATGCAACACTATTTGTACAGCACTACACATAAAATGTGCAACAAATACTTGACTAACCATAAAAATGCAACAAAAAGTACAACACTACACATACAAAATGCAACAAAAAAAGGAAATGTGAATACCATTCAGAACATATAAAGTGCAACACTGCAATTAAGTTAACTCTATTGTAGTTGCAAAGAAGTACAGCCAAACCCAAACAAAATGCAACATTAAAGGAAAAACATGAATGTACAGCATAAACATCTTGTACAGTACCGTTATCAATAAAGGTTGCAACAATAGAGCTGTTTGGCTCTTCTGTTGTGCGCATGGTCTGCTAATTCAAAAAAATTATAAATATGTGGTTCCACCATACAGAACGTACCAAAGGCATCTGAATCAAAAAAATTACACCAATATGCAGTACAACAACTTTCAAATATTTTTTTAACTTTAACTAAACACTGTAAGGATAGAGCTGATATGTCATTCTTTTGTGTGTGTTGTGTGCTTCACCAAGAAATTACAAAATGCTTGGTACTTACCATACAGCTCTATCAAAATCGTCTAAACCAAAATGATAACCAAACTTTGAGCCAGGAAACAAATAATTTTTTTTTTTCCGTTTTAAATCAAGGTTGCAACAATAGAGCTGTTAGGCTCTTCTGTTGTGCGCATGGTCTGCTACATCAAAAAAAAATATAAATATGTGGTTCCACCGTACAGCACGTACCAAAGGCATCTGAATCAAAAAAATTACACCAATATGCAGTACTACAACATTCAAATATTTTTTTTTAACTTTATCTAAACGCTGTAAGGATAAAGCTGATATGTAATTCTTTTGTGCGTGTTGTGTGCTTCACCAAGAAATTACAAAATGCTTGGTACTCACCGTACAGCACGTACCAAAGGCATCTGAATCAAAAAAATTACACCAATATGCAGTACTACAACAATTAAATATTTTTTTAACATTAACTAAACGCTGTAAGGATAGAGCTGATATGTCATTCTTCTGTGCGTGTTGTGTGCTTCTCCAAGAAATTACAAAATGCTTGGTACTCACCGTACAGCACGTACCAAAGACATCTGAATCAAAAAAATTACACCAATATGCAGTACAACAATATTCAAATATTTTTTAAACTGTAACTAAATGCTGTAAGGATAGAGCAGATATGTATTTCTTTTGTGCGTATTGTGTGCTTCACCAAGAAAGTACTAAATGCTTGGTACTCACCGTACAGCTCTATCAAAATCGTCTAATCCAAAATGATAACACAACTTTGAGCCGGGAAACAATTAATTTTTTTTTTTTCCGTTTTAAATCAAGGTTGCAACAATAGAGCTGTAAGGCTCTTCTGTTGTGCGCATGGTCTGTTAATTCAAAAAAAATTATAAATATGTGGTACCACCGTACAAAACGTTCCAAAGGCATCTGAATCAAAAAATTTACACCAATATGCAGTACTACAACAATAAAATATTTTCTCAACATTAACTAAACGCTGTAAGGATAGAGCTGATATGTCATTCTTTTGTGCGTATTGTGTGCTTAACCAAGAAATTACAAAATGATTGGAACCTACCGTACAGCACGTACCAAAGGCATCTGTATAAAATAAATTACACCAATATGCAGTACTACAACATTCAAATGTTTTTTTAACTTTAACTAAACGCTGTAAGGATAGAGCTGATATGTCATTCTTTTGTGCGTATTGTGTGCTTCACCAAGAAATTACAAAATTCTTGGTACTTACCGTACAGCTCTATCAAAATCGTCTAAACCAAAATCATAACACAACTTTGAGCCGGGAAACAATTAATTTTATTTTTTTTTCCGTTTTAAATCAAGGTTGCAACAATAGAGCTGTTAGGCTCTTAAGTTGTGCGCATGGTCTGCTAATTCAAAAAAAATTATAAATATGTGGTTCCACCGTACAGCACGTACCAAAGCCATCTGAATCAAAAAAATAACACCATTATGCAGTACTACAACATTCAAATATTTTTTTAATTTTAACTAGACGCTGTAAGGATAGAGCTGATATGTCATTCTTTTGTGCGTGTTGTGTGCTTCACCAAGAAAGTACAAAATGTTTGGAACCTACCGTACAGCGCGTACCAAAAGCATCTGAATCAAACAAAATTGCACCAATATGAAGTACTACAACAATCAAATATTTTCTTAACTTTAACTAAACGCTGTAAGGATAGAGCTGATATGTCATTCTTTTGTGCGTATTGTGTGCTTCACCAAGAAATTACAAAATGCTTGCAACCTACCGCACAGCATGTACCAAAGGCATCTGAATCAAAAAAATTACACCAATATGCAGTACTACTACAATCAAATATTTTTTATAACTTTAACTAAAAGCTGTAAGGATAGAGCTGATATGTCATTCTTTTGTGCGTGTTGTGTGCTTCACCAAGAAATTACAAAATGCTTGGTACTCACCGTACAGAACGTACCAAAGAAATCTGAATCAAAAAAATTACACCAATATGCAGTACTACAACAATCAAATATTTTTTTAACATTAACTAAACGCTGTAAGGATAGAGCTGATATGTCATTCTTTTGTGCGTGTTGTGTGCTTCACCAAGATATTACAAAATACTTGGTACTCACCGTACAGCTCTATCAAAAACGTCTAAACAAAAATGATAACAAAAACTTTGAGTCGGGAAACAATTAATTTTAATTTTTTTTCCGTTTTAAATCAAGGTTGCAACAATAGAGATGTTAGGCTCTTAAGTTGTGCGCATGGTCTGCTAATTCAAAAAAATTATAAATATGTGGTTCTACCATACAGCACGTACCAAAGGCATCTGAATCAAAAAAATTACACCAATATGCAGTACTACAATATTCAAATATATTTTTAACTTTAACTAAACGCTGTAAGGATAGAGCTGATATGTCATTCTTTTGTGCGTATTGTGTGCTTCACCAAGAAAGTACAAAATGCTTGGGACCTACCGTACAGCACGTACCAAAGGCATCTGAATCAAAAAAATTGCACCAATATGAAGTACTACAACAATCAAATATTTTCTTAACTTTATCTAAACGCTGTAAGGATAGAGTTGATATGTCATTCTTTTGTGCGTATTGTGTGCTTCACCAAGAAATTACAAAATGCTTGGAACTTACCGCACAGCATGTACCAAAGGCATCTGAATCAAAAAAATTACACCAATTAGCAGTACTACTACAATCAAATATTTTTTTTTAACTTTAACTAAAAGCTGTAAGGATAGAGCTGATATGTCATTCTTTTGTGCGTGTTGTGTGCTTCACCAAGAAATTACAAAATGCTTGGTACTCACCGTACAGCACGTACCAAAGAAATCTGAATCAAAAAAATTACACCAATATGCAGTACTACAACAATCAAATATTTTTTTAACATTAACTAAACGCTGTAAGGATAGAGCTGATATGTCATTCTTTTGTGCGTGTTGTGTGCTTCACCAAGATATTACAAAATGATTGGAACCTACCGTACAGCACGTACCAAAGGCATCTGTATAAAATAAATTACACCAATATGCAGTGTACTACAACATTCAAATATTTTTTTAACTTGAACTAAACGCTGTAAGGATAGAGCTGATATGTCATTCTTTTGTGCGTGTTGTGTGCTTTACCAAGAAATTTTAAAATGCTTGGTACTCACCGTACAGCTCTATCAAAATCGTCTAAACCAAAATGATAACACAACTTTGAGCCGGGAAACAATTAATTTTATTTTTTTTTTCGTTTGAAATCAAGGTTGCAACAATAGAGCAGTTAGGCTCTTCTGTTGTGCGCATGGTCTGCTAATTCAAAAAAATTATAAATATGTGGTTCCACCGTACAGCACGTACCAAAAGCATCTGAATCCAAAAAATTACACCAATATGCAGTACTACAACAATCAAATATTTTTTTAACTTGAACTAAACGCTGTAAGGATAGAGCTGATATGTCATTCTTTTGTGCCTGTTGTGTGCTTAACCAAGAAATTACAAAATGATTGGAACCTACCGTACAGCACGTACCAAAGGCATCTTTATAAAATAAATTACACCAATATGCAGTGTACTACAACATTCAAATATTTTTTTAACTTGAACTAAACGCTGTAAGGATAGAGCTGATATGTCATTCTTTTGTGCGTGTTGTGTGCTTTACCAAGAAATTTTAAAATGCTTGGTACTCACCGTACAGCTCTATCAAAATCGTCTAAACCAAAATGATAACACAACTTTGAGCCGGGAAACAATTAATTTTTTTTTTTTTCCCCGTTTTAAAACAAGGTTGCAATAATAGAGCTATTAGACTCTTCTGTTGTGCGCATGGTCTGCTAATTCAAAAAAATTATAAATTGTGGTTCCACCGTACAGCACGTACCAAAGGCATCTGAATCAAAAAAATAACACCATTATGCAGTACTACAACATTCAAATATTTTTTTAACTTTAACTAAACGCTGTAAGGATAGAGCTGATATGTCATTCTTTTGTGCGTATTGTGTGCTTCACCAAAAAATTACAAAATGCTTGGTACCCACCGTACAGCTCTATCAAAATCGTCTAAACCAAAATGATAGCACAACTTTGAGCCGGGATACAATTGGTTTTATTTTTTTTCCGTTATAAATCAAGGTTGCAACAATAGAGCTGTTAGGCTCTTCTGTTGTGCGCATGTCTGCTTATTCAAAAAAATTATAAATATGTGGTTCCACCGTACAGAACGTACCAAAGGCATCTGAATCAAAAAATTACACCAATATGCAGTACTACAACATTCAAATATTTTTTTAACTTTAACTAAACGCTGTAAGGATAGAGCTGATATGCCATTATTTTGTGCGTATTGTGTGCTTCACCAAGAAATTACAAAATGCTTGGTACTCACCGTACAGCTCTATCAAAATCGTATAAACCAAAATGATAACACAACTTTGAGCCGGGAAACAATTGGTTTTATTTTTTTCCCGGTTTAAATCAAGGTTGCAACAATACAGCTTTTATGTTCTTTTGTTGTGCGCATGGTCTGCTACATCAAAAAAATTACAAATATGTGTATGTCTGCGTGCAGTTCTTACCAAAGGTTTTTTAATTGTAATAAGAACACCTATTTACACTGGTGGATATTATTATTTGTTATGCAAATACTGTAATTTTGTGTATTAAGAATTTTAATTGTATTGAATAATGATATGCTCTTCTATGCGAGTTGCATAAAGTTGAATAGTAGAATAATATACCTATTTGCTGATTTTTTGTTTGTGATTTATTTTTTATTATATTACGTTTAAGTAAAGATGTTTTGCCTGAAGTTCTTTCATTGTTTAGAATTTTAATGGTGTAATTTTAATACTGAAAAGAAATAAAAATTTTGATAAATATAGAAAGGTATAAGGAACGTTCTTAGTGAATATTTTTTTTTTTTTTTGGATTAAATAAGTTTTATCTCGCATTCAAAGTACTATTTCTGAGGTGTTTTCAGCGTGATTTTCAGATATTCTAATTTAATATTTCATAAATATTTTTCATTGGAAACATAGATTTAACCTTATAAAATAAATTTCTTTTTGTGTCTTCACTGTCGAAATTGAGATATTTGATGAAAATAATATATTTATAAAGTAATGCACACATTGCTGGGCGAAAAATATGATCGTCGCGTTGGAAACATGGTGGGATGCAGAGAAGTGAAGAAGAGGTGTAGACAGCGAGAGCCCTTCCCCCTGTGGAGCTGCTAAGGTGACCCCTGCTGGGTCGGTGGACTCTGCCCCAGCCTGACAACAACAATAGGGAAGAGTGCAGGGGGTGGGGGTTACCACTTCCTGTGGAGCTGTCCCAAAACTGAGGTTCGCAACTCGCCAGAAGAAGGAAGGGAGCGTTCAAGTGTTACGTAACGCAATTTTTTGATATTTTTGACCCCCCCTCCCACCCATGTAACGCGCCGTAACGTTTTTCTGTACCCCCCTCCCCCCTAGTAAAACGTTACGTAACTCCAAGTGACCATTTTTACCTAAAAGTCACAATTATGTGGCGTAACGTACCGGAATAAGTCACTAAAATACCTTTGTTATTGTTTTAATCGCGTTAATGTTATTTTTTAACATTTGAAATGTCTTGTTTTTAAAAGCAAGATATTTCTAATGTTTTTTTTTGTCCTAATAAATTTTTACTACTCAATCATACATTTAGCAATCATACATTTAATTACGTCGTTTTCCTGACTTGGCTCTGTCCTTACACACTTTTTGCTTTATCCGCCATTGTTCTTCTCATGCATTCTCCTATTTTAGCGTTTTACTAATAAAGCTATTAAAATCAAATAACAAATTTTATTTCTAATAATAATTTTTACCTTTGGCAATGTAATTACAAACATAAATCTAACTGCAATAAAATATATTTGTCAAAACATAATCGTATTTAAGAATACGATCGAACGAAAACGAAAAACATTTAAAATAAAATTATCCATAATTAAAATAAGTATATTGTAAAAAAAACAAAGTCAATTGGAGTTGTACTGCTCCTCCGTCCATGGGTTTGCCAGCCACTCAGATTCTTTCATTACTGACATCCGGTGAGCAGACGAAGAGGGTTCCGGAATTGTTAACCCGCTTGCATCAACTTCGTCTTCGTCGAGCCAATCGGCATCCTCAGACGATGTTTCACAGCGACGCACAATGCAGAGAAGCTCATTTGCCCTTCTTGCAGAAAGTCGCTGTGGCCGTACTCAACTTTCACGAAGGTCTTGGGCAGTCTTGCAATGCATGTAACGATTGTGCATTTGCACACTCTTGTGGGATGTAAAATAAACCCCACAGGTTGAATATAGGTACTCGGTTCTTTAGGTCGGATTGTACTGATGGGCAAAATAAATCGTAAGGCATCTGCTTAAACCCTTCTAGAGGAGGCGACAGATCAACAGACAACCTCACAAGAAGTGGCGAAAACTTGCATGATCCTTTGTCTATCTGACTAGGTATTACGAGCTTGTTTGCGGTTTGAAGGATTGGGCAGGGTAGCGGCAGGAAAGTTTCTGGAAAGACAGATTTTAATGCACTTCTCAATTGGGAACAGCAGGATTCATCCGCGCATTTAATAACTTGCAAGAAATATTGCGATTCACGGACGTGAGTGCTATACCACGCCATATTAGGTTCTGCTGGATCCTGCAAGCTATCTTCAGGGTTTCTATATTCCGCCGAAACATCGTAGTTGTCAATTTTCATACAGTCGGTCGAGTGCTTGGAGCACACAAACGAAAAGGGTTGCCATCTTGGGAAAACAAAATACAAACAATTCAATCGGGAATCCCTCGTAAAAAATAAACGAAAAGGGTTGCCAACTTGGGAGATTTTAATTCACTAGTTTTTGACGCGACAACGTTTAATAAATCGATGAACGCCGGCTGCACGTACGAAAAAGTGTCCCACTACGGATGTGTCCTATTTGCTCATTGTACGCATGCGTGGCATCTCTCTTCGTGCTCATTGTAGGGCCTACGCATGCGTGGCATCTCTCTTCCACTCGATTGGAACGACCATCGATTTAACTTATCAACGGGGTTACTTTGCACCAATTTTTCCATTTATTTTTGTTTTGCGATTCTTTATGTTGTTAGTAAATTAAAAAATAATATGTTTATACTTTAATTTATTTCTTTAGACTTTAATGATGCTATCTACATATAATTATGAACTTAATTAATAACCTGATATGCCTAGCATAAATTAATAATGTGGTGCAAAGTTACCCATGTGAGTAGGATACTTTGCACCAATATTATTTAAATGGTATTTGGATGTATAATGACGATTGGTGCAAAGTTAAACGCAGGGCACAATTGATTGCACCAAAGCTTTGTTTTTTTAAATTAAAAAAAACATATATTTTGACTTAGAAAACCCCCAAAAAATGACAAAAAAACTATGAAATCTGGCAGCTGTCACAAAAAATTATGTAAAATTCATAGTCATATTTCATGTTGAAATTCACAAAACACCATCACAACCACTTGATCTCTAGTTCTACAACTCTGTACACTCCCCTTTTGGAAATCTGCTTCGGAGGGTTGATGTGCCCAATGACATCCTCCCAATCATATGTAGATACATCTGGTCTTGCAGGCCACTTCCAGGATTTCACTGATCGCACCATTGATGAAATTTCTGCCTCTTCATCGCCGACTTTGAGTATTTTGCCCGGAAATATTTCCCCTTCATATTGAAAAGCCACATGTTCCCCAACTATCTTCTGAGGGGCTGGTAGTGCCAAAACATCTCTAATTGATTTTTCGCCATTGAAAACGTCAGTTGCTTCATCGTCTTCTTGAGCTTCATTCAACATTAAGGCTGTGTATGTCGGCATAGCGGAGTCACTCTCAGCATCTGAAGTGGCATCTTCTGGACCATCAACATCCTCATCTTCATTGAATTGTGTTACAACTTTCTGCCTTTTGTTACTGCTTTGTCTTATTTTCTTGTGGGTTTCATCTTTAGCAGTTAGTGGGTGCTGTGAAGTGTCCTGGGTTGGGCATAGTAACTCCTCATATGCTACACTTTTTCCGGGCTCGACTGTAACCTTCTTTCTCTTAACGACCCTTAGAGGCTGAGTAAACTTTGCCTTGTGATTTTCCAGGCATTCCAAAAATGACTTTTCAATGGTCTCGCAATCGACTGCCTTATTTGCTGAAGGAATTGCAGAAAGCAATTCATCTACATTTGCAGGATATATTCCACATTTTCGGAATCCCGAAATAAGATTTTGACCTATAGTAGCATTTGATTCTTCCATAAGTTGTTTTAGTAGACGAGGGAACTCCTGTTTGGACAGAACGGCATTCCTTCCAGCATCACTGTCTTTCCATTCTCCTAAAATCTTTCTCCAAGTGACCTTAAGTGATCTGAAGACAGCAACATCCATTGGCTGTGTGAGGTGAGTGCTGTTTGGGGGAAGGCATATAAAGGAGATGTTGTTCTCATTGCACAGTTTGATGACATGAAGCGATATGTGTGCAGACAGGTTGTCACATAAGATCGCCTTTTTTCCATCACTTTTCTTCAGTCTCGGAAGTAACAGTCGTTCAAACCAATCATTAAATGTCTGGGAATCAAACCAACCACTAGGTGTGTGGTTATAACGGGTTCCTGGAGGACCATTCTCAGTCCATGTGGTCCATAAACAACTGGACTTGTAGACAACATACGGTGGTAATATTTCGCCAATTGCATTCCCACAAAACATCACAGAGATGCTAGCCTTTGAGACATTCCTAACTTTCTCAGGGTACTTAGTCCCTCTCTTTGTGAAAATTTTTTTGTTGCCAGGGTCGTCTGTTAGGTTGGTCTCGTCGAAGTTCCAAATATTACATGGTTCAACTCCTCTCAACTCACTGGCCAAGTTTCCAATGTAAGCTCTTAAAATGTCAGGGGTGATTGCAGCACGACTTCTTTTGATATTCGATGCAAACCGGACAGTGAGCTCTGGGTGTCGCTGCAAAAATGATAGCACCCATTCTCTTCCTGGTAAGTTTTGTGAGAATGCAGGCACAGATCTCCCAGAATGATTTAAATACGATCTAACTATGACCCTGAAGTCAAATGAATCGACAGGGAAACCATATTCACTTAGCTCTATTATGCAAGAAACAAAATGGTATTCTTCTGCTAGAGTAAATATTGTAGGTCTCCCTGGAGTAGAAACATACTGGTTTTTCAACTTATAATTAATGGTTCTTCTAGCAATCCCATATTTTTGAGCTGCTGCCCTTTGTGACATCCCATTCCTTACAGCTTCCAAGCAGGTATTTAATTGATCATCAGAGTAGTCACGGTATGTCCTCGCTCCCAGATTGCGCTGGTACCTCCTAGGCATCCTACAAAAACCAAATTAGAAAGTTAAAATCAGGGAAAATAGAATTTATGACTTTGTCTTTTAAAATAATAGCTGATATGGTGACAATTATTAAACAAGCCAAATTACTTGAATGATTCCATCATAGTTAAATAAAAAATGTCATTTAATCAATATGTATGCCCTTTTAAAGCAAAATGTTGAAAATTAGCTGTTAATAAAAAGTTAATAAAAAATTCCAATACAGTAAATCCAAGATGGCGTAGTATATTCTACAATGAGTAGAGGACACTTAAAAGTGGGCTTAATAACTAATAAGGCCATACCTATTTAAAAAAATAGATACATATGTAATAGAAAATACATAGAAAATAGGTATATTGCGCATGTTTCGGAGTGGTGCAATGTTTCCCCACTTTTGGTGCAAAGTATCAACCATTATCAATTATTGAGTAATATAATCTCATTTACAAATAAACTGAAAAAATAATTGTGTAGTAGCAAGCCAGACAAATTTCGAACACACTGAGATAATTACTTACCTGATGAAATAATTCTCAGTTGATGAAAAATCACAATTTTACCACAATAGAAATTATGTACTTTTAGGTTATCCAGAGATTAGATATTACACACAGTTATAAAATGGCGGGAATCGCAAAACACTTGATTAAAACAAGTTCAGAAATGCCAACCAAACAGATGACCTGAAAATTTCTCTATTTTAAAAATTTACTTTAGTAGGGCAAATTAGCTAATCTTTTACCCATTTTGGTGCAAACCTACCCCACAGGTGCAAAGTAACCCCGTTTTACGGCATATTTTCGTCGTTTGAATTATTAATATTAGGTATGTAATTTAACGATCGTCCACCGATTTTCAGCACAATCGGTACGGTTATTTAAATGTAATGTTGAAAATTCAAATACGTTTTTAACCAACAATGGTGTTTTACAGTTACACATAATAATTCAAATTACACCCGGGATCTTTTGCACGATGTTTTAAAAAATATTGTTACACATTATAAATAAGTTTGGTGTATTTGGGATGCGTATTTGCTATAAAATGTTGTTAATATTATTTCCCTACCGTAAACAAAATTTTTATAAATTTATATTTAATACAGCTGAAACTACACATCTTTAGTATGCCCTCGTGGGCGTGTGGTTACCGTACCTAGCTTTTACACTAAAGGTTGTCGGTTAGAAACCCGGCAGCTGTTAATTTTTTTTTTTTTACTTGTAAAAATAAATACGGCGCACGCAACATTTCAAAAGTAATAAATATATTTGAATTAATTAATGCAAATAAAAGTAAATTTATTAATTCAATTGCACATTTCATTTCACTCCTTTGTATCCATACAAAATAGTGATAATTCAATAAAAATGATTCAATTTTATTCATAAAAGTATGCAGAGGTAGATTTTATCATGCAAAAGATAGAAAATTTTAAAAAAATTCTTCCTCAAAGAATATGATATTTTTATTGCCTAAATGGTTTGGTTGCAAAAACCTATTACGGCTCAGTCTCAGGCCGAATATGATATTTCCTTTTCTTCTGGATCAATCATTTCATCAATGTTTTGTTATGACGTCACGTTAAACTATCGTCCGTAAACCGACTTTACAGACAACCAATTTTTTTTATTAACCTTTCAGACCAATCGTCTTTCGTACCACAATATTACTGTTGTGATGAGAGAAAATCTCACACATAGAAAACAGTGTATTTTGAATATCAATACCTATATAATTTCTAATATGGCATTTGGAGTCTGCGTTGACAACCGAAGTATAATGAAGCCATCCGAATAGCGGTATTTTTTTGTTTTAACTACTTTACTGGAGTGACGAGAAAAACTATCACAGCTGTTGATAATTAAATAAATAAATAAATAAATAAATAAATAAATATATATATACGTTTGGAGTGAAAAAAACAATATTCACTAATCCTGTAAAGCAAGCAAAAGCAAATTTGTGAAGGTAAAAAAAATTTAAGTTATAATGCCGTTTGAAATTTTGAGGGAAAAAAAAGTTTTAAAAAAATTCGTGAAAGAATCTGTCTCTACGCGACCGTTCTGAAGGGTAAAAAAAAAAAAAAAAAAAAGTTAAATAACGCGTAGGTCAAACCTCCCCCCTAACCCCCCCCCCCCCCCCGTAAGGCATCGTAACAAATACCCCCCCCCCCCCCCCAAAATTCGTTACGTAATACTTCTACGTTCCCAAAGATAGAGGCTGCAATGCACTCCGCTACACCGAAATAACTTCCAATGTGACGCGGCTAGAACCCAAAGGCAAAGCAATGACCGTGAAAGCGCGCGATATTTATTTTTAAGTGTTGTTTGATAATGTTAATATTTTTAACAGTTAAAATTGTCAATCTGTAATGGTTTTATAATTTACCGTTTCATGTTTATCTCTCAACAAATAAAATGAAGGGCAATAAGTTTACAAAATAAGTATAATTGATTTTTTTTTTATTTGGTTTAATGCAAAAGTGTCTGGTATTTTAATAAAAGTTAATGACATATCTTTTTAAAACATTCTTTAACACAGATAATTTGCACAACTTTATATTGTGTTATTGTTATGTAAAGTGTATGGTTTGAATTTTGTACACAATTTTTTCTTCCACTAGTTATGGATTTTATTAAAAAAGTTTAGTCAACAAAATCGTATATCCATTTATATGCATTTTTTACTTTCACAATTGTGTAGGCGATTTTTAAGTATATATGTAAGAGAAGTGTTGTACCCGTTTCCATAATAAAAGGTCTGCAAATGTATTAAATCTAAATAATATGTTATGAAACAATGTTTTGACATTTTTTTAATTTTGAATATAATTTTTAAATTTTATGTGATAATTTTTCATTTATCACTTCATCATTAGAGACCCGTGAATTTCGCGGCTTCAATGACCTCCAGGATAGACTCCAATATCCTCTACACACTCGGGCAAATGCCAACTGTTCATTCGCTGTTGACTTGTGAGTTGTGAGTCGTCTCGACTGGGTGGCCTGTGTTTCGACATTTCTATGAGTGAGGGTCTCTAATTGGCCCTCAGTCCTCCAGATTAACAGAGAACCAATGACAGAAGCAGCACTAAGGTATAATAATTTGAATTTTAGCATAACACGAAATGAATCCGCGAAATTCACGGGTCTCTATTCATCATGAATTAGAGATACCTTATGGAAAGATTTGAATAATTCACAGATTTATTTTTTGTGCGGCGGTAATTAAAGATGATACAGAAAATTACAATCTGGCGCAGGGAATAGAAACATTGGGACCTTCCCCCCCCCCCCCTTTCCATGTTCATGGTCATCCTCAACCACTTTACCCAAGCCATTGTAAGAAATTTTCAAAAAACCCTGCATCCCAGACCACCCGCTGATTTTACAGCTCATTCTCGCCTGCCTTCCTCCACAATGACTTTCTTCTCAACCTTCTAGCCCAGGAAACAAAGGTTTCAACCTGTGAAAAATTTGTCCAAAGCTGAATTTTTGCACAGTGGTAGAGTCAACTATGCTTAATAACATACCGAAAGTTTACCGCTGTAGACCTTGTGTGTATCACTGAAAATTTGCAGTTAAGTCCTAGATGACAGCGACTTGCAGCAGTTCATTAAAATGCCTCCCATTTTCGCACTTTTTACCGTAGACTCTCGATAGCTATATGAAAATAATCTTAAAGCACTACTACTCACATTTATAATGAATAAAGTTCTAAAAGTTAATATTAAAGGCATGAATAAAAAATGTTAAATTAATGAAATAAGTTTTTTTACATCAGTCAAGGCAATAAAAAGACAATTCACTTAAAAATAAAGGGTCTTACGCAAATATTTCTTTAACAAATGTTGTTGTATAGTTCTTAAGCTTTACAGGGACATATCTCTCAAAAGTCTAGCTTAATTTATAGGATCACTAGAGACTCCCGAGCTTATCAATGTCGTCTACGCACTGCGACAGAGCCACAGCCGCAAGCGCTGTGGCCACTCTCACTCCCACGAAATCGAAGATTTTTAATCTTTGTAAAATTTGCTCCTAACTGAAATTTAAAACAGTGGTAACATTCAAGTTTTCTAGCAACATATGAAATGTTTACCTCCGCAAACCTTGCGCGGAACACCGAAAACGAGAAGTTAAGTCCTAAATAATACTTTATTGACCTCTCAACAATATGGCACTATAACGTAATTACTATAGTATACTTTCAGAATAGCAAACCAAAACTTCTCAAAACATTATTCTCAATGATTAAATTTAAAAATCTTTCCATACGTTTGACTAAATATGATATTTATTCAATAATATTAGAAGAAAGGTGTTCTGAAAAAAAGGGCACAAATGAAAATACGTATTACAAAAACACGTAGAGCCCGATGTGAAAACATTAAATAAAAGTAGTTGCAAAGTTCTCAAACTTTAAATTAGTTTATTTGTTGAGAGCTTGGTACAATGTGTCTGACCGCTAAAGCGATCCGAGCCGCGTAGTGTATACTACTGCGAGGTTGTCGAAGTAGGCTCGGGTCGGGACGAATTCGCCGTAAAGAAACAAAGGTTTTTAATACATGGAAAATTATCCCAAAGAAAAAACTTTGTACAATTGCAGAATGAACGTTTCTTAGTAACATATCAAAAGTTTACCGATGCAAACCTTGTGCGTCACGCCAAAAACGAGCAGTTAAGCCCCAAATGTCAATTTTTTGCAACGATCCACAATAATGGATATTGCAAATGCAGTTTATGGAGTAGACTGACAGTATGGAACTCAAAATAATCTAGAAACATTGCCCTATCTGAGGATAGTGATAAAAAGTACAATGTTTAAATATCTTTCTATAAAATAGACAATTTAAATCATTAAAGTTAACGAATTCACTTTCATTCAATTTTTAGGAAATATAAATACATTTTACATAAACTTAAAGAGCCCAACATGGAAATCGCTTAGAGTAAACGTTGTTGCATATTTATTCTTCTTTAAATGGGTATATTTGTTAAGGGTCTCATACAATTTGTTTGACCCCTGAAGCTATCCGAGCCGTGTAGTGTGTACTACTTTGAGGTTGCCGAAGTCGGCTTGGGGTCGGGACGAATTTCACTGTTAAGAAACTTGGAAAATGATCCCAAAGCAGAAACTTTGTACTGTTGTAGAATAAACGTTTCTTAGTAACATGTCAAAAGTTTACCGATATAACCCTTGTGATCACACCAATAACAGACAGTTAAGTCCTAAATGATAATTTCCCAAACGATCCACAAAATTGTGTTTCGTAAATAATTTAATAACTCTATAAATACTTGTTTTAAGTAGGCTCCCAGTATACAGCAAACTTGGTTTGTCCTCAAACGCCATACTACTACGGTAATAGGAATATGAAATCACTACAGACAAGATTTTGTTCCGTTTACTATGGTGAAACCAGAGCTAACCGAGAAATGACCGAACGTCCCGGCAAGTTGTGATATTTGACGATATTGCGCGAGTAGCACACCCGTACGTGACTACAGAGAATGGATAGTTTCCTTAACCGTTAGCATTTAGGATTTCTGGTACGAACACCCTCTCACAGGTAGTGTCATAAAATACGGTCAAACTCTTGCAAAAACATCCACCACCGCTCTTTGCCACTAGCAATCCAACGACGTCAGCTAGGCGCAGCACTCAAATACATTATGTAATGCTACCTATACGTTTTACAACACAACTCGTGTTTTATTTATTTTCTGGGAAAAAAACCTATTATTATAGGAATTATGTTGTAAAAGTGAAAAAAAACTCAGAGTACATTTACGATGTATCGTTTTATTCAATTTTTATGTAGTAAACTGATTTTAAAGAAGTAAATATCTAATTTTTCATTTTGTCGAATACAGGCTACATTAAAATTTTGCATTGTTCTGATCGAAAATAAAACGATGTATCAGAAATAAAAAAAATTGTTGCTAAAAAAATAATTTTTAATAATAACATTTTTGAAACAGAATAAATCCATGCAGATATAAAACCAGAGGTCCTCTAGTTTTTCATTTACAAGTTCCAATTAGAAATCGTTTATTGTTAATTTTATTGTATCAAAAAACATTCTTATATAAAAAAAATGCATATCTCATTACATGTAACATACACCCTCTCATATGAATTAGCTATGTTTTAAGTAATCCCTAAATAAGACCCAGTTGAATGAGTGTCGCAGTACGCAGTGTGTCGCAATGCCGCGCTGGAACGGTGTTGGCCGTGAGAGATCAGTACGGCCGCAGTACACTGCAACGCTCGGGCCGCTTTAATGAGCCAACTAATTACGTTAGACTCTTTATAAATATACCGTCTTAAAGCTAAAGATATAACCAAAAACATTTATTTGGACATTTTTCGCATTGGACTCTTCAAATTGGTGTAAATAGTATTTTTATCTGAGTGGCAAAGATAAAAAATAATATGTCATGAATTAATCGCTTAATATCAAATATTTAATATTAACAATTTATGCTTTTTACAACATTAATGGCTGTATTAGAGTCTCAAGATTATTTTGGTAGTTTTATGGACAGTCTAAATTAAAAACTGTACAAATGGGTAGCATTTTAATGGACTGAGTTAAGTCGCTGTCATCTAGGACTTAAATGCAAATTTTCGGTGATACGCACAAGGTCTACAGCGGTAAACTTTCGGTATGTTATTAAGCATAGTCAAATCTACAACTGTGCAAAAATTCAGCTTTGGACAAATTTTTCACAGGTTTGTGCCTTTTTAAGTCTTGGTTTCCTGGACTATTCCTCCCACCACGTCACGCACGAAGACTACCGAAAAGGCAGAGCAGAAGTATTTTCCCTATGATGAATCCTCTTAAAAACTTAGGTTGTGAAATTCGTTAACTGGCAAAACTGGGGATGGTAATATTAGTAAGTTTATAATTGGCACCCTACATCATTTATCACGCTTTATTTATTTCAATATATTATTTATCATGAAACCACACTTTCCCATTTTCACCCTTCAGGAGTTAATTTTCAAAATATTAAAAATTTGGATGAAATTTTTGTATGGTTATTATTTGCACCCAATAGGTACCGAACATTCACTGTACGTTATTAAATTCGTGGATATAATAATTAATCTTAAAAACATATTTGTCCCTTATTAAAGCCTTAGGTTAGCAATGTTGTTTATATAAAAAATATTTTTTGTAAGTTTTGGTATGTTTAGTATTGTTACCCAAAATCATTGATTCTCCTTAGTTAAATTGAGGGGCGCAACAACTAAATTTCCAAAGGGGGGGGGGGGGGGGCAAAATACCTTTTTATAAAGAATCATCGATCCCCCTTACTCCCCCGGGAAAATTTGTATTTCAAGGTGGAAAATGGTGCTATTTAAGCAGTTTTACTATCTAAAAATTGATTACACAGCACTTTCTTTGCCCCCGTTTGCCTCCACTTCAAGGTTTCAGAGGGGGGGAAAAATACCCTTGCCCCCCCCCCCCCCTGTTGTTGCGCCCCTGGAAATTATATGTATTTATTAAATTTTAAAAATTTACTTATGCGTTTTCGAATGGATGGATAGGCCTATGTTTGTTAAGGGTATCCCAAATAATTAATTATGTTCAATTAGATTGGGACATATAATTAAGTATTTGAATACATGCGTACTCCTTTTTCACCTCTGCAAATTTTTATTTCGCAAGGTATAAAAATTGTTGTAAATTGTCGTAAGTTAAATATTGGTACCCAACATCGTTGTTCATTTATAGTTTAATTCGGAGATATTATTTATTCTAAAAACATAGGTACTTACCCATTTTTCACGCCTTCAGGGTTGAATTTCACATCTAAAAATTCTGAATGGAAATTTTCGTATGGTTAACTGAAACAATTAATTAAACTTAGTTAAATTCAGAGATATCAAAAATAATTTTTATGGCTAACTTACCTCTTCATACCCCATTAGGGTTGAATTTTGCAAAATATAATACCTGGTTTAAAAATTTTCGTGTTGTCATTACTGTTGCCTAAATCCTTCATGCACTGTGGTAATTAAATTTGGAGACATAATTATTAACTTTTAAAAAACGTTGTCCTTATTCACATCACCTAGGAATTGAATTTCGCAAAATATAATAACTCTTGTTGATGTAATTTTTCGTATGCTTAATATTGGCCCCCCAAATCCTTATTCATACTTAATTAAAGTCTGAGATAAAATTAATATCTTTTGAAATGTACTTACCTTTTTTTCAGCCCCGAGTGGTTGAAATTGACAATATTTAATAATGGTGGTAGTTAGTGTCAATTATTGGTACCCACAAACTTTTCTTGCACTCATTGGTGTTGTAGATATAACGAACCATCCTAAAACCATATTTACCGTTTTTTCATCCCCTTTGGGATGAAATTCTGTATTATATTTACCGTTTTTCACCCCCTTTGGGGTGAAATTCTGTATTCAGACATAGGTTAGTTACGAAGTCAGGAAAAAAGCATTTTATTTAAATAAAAAATCATAAAAAACCGTCCAGTAGTTGTTGATTGATGCTGGAACAAACATGTGTAAATACGTTTTGCCTGGGAAATTTGTATTATTAGTATAAATGTCTTTAGTACGTACATATTTTATTGTTGATAAAATCTGCCTTAGCTGATGATTAAGTAATGTTTAATTTTAAGAATACCGGTGTTTTAAAATTTCATCGCAGATATTTTAATATAGAGGTGCTTCTTCCCACTTTTCAACAAATTAAATTAATAAGGCATATGATGAATCCAAAGTTTTTAATGTTCAAATCTGATCAAACTATGATCTAACGAAGTACAAATAAAATACCTGCATTCAGATCTGCACTGGCTAAATTCAAACTTTAATGTTCACTTTGGTTCTCACTGTATAGGCGCAGCTGTCAGTTCAACACAGCTATGACATCAGGTAATGGTTAGGTAGCCACATCTGATCAAAACATTAAGTTGATTTAGGTTTTGCATGAAGATGTGCAAAACTAAACGATGTTTGACGAATGCATTTTTAATAAACAAGAACACTAAAATAATTAAATATAGACTGTCCCATTCCCCTTTATAGTCACAGAAACTCAGCAAATAGCTCTCCGTTAAAATCGGAAGATAAAAACGTACAAGATGGCGGCCGTACCGATAAATGCAACGCTTAGGACTGGCGTGCCCAATTTCAAGATGACTGCATTTTATTAAATATTTAATTTCTTAATTTTTTTAATAATTTTTAAATTTTTCCCATTAAAATTCGATAAAAAAAACCAAGTGCAAGATGGCGGCCTTAACGGAAAGTGCAACGCTCGCAATATGTCAAGATGGCGGCTCAATTTAATGAATATTTAATTATTTTTCTCGAATTTCTAGCATAAAAATTACGGAATTACAAGATGGCGGCCGGAATTCAATATGGCGGAATGGTTTTTATTACAATTTTATTAATTGTATTTTTTTATAAATTTTAAAATTTGTACCGTTAAAATCCTTTCAAATTTACAGATTGTCAGGTTTTTTGCTCGTAACGAAAAGTGCAACGGTCCAAGTCGAGGTCAAGGCCAGATGACCCAACGGCTTATGGCTGCTAGTAGTTGAGAATATTAAGCGATGATGCGGATAAGTCGAATTTTAAAATTTTTTTAAAATTAAATCGAGAAATTTTCTCTCAAAATGGGAAATTTGGTCTCGAACACGGGAAATTTTGAGGCTTTTTGAGGCTTTTTTGAAGGATTTTGAGGTAATTTGACACCAAAATGACGTCATAATCCATGATGGCGGAAGTTACGTCAGAATCCTCAGCCTAGAAACCTGTTGCAGGACCTACCAAATATACTACTTGCGTGGCCTATGTGTTTATCTCCCATTAGCAGTGAATGTGATAATTTTGTAGGTACGTAATAAAAAACTGTATGGAAAGATACGCCGCAGAATTATCAACCGAATGTTAACCGTTTAAGAACCACACAACTTGAAACATCAAAACTCAGGAAATCATATCTTTAACTGAAATAATTTCTAAAGACACAACTTACAACTATAACAACTTAAAAAAATACAAATTAGAGCTGTCCACATATCTTATTTAGAAACACACAACTCCGAAACACGCAATGTAGAAACTTCATACCATAGACAATTATACACTAGAACTATTACAATTTAGAAATACAGATATTACAACTGTCAACTTAGAAAACAACGCCAAAACACACCACAAACATCAAAAATTATAAACGCTAATTATAACTGTCACAACTAAGAAAATATTAACAATAAACTAAAAAAAAGTTATTTTTAAATATTGAGTATATAACTTTTAAAAAAAAAACTTTCGTTGATGTAATATGATCCAAGGAAGAAGTCAGAATATCGTAAGATTCCATTTTAATCAGCCATTTTCGCAATTGGATGGCGCAAACAGCACACTTAAAATTTTTGTTTTGAAATGGCTGTCAATAGATCTAAGAAAACCTTTTTTCAATCAAAACTGAACGAATGAGGATATAATGATTGATGAACAGATATCCTTCGCCGATTTTTGAAAGTTGATGTCCTAATAAGGGACTTTTTTTTACCATTTAAATAAGTAATTGATAGTCTTTTATCGAACAAAACTTTTTGTGTACAAAGTTAATCATACTATCATGATCGAACGATTGACGTATACAAACTCTCGAATTTCATTTTCTTCCCTGAAATTGTAAAAAAGGGGTGCTAACTACGCACCTTTCTTTAAACATACTTAATTGAGAAAGTATAAAACATGATCAAACGAAACTTTTAGCTGATCAAAACTGGCCTAACGGTGATCTATTGATTGAGGTATAGAAACCTTATGTTTTCAAAAGTGGGGGTGCGAACTTCACACCGGTGCCGATGAATAGTGAGTGAAAATACTTTGCGATTCTGCTCCCGTTTTAAAGTTTCTGTGAAATTGTATGAAGGGAGCATATTTCATGTTAACAAGGAAAGAAAATGAAATTCTGATTGGTATCATGCGATTATTTCCATCTGGGGCAACAAGCTCTAATTATTAAGAAAACAAATTACTGACATAGGTAGATAATGTATGCACTCAATCAACGTTACACCCAACTGATATGCTAGCGAGGTAAAGTAATTTAACCAAAAACCAATACAAGAATTGCATAAGAAAAAACATCCGGGTTTCGAAATCCGAGTCGTAAAGTCAATGTGATTTATTTTAAACGGATATTAAAATTGTATAATGTAAATAAAATTGACATCAATTTTATAAATTTTTGTAACTATTTTAGTCTATTTTTAATTAATAAGATTAATTAAAAGTAATTCATATAATTCTACCATCAATATGTAATTTTTTAACTCAACACAGAAGGTTCTCAGTTCATATGAATACATTTATTGCAGTTAAACATGATGCTTTACAGCCCTCGTTTCATACTGTTCAATTAAGTCTTTAAAAAAAAACGGGGCGTGGCACTCATACTTACATAGTCTGTATCCTTTATTCATATAAATGGAGCTATATAAGGCTGTATTGTTACAACCTTGATTTATAACGAGAAAAATATAAAACAAATTAGTCCCAGCTCAAAGTTGTGTTATCATTTTGGTTGAGACGATTTTGATAGAGCTGTACGGTGAGTACCAAGCATTTTGTAATATCTTGGTGAAGCACACAACACGCACAAAATAATGACATATCAGCTCTATCCTTACAGCGTTTAGTTAATGTTAAAAAAATTTATGATTGTTGTAGTACTGCATATTGGTGTAATTTTTTTGATTCAGATGCCTTTGGTACGTGCTGTACGGTAAGTACCAAGCATTTTGTAATTTCTTGGTGAAGCACACAACACGCACAAAAGAATGACATATCAGCTCTATCCTTACAGCTTTTAGTTAAAGTTAAAAAAATATTTGATTGTTGTAGTACTGCATATTGGTGTAATTTTTTGATTCAGATGCCTTTGGTACGTGCTGTACGGTGGGTTCCAAGCATTTTGTAATTTCTTGGTGAAGCACACAACACGCACAAAAGAATGACATATTAGCTCTATCCTTACAGCGTTTAGTTCAAGTTAAAAAAATATTTGATTGTTGTAGTACTGCATATTGGTGTAATTTTTTTGATTCAGATGCCTTTGGTACATGCTGTGCGGTAGGTTCCAAGCATTTTAAAATTTCTTGGTGAAGCACACAACACGCACAAAAGAATGACATATCAGCTCTATCCTTACAGCGTTTAGTTAAAGTTAAAAAAATATTTGAATATTGTAGTACTGCATATTGGCGTAATTTTTTTGATTCAGATGCCTTTGGTACGTGCTGTATGGTAGAACCACATCTTTATAATTTTTTTGAATTAGCAGACCATGCGCACGACTTAAGAGCCTAACAGCTCTATTGTTGCAACCTTGATTTAAAACGGGAAAAAAAAATAAAATTAATTGTTTCCCGACTCAAAGTTTTTGTTATCATTTTGCTTTAGACGATTTTGATAGAGCTGTACGGTGAGTACCAAGCATTTTGTAATATCTTGGTGAAGCACACAACACGCACAAAAGAATGACATATCAGCTCTATCCTTACTGCGTTTAGTAAGGTTAAAAAAATATTTGATTGTTGTAGTATTTCATATTGGTGTAATTTTATTGATTAAGATGCCTTTAGTACGCGCTGTACGGTAGGTTCCAAACATTTTGTACTTTCTTGGTGTAGCACACAACACGCACAAAAGAATGACATATCAGCTCTATCCTTACAGCGTTTAGTTAAGTTAAAAAAATATTTGAATATTGTAGTACTGCATATTGGTGTAATATTTTTGATTCAGATGCCTTTGGTACGTGCTGTATGGTAGAACCACAAATTTATAATTTTTTTGAATTAGCAGATCATGCGCACAACTTAAGAGCCTAACAGCTCTATTGTTGCAACCATGATTTAAAACGGAAAAAAAAAAAAATTAATTGTTTCCCGGCTCAAAGTTGTGTTATCATTTTGGTTTAGACGATTTTGATAGAGCTGTACGGTGAGTACCAAGCATTTTAAAATTTCTTGGTGAAGCACACAACACGCACAAAAGAATGACATATCAGCTCTATCCTTACAGCGTTTAGTTCAAGTTAAAAAAATATTTGATTGTTGTAGTACTGCATATTGGTGTAATGTTTTTGATTCAGATGCCTTTGGTACGTGCTGTACGGTAAGTACCAAGCATTTTGTAATTTCTTGGTGAAGCACACAACACGCACAAAAGAATGACATATCAGCTCTATCCTTACAGCTTTTAGTTAAAGTTAAAAAAATATTTGATTGTTGTAGTACTGCATATTGGTGTAATTTTTTTGATTCAGATGCCTTTGGTACGTGCTTTACAGTGGGTTCCAAGCATTTTGTAATTTCTTGGTGAAGACTACAATAAGCACAAAAGAATGACATATCAGCTCTATCCTTACTGCGTTTAGTAAAGTTAAAAAAATATTTGATTGTTGTAGTATTTCATATTGGTGTAATTTTTTTGATACAGATGCCTTTGGTACGCGCTGTACGGTAGGTTCCAAACATTTTGTACTTTCTTGGTGTAGCACACAATACGCACAAAAGAATGACATATCAGCTCTATCCTTACAGGGTTTAGTTAAAGTTAAAAAAATATTTGAATATTGTAGTACTGCATATTGGTGTAATATTTTTGATTCAGATGCCTTTGGTACGTGCTGTATGGTAGAACCACATATTTATTATTTTTTTGAATTAGCAGACCATGCGCACAACTTAAGAGCCTAACAGCTCTATTGTTGCAACCTTGATTTAAAACGGAAAAAAAAATAAAATTAATTGTTTCCCGGCTCAAAGTTGTGTTATCATTTTGGTTTAGACGATTTTGATAGAGCTGTACGGTGAGTACCAAGCATTTTAAAATTTCTTGGTGAAAAACACAACACGCACAAAAGAATGACATATCAGCTCTATCCTTACAGCGTTTAGTTCAAGTTAAAAAAATATTTGATTGTTGTAGTACTGCATATTGGTGTAATTTTTTTGATTCAGATGCCTTTGGTACGTGCTGTACGGTGAGTACCAAGCATTTTGTAATTTCTTGGTGAAGCACACAACACGCACAAAAGAATGACATATAAGCTCTATCCTTACAGCGTTTAGTTAATGTTAAAAAAATATTTAATTGTGAAGTACTGCATATTGGTGTAATTTTTTTTGATTCAGATGCCTTTGGTACATGCTGTGCGGTAGGTTCCAAGCATTTTGTAATTTCTTGGTGAAGCACACAATACGCACAAAAGAATGACATATCAGCTCTATCCTTACAGCGTTTAGTTAAAGTTAAAAAAATATTTGAATATTGTAGTACTGCATATTGGTGTAATTTTTTTGATTCAGATGCCTTTGGTACGTGCTGTATGGTAGAACCACAAATTTATAATTTTTTTGAATTAGCAGACCATGCGCACGACTTAAGAGCCTAACAGCTCTATTGTTGCAACCTTGATTTAAAACGGAAAAAAAAAATAAAATTAATTGTTTCCCGACTCAAAGTTTTTGTTATCATTTTGGTTTAGACGATTGTGATAGAGCTGTACGGTGAGTACCAAGCATTTTGTAATATCTTGGTGAAGCACACAACACGCACAAAAGAATGACATATCAGCTCTATCCTTACAGCGTTTAGTTAAAGTTAAACAAATATTTGAATGTTGTAGTACTGCATATTGGTGTAATTTTTTTGATTCAGATGCCTTTGGTACGTGCTGTACGATGGATTCGAAGCATTTTGTAATTTCTTGGTGAAGCACACAACACGCACAAAAGAATGACATGTCAGCTCTATCCTTACAGCGTTTAGTTAAAGTTAAAAAAATATTTGAATGTTGTAGTACTGCATATTGGTGTAATTTTTTTGATTCAGATGCCATTGGTACGTGCTGTATGGTGGAACCACATATATATAATTTTTTTGAATTAGCAGTCCATGCGCACAACAGAAGAGCCTAACCGCTCTATTGTTGCAACCTTGATTTAAAACGGAAAAAAAAAAATAAAATTAATTGTTTCCCGGCTCAAAGTTGTGTTATCATTTTGGTTTAGACGATTTTGATAGAGCTGTACGGTGAGTACCAAGCATTTTAAAATTTCTTGGTGAAGCACACAACACGCACAAAATAATGACATATCAGCTCTATCCTAACAGCGTTTAGTTAATGTTAAAAAAATATTTGATTGTTGTAGTACTGCATATTGGTGTAATTTTTTTGATTCAGATGCCTTTGGTACGTGCTGTACGGTGAGTACGAAGCATTTTGTAATTTTTTGGTGAAGCACACAACACACACAAAGAATGACATATCAGCTCTATCCTTACAACTTTTAGTTAAAGTTAAAAAAATATTTGATTGTTGTAGTACTGCATATTGGTGTAATTTTTTTGATTCAGATGCCTTTGGTACGTGCTGTACGGTGGGATCCAAGCATTTTGTAATTTCTTGGTGAAGCATACAATAAGCACAAAAGAATGACATATCAGCTCTATCCTTACAGCGTTTAGTTAAAGTTAAAAAATATTTGAATATTGTAGTACTGCATATTGGTGTAATTTTTTTGATTCATATGCCTTTGGTACGTGCTGTACGGTGAGTACCAAGCATTTTGTAATTTTTTGGTGAAGCACACAACACGCAAAAAAGAATGACATATCAGCTCTATCCTTACAGCGTTTAGTTAAAGTTAAAAAAAAAATATTTGAATGTTGTAGTACTGCATATTGCTGTAATTTTTTTGATTCAGATGCCTTTGGTATGTGCTGTACGGTGGAACCACATATTTATAATTTTTTTGATGTAGCAGACCATGCGCACAACAGAAGAGCCTAACAGCTCTATTGTTGCAACCTTGATTTAAAACGGAAAAAAAAAAAAATATTTGTTTCCTGGCTCAAAGTTGTGTTATCATTTTGTTTAGACGATTCTGATAGAGCTGTAGGGTGAGTACCAAGCATTTTGTAATTTCTTGGTGAAGCACACAACACACACAAAAGAATGACATATCAGCTCTATCCTTACAGTGTTTAGTTAAAGTTAAAAAAATATTTGAAAGTTGTTGTACTGCATATTGGTGTAATTTTTTTGATTCAGATGCCTTTGGTACATGCTGTATGGTGGAAATTACATATTTATATTTTTTTTGAATTAGCAGACCATGCGCACAACAGAAGAGCCAAACAGCTCTATTGTTGCAACTTTTATTAATAACGGTACTGTACAAGATGTTTATGCTCTACATTCATGTTTTTTCTTTAATGTTGCATTTTGTTTGGGTTTGGCTGTACTTCTTTACAACTACAATAGTGTTAACTCAATTGCAGTTTTGCACTTTATATGTTCTCAATGGTATTCGCATTTTCTTTCTTGTTGCATTTTGTATGTGTAGTGTTGTACTTTTTGTTGCATTTTTATTGTTAGTCAAGATTTGTTGCACATCTTATGTGTAGTGCTCTACAAAAAGTGTTGCATTTTGTATGTGTAGTACTGTACCGCTGCACAATTTATATTTTCGTGTTGCACATTTTATGTGTAGTCTGTACAAAATGTGTTGCATTTTGTATGTTATTACTGTACCGTTGCACAATTTATTTTATTTCCGTGTTGCACATTTTATGTGTAGTGCTGTACAAAAAGTGTTGCATTTTGTATGTGTAGTACTGTACCGCTGCACAATTTATTTTATTTTCGTGTTGCACATTTTATGTGTAGTGCTGTACAAAATGTGTTGCATTTTGTATGTTATTTTGTACCGTTGCACAATTTTTTTTTCCGTGTTGCACATTTTATGTGTAGTGCTGTACAAAAAGTGTTGCATTTTGTATGTGTAGTACTGTACCATTGCACAATTTTTAGTTCTATGTTGCACATTTTATGTGTAGAGCTGTACACAAGAACGTGTTGTATTTTGTATCTTCAGTGCTGTACCGCTTGGCTCCGCCCACATCTCCGGGTGAGGGAAATGAGGGGAAGGAAAATAAAGCTAGAATAAATCCAACTTCAGCCTAGTAAACCAGATACAGACAAGGTGGAAGCCATTAAGCATATGACACAGCCAAAAAACATTAAAAACCGCTGCTGTCATTTCTGGGTATGACTTCGTATTTGAGGAGGTATATAAAAAACTATGCAACTGTAGCAGAGCCACTAATAGAGATTACAAAAATGCAAGTGCACCTCCAATGGGGGGTACAGCAGCAAACTGCCTTCAAACAAAACAGGCAGTCTCAGCCGTACCACTTTTAGAAAAATTTGTTGAAACCAGAGAAACTATTTTAGCATGTGACGCATCACAAACGGCGATAGGAGCAACCTTAATGCAAAAGGATGAACACGGAAAACGTCGCATTATAGCATTTGCGTCTACGAAACTTACACCAAGTGAAACTCACCAGTCAACAACAGAACACGAACTAGGCACAATAAAATACTTCTGCCATCTGTTTAAGCAATATCTATATGGCAGACATTTTACTATTGAGACAGACCATGCTAGTCTGATATACTTAAGAAGCATGACAGAACGTCATAAGCGGATACAAAAATTTGTCACATCAGTTGCGGAGTTTGATTTCAAAGCAAAAATAGTTAAAGGCGTGAATAATAAAATTCCAGACGCACTATCACGTGTGCCAACAACGGACGAAAAGATGTGTGGGAAATAAGGAATATATAGTAATACCTGGCCATGGACAATCCAAATCAATTTTTCATTCTCTTTTAGATGCATTATTCCTGGACGAAAACAAAGAAAGTGAGATACATACCACTATTGCTAAATATTTTCACAGAAACTGGAATGACTACAAAACGTTTACGAAAATCTAGGTAACCCCACCTTGAACAAAGAAAAAGTTCTACAAACAAACATGAGTACGGTAAGGACTATGTATTAACAGAACCTATATTACAGGCAGCTAAGGAAATCTATCAAACACATATTAAGGTAATCAATACCAAAACGGGCCAGGAAGATAAATTTGAAACAACAAAGCCCATTCAAAACATTGTGTTGCTTAAACACAACAAAAACAGTAAATACCGTATTTACTCGCATATAGGTCGCCATCGCAGATAGTTCGCACCCATAATTTGAGGTCTTGAATTTGGTAGTTAAGATTCCCCCCATATAGGTCGCACCGGTAATTTATTACACATACGCATTGCACCACAGTAAAAAAAAAATTAAAAAAAGTGCCGCAAATTGATGGAAATTCACCGTCAATAGCGCGCTGTGCGCAGAGAAAGGTCATTGTACTCGATCAGCTGCTGTTACGGCGTGCCGGCTGGCTCTCTTTGTTCACTGTTCACTGAGCTCCGCCCAGACTCATGACCTTCCATCAGCAGCCAGCCAATAGATGCGAGCTTAACGGAAAAAAATATAAGCTCCACCTCCCGTGTACCAGTTTTGTCAAGTTCTAATATCAGTTTATTGGTATACACACCAGTTTTCTCGCTGCCGTGACATGTTCAAGTTTACGTTCATCTTGATGTCTTGATACCAATAATTAATTAATTACGATCCCCAGAAATAAATTGTTTGTTTAAAAAATATGCGTCAACTGTACAATACTTCCGAAATTATAAAATACGTATAAAACAGTTACCAAGACTCCGCTCATTTTATCTTGTGAAGTTTGTCTCGTACCAGTATTTCGGCTAAGTTGTGACATAAATACAGTATCAGAACTTAACAATCATAGTGCGCTTGCAAATGTACAAAAACTATGTCCCGTGGGATTTTTGATGATACAAGCATGGGAGTGGTAATAATCTCTTCGTTATAACATGGAGAATCAGTATTTGTATGGTGGACAGGAGACACTAGTGGCAGATTAATCTTATACACAAAAAACAAAATGGCAGCCACTCTGCCATACATGGTATTGGTTTTTCATGTTTAGCTCGCAAAATACAATATTTACGACAAAGTGACTTCTTACAAAAATTATTCAGTATTAAATTATACACAAAACATGTTCTTAGGGTATTTTGTGTACGGCTGACCACTAACACAGAAATTCGGCTTTTAAATGAATAATTTATGATTTGGTTTTCCAAAAAGTACACAGTGTTTTTTTCTTTAAAGAAAAAATACTAACTTTTTCAAATTAATTACATTATCTAAAACATAAGTAGACTTCAAAGTTTACAAAAATATCTAACATACGTCTACTGCATTTTACTAAAGCAAGGTTTATCAAATAAAATCTACATTCTAAATCTCGTCATCACTTTCTATAGTTGATTCATTGCATTCATCTATGTCTTCTGTATCCTTAGAGTTTCCATATAGTTCTGGATCGCCTTCACATGTACACATTTCTGTGCACTTTAGTCCATACGTGAGACAGGTGCATGGTGGACAACAGCGACGTAGGGGGCAAGTGCAACTACAAAGCTCTGCCATAAGGTCTGGAACACAAGGCAAGGTGCACACGATTGGTTCAATCGTTCCTCCAACGTACGTCCATCCGAAGCTGAGTGGTGACGGTATGACTGGGTTTTGTTTGATATCTTGATTCCACTCAGGTGCCTGAAGATGAGCTCTTAACAGTGCTGGAGTTAGAGCAGCTTTTGTTGGTGGAAGATTTTCATCTTGACATTGTTTTTTTGTGAAAATCCACCATCGCACATCTCCAATCTCAGTCATTGTAGTTTTTGGAATATATAATTGACAAATAAATGACTCCAAAGCGTTTCTGACATCATCTGGAAGAGTGGGTGTTGTACCAAGCTTTGCTAGGGCCTCTAGTAGGTCATCGTTAATGGAATTAAATGCTTTCCACCACTTAAGCTTCCCTTTATTGGCAAATGACCCAGTGACATCTGAACCTGATAAGGCATGAAGTCCAGGGAGAGCAGCAGACTTGAGTAATCCCAATGACTTGTGGATAGGGGCTATGTCAACAAACCTTTTCATTCCCTGGCCAAGGAAAATTCCAAATTGTAATGTCATTTTAGGAAATCGCCTTAAGGCTAAAACCAGAACATCCTTATCTGGCGAATAAACGTGCGTTGTTCTGTATCCTTGTTGTGATACGTATACTCCGTAAAGTATGATTTTTGTATCTGCTTCTTCCTGTGTGGTCCGAAGGCTTGAAACATCTGTTCCATCTGATGATGCAGCTTGATCCCTCCAACTAACTATATATGTCTTGTTATTGCTCACTCCCCATTGTAATATGTGACTAGATAGGAACTCTGTTAGCTCATCTTTGTTTTTATTATGAGCAAGCAAATTCTTCATTGAAGTTTTGCTAACTATCATTCCAGGCGTTATTTTGTAACGGATGGGATCATGCTCAGTTGCCGAATACATCTCATTTAATTTTTTAATGAATTGTCCTTATACATGTCAAACACAATATGTACTGAATTATAGGCATTGAATTTTTTACCAATCCACTCGCTTAAGTGCAATCCTAGATCGTGACACGTTTTTACTGTGTTAGGCTCATTGTAAGTGGGCAGTAGAGCCATTCCATCAAATATAGCCGCGATTTTGTCCGATCCTTGTTAGTCTTCTTTTGGATGTGATAGTGGTGAACTTCTATCAATCTGTTCTTCATTTGAGGGCAATGACTCCAAAATCGCTGCAAGATTTGATTTGTTGGAACAATGATGCATTTTCCCATCACAAGCAAACAATTATTTTGGGAGGGGTGAAAATTCGTAGTTGCTCATATTGAACTTTATGTCAATATCATCTCTGCTTCGAGATGCTATCAATAGCCTAGACATAAGTGAGAGATCTCTTTTCATATATACTATTTTGTCTTTAAGGACAACTTCAACCTTTTTCGCTGATGCTTTACAAGTTTTTGTGGGATATTTCTTCATTGGAGACCAAAATTGTGTTTTGTTGCTATTTACACGCTCTGCCATAAAAGATTCCTCTAACTTTTGACCCACTTCTTCTATGTTACTTACAAAATCTTACACATCTTCCGGGAACACTCTTTGAGTAAGAATGTGGGTGAGTTGTTGGTTTTTACACTGAAAAGGGTTGGTAGAATTTATAAATGCATCTTTGAGTTTCAATACATTGCGATCCTGGCGTTTTTGGGCAGTATCTAGAAGCCCATGGTGTTTTGTCTGTCCACCAGTTTTCATCCCAAGCAATATTTCTGTCTCATTTGAAATTCTGTTCAGTTAGGGATTTACAAGGAAGAAACTATTTCTGGCATTATAATTTTGTGTAATACCTACCAGTCCTCCTTTCACTTATAATTTACAGTTTTGGTGCTCTAAAGCTTCATCTGCACCTAGGGCACAGAATGGTACAACATTACGATTGACTACCCATTTTCCCTCTATGAAGTTTTTCCAGATATCTGGATCTGTTGATTGTAATCCATACATCTCAGCAAGATACAGTGAAATCATCCTTGCATAATTTAGTCTATTTAGAGCAAAGAAATACTTCAGAAAGTCATGAAGAGCAGCCAGGCTGAGATTTCAATAAGATGTTCTAACAGATCTGATAAAGCACAACATAGACTGTACCATATCCACACATGAACATGCCATCTTGAAGACCGGTTCCACTGATTTCCTACAACTCACAAATATTTTTATTTCTTCAAGTATCCTATTTTCTTTAATGAAAGACATTACCGCATCATGTTTTTGTTTAATACTGGTTTCATTGTGAGATTGTAAACTTACTGCTAGTTCATCCAGTAGAGGCTGTAACAATGTAATTTTTCCCGGTCGTTCTTTGTCAAATTCTTCTAGAAGAAGAATATTTAATGTGGTTGCAGTTGTTAAATGGGCTTCAATAGCTCTCCTTACATGTCTTCCCTCCAGTATTTGTTTCATAGTCACTGAGGAGTACAAATCACATTCCACCCACAGCTCTGGTATTCCACTTCCACATACAAACTAACCAATTGTTTTAAGTTGAGCTATGATTATGTGCAGTTCTCCAGGCTTCAATATCCATTTGCCCTTGCAATCTTCTTTTGCCATTTCAAACTGCTTTAAAGGTTTATAAATTGCCATGTCAGCAGTAACAACGACTTTGTTTGTCGTTTTATTCACATATATGTTTAGTTTTTCAAGCAGCCTTATAACTGTTAACTGAACAGAACTATTGGTTGGAGGCTCTGGAATTACTGGCAGCAATGAAACTCTGGAAACACATTTAACATCTCCTAAATAGCTGTTATACCCTATCCATGTGGCAGAGTATATAGATATATCATTACCATTCAATATGGATCTTCGTAACAGGAACCAAACACTGTCAAAACATATTGCTTTTTTAAGTAATTCACCATATTTTTGGACAATGTTGGAAATGACTGGTTCTGGACAACATGTATTCTAGTTCGCAGGTTTTGTACAATACAGTATTTTTGTTAAGGCATCTTCAAGATTTGGTAATGGAAAATTATTTGATGAGGCCAATGATATTGGAGCATGCCGATCTGACTCTTTTACATCTTGGTAAACAGCTACAGCTGTCTCATGAAATGTCTTTCTTCCATAAATGGTGTCTTCACAAAAGTCAATATTGTCCATAGAACAATGTATAAACCTGTCAGTAACCAAATCTGGTGGTATGTATACGCCATCATTGCTAATAATTAGAGACATGCAAAAGGTGTGTTTATTTTGTGATGAAAAGTGGTGTTATTTTCCCTTAAAATCGGTGTTATTTTTACCTAAACGCGGGTTTATTTTTTTTTTAATTTTTGCGATTTCAAGTGTAAGAAATATGAAGAGAACATTGTAATATAATTGCACCATCAGTTGAAACATTATAAATTAAAATTACACAAATATAGGTTAAAAAGACACAATTTTAAGAACTCAGATTCTAAATTAAGTCAACCCAATAATTTCAGAAGCAAAGTACTTTGACACAACGTTTAACTTTCAAATGAAATAATAGCCATTGTAGCTAAATTTTCTTATTTCAAATTAGTTCTCTTGTCAGTGAGAACATTATTGTATTGTAACAAGAAGCGTTCCGAATCAACGTTTGCACACAACATCCACACTGCTTCCAGGCACCTGTCAGAAAATTCAGGTTGTGAAAGTTTTACAACTTGAAGTGCCTTCACTACATCCACACTACTTTCCTTCATTTGTTTCTCAACTATCTGTTTCAACTCTCCAAAACCGGTGATCAGCTCCTGGCGGTCCATTTCTTTCAGAGTAGAAACGTTACACAACTTAGCAAGCAAAATAGGGATCATGTCTGTAATCAAAATATTTTTTTGGATCAAAGGCAGTTAAGGGTTTTCAAAGTCAAGTCTGCTTGGATCCGTAGCCATCAAGCTGGTAAGCTTCACCAGAGATTTTGTAGACACTTGCACTACACTTATTTTCACTGCAGCTGCTTTCGTGGTGTTCATGTGGTCCAAAACTGGTTTTGTTTTGTCAAAAAAATGCACTGCTTCATGTTTTCAAAGTTGCATTGTATCTTGGTAAGCTCGCCATGCAAAATATTAGCATTTGGGTATCTCCAGCCTTCTAGCCTCATTATTAAAGTATTTTCGGATTTAAAAAAAGTTTTTTTAACACATATCGCCCAACTACATATTTACCCTTGCATATAACCCACGATCACGAAATTCGTGCTCACGAAGTTTGGTGATTGCTTGAGGTTTCGGCATATTTTACACTTTCGAACTTCTGCTGAGAAATATGAAGACGTTTTCTATCACAAACTACAGTTTTTATAAAATAGTTGCACTGTATACAACATTTTTAAACGAAAATTATCATTCTTAAAAATAAAACGTAATTGTTAAGTCTGTTTACAGTATAAGAGAACAAATTAAAACAGTTTGCATAGTCCATAGTAGATGCAAGATGAACAGTTGAGCGTAATTTATAATTTGCTTCGCGACACAAGCGCTGTAATGCACAAAATATCCAACAAAATGGCCGTACATTACTCTTTGACTCTGTAAACATGCCTTCGAGAGAACGTGAGCGTATTAGTGCACGAGTGCAGTTCGCCAAGAACGCGTCGTATCAAATAAATAATAAAACGTAAACATTGGCAAGTGTAGTCTTTACGTTGATGGTGTTATCAGTGGTGACAACGGCTGTTTATTTTTTTTTTTAAGTTACCAAACGGCGGGAAAGTGTGGTTATTCGTGGTAAACAGACGTATTTCGCACAAAAAATTCAAGGTATCAGAAATTATGTAAAAGTGAGGTTATTCGTGTTAAACTTACAAATTTCGCGTAAAAATTCGTTTTATCGTAAATGCGAAATTTGCATGTCCCTACTAATAATCCTATTAACCACACTTCTTGCAATATCTGTTTCAATTCTCAGGACTCTTGAGTAATCAATACTGCAACCAATGTTATACATGAGTTTGATCAAAGACTGACTTCGTGTTGTATTATGAATAGTTAAGCCACAAGCCACCTGAAGAGATAGTTCTCGACTGTGATGGAAACTTAAAGATGTTTTGTTTTCTACTTGTCTTCGAGAAACACAGTTTTACATGAGCATCTGTGACATATTGCTTGCTCGTCTCTGTACATCTTCGTTCTTTGATATTTTATTTTCATTAATGGTATTTTTCCCTGCGATACACCATTTAAAGAACATTTCAATTTCTTGTGGAACAATTTCTGTGAGACTTTCTGGAATAATACCATCAAATGTCCATGATTTTGCTTTAAAAATGTGTTTTCTTATAATGCTTGCAGATTCAAGCAATACATTCAATTCTCTCATCATTTCATCGCCACAACTTTCCGCTTCAGCAATCAGTTTGTCTCTAGTACAGTTCACTGAAACTCTTTGCGGCTTGTTAGCCTGGTTTGGACGAGAGAATTCACTGTCTTTGTCTGATAGTTCTGTTTCAATGAAAACTTTAAGTTGTTTGTGTCATAGCATTACGCTGTACATTGTTTGAAGAACAAATATTTAAATACGTTTCTTCCAGGACATCCATTCCAAATATTTTTCCTGAAGATATTTTTCCTGCTCCAATATTTATTTATAAACTCTACACATGCTGCCATTGAAGCAACATACTTAATCTGTTGATTTGTGTCCGTATTCTTCGGTCGAAGGATGTTAGTGACATTTTTTGCCCAGCATTTAGGGTGGTACATCACGTCAATTGCATGAGCGTAATTTGGGTCTACAGCTTCGCTAAGCCGTACTCTTAAAATGTCATCATTATTTAGTTCAACAGCATGGCGCAAGTTTTTCCCAGCAGTATTAGTCGATTTTTTTCTTATTTTAAGTCTTCTAGAACCTCGCTTGTCACAAAAAAATACTGTTCTTTTATATAGTTCCTTGTTTGAGATCTTGTTAATTTGATAGAAAAACTTTCAGAGATTGACGCACATGCCTCTTGCAATGGCTCATTTAATCTTTCCTCGTATTTCTTTCTTAAAAGTCCAATATGCTTTTTATGGGTTATACGTTGATAACACGACCTATGCCATGCAATCTTTTGTGTTCTCATAGAATCAACACTAAAATCATCATCAAACTGGTTTACTATATTTTCGCATTGTTCATCACCATAACATTGTATTTCACCTATGCAATCCACAAGTTTCCTGTCAGTTTCACTAGATGGATGAGATAAGTACTAGTTTTTCAGATGATGACGAGGTACAGAGGACTCAACTAGGATTATTTATTGTCTTCCTCTTCTTTGCCAAACTACAATGATATGCAGCATCCATTATTACGTTTTTTTCTGGTTACTTCTCCAAGTTATCTGTAACAAAAATAGATTTTATATTAGCTTAATATTGAATGCATACAAATTTTAAATGCATACATAACATGTACAAAGTTACAGAAAGCTGATATTGGCGAGTAATACTGGAGATTTCTAGCATCTGAGTGAATTATTCATTTAAAAGCTAAATTTCTATGTTAAAGGTCAGTCGTACACAAAATACCCTAAGAACATGTTTTGTGTATAATTTAATACTGAATACTTTTTGTAAGAAGAAACTTTGTCATAAATATTGTATTTTACGAGCTAAACATGAAAAACAAATACCGTGTACAGTAGAGTGGCTGCCATTTTGTTTTTTGAGTATAAGATTAATCTGCCACTAGTGTCTACTGTCCACCATCCAAATACTTATTCTCCATGTTATAACTAAGGGATTGATACTACTCCCATGCTTGTATCATCAAAAATCCCACGGATGTACACTTGCAAGCCGACTATCAGCCACATTTATACATTTGTGAGTTTACGTTTTTCCCTCATGCATTATAGATTGTCTCCTTCTATAATTACTTGGACTTTTACACGCCTAGGCTTAAATTATTACATGTTTAGAAATAAAATCAACTTTTCATGTTATAAAATATGTATATTTTGCGATTTAAAATGTTCATTGCCGACTATAAACGTTATGTTTTTCACTGTGTTTAGATAGCTAATCTTATCTACTCTTAAAGTACCCACGGTATTTTCTGGTTGTTTATGGTTGTTACGTGACATAAATAGTGGGATGGATTCGATTTTTGAGATGTAATTTGCATGAAAGTATTGTATTGGACTAAATGGGAACTAAACGGGACCTGGAGAATATAGTGCAAATAACGGGAAAACGTAAATAACGGTAACGTAAATAAGGGGTTTCGCTGTATGTGTACATTGTAAATAAGTTTGCCTATACCTATATAAACTTCTTTTTCGCATTTTAAAGCAAAATATTGCAAAAAAAATTCCTTAAAAAATTATTTTAAATTTTTTCTTCACATATAGGTCGCACTTCATTTTTTCCCCATTAAATCTGGTAAAATTGCCGCGACCTATATGCGAGTAAATACGGTACATATACGATACAGTTGTGTTGAAGTCTAGGTATGAGTATTGAACAGGATGAAGAGTTACTATTTTCTATTAACGACAATGTACACACATCACCTTTTCAAGGGGGACTATAGTGAGGACCCCACATTCAAAAGTTAAAATTGGCCCTCAAGGACCCGGATCACCCGGAGAAATATAAAAAGCTAGGCATTATGGTATGAAAAAGAATGGGAAAATATTCTATAAATTGAATTCACAAGGAGGAGAAATTCATTTGACACTAGTACCAGAGAATTTTCAATGGGAAATTATTCAAACACACCATAATTCTCTATTAGAGGCAGCCATTTTTGCATATTTAAGATATGAAAATTAGCCAAGTACACTATTGGGGTACCATGAGTAAAGGGATCGTCCATTAATCACGTGAGGCTCGAAACGGGGGGGGGGGGGGGGGGGGGGGTTCGGAAAAATCACTAAATATCACAAGGGGAGAGGAGGGGTGTAGAGAGATATCACGTGTATTAATTTTTTCACGCGATTTCTACTAAACCGAAAAGCGACACGTGACCTTGACTCGCCGTAGCCAGGCAACAATATCACCGCCCGGCTCGGCTTGCCAGTCGCCAGTAAGACTGTGATTTTGGCGCCGAATATACATGCTGTGCTTAATTTTCCAGAATTAAATTATATTATACCTATATTTAAATATAATATTCTGAAATTTTTAAAAATATTTTGTACCGAAAAAATACACGTGATTTTTTTTTTTGGGGGGGGGGGGGGAGTCTAAAACCTCACCACAAATCACTAGGGGGGAGGGGGGGTTAAAAATTTGCTAAAAAAACATCACGTGATTAATGGACGACCCCAAAGACGTAACAAAATATGTAAAATCATGTGAAGTTTGTCAGAGCCAAACAAGGGCGCGAAAAACAGTCAGGCCATTTACAACCAATTGAGCCACTGCCGATATTAAGACAATGGGCACTGGATGCCAAAGGCCCACTACCGAGTACAAGAAATGGCAACAAATATATTCTTGTCATGTCAAGATTCGTAGTTGCTAAGACTGTACCAAGAATCGACGCCGAGACCAGCGCAGAATTTATCCAAGACATCATTTTATGTTTTGGGTGTCTAGACAGGCTGCTGATGGACAGTGGAACATCATTTAATAACACATTAGTAACAAAACTCTAACAAAAACTGCAGATCAAGAAGCTCCAGACAACAAGTATTAATACGTGTTGCAATGGATTGGTGTAATTGAAGAGCAATTGACTATATGGGAGGCGGATGACCCCCGCAGCTGGGATGAATACCTCCAATAGATAATATTTAACTATAACACGACAGTTAATTCCAGCAACAAATATACACCCTTTTTCCTAGTACACGGGGTTGAGGCCATGCAACCATCACATGCTGTGCTTGGGAAATTTCTACATAGATCATCGGATTGGAAAAAACCCTTACGCTGTGATAGGAATCAGTCCAAAATAAATATTATGCAGTCAGAAAACACAGAAAATCAGGTTCAATAAAAAATTTAAAGCAAGCACATACAAGGAAGGAGACTCGGTTTGGCTTAGACGCAAGCTTCAACATAAGTCATTATCATTTAAATATGTAGGTCCTTTTAAGGTAAGTAGGGTTTTAGGTCCAGCAACAGTCGTGCTGCGAATGAAAAAATTTAGGAAAATGATCAATGATTCGGTGTCAACACGTAATCTGAAGCGAGCATATATATAAAAATAATTTAGTATTAAGGTAAAGCAATGTTCAGACGTAAGTCCTAGTGATAAGAATGATGATATTAATTAGTGTTACACATCAGTAATGACAGTAAACCTAAGTTCTGCTATCATTTAGTTACACTTCACTCTCTCTTAATGACTTGTGTAACGGGTGGATCTTTTAGTTTGAAAAGGCAAAATAATGATTTTGTCTAGATATAAGTACCTCTATGTTTATTTAACTTTGGTTATTTTCACATTAAAATAATATTTGATAAACTGATTGACAAATATATGAAAATTATTGGATTATATTAACATACATTTAAAATTACATTATCTAAAGAATAGGCCGGCCCTAATTAGAAAATTACCCTTAATCATTTGATACAACTAAAATAAAATCAGCAACAATAAACAGGTTAATTATTAACAATAGCAGACTTAGAGCGATTAAAGTTCCGAAAAAAAAATTTCTGGAGTTCCGATACTTTCAACGTCGTGATTTAATGTTATTCTGAAGATATATAAAATAAACTGAAGGACTGGAGGTTTGACGATTGCTGGCCGAAGTTCAGCTGCTAACGAGGCGCCAGGGCGCCTTAGTCGTCCTGCTTTCTGGAGGAATGACTCGAGGGTGGAGTGGTCAGGTCCGCATCCGGCCCTTGGACCCTGTCTGTGAACAGGTCCAAAACAAACATTTTCAGAACTGGCTCACAGACAGTTAGCAAAATAGGCAGAAAATGCCTACTAACAAAGATGATTGAGGGGAAATAAAGTTTGTCAAAACTCACCATACAGGGAGATGGTGTCCAGCATCAGCCAGCGAACACGCGGTTGTCGCGGACTTTTCCATAGTTAAAAAAAAAAGAAAATATTATAAAGTATTATTAACGAAGCATGACTACTTCTATGAGGTATACAGACTGACTAATTACTAAATACTAAAGTTGTAGGGAGCACATCCCTTGCCTAGCTGATTACATCTTTGAATGACGACCGGAGTGAAGCCTTGATATGCGGCTCACCGACTATGCGGTGTGGTCAGTCTGCTGTCGCGGTGCAAAGTCCGTTTGGGGCGGCAGCGGCTCGTAATTAAAAGACGACGTCAATCAAAGGAAGAGGGGAGTCTTTGGCTTCTGGACCGAAAGGTTCCAAGATTTCCCAGGGAGAGGTCGAGAACTACTGTCTTCTATATCTCGAAGTTGGTGGTACTGGCCGATGTCAACATGACCTACTGAGGGGTGTCCGAAACAGGGAGAGATCGACTCACACGAGGCGACTTCTAAAGCATTGGGCTTATGGAGGGGACTAGTGCAGCACTCTGGTGGCTTGGAAATGAACTACAGGGCACTGTTTGTTGTGTGAGGTGCCAGGGGAAAGGCATCTAGCGGGCGTTCAAACACCCAGGGGAAATAATTTGCAACTCTGCTACTAGAGGTCAGAGGCAGTACATTCAAATGCTCGTGTCCAGACCTTGAGACAGGCTGGTGTTAAGGACCGGACACTGCTCTGGGCAGTGTTCCCAGGAAAGGCTGGAAAGGGGGTGGTGGGGTGGAACTGCGCTACTGTGGAAAATTAGGCCAGCGACGTGTCGAAACGTACGTTAAGATGAGCCGCGGGTATGTCTGCAATCGCTCACGTAAGGCTGGCTCTCAGAAACTAGCAGGTCTAATAGCTTGCAGGCCATAGCACTTCTTGTCACGGCTCGGAGAGGAATTACAGGCAATGTATGTGCGCCAAAGCGGGGATAAGACGATAGCACTTGCTGGGTCATTAGATGGTAGGCAAAATGATGTGCTGGGAACGATTGGGGAGACAGGTCAGACAAAGATTAAATGGGAGTGTACAGGAGGCAGAAAAAGTTTAAGTTCTTGCAGCAAAAAAACAATGACTGGTCACATTATTTTTCAAAAGTTCAAATTTAGAATTGTGCCAAAAATACTAATTGGCAAAACATACTCCCCCACTGAAAGGCGGAGCCAGGGTAAGCAACCAACACTATGCATGAGAAGTTTGAGACCTGGTATACTTACCCTGTACCAGAACCGACTGAGATAAACTACTTCCAATAAATGATAAACTTACTAGGTAACGTGATTATACAAAACCACCTTAAGAACTAAGAGACATGATTATTCATGATTTACACACAACTTTACGAACTAACAGGCATGGTTATTCATGCTTTACATACAACTTTACGCACATGATTTGCTTATGAAATAAGTGTCATGATTCTCTTATAAACTAAGTGTCATGACTCTCTTATGAACTAAGTGGCGCCACTTAAAACTAAACACTTTAATCTAAAACATTCTTAATATAAAATATTTGCAGTGCTAGCACTCTTACAAACTTGTACCATGGATTTCTATTTTTATTACTTATAATTAGGACCTAGGATTTTTTGTATGTTGTCAACACTGATTGTTTCGGATGGCATGCCAAAGATTTGTATGATACTCCTCGAATAGGAGTAAAGAAAGCACCTAATTGATGTTAGGATGCACTTTCTTTAGGTGCGAAATGTATGCGCGCGTTATGTATGCACCCGAACTTGGGTCGGCTAGTGCGACCGTTACTGGGGTTATAAAGCATTAGATTTGCCACGGGCCACTCCAACAATATGCAAGTTTGGCACATCGCTTGTCGATAGCCTTCCTTTTTGGGTGTGCCTTGCACAACACCATATCACCTACCCTGTATGGATTAAGTAACGTTTCTTATTGTATTTCTGCCTGCTTGTCGCGTGGGCTAAGTTCAGATTGTGTTGAGCTCTTCTCCAGGCCTCTTTTATGTTGCGAGGGTTATCCAGGAGAAGCTCATGTAGTGACCAGAGATTAGAAAGTGGATTGTTAGGTTTATATGTGTCTGTGAGTAGGGCGTGGCATGAAATGGGAGGTTCCTCCTTAAGATTTTATTTGGAGGGATTCTCAAAGATTCGAGAAAGAGCATCTGCCATGATATTCTGTGAACCTCTGATATGTTGAATTGTAAATTTAAGTGAAGAGATTTTTGCTATCCATCTGCCTAGTTTTCCTAGTTGCTTGGGGTGAGCCAAAAGCCAAGCTAGGGCCTGATTGTCAGTCTCTAATAAAAATTCCCTGTGCTCAAGGTACTGCCGAAACTTGTCGATTCCGAACACAACTGCTAAACACTCAAGATCATAAACAAAGGACGATTTTCTCTCTCGATGAGTTAGAGTGCGAGAGGCGAAAACTATTGGTTGCCTGTGGCCATCGAACTCTTGTGATAGAACTGCGCCAATGGCGACACTCAATCTGTCTGTCTGTCTGTAGGATGAATGGTTTAGTGAATTCCGCCATCCGAAGAACAGGTGGGCTGGCTATGGCTTGTTTTAAATAATTGAAAGCTTTGTCTTGTTCAGGACCCCAATTGAATGATGTGTTTTTCTTTTGAAGTGCATTTAACGGGGCTGCGTGTTCTGCAAAATTAGGGATAAATTTAGCATACAAATTAGCCATTCCAATAGATCTTGAAATTCCTTTTGGATATTTCAGTGGTTGGAAATCAGCTATGGCCTGTGTACGGCTTGGGTCAATTGTTACTCCTCTACTGCAAATTATGTGTCCCAGAAAAGAAATTTCGAAAACTGCAAACTTAACTTTCTTTGTATTGACTGTGAGTCCTGCTTTACGCAGTCGGGTGAGAACTTCAGACAAATGAGCTATTATGTTCTTCACAAGATTCAGAATACACTATAACATCGTCAAGGTAATTAAATACAAATTTTAATTTTAAATCACCAAAAACTTGGTCAAGAAGGTGAGTTAATACCTGTGCTCCTGGGCTAGGCCAAAAGGAACTACTTTGTATTGATACAAATTCCAGGGAACGCAAAAGCCGGTGACTGTTTTTGACTTTGGGGTTAGTGGTATTTGATGATAGGCCAAATTAAGATCAAAAATGCTAAAATACTTGGCTTTGCTATACCAATGGCAAGCTGAATTCAAATCAGGTAATGGTACCATTTTCATGTCTGTGTGTCAGTTAATTTTTCTATCCACTATCTAACCAAAAATGCTGGAGAAGAAAAACTGGAAGTCGATGGTTCAATTACATCCTTGTCCAATAGGTCTTGTATGTGTTCGCGCATGATTACCATTTTGGGTCCTAATAATTGATAAGGGTAAAACCTGACTGGGGATTTATCCAAAAGTTTTATTTCATATTGCACTGAGTACAACCTAGTTTTTTTGTCAAAACATCTGGGAACCTGTGACATAGATTTTCCACTGCTTTTCTTTGCGATGTGTCGAGATGTGTCAGGGATAACTCACATCCATCCTCAACTTCAAACTGGATTGCATTAACATTACTCCGATGCTGGATTTTAGGGGAAAGAAATGGGATAATTGATTTATTAAATTTTAAACTGAACTTTCTTGCCTGCAAATTAGTTACTAAGCCTGATATAAAATCGTATCCGAAAATGAAATCAGTTGCCAAGTCCTTTAAAACTAAAAATCGAAATGTCCAGGAAAATAACTCAATTTTAATTTTATAGACTGCTATTGTGTTAACCTTTAATGGTTGCTCTGATGCGGTGAAACATTGTATGTATCATTATTGGTTCAGTTTTCTGAACTAATTTCTCCTTTTGTAAAACATGAAAAAGATTTCCTGAAATAAAACTTAGGACTGAGCCAGTAATCAGTCCTGGAATTTCATGTTTGCCAATTAAGGTGTTGGCATAAGGTAATACTGTTGGTAGACTTGCAAAAATATTTTGGCAAGTTCTTTTGCCTGGATTTTTAGGATTCATGCAATTTTTACAATGTTCCCTAGCGTCCGTAGAATTTTTCACATTATTTGAATCTGTGGCCAATTTGAGTTTTTGCCCTCTACGAGACTTGTTTGACTTTTGTGACCTATTTGAATTTTTTGTGTGTTTTTGTTGTTGCTTTGCAGTGTAATTACTTTTTGGGTGGTAATTGGATCGGTTATTGTATTCTCTCGCTGCATGTGAAGTAGTGACTGTACTGCATTATTACCTAAAGATGATTGTTGTTTAGGTGGCGCAGATAAACCACTTTCTGGACATCTCGTTACTGGTATTTTTGGTTATTGTTGTAATAATAATTTTTCTGGATATTAAATATGCAAGTTCATGAGTGTTTCTGTGACAAAAACACACGTTTCTTTAAAATACTGTTAATAGTTAGGCTGACTAGCAAGTTCAGTGGTGTACACAAGAAATGTTCTGTCAAGACCACTGAGATTACGAACGTAAATCTTAACTTTAAGTCAGTATGTGAATTTAAATGTCACTATCACACTTGAAATTGTATGCTGTTTCAATTAAAGAAAAATCCATATTTCTTTTAGACTTTAAATATAACATCTTAGTTACACAGTTTTTGAACAATAGGCTTAGCATCTTATAATTATTTTTAATAATGGAGGTCAATGGTAAAGTCCGGGGCTTATGGTACTCACATATTTATGAATTACAACTAAGTACAATACTTTCAAGTACTGCCTTATTACCTCACTACCTAGCACATTTGCAGCATACCCTGATCATCAAAAGTACGATGGAAGCTATCTCTGCTACCTAACACTCTCTGATTATTACAGTGCTTCTCACACACGTTACGCCATTTCAGTTGTTGATTTAAGAAGACAGTTTTTATATGTAAAATTGTTCACAACTTTAAATTCAAAATGAAGCCTTCTGATTGGTCAGTTGGCTCTGGTGCCATGGTGTCAAGTGCAAAAAGCACAAATTGATATGCTATACATAACATATAAATATCTACAAATTTTCTATTTTAAAAATTATGATTGCTGGTGCAGTACATGTTTATAATTTATTAACAAATCAAAAGTTTGATTATTGCTTTGTCAACATTCATTCGTAAAGGGTCTGTTTTCACAATCAGTATAATACTGGAGCATCTTAAAGCATAAATCGTTCAGAAACATATACAAATACTGTTTACCAATAAATAATAAAATATCAGTGACATTGTTTTGGCACATATTATATATAAAAATAATGATCCACATTACAAAAATTACTTCTACACCTATCCCTCACTTAGCACAACTAATTTGTTCCTAAAAAGGCTTGTATTATTCGAAATTGCATATTCTGAAGCATTAGTTTCCATAAATAGCAAGGTTAATTTATTTAATGTGTTCCAAAATTGTGTAGGAAAGTATACTTTACGTAATATAAATGTGCTGAATAACACCCAACTATAAATATGTAAACCATTTATTTTTATATGCCTCCCATCGCACTTTGTATGACAAATACGACACAGTGTAACGGGAGATACGTGGTTATGTATGTACTTTATCGTCAGTCGGCTGGCTGACTTGCCCGCCCGGGCGTGACCATCAACTCACGTCGCATACCTTTCCAAACCATCCTTTACTGACAGTGAAACCGATATTACTGTCCGAATAACTACATTTTAATTATTCAAAAATTAAAGTTTTTATTCGCGTATCACCACCTGGTTCACACCAATCCTGTCAGGCCAATGATTATTTTTTTAATTGCAACACTCATTTAACAACCTTTTCCACGTGAATCATCTTTTCATTTCTGTTCCGGTATCTAATGTCAAATATATTTCCACTAGTACAACCAACAGCATGAGACTTATATAAAATTTTGTTAAGAGTCCTTATTTCATACAATTATGGCACAGTTGACGTGCTTAAATCTAAAGTGCGACCAACATAAGTGTGGCCTTCATGAAAATTTGCGTGCCGTAATACTTATAGATTTGAGTCAATTACTTCGACACGGTGCATTATGAGTGATCAAGCACGTACAGTTACCGGCAGCTGAATGGACAGATGTTGCTTTTGTTTGAGTGAATTCCCTGACACTGGCTAGACTGAGTTCACAGCCTGGTCTGTGGCCAGGCGACAACGGTATGGCACGGCGGCATACGCGCGAACATAAAAACATTAGGTCCTTTACACTCCATAGCCACAATTTAACTTGCCATAGCTGATGTTTTTACAACAGCAGCATATTTACAATCGTCGATTAAATAGAATGACAGAAGAACATTCGGCGGATAATGTAAATTTAAGAGACCAAATTGCAAACGCACGTATAAATGAAAATATTAATTTTTGAATTCAAAACGTTTGAACAGAACAACGTCTGTCAGGTCCGCTTGTCCAAACTATAAGTTTGGCAGTTCGGATACGTTTGGCCTATACACGTTACGTTAGACATAACTAATTTGAAAGAAATATCAAGTATCTAAAAAGAAGGCCTTGTGTTTCGGAGATGCTCCACCTATAGGCTAAGTTTGTAAATGACTTGATTAACAGTTCTGTTAAGTATTGAAATTGTTCGGATGTATTTTGTCCTATATGCATGAAATTGTACATGACATGGTTAAAAGGTATGTCAAGTACTATAAGAAAATAAGGCCTCGTGACTTGGATACGCTTGGCCTATACACCTGATATTGGACTTGACTTGGTTGAAAGTAATACCAACTATCGTAAAATAAGTTCATATGGTTCAGAGATTATATGCCTGTATTTGGCACTATAGCAAACATAAGCTGTTTGAAGATGACCTCCAAATAGGTATAGTGATATTGTGCAACACATTTATTAAGTCGGGCAGATATTTTGTACAGAGTCCTTGGTCTAGAAATGAAGTTTAATAACACATCAAAATGTAAAGTGAAAAATTTTTATTAATAATTTTAAGATATAATTTCTCTTAACAGTGAAAAAAAAATAGCTCAAATCGAAGGAATTAACATATTTGTTTAAAATTAATTTTTTTATGGATATTTAAATTTTCCCCAAAATCTCGGGTTAATGATTACAGATATTCAATATGGCAGACCATTTGATGTCAGTGGCTTACTGAAGGCTATTATATTAGGGGGTAATTAAGGCTCTTTGAGGACATTTTATCAAGTATAAAATTAAGTACTGAAATGAAATTAATTAATTTTACATTAATAGGTGGTTATTTTTGATTAATTTTTTAAATACTCCGAATTTCTAGGTTAATATTGATAGATTTTTAATATGGTGAGGGTAATGGCCGACTAGATGGCAGATGCTACGACAGCCGACTTTCTGGTGATTGTCACAAATGCACTAGCGGGTAAAAAATAAACCACTATGGTGGCACCGCGTGCATTTCTTCCCCCCTTGTTCGGCTAACCATATCCGACGGCACCTCTTTTTCTTTTGTTTACAGAAGTTGAAACAAACTTTGTGGCTTCGTGCCCGACTTTTTTTTTTTTTGCCTGCGGATTTGGGGCAGTAAAATTCACATTGCGCTAGATGAATCCGCGCAATCTGAAGACGTGCTAAGTGAGGGATAGGTGTATTTAGGACACATATTTTAAATAGATTCTAGTAACACATGAAAAATACTATCATAACACTTACTAGCATCCCCAAATTAAAAGGGGTTTCCTAACCTATCCTAGAATAATCATATAATTTTTCCCATTATTTAAATTGAATTCTTAATGTAACAATGGCATATTTATTAATAGCTCTACCAATAGCTCTACAATTCAATAGTGTTTATTTGAAAAACTGGTATTATATTCCCAGTAGCGGATCCAGAGGGGGGACTAAGGGGCTCAAGCCCCCCCCCCCCCAAAAGCATCTGGGTCCACTATTGTTTTAGTGTTTTCCTTGATAAAGCCTAGCCTCAGCTGGGTCAAGCCCCTCCCAAACCAAAATCCTGGATCCCCCACTGTATATTCCTATATTTTGAGGAATAAAACTCTTTACAAATTATTTTTTGAAATTGTACAACTGAACAGTTTAGTGACAAAGACTATATAAAAATACGTTCTTTTAATCATTCTTGCATAGGGAAGATTGATTTAAGATGTTTTATTGAGATAAGCAGATACTGGTTACACTACATGTCGAAAACAACCTCAATAAATACAAAAAAAGATGAATATGCAAACACACTAAACAAGCCAAAATCATCTGACATAAAAAAGTTAAAGACTGACAGCACAGAAATTTCAGTAGAAGGAATTAGTCAAAAATTATTACAGCACAGCAAATAGTTTATTCCAAACTGTAAACCACATGAACACTTACTCCCAATTTATGCTAGAGCTGATATATAATCCAATCTTCTTCATTTTCAAACCCATTGTAGAAATCCTCATAGAAATGATAAAAACCATTTATAAACCAGTAATATTATTATAACTGCTGGGTGCAGCCTATCGCCATTGCATGTGCCACTTTTTCCCCTCCACTTCACACTGGTCTCTAGCCTGTCGCCTGAGCGCTGCCTTCAGGCAGACAGCGTAGCTTCCTGAAGCTTTACTCGCTGCAGCATGTTGGTTGGCCACTTGAACTCAACGTTATGCAGGACATAGGTAAGCCAGTATGGAAGAAACCCATGTGTATCATTTCCATTAGGGCATGGACTGAATTGTGAAAATGGTAGTTTAGTTTATCTTATCTAGTAACATGTTTTCCTAAATTCATTTTGCACCGCCTTTATAAACATCTATTTGACGTCAACCGGGGCTTCGCCCCATAAGCCTGGTCCGGCTCCACTGCCCCTTCCCCTCCTTCACGGCATTTGTACCGCCAACGTACGTAGACGTGCATGTGTTTAAACTGCGCGGCACGGACTACCGCGAGAGGGCGACATCCCCCATAATTATTGTAAACCTTTTTTAATGAGTCCCAAGTGCTGTGTGTTCCAGCAGACCTAATTAGTGCTGTATGTAATTAGTATTTAGGTTATTAGGTTTAGTTAACAAAGACGTTGCCGGGCGAACCCGAGCGGATTCATACTCGGCAAAAGCTGGGCCTGATTTTAATGTTTATATAAAAAGTAGCTGATGTTTTAAGGTTTTGAGCCCGGATGAGGGATAGTAGAAATTATGAGTGTTTTGTGTCTTTCTTAAACTAACCTTTGGCACGGATCGCAGAATCAAGTAACGGTTTTGTTCCGGCGGGAAGCTGCCTGTTGTCCGCACGCAGAGCGCTGCTCGCTCCAATTCCTCTTCGTCATCAGCCGAGACCAGACGTGCGCGGATTCATCAGATAAATATGGCCACATGTCGCTAACCCTCGTAGTTCTCGTGTGTGTTGATCAGTATGGTGTGCCTGACACCTAAAGCGAGCTAGGTGTTAATTAAATAAGCTTGGTAATTAGAGGGCTCATATCTTTCCTCATATGGGTCATGTAACGCCCTGACCGAGAGTCTCAGCCGGGTCCACGTGCCCACTGCCTCGGGTGAGCAGCTATGCCTCATATTTCTGCACAAATTTTCCTGCTGGCAAAGTTTTTTTTTACTTTAATTGTTCTCTGGCTCTTGCTCATTTTTAATGTGCTTTTATTAGCTTCACTTGTAACTAACTAACTTGTTGTGGTGTGACCAGCAGCACCACAGTAACACACCCGCAGCAGGTTTAGAGACGCCTGGTGGCGAACGAGCGGCATCCCTGATGGATAGGCAACCAACGCAGGTGGCACTGCCGGAATGCCCAGGAGTTATGCAACCAGTCACACCAATATCTGCAATTCAGATAACTTTTAATAAGATGTTCTGATTGGTTCTGACGCATTGCAGCACAATCGTCCACTGGCCAGCTGTCTAAATAGGGCCGCTGTAGCAGAAGACGATACAAGTCACTGACTCCCGAGTCACTGCAGAAAGAAGTAAGACAAGACACCTGAACGAGAGAGACAGAACCAGACTTAACAAAGCGTGGTTTACACGGAAGCGGAAGACACGTCAGGAGATTTACGCAGATGTTAGCACGGATCAGTCAGACGCAGAGGAACGAGAGACGCTAAGAAGATTACGTAGTGATGTAGGACGTAATGCCAGAGCACAGTGACCGTCAGCGAGCTGTTTAGTATCGCTGATGGGGAAGGAATCAGCACAAGACTGAGTGGCGCTAGAAAATGCCCGGTGACATCAAAATGAGCAATTAGGTGCCACAAGCATAACTTTGCCTCAGATGACGAGTTTTGCAGAAATGCCAGGAGACGATGATCCAAGCCCTGTAACGAGTCAGGAGCAGTCGCAACAAAGCGGGCGTCGCCGGCGAGCAAGCCTGAAACACTACTTGTCAACCAATGGCTGCACCAGGGGAGAGTCAGCACCAGATCGTTCTGAAGTGGGATGCCGGCGAATGAGTGGATTGCAGCCGCCCAGCTCAAGAGGTGCAACAGGTTCTGGGAGACAACTTGGGGCCTCTGGACAATTAATGCCTTCGGAGTCCAGAAGGGTGCAGTTGAAGTCCCTGCTCCCGGTGAACATCGCAACACCAGGGGCCGAATCACGCGCGCGAGTCGCTCGAGTTCCAAGCAGCAACCTAAGGCAGAACCAGGGATGACGACGTCATCAGTCATGGCGTGGCCTGGGAAGAACTGCTACAGCAATGCAAGGCAAGTGATGACGAGTACCTGCCCACAAGCATCAGCACGGTTTCACGTGAGTCAGTCCTATACGAAAAATTAAATTCGTACTCAAAGAAAATAACTTTGACAGTATTGGTACGGGAAGCAAACTATAATTTGTAGTAAATATTAGTGGTGTGCAGGATCCCGACTATCTGTAAATCTTTGGGAGGGCATTACTTTTTTTCCAATCGGGAGGGAATAATATTTTTACCGGTATTTTCGGGAAAAACATAAAATTGCTCACGTGCAAAAACATTTGAGCTTCTATTAAAAACAGCGTGCCATTTGACCTACAACAAAAGAAAAGACAACAAATGTTTATGAAAAATGGCAAGTTTAATACTTAAACTATTTAAAAATTCCACTTCTTCCGATAAAAATAATCCCCAGAAAATTATGTATATTATGATTGTTAAAACTAAAAATAAATAAGCAGGCAATGAATGGCCTGAAATGCAGTGCTGAAAGAGACATTATTTTAATAGTATACCACTTTATTATTTCCTGTGTATAATAACACTCATTTGAACTTTATATCTGTATTAATTATGGTGTTTACTTGAATTAAATCGAAAAATCTAACATCTTGTTTGATTGAAAAATCGAGAAAATAAATTAATGAAAATCATCAGGGACTATTGTGATTTGCCAGTGCGTCACTAAGGGGCGGGGTTACGCTACGGCCGACAAGAGATGGCAGCACTATAGTTTTTTTTTTCCACACACGTAGTGAAAATAGGATTAAATTTTATTGCTACTGCTTCTGAGGGTAACTTGAGGTCTACAAAATTAGAGGGGTTTTACACGAGTAGGTATTATTACTCACAATGATGATGTAAAATTTACTTGCGGCAGTAGATCATGTTCCATGTTATGGTTTTATTTATTTAGTTAATGTTTAACGTGGCTGACGAAAAGACACCAATCTGGAACTACATTGCAAGAAACAACTATAAACTAAGTGCCAAATGCAAGACGTGCAGTAAGTCTTAAAACAGAGCTATGGTAGCACATTAAGTCTCATAAGGCATTTGCACAACACCCAACTGTGAAGAAAGAATATGAAACGCAGCAAGAACTGTAACAACCACTTCCTGTAAATACTGATACTTCACCACCAGGCCCATCAAAACAAAAACGTATTGAAGATACTTACCACTGGTCTCATCATCCAAAGGCAAAACTAATGACAAGAAACATTGCTGAATGGTGGACTGATTCTATCCTGCCGTACAGTTTCCAGAAACCCATGCAGTCAGCTCAACTGTTCTACACAATACCATCCAGAACCACATTCTCCAGGAACAAAATTACAAACTTATATGCTTCTGTGAAAACGAGAATCTCTGAGGAACTTTCTTAAGCCACTGCTAATGTTCAGTCGATGTCATTTTCTTGTGACTTATGGACATCACGCAGTGAGGATGTTTTATTGGCATTAACTTGTCATTTAATCAACAACTTCGCTCTTATAAAGTACTGTTTTGGCTGTGTTAATTTTTCACAGAGCCACACAGCATTAGCAATAGGTGACAAAATTACTGAAATTTTGGATTGAGTGGAACATTATTAATAACATCAGTACATGTATTCCACTGTTTATTATTAGTGACAATGCGAGAAACATCAATTTGCGGTCTAGTCTTTGCAAAGCACCTCCGACACACTTGCAGTGTTTTGTTCATAACTTACAGCTTGCTCTTAGTGATGCTAAAAAATCTCACGAAGGAATGGGAGGGATGATAAAACAGGCTCGTGGTATTGTAGGTTATTACAAGCAAAGGGCATCAGCAACTTCTGCATTTCACAAAATTAAAAAAAAAAAAAAAAAAATAGGACTAGACAGTTAAGAATTAATTCAAGACTGTGTGACTAGATGTAATTCGGAGTTACCTCATGCTTGACAAGCTACTTAAAAACAAACTTGTTCTCACGAGACATCTGGCAGAGATAAATGTTGACAATCTTAGTGTGAGTGGCGACTTGTTGAAGGTTACATAAAACTTATTAAACCACTGCATGAAGCCACAGAAGAACTTTCTGGAGAAAGGATACCAACAGCTTCAATGGTTATTCCAATTATGTTTTCAATTGCGACCTTTTTGAATAACTACAATGAAACTCATTCTAGTGAAGTTGGGTCTGGTGTCACATTTTGTAGGGCATTACATGTTGGACTGAAGGCACGCTTTCCTTTATATCAAAGGCAAGAGCCATATTTTACAGCAATGTTGTTAGACCCACGCTTCAAGGCTGTTGTTATATCTGCCAATAAAAAACAATAGGGGTGGGCGAATATAGATATTTTCGTTTCGAAGCGAATTCGAAGCAAATTTTTATAAATATTCCCGAATTCAAATTGAATATCGAATACTAGGCCAAATCAAAGAATTTCTTAAATGCAAACACCAAACAATGCAACAATCTTATTTATAATAAATGTAAAAATCTTAAAACCTACAAGCTAGGTTGAATTAAAAAATAAATGTAATTCACAGATGCACAAAATATATGCACATTTAAATGCAAGAAATTCAAAATATTAAAGTACATAATAAACTACAAGTTTGGTGACAGAAAATATTTTTAAAAATTGATTTAAATTGTCATGCAAAAATGTTAGTTCCTGCACATGTTGAGATGTCAGGGATTGACGACATGCTGTCACCACATTTCTGGAGGAAGAAAATACCCACTCACTTGATACACTTGTGGCAGGAATACTTAAATACTTCAGAGCAACATTTGCCAGTTTAGGATATTTAAGTTTTCCTTCATCTCTCCACCAAATGTAAGGATTGTTTTCTCTTGGTATCCTTGGTTCCTTCAGGTAACAATCTACCTCATTATCGTTTGTTGATTGTTTATTTGGGATCTGATCAAACGCTGACCATAAACCAAGTCCAGAACTTGAAGGTTTGATTTCATCAGATCTCTCAGGTTCATTACGAGAAAGGTTTTTAACTTCTTTAGAAAGGGTAAGTGAAACAAGTACAATGTTGATCAATGCACTTTTGAATCTAGGATCGCAAAGCATTGCTGTTCAATATACAGCATCTGACTGAAACAGGCCGAACCTAGATTTGAGAGACTTCTTAGCTGTAATGTAGTCAACTAGATGTGTGTTTAAACAATGGAGAATTGGAATTACAGTGATGATGTTGGATAATTTTCCCCGCTGAAATAACTTGTAGCTTCAGCAAGTGGTCCAAGAATTTCAATAATTCCTGCCACTTTTTCGTTTCCAACTGTGTCAACATGTCAATATTGTTATCAGAGTTTGCAAGTTCTGCTGCAACAGCCTTCCTAACTTCATAGAGATGTGACAACATTTGGTATTCACTGCACCATCTGGTATCGACATAGTTAATTAATTCCAGCACAGGAAGCTTCATTTATTCCATCTGGGCATGAAGTCTTTTTCTTGCTTGCATGCTGCGACTATAATGTCCAACTATTGCTTTTGATTTGCCCAGAATGTTTACACCAGGACACGTAGTTTTGGCATCACTTATAGCCAACTGCCATGAATGGGCGAAACACTGTCGTGAGATGAATAAAGATCCAGCTGCTGCACGGATATTAGCAGCATTGTCTGTGACGCAGTATATAGGTATACTGCCTTCAAGACTGATACCCATACCTGACAACCTTGGTTAGTCAAAAAGAGGGAGGTTTTTAGTGGAGTAAATACTTGGTTCCCCAAATAAAGTGGGGGGTCCGGGTGCCCTCCCCCGGGAAAATTTTGATTTGAAGGTGCAAAATGGTGCTATTTAACCATTTTTCGAAGTAACAATTGAAAATTAGATGGTGGAAATTTTTATATTTTTATGGGGCTAGTTGCTATTTTTAAGAACTATTTTCTGCACCATTTTTTACACCCACTGGAGCATTGTGGAAAGCAATGCTCCGTGATCTAAATTAATCCAATACAAGTTTGGCAATATTTAAAGCAATGAAATCACTATTCAATATAGAAATTCACAACACAGAACTCTCAAACTTTTGTATCTCATTATTGTCGCAAGTAACCACCACAGAATACAGTTTGGCATTTCTAGAGGCAAGTTTGTTTCAACACCAAACTCAAAGAAAAACACACAGGATACCAAATAACAATCAATGGCAAAAATTAATTTAGATAATATAACTCTTAGTTACTTACAGGTAGTTTTAACTTGACTGATAAATTACTTCTTCAAGCTTTCTCTGGTTGCAGATTTAGCTTTCTTCAGGAAAGCAGAGTCAAATTTTTGTTCATAGCAGCATCCCTGTTGCCTTGATTTTACCACCATCAATCTGTCTAATGTCTCATTAGACATGGATGACCTAAAATGTGTCCTTGACTTTCGTACCTGGCTGAATATTCTCTCAGATTCAGCATTGCTGTGGGGAATTGTCAAAATTTCCAGAATAACCTTAGACAGTTTTTCATACTTCAAACTTCTAGATGCACTTTTAATTTTTCCCACCAAACTCCACTGAATATCAATCCTTTCTTCTTTCTTGATGGCTTCATCTAGATCTTCAAGTTGAAACTGACAAAACTCCGACTGCAAATCCTTAATGGCAGAATCTAAAACCTGGTCTTCATAACTTAACATGAATGGAAATTTATTTACAAAAAATGTCAAACTGGAGAATGATGCATTACAAACATTATTAATCTGGGCTACCTCAGCATTGATTAAAACTTTATCATTGAAGGGAAATTTGTGAAGCATGTAATCACATGCACGTACAAAATACGCCCTAACAGACGAGTAAAAAATTTACTTTTCTTCAGGTTTAAGGTCACACACTGCCCTAGAAGTAGAATTTCCAATTGTAATGTCATTATCTTCTTTTTGGTTCATTCTCTTGTGATAGTCAACCTCCAACAATGATGAATAGTTTTTAACAACAGTAGGTTTCACAAATCTTGTAATGACATCTTTGAACAATTCTATTAGAATACAGCGTAACAAGTGAATTTGTGGTTTCTGTAATTGCAAAACCACATTTGGTTTTTCAAATACTGGCAATGCATTCTGAAGGAACAGACAAAACTATTTATTTAGTTGCCGTGTAAGGAACATCAATAATCTCTCTTCTCTTGAATGATTACATGAACTATTTCCACTTTTTTGTGCAGGGTGGAATTTTGTTACTTTTGAATCTGGAACTGGTGATTCAGAACTTCGTTTCAAGCTAGAACATTTAACTGAAGTTGGCTATCAGAAGAGGCAGCTTTGGACATTTTTGGTATCCTGTACGAATCTAACTGTCCCGACTTCTCATGTGGACGTGAAGACTTAACCTCAACCACTGTTGCAGCATTCTTGACAAACATTTCCCTAGCGAGAGCCAGCGAGTGCAAACATGTTTTAACATTTTTTTTTACATCTGTGTCATGCAATACTTGAAATTCTTTTAACTTATCTTTCCTTTTTGCACTTTTTTCAAGATAAAAATAAATATCTACTAATATCTCATCAACTTTGCAAGGAAGAGTTGCTGCTGCCTTTTCTGCAGCCAAATTGATTAAATGACAAGCACAACCCGCAACAAACAAATTGGGCATTTCTTTTTTTAAGTGTGTTGCTGCCCCGTTTTTCAAGCCTATCATTACAGGAGCATTATCAGTGCTGAATGATATGCAATTTTTAAGTTTAATATTCCGTGACCTCAAAGACTGTATGACCAATGCTGCAAAATTAACTCCAGTAGAGTCTCCAAACAGTACAGGTACATAAAGCACTGAACTTTCCACCTTACCTTCTTCACTGCTGTAATAACTTACAACAACGGGGTATAATTTTGAATCGCTATCGTTACTCCCATATGTCGCCACAGAGAATGCACCGTTTTTTAACGTCTGCACAAGTTTTTCTTCTTCCGTTTTTGCCATTTCAGATATAATTGCTGACGTTTTTGTACGTGCACAGCCAAATTGTTGAGCTATAGCGCTATCAGGGAACATTTTGCGAAACAACAACCCAGCATGATCTGAACAACTAACAGGGAGATTGTGTTCTAAAACAAAACACGTAAACAAGCACTCGACATTCGTAACACTTTCTTCTTGCCGGCTTGCAATGCCACAAAAGCTTAACTTCTTGTTTGCATCAACACAGCGTACATTATCTTGATGTTTCTTGGTTTGGATGTGTTTCACGACGTCCCACCTTCCCCCATGCGATACAGCAAAGTCACAACGACACAGCGAACAAAAAGCAAAATGATCTCCTTTTCTGGAAGTTAAAATACAAGGAAACTTGTCACTGTAAGCTTTCTTGTACACAGTCAAGTATTTAGTCACTTTCTTTTCCGCCATGTTACTTGAGGTATGGAACCTTACTTGCTGCTTTAACCGCGTAATTCATTTCATAAACACATTCGCCATGCAATATATTTTGTGAACATATTGATATTTATCACGACACTAACTACCATAGATGACCAACTAAAAAAAAAAACCCAAGCTGCACAAAGCATGTAAGAAGGTCAAGAATGCAAGATTTCTATTGGCGAATTATTTTAAGCGCTGATTACGGGTTGGCTACGCCCTTCGTGTTCTAGCCGAAGTGAGACGAATGTTACCGATCGCCTAGCTGTGAGACAGCTGTGCGAGCGCCACAGCGCAGCGCCGAGCACATGGAGAAACATAACCTTGAAACCTGATACCGGCCATTTTGAGTGCCGCTAAGCGAAAGGAAGCAAAAGCGGGAGATTCAAAGGCAAAAGCGGGAGGGCGGGAGGCTACACACAAAAGCGGGAGACTCTCGCCAAAAGCGGGAGGGTTGGCAGGTATGGATACCCCATTCAGAAATACCATGTTGCAAGGTTTTCTTCAGATTTTCAGCACAGTGAGCATCATTGAGTGGCAAAGTGTTCATTGTAAATGACACATTCTCGAAATTGGGTCTCAGGTAATGGCATGTCAGACTAATATAGCCATCATGTGCCCTTGATGTCCATGCATGGGTAGTTAGTGACAAGGAAGCAATCATCGCAAGATCAGAATTTAAAGGTGTCTGTAATGTGCCCTTGATGTCTGTGTACAGTGTTGGTTTGTGGTTCCTTGAAAATGCATTTTGACTTGGAACTTTATAGTTGGGCACAGCTACTTTCATTAAATTTAAAAATCTTTTATTTTCCACAAACTCATAGAGTAAGTAACACATGGGTATCATCTCGGCAATTGCCTTAGTTATCTTCTTTGCTGTTGGATTATCTGGACTCATTGGCAAATGCTTCTGGAAAGCACATTTCAGGGACAACTGATTTTCTTCTTTTATCACTGTGACAGATTTTTCATGACTTTTTAGTTAATTTAATTGTACAGGGTGCTGTTTCAGATGATTTTGTAGAGTTGTAGTAGTACCTGTTGGAATTTTATATGTTTTTTGACATGCTTTGCAAGTTGCATCTTTCCCATTGGCACTCTTGGTAAAAAACAACCGAATAGGACTTCTTGGTTTTTTGGCAGGCGGCCCCTGATTTAAACCAGAAGTGCTTTCTTCCATTATTTGGATATCAACTACAAATAATGTAAACTGCTAAAAATCTTTCACACACGTTTGCTAATACATAACTTAACCATCAACGCAACATTCTCCATTAACTTAGGCCATTTGAACCATTGCCAAAAACTTAGTCGTGTAAGGCCGGGTTTATAGAAAACGCAAGAACGCAGAAACGCAAGAACGCAGGACGCGACAACCGCAAGAAATTCACAGTTGTTTATAAAAAACGCAAGGACGCCGGCCATCGCCAACGTCAAAAAATAAAATTTTGGGAATAAGTCATGATTATTTTTAAAATTTTTGTTGTACTTATCGTACAGGCAGGGAAAATTGTGGATAAGCTGAACAAGAAATTCATCAGCTTCCTACATTGCGCTGTATTCACTAGAAGAATGCCAGCCCAAAACATAAATAAAGAAACACAAGCGTAACGATTACAATCGCAGAGCCTTCTTATATGCATTACATGACAGTTTCAGTTTCCACATACTAAAGCAACCAGTATAGAAGGCCGAAACGCAAGGAGAAAACGCAAGAAGTAGAAAGTTGAACAACTTCTGCGTTGCGTTTCTTGCGTTTCTGCGTTCTTGCGTTTTCTATAAACCCGGCCTAACATTTGCTATTTGTATACAACTAAATACTGAATGGTAATATTTTATACGGCCGGCTGAACTTTCTACGTTATTATTATATTGAACAAGAACGATTAAAGGTAAATATAAACTTTTTTTTTAATTTTGGCCTTCAGCTTACGCGCACAGCCGTTTAGAGACAAACTACTTATTGTTTATTACATTCTTTCCAAAGTAAAAAAAAAATATATCTTTACTCTTTGCAGAAAAGCAGGCCCGGCCTAAGAAGTGTAGAAAGTGTATGGGTGAAAAACGGAGTGGTTTTATGGTTGCCATCTTTGTTTACGATTATTCACGGAACTCATTTTTTCTACTGTTCCATCCATGGAATATTTTCCCCGTTTATTTATAAATGAATTTTATTCAATAATCTTATTCTATTGGATTCAGTGCCGTAACTGCAGTTTTATAAGTCTGTTTTTGATATTATATCACGTTAAATCATTATTGACGTAATTTATGCATGGAAAAAGAGCTGTTGTGGGGGAAGATTAAGACTAATACCGAAGTCGGGAATGAATCTGGCACGCTTCTAAACATGAAAATAATTCATTGGGAATTTCTATTAGCCATTTTCTCAGCAAAATATGATACAGACAATTATTTTACTCTAAGCCAATGTAAGTTGAACAAAGTATAACGAACATATTTGTATTATGGTTGAGGTTAGTTTTAATGATCAGGCATATAGGCTTAGGTTAACATGTGTGTGTTCTCATTATGCTAAGTTAACTCCAAGATGATGTTATTGATCGTAGGCATTCTTTAACCTTTAGGCAATGTATGTATAGTAAAAGATTAGCTTAAAAACTCTTGAAATGTTTTTTTTTCTATTTTTTGAACTTTGAATAATTTCATTTTTTCAATTACGAATTCTGATAAAACAAATGTTTGACTCGAATTCGAACTTTCGAAACTTCACCTACCCTAAAAAACAACTTGCTGTTAACACTTCACAGCAAAAACTTGACAGTTTTCTAAAAGAAGACACTGAATCAGGTAAAGTGCTTGTTTAATATTAACACATCAACTTAATCAAAATTTGTTAACAACTTGGTACATCTCACAGAAACATAAAGGGGGTAAATTCTTACTGTGGGCAGCTTTTGCTAAATTTAATCGTCTTTGGATGTAAAAGTTATTCGGTGGTATTCTACTGTCCATAGCATATCTGTTAATAGGCCTACAGTATGGCTTTTATTATTTTCAGCAATAAATGGACTAACAACCTGGTTTCTTACTTGTAATTAGCATCTCAGATGTTTATTAAAGGTTTAAGGTATTTTTTTCTTTATTTTGCAGGGACTCAAAAAACTGAATCCACCTAATGACTTTAGCCACTCCTCCTTATGGCATGAATTTGATAATTTGGATGCAAAGTCTTTCTTAGGTGCTAATCAAAACACAGAGGTGACGACATATTTAAATGTGCCGCTACTAGAGAGAACTGGAGACCCGCTGAAGTGGTTGGAACAAAATGATATGATACTGCCAAATTTATGCAAGTTAGCAGTGGCATATCTGGGAATACCAGAAAATAAAACTGCCTGTGAATGGGTTTTCTCATCCGCTGGAAATATAGTGTCTTCAAAGCGAGAATCTTTAGCCACTCAACATACAGAATTAACTGGTTTTCTTGCATGAAAACAACATTATACTAAAAGCCTGTCTTCCAAAGAGATCACAAACATTTCCTCGAAGATGAATGATGCAACCCATAAGTGTAAAGAATGTCTCTATATTATTTAGTTTCTTTAGGTTTAGTTCATGAAATTTGTGACTCACCAGTGTGGTATTTTTTTTAGAACTTAATGTTGTTGTGGTAAAAATATTACAAAAATTATAAGTTTGCTCTCATGCTTTATAGCTAGAGATCTGAAATTGGCGGTGTTATTTTTGGCCAAAAGCGGTATTATTTTTGCCAAAAAGTGGTGTAAAAAAGCGGTGTTATTTTTTTATCTGTATAATTAAATTAAATAGTTTTAACTGTATAGGCTTAATATTTGTTACGTAATTAATTTTCTTTGGCATAGCTTATAATTATTCTAATTTAAACACACTCTTTACATTTGCTTAAACCAAAAATAAATAACAATGAAAACATTAAATTTCCAGTTGTACATAAAAATTGCTCACCACTGACTGTGAAACTTCCATACAGAAATTTTTTAGTCACTTTGTTGCTTAATGCATTGTTCAGTACATAACATAATAAATTAAAGAACTGTTCATCATATGTAGAACCACAAAAACATTTCATTTCACTATTGAACACTATGTGTTAATAATTTCCTTGTAAAAATTTTACACACACATTAGCTTAACATAACTGTTGCATAAAATTCTTTAAAAAAAAAATATATATATATATCAATCATCAAAGGAGAGCATTGTAAACACTTCAATATTCTCTTCTTTTAAGTTCTGCCGTCTATCTGAAACAACAATATTGTAGTGACTCAACAACCTCTCACTCTCAACATTATTTGTAGGCATCCATATTGATTTAAGTACAGCTGAAGCAAACTGTTGACAGTCAGTTGTCAGTGCAGTGAGAATTTTCACTACATCAACAACTTCACCAGCTCTGCACAGTGACTCTGCTGCATCTTTTAGAGACTGGTACCCTTTAAAAAGGTCAACACTGTCTATCATCTTCAGGTCAGCAATGGATTTTAGTTGTGTAACTATGTTTTCAGTTTTGTTAAGCAGAATGTTCTTAGGGTTGAAAAGCTGGTTCAATGACCTGTAAACATGTGCACAAGGATCACTGTTCATGAGTGTCTGCAGTTTGTTCATGCACAGTGTTGTGGCTTTTTGGCAGTTGTGCTTCACATGTGCAATGTCAGTGGTGTTCAAATTTTTGAGGACACTACTGTTTTCGAACGTATTGGAAAATATACCCTTTGCTGCACAGTCCAAACCTTTTTGTATATTTTCCAGATCCCCATACAGAGTATGTGATGTAGGGTACTTAGACCCTTCAAGTTTCGTTAGCAGATCCATTATTTCAGAAGCATGCTGCTGTACAAAAATACACTGTGCTAAAATTACGGATACTTATTTGTCTGAAAGCATGATCAGATACTTAATTCCTGCATTGTTAGTTTCCTGAAAGTCACTATTTCTGAAAAAGTTGATGATTTCCAAAAAATATTCAGCCAGGTAGAACACTGCACGAAACCATGAATTCCAACGAGTATTGACTGGCATTGGAAACAATTTATCTGGTTTCACAGTTTCTTCTCGCAAATATTGCAAATATTGGTGTTTCCTCTTGCGAGTGTTTAAAAAGGCAGACTTTACCTTCACTACGACATCATTTACCTCAACAAGTTCACATGACAACACATTTCCTACTAGGGCAACTTTGTGGGCCCAGCACTGAATATGGAGTACGTGATCTCCATACAGAACTTGCAAGCTGTTGACACACTTTGTCATGTAGCGAGCTGAGTCTGTAACCAAACCTCTGATGTTCTTGTATGAAATTGCATACTTATTTACACATTCTGAAATAACTTGTGCACATGTGGTCGCATCCGCTTTTGCAAGAAAATTAACTGAAGCTACTACTACCTGAGGTTCGCCTACTGGTTCTTGGAGCACTAGAAAGAGTACCACAAAAACACATCTTCCCTGACTATCTGTAGTCTCATCCGAATAGATAAAAATTAGTTTATCTTTAACAATTTCCATCACGTTTTCAAAGTGGTATTCAGCAAGTTTAGGAACATACTTTTCCTTCAGTGTTTTGACACAAGGCATGTCTCCAGAACCTGCCACAAATTCATTTAACCATGCCCTTATGTTAGGATCATCCAATTTTTGAAGAGGTATGTTAGCTTTAGCGAAGACCTCTGTTGTCCTCAGTGCCAAATGTTCGACGTCTGCTTTTTTACGTTTAGCACTACCAAAGCACTCTGCAACAGAGCTCTGAATTTTTTTATCAGCACACCCATCATCATATTTTTTTCTTTTAGTTATGTGTTTTTCGCTCTTAGTGTGCTTTATCACGGTGTCTTTTCTCTCAAATGCGACTTTACAATTACAAAATTTGCACATTAACGTCGCCATATCGGGTGCATATAGCCCGTAGCTTTTGAAATCGTCGGCACGTTGCCGCGCACTTGCAGCATTTTTCGGCATATTGTTACACAAACTCAAGTTATTTTATTTTAATGTTCCCATGCAGCAATAAAATACGATACATTAAACGAAAGAAGTGGCAATGTATGGTTGTACGGTGTTTATCTTATACTTCAGCTGGAATCGCGTTACAAACACATAGCATTGATCCTTACGGCAGACGTGCGCATGACTGCCAGTGCCGGTTGTTTGTGAAATAAAAGCTGATTCTTCCCAGCATGCAATCTTTTGTGGCGTCACAAATCGTTTATTCCATAACTGCGTTGTGTGAGAACAAGATTTTAATTCGTTTATTTCGTAATTCTATTTCATGGCAAAATTAAATCACGAAGTCATTATTGTGCAATAGTTTTATTAATATAATCGTAAAAAAAAATTCATGTACGGACCTGGATCGGGAAATACGGTCCAAATGACATTTTCGTACGGACATTTCTTGCTGAAGGGTTGACCAAGCTGGTTCCGCTTGCTCACCACTTGCCGCCTCCTTCCAGCCATTACATCAACAGTATCGCTCATTTATGACGTGAAGTTGTGGTTGTGTACATTATGTTTATTTTGTGTTGTGGTCACATCTTAGCAGCAATATATTTAGTTCTTCCATACATACATGTAAAGTATGTGATTTTCGAAACGTTAACAGTGGCAGGCTACCGCTAAGGTTGGTTAGTTTTAGTTCTGACAATGGCGATGCCGGCGAACTCAAGATGAAACCAAGTTTGTTACCGTACATTTCTTAAAATTTCGCGTGTATACAGAAAACTAGACGAAATCGTATTATTTCGCGAAAATCAATGAAATTCGCGTTATTTTTCGCGTTATCGCGATCGCGAAAATTTCAGGTCTCTATTTATAGCTTATAATGTATTTTCCCGATTTTTCCCGATTTCCTAAGTGAAATCTGATTCTCACCTGAATTTTTCCCGAAGCTTAATTTCCTTTCCTGCACACCCCTTGTAAATATTGTAAATAAATTTTTAATAGTAAATAAATTTTGTGCCTGCCACATTGTCTATAACATAACTTTGAAGAAACAAATGAGGCTTTGTTGTGATGTAAGCATTGAGCCCTTTAATCAATTTGCAGTGTTTGCACTAAAACATTATTCTGTTAAACCTAGTCGCAACACAGAATGTGTTGTATGTTAAGCTAGTCTGATTGAAATAGTTTAACCCTAAGTGTTTAGATATCACCACACATAATTATGTTTGTAAAATATTGTTTGTGAAAGGCTCCCTTAAGAATAGGTACACACAATTTGTACACGAAATGAATTTTAATGACAAAGTTTAATTTTGTAATATTATCCTGTTTCAGCACCTTGTGCGAATGAACCTTTGAGCCATCAAAACCCAGTGTCTTGCTATCAGGGGACAATCTCCTTCAGTTCACAGAGCGCTGTTCACATGTGGGGCTTTAAGATATTTGTAACCCAAACAGGGAATGAGAATGTTTGTGATTAAATTGTACTTAGCATACTTTGTCTTAATTTTTTTTTTTCAGTTCATAAAAGAAAGATCTATAAACCCCAACACTTCAGGTTCATCCTCATGACCTTTATGATAATACCTAAGTGTAGATTGTCTGCCAATATGCAAGCAACAAATTATGTAATCAAATCTTGTAAGTCAGTGTTAACCTACTTCTAATTGTCATATCAATTCGAAATTTTGCATGTACGAGTATATATAATCCAAATGACAGTACAATAATTTCATGACTATGACCTGAAGAGAGAAAGGAGTGAAGAGGGGCAAAGGGGCAAAAAACCACTACTTTCCTGCTATGAGCTGACGTCAACCAGGGCTGCGCCCTCCCTTGAGCCCGATGTGTCCCCTGTTCCGCCAGCGCCACCACCCTCCCACCATCACCCTCTGTTTGAACCGCCCGCCACAGTGACGGGTGCATGCGTGTGTGAGCCGCAGGAGGCATTAGAGGCAGTGCGACGGCCCAGAAACGTAAAATAGTAATTAATTAATAAGTAAAGAAATAAAGGGCTATGTATTGTGTGCTTTTATAATTTCACCCAGTGTTTAGTCTTAAGTCACAGGAAGGACGGCGCAGCGCCACACGTGGCCGCTACAGGAACTACCGACGAATAATCTTTAGACAATAATTTATTAAGTATATTGTTATGAAATGAGATGGAAGTCTCAGAAATTGTTGTTTTATTATTACTAATTTTTAAAAGGGTAAACTATGTTAGTAATTAGATTAATTATAAGTTAACAAGCTAACGGGAACTCGAGGGTTGGAAGACGCCATGACACCCTGTTGACCAGTCAGTCTTGTTCTTCCACCGCCCAGAGATGGACGCTCCCGTACATCGTCGACATCATTGTTTGGTAATATCTGATCCCTTAGCATCAGTTTCGCATATATTAATCTAAATCACTTTCTTCTGTCTTCGAGGCCTACTCCGGGTGGTAGACAGTTTCAATAAAAATTTAAGCTACTCAAGCATTTGAAATTTAACTTTGTTTCATTTCTTTGGTCAGGCCACGTGGTGACCTGGCCCACCTCCTAAACCGATTGTTTGCCGTTGGCTTTTTATCCGCATCGCATGAACAATGTAGACACGAGGAATGTTTAATAAATATCAGGTGTGAATTTCGAGTGTATATTATTTCGGTCACGTTTGCCCCGGTGTAGTCACCTGGCGTGTGGGATGACTTGAGCCCACCTAGGTAAAGATTAGAGCATTACACGAGTGTACCAGCGTGCCCGCCGCTGAGAGCGGGTGTTAGGGGCCAACGAAGCAGTATTAGGGTTGTGTGTCTCGTCGCACTTGGGCGACATCACGGCCCGAGAAAGGAGTCTCGCCGGGTCCACGTGCCCTCAAATCACGTGGTGGCGCCCAAACTCAGTATCAGTCGCCTTAGACAACCCTGTGCGATAGCAGAGCAATAACCATGCTTTATGTATATCCATGAGTCCGAGGCATGGTGGAAAATTTGCCTGAAGTCCAATTAACTACTACTCTGTGTAAAGAAAAGTTTGAATACATAAGCTTAAAATAAGAATCAAGTAATAAACAAAACAATAATTTTAATGAAAAAAAAAAGCACGGGGTGCTTGAAATCAGTTGTCTTAAATTTTCTACCACTAACATCTATTTTCAGGACAGGGCCATTATGAAAAAAAAAAAAAGAGAGAGCACCCCACACTTTTTTTTATTAAAATTGTTGTATTTTTTAAGCTTAAGTATTAAAATATTTTATTAAACAGAATTGTAGTTAATTCCATCACTGGTCAACAAATTACTTAAATTTTAAGTGTGTCTTTTTAGTTTTTTAAAATATAATTTTTAGTAACTTGATTTCTGCTTCTTTTTTTTATTGCTTGCCTTGCACTTTTGTTTGTTTCATAGCCCGTTAATGAATTGTAACTGGGCAACCACATTTTGATTTGTTTCTTATGTAGGTAATCATAACTTACCCTCTTTTATCGCATAATCGTCGCACCCATATTTTAGGTCGTCAAAATTGGGATAAAAAAACTTCTCGCGTAAACGTTGCATGATGTTTCTGGTCCTGCTATTAGATGCAGAGCGCTTTGTGTAGGTATCTTTTCCTTATACAACAATGTATTTTAAAGTATAAATCTAATATTTATTCTGACATTACCACTTACTTATTTAATTAACGGAAGTACGAAGTTGTCTGACGTGTAAATTTTCTAATAAAGACGTTTTTAAACGTTATTTCCTTTATCTGATCCTCTGCGTCGCCGTGGTGTAGGTATCTTTTCCATATAAAACAATGTTTTTTAAAGTATAAATATAATATTTATTCGTACATTATCACTTACTTATTTAATTAACAGAAATACGAAGTTGTCTGACGTGTAAATTTTCTTTTAAAGAAGTTTTTAAACGTCATAACCTTTGTCTGGTCGACTGCGTCGCCGCAGTGTACTGTTTATAAACATGTAGCCAGAGCTAGTTGGCATCATTCGTGTTTGGTTATGTTGCTGTCCGTATAGAGCGCACGCACGTAGTCGAATATCGATATCTCGCCGCTTGCATGCAACGCGCGCTCTCTGTCAAGAGCAGTGTTAACTACATTTGATGGCCACATTCTTTCGTGGCAAGCGTGTACTAGTTACGCGTTAGTTCACATTAGAGATTCAAGTGGCTTGTGTTCGAGTCACAAATTTTTTTTTGGTTTAAAGTTGAAGAAAGGTTTTGTTGTATGAATTATTAATTTAAATTGTTTGGAGTGCTCTTTTAAACTTCACTTTTTAAATGAACATACTTTCCATGAATGGGTTAGGTTTTCATGAATAACTTTACCTAACAAAAAAATCTTTTCCGCATAATCGTCGCACCCCTACTTTTCAAACTTGATTTTAGAATAAAATGTGCGACGATTATGCGAGAAAACATGGTACTTATTTTATATGCATATTAGCCTTATATTACATTTATTTTGTACGTACTCTTGATTAGTTTTGCAGGCTACCCGAGTTTTGTTGTAAGCTTCTTTAAAATAAATTTATGGTACTGTCCTAGTTGCAATATATTCCATAGTTTAAGTATAATTACTTTGAATGCTTTATTCAATCTTATGCCTTTTATGATTCATTTGTTCTTTTGAAAGCACTTTTCATTCTTATTAATCAATGGGTCTTAGGCCACAGCCAATCTTATCTGTACAGTTGTTCCTTTCCTTAGTTGTGTCAATTGTAACATGGGTTTGTTCATTTTAGTAATTACATATAAGCACTTGTCCGTTCTCTTATCGCTTGCTTTTTATCTACAATAATATTTTTGAGCACTGTTTCTCACCTGGAGGTTATTTTTTGCATTGTAGCACTTTGCAAGCATCATAAATGATTTTTGTTAGGTTATAATTACGCACTAAAGCACAGGGAATCAACATTTCTCTTCTTGGTCTTTGATTATCAGTATAAACTGTTATTCTAGAGTCCTTCCCTGTTCAGTGTGGTTAACAAAATATAGTTTCAATCACATGCCAAAACAAACTAACAGAAGCAAAACGATTCAGGAAACCAGCCTCTTACAGCCAGGTGAACTTGTCATGAAATGGCACATACCCCCATGTCTAAGGAGAACCTCCTGAACTAACTCATTGCAGAACAACACACTTCTGGAAGAACTAAAGAGTGAGCATGGTAGCCATTATCATTCTGGATAACAAGTATTTAGAAGTATTTTGAATACAAAGTTACTTAATTAAGTTCATAATGATCATGTCTCTTCACAGGCCTCACAGACTAACAGAGAATATGTTACAAACCCTCTTCAATCTGCCCTAAGAATAGGTTATTCATGGAGCGAGGTAACACGAAGGTAACCTAGCAGACCAGTCTGGCTATCTGAGAGTTCTGTTTTCCAGTTTCTTGAGATCACTCTATGCTATGCTGGGATGTTCTTACTGTAAGCCACGGCCCCAGCAACCATGGCCTGTGTCTTTGAGTGTTACAGTTTGTAGTGACCTCACTGTCAAGGACCAAACAAAAATAAAAAAGATTACTTGTTTGAATTTTTGTTATCCAACATCTCAAGTTGTATACTGGAATATGAAAAAGTTAAAAACATTGTCCTCATTCAAAAATCAACAAAAGACTACAGGAAAGTTTAGCGCTATGAAAACAGACACTGCCAGTTTTTTTACCTGTGACACCTGAGACATCAATATACAGAAACTGCTTGTTTGTACGACACCTAATTGAAAATGTAATTTTGTCAGTAAATTTCCATTTGGTTCTTTTATTTTAACTTCATTATGATTTAAACACTGAAAACCTGACAGTACTAAACAGTATATTGTGATAAATACTACTAAAAATGCACCACATGAGAAAATGGTGTGAAATACAAAACTTACTGAAAAAACAGACCAACCATCAAAATGATTTTAATTTACTTAACAATTAGTGCTAAAATAATACAGTGAAACTCGTTTAAAATGTTCCCACATAATACTATTTCCATCTCATAAGATCAAATGTTTCCGTCCCACAATTTACATGCAGAACAATTACATTCATTTTTGATCACCCAAAGAAGCTTAGAGGTTTTAATGACACACAACATGCAATTGATGGTGAACCACATTAAAACTTTATATGTTTGGGATATCACACATAATTTTGTTAGAGATTATTTCTGGCGATAGTGAAAGTTCATTCTATCCTCTAGGCTATTGATAAGATTACAAGGTATTCAAATAAGTCTCGGAGGCTAATCTTTGCCTCACAATTTCACAACAAAAATTATTTTATGGAATTCACAACAAAAATTATTTTATGGAATTAAAATACAGTCTGCAACAAATGAAAGATGTCTTTTTCAGCATATTATATTTCCATGTTGGCGCAGCGACTTATACGCCATTAAATCTGCCTTTTACCAAAAAAAAAAATATAATATTTAGTATAAAATTAACATTGGTATTCAAATACGAAAATAAAAAATCTTTTTTTTAGTTACCTCAAAGAATAAGCATCGCTAGTTTTTACAGCAACTATGCATTATAAACTATGAGTGTAGTGAGTCATCATAATTTTTGATTGTCTATTGGTTTTAGGTGTTTTGGCTATAGATTATGGCCCTCAGAATCTGTAAAATAAATGTGTAAACTGGAAAATACTTTAATAAACTAAAAATCTTTGTAACATGTTTCTTTCCTACAAATATGTACAAATGTACATAGTATATCCATAACTTATTTGGACTAAAAAAAATGTAACAAGAGTTATTTTGTCACCATAAAATATTTTTCTTAGTGTGTCATTCTGTGTATTTTGTGGTGGCTGCTGAGTAATAAGATTAAAACTGTGTGTTATGGCTTAGCTGAACACTTTTAAAAAACCTTGCTTAGGTACTATCTTCTTTATCTTGTTTTCTATCATTGTGCTAAACGCCGAAACGTACGTTGTACTTGACATAGTGACTTATATTCATACAACACGGAGAAATGTGAAAATATAACCAACTTCAAAATGCTACCAACATACTAATAACTACTCTAGTTCACCAATTATAGAAGCCGGCAACTAAAACATTACACCTTTTCCAGACGTTAATGCACTGAACTATACTTTTGCGTTTTCATTGGCAACTAAATTGTATATTTACTATACAATATTACATTATACGCAGTTTTGGGCAGAGATGTTTTCAAGGGTTAATTTTATAAAGTGTTCAGTTAAGTGTAAATGGATGGTATGCCATCAGAAAAAAAAATTACTTCCCTGTAACTATTTTCCTTAAAATTTATTTTAAACTAATATTTTTAGCATGTGCATATGATTATTGATATAATATATTATATTAATCAAAACATAAAACAACTTTCAGATGTTCAATTATGAACAGAAACATTATTTCTGAAATAGATATTATTTGAAAATTCCTGCTGCGCATCTGTATTCCTACTATAGTCCTTTCCAAGAACTATGGTATCTTAATAAAACATTTTAAAATTTTGTTTGATCGAAATACAGGCTAATTTCTCAAATAGTATTCTGTTAGGTGAAATCAAATCATTATCTTTAAATTGAAGCATATGCTTCTTGCGTCGTCGTACAGCTGAGTGACTCCTTCCCCTCTCTTCCTCCTTTCCCCCTCTCCACTACCTCTTTCGATAGATTTCCCCTCCACATCCCCACGCCTTCCCCTGTAATGTGTTATTCCGCCACAGCTCCAGCGCCCTCTACTTTTGCTTAAAAGAGCCTGCGAGCTCTCGTCTCGGGTCGTTCGGTTGCGGTCGGGGGAGCTGTTTGTACTGGTCAGTATCAGCGATGACGGTAACTTGCATATGGTAACGTCATTCTTCTTGCACGATGTAGTCGTGCACTTTTTTCACATACATTTGTCTCGCCCGTGTAAGTAACTTTATTCAGCCACGTTGTTTGTTGAGCCGCTTTGGCTATAGTATGGGCATTTATGTTTGTGTCTCGCTGTACTGCCAGTCTTGTTATGTGGTTTGCATTGCCACTGATGAACGTAACATCGGTTCCTTGTAATGATAAATTTATTGACTGCTGTATTTTTTGTGTACGCCGCACCGACATTGGCCGCCTAGTTTTGTTGTGGAGCTTTAATCAATTCCTTAATTAACTCTTTTTGTTTGCGGTTTCACGCCTTTCGCACCATTTGTTGCACGAGCCAATATCGTGTCTGGGCTTGAGTAACCTCTCCCCTGGCCGCACCGAACCTCCGCGTTAGGGCTTATCGTTTGATTCTGTCTAAATTGTATTATTGTTTCTTTCAATCATTGTTTTTATGGCCTGCGCAGCCCGCCTTCTTGATATTGCTGTATTTTTATTAGATTCTATTTTACTGTAACATTTTTCTGTACAGCGTTTATCGAGGTACATATAACGGTTCACGTTATATTGTTAAGAATTTATAGTTATGATTGTTATTAATAAAATCAAAAACTAGGTAACGAATGTGGTTGGTCCTGTTTTAGAACAACATACCTAACTCTCTGAATAACTACTTTTTTTTTTCTTAATAGCTTGCAGTCTGGTCGAACCCGTGAGTCCACCGGGCTGCAAAATATCTCACCAAAAGCAATTTAGTAAATTAATGCGTCTTTGCTACTATATTTGATTTCTGGGTGATTTGTCCTTAATTTGATTTTCTTTAAAATGTTGTGCCTTTCAGGAAAAAAATTATATTCGAGAGTAACACCATTTTCTTATTTACGTTTTAACACTCTTCCACAAGTGTTGCGGTTCACACTGAAAGCCAGTCTGGCACTTCTAGCAGCGAAGAGTAAATTAGGTAGCTGATGTCTTCTAACAACAGGAAGGCAGGAATGAATGACCTCACTTCCAAGAATGTCTCTACCTGCTAGCATTTTAGTTTGGCAACATGGCAGCCCACCCCTTTTCTGTCACGGGACTTGGGAGATTATCTTACCGGGAATGCCCAAACATAATAGAAAGAGAGGTCCCACGCGCGAGAGAGACGGAGATACGAGCACTCCTTGCTACCTGAACAGTACCACTAGCGCAGACATGCGGATTTCTCCAACAGTGCAGCGAACCCAGCGCCGTTAATGGTTTGAACAGCAGCTTTTAAACGAAAAAGCAAAACAGATTGCTTTGATGATGTTGAATTTAAAGGATCAAAAGTTGACTTGACCGATTTAAGAATAGGACTGGCATTGTGTACTGGGCATTAAGTAAGTGGATAATCTGAGAGTGTGAGTGGAGAATCAATAAAGGGTTTGGAAAGTATGTATTATTGCCTTAAATTCTATCTGAGTATGAACCCAAGAACATTTTCAATGTTGATGAGTTCTGCCTTTTTTCTCAAAATCTGCCTGATAAGACATTTGTTTTAAAAGGAGAGGCTTGCCATGAGGGTAAGAAAAGCAAGGAGAGGCTAACTGTTCTCTTGGGCCAACATGGAAGGATCTGAGAAGCTTAACCTTTTTAATTTGGAAGGCCAAAAATCTATGATGTTTTAAAAATGTCATAAGTTCACCATGTAGGTACACAAATAAAAAAACAGCATGGATGACTTGTGTCATCTCTGAACAATATTTGCACTCCCTGGATGCCAAAAAGGGAGTAAAACAGCGAAAGATTATTGAGTGTGTGGATCACTGCCCTGCCCATCTGAAGAATGTAGCACACTTGAGAAATGTGAAAATACAGTTTCTTCCTGCTAATTCCATGGATCAGGGTGTTATCAAGGTACAAAAGCAGTATTCCTGCAGACTAATCACAAAAATGAACCACGCAACACCTAACTGTCTATTTTAGATGTACTGCATTTCCTTGCGGCTTCTTGAGATTCGTTGGGCCCAACCATCAATGCCAACTGCTTTAAGGCAGGCAGGCAGGCAGGCAGGCAGGCAGGCAGGCTTTGGAGGTGACACTTTAGCCCCAACTGATGAAGGTGATGATGGTGATGAGGGTGCATGCAATAATGCATGGAAAAGTTTGCAAGGCAAACTAAAAATTACTTGTAGTTTTGACGACTATGTTGAAGCTGAGTGACGTCCTGCGACCTCAAGGTGCTGAAGCGATAGCAAGTAGCAGCAACAATGATGTGGTTGCAGTAGAAGACGATGATGAAGATGAGGATGAGGATGAGGAAAGTGAAGCAAAAGCACCACCAAAACCAACCTGTTCTGATGCCTTAGTGCAACTGGAAGGACTGTTGGACTTCATTCAAAGCACTGTAAGTGTGCCAAACAAATATTTGGAAAAGTGTCTGGCACAATGAAAATTTCATAATGCAGCAAATCGAGAAGAATTCTAAGCAGACAACACTGGATCACTTTTTTCGAAAAATTCAATTTAGTTTATGTAGTGCTGTACTTTTTGTAGAGACTTTTATTACACCATAAAGGTATGTAAGTTAGAATTAGTTTCTTTCAATAAGACATTTAATATTTATTTTGTTATATAGTCTTAGGCACTATTTTTCATAAGAAATTGTTAACATTAGTTAATTTGTTCAATTATACTGTTAGTAAACTATGAAAGGGAGGAAATTTTCCTTTTTCATTCTAAGAAGTTTTCCCAGCTAAGTAGTTTTTTTTTTTTTTAGTCAGTCCCTTGAAAAAAAAACATTTTACAGAGTTTCACTGTATTTTGAACTTACAAATGCTCAACAAAGTTTTGAAAAAATATCGCTCTGCCTTTGCTAAACACTCATGTGACATACTACTCACTGCAATATACTATGTTAAGTCTCAAGACAAATTTGGATTCTCAAGGATGATAAGACTTCTAGCTGAACAAACACAGTACGATTCATTGGAAAGATCATACTATCTTCAATTCAGTGATGAAAATATTTTTGCTTCCAGACACTGTAAAAAAAAAAAATCTGCAATTCAAGATACCAAATATACTCACAAAACACAAGTCAACAACCAAATATTCGTATAGCAACAATTTTGTGAAGACACCATCAAAAATAATGGGCGTAACACAGATTTCCCCTCTCTCCCCCTCCCTTATTCTCCTTCCCCTTCCCCTAGAGTCATTTTTTTTATTACTTGGAGCTTTCCCCTTTCATGCTTCTGTGCAGGTGCATGTTGCACTGTCGCAGGGCATAAAAGGTGTCGGAGCCTCTGCTCCGGCATTCACTCGGGTTTTATTTTTAAACTGTAACTGTATCAGGTATAGAGTTATCTTTTGTATACTTGATTAAAAGCCTTTTAGTTTGTTACGAGCTGTGAGGAAAGCCATGTTGTATTGTGATTTGTCAAGTGTACACGAGCCTTAACGTTTTCGCGTATTCTGCAGGGCCGATGTCTCTACTTGGGATTTATTCTTTTCTTATTGATAGGTTTGCACCCTAAGGTTCCCCCTTAATTTTTGTTAACCCACCTTTAGGCTGATTTGTACTGTGGTAGGCTGACTCCCCATTCGACTTCATGCTTGTGCATTTCTGCGATATCACTTACCACAGCCTTGCCAGGTTTGGTTTTCGGCAATGCAGACTTCCACTCATGAACGCACTTTGTATCATGCTATACTGTTATTTTGGTACTATTTTCTTGTTTTGTAATGTTTATATTCTTTATTGTTGTTCTTTAAATGCCCTTTTGTATGTCAAGAAGTATTTTTCAAAATGTCTGGATATGTGGCTAACCCACCTATGCGTAATGTTTATGGCTCTTAGGGTATTTACTGTATTTTTAAAGTAACTTCTGAGTTGCCCTATAGCACATTAAATTGGCAGAGTTGTCTTGTGAAACACCTGGTAGATTGTTCTTTTAATGTCTTGAAACTTAGTAACTTTTCTTTTGGTAATGTTAAAAAGCTCCTAATGTTGTTCCTGAAATGTTCCTTAATTATTTGTGATAAGTTTAAAGCTATTTTGATAGATTGATTTCACTTTGTTATGATTTGGAGATGTTATATTGAGCATCGTAACTTTTGTGAATTTGCTAGCTATCAGCATTATTGTTTCTTAAGTATAATAATTTTTTTAATACTTTGTATATCTTGGCCTGTGGGTGTTGTTATCAATGTTGTAAATTATAACAGTAATAATTTTTCATTACTTGAAATAAATCTGCCCAAATTTAATAGTGGTTAATGTTATACATTTGATTTATAAATTCTTTTTTTGGCACATCCTCCTCTTACCTACTATGCTCTCTGTATCAGAACTGAGTATATTGACTTGCTTTCCTTTCCTGCACAGATTGGAAGCTGCTCGGAATGTATATTGTTCCTAGGAGGGTTCAGTGTTTACAAATTCGGTTTAAACTCTGGTCGACTGTTTCAGTATTATGATCACAGATTCCACAAAATCTTCTTAATTTAATTATAGCATGAAATTTTGTGGAAACAAATTTATTATGAGCCTATTTTAAGACAAAGAGGTCAGTACTAATATGTTTTTCAACTGTACAAATAAGATACAACTACTTTTTTTTAAGCTGATTACTTAGTACTCACACTCAATGTATGAAAATGTTATTTTACATTACAATCAACACTCGTGTAAAATAATAACGGCTCTAACTTTGGCATTAATAAACCTACACACATATGCATACACCTACAAATTACCAGCAAAGTGAGGTGACTACAAATGCAAACACTAACTTGCAAGATATAATAAACTATCAATTTCTTACTTTCAGAACCAAAATTTCTTCAATCAGACGGTCAGCCTTTCTCTTTAATTTTTTCTTGGCTTCTTCAGTTCCATTCTTCTTACTGAAGACTGCAGCTCTTCGCAACAGTCTCCTGACCAAGTGAACTCTAGCTTGCTTCGAATACCTTCGCATCAACACAATCTGTAAACCAAGAATGTGTCATCGTTAGGGCCTGGAAAATGTTGGTGTTTTCAGTATGCAAAAAGCGGTACTTTCAAATTAGAAAAGTGGTGGTTTAAAGTCGGTATTTTCATTATGCAATGGAAATTTTACCGGTATTTTAAATGTTGACTAAGTTGTGCAGTTATTGAATATAATAGTTTACATATTTAATAAACAATCCATGTATACTAGGAATAGACTAATATGCATAATAACAGTCAATTAAATCCAAAACAGTTACACAATACGGACACGTTGCTATAGATGTTTGCAACTACAAATTTTCTTTTTTTTGGCTGCCGATGCCACATGCTTAGCCGACTTTAGGTGTTTGTCAATGGAATCTTTTCTTTCCCATGAAACTTTACAGTTGCATAATTTGCACATCACTGTGCTATTGTCAGTACAATAAAACCCATGTTTCTGATACATACTGATATGCTCGGTCTCGAGCACTCAAAGTATTATTCGGCATTTTCAAACTCTAGACAGAAATATGTTGCAACATACTACATACAGGCTGTTACGAAAACAATCAACTAAACTTGGCGCGCGAATAAATATCAGCAGTGGAATGCCACTACGTTGGAAACGCTGTCGCGGCTCGTGACGTCAACAACAGATGCTGGCTGCATGATAGTCACGCATGCCCGCACACTCCCAGTCTCGCTGCACAGACTAATTTCGTACCTGCAAAATCATTATTTGCTTATTCTCTTGCTATTTACGAAGTTACACAAAATAAACAACTACGGTAAGATAAATTCGTTAGCCACTAACATGTGTGTTTAGCTTTACACAAAACAAAACTTCTCACAGTCTGGGAAATGTATGATCTTCGTTAAGGAAGCATTCGCTTACATGAGAAGTTAGTAGAAGCTATGTTGGCTAACCTGGACAAACCCGGTTTGTTTTGTTTACATTTTACCATATATGACACAACTTGGATAAATACAAGATATTAGGTTATTATTTTCTTTGATATATTATTTTATACACTTTTCGCAAAATACAATAAACGCGTTCTCATATCCGGCCAAGTGTGCACGGTAGTTTAGAATTCTGCATCATATTATTTTTATTTTTCGTAGAGTGTAAAAGTTTGAGTTTGCTTGCATTCAATAAATACGGTATTGGCATAATGGAGTGGAGGAACAAGGGGTTGCCACTTGAACAAACCCCGGCGCACAAAGAGAAGAAACTTAGTCCGAACTATACCCGAGATCAATCTTGAGCAAGAAAACCATACACAAACACGGCTTATGTAAAAATAAGGTAATTATGCTGAAACACAAGACTTGGGTTAAATGATACTTTGACCTTGTGTGAGTATTAGTGATCTGCAAATACAGTAGAATCTCGCTGATGCGACCCCTCACGGTTTCGGGAAAAACGGACTTATAAACGGAATGGTCGCAATAGAGAATTCGGGCCAATTTCCCCTCCCCCCCCAAATATATCCAAATACATAAAAAATCGCCTTTGTTCACATAGATTTCATATTCAAATAGTCTATGGTGTAAAAAAGACAACTTTTTAAATTCATATTACACCTCGGACTCGCATACCCCGAACAATGGGTTCCGATAAATACTCGCGCTAAGTGAATTCGAGTCATGCGAGTTCGGCTATGCTAGCCGGCTGGTGGTTATTTTCGTTCACAACGTGGCGAAGGAACTTGTGTGGATCAGGTAGAAAACATTCGGCTATAAACGAAAGATATAAGAACAATGCTATCCTGAAATGCTGTGACATGTTTTTGGAGTAGATAATCACAGCGACAGACCGACAGGATGCGCTCCCACCCTTGCCGTCAGTGGTGTTTATTTTGACAGCTCAAGCAATTATCTTTTCCAAGTCCCTTCACAGCGTAAAAAAAAAAGAAAAAAAACTCGTGGGAATGCAGATGGAAAAGTAACTATGCAGTAAAATAAATATATTTACGGCCCTGCTAAATTTTTCTATTCAATAAAATTCGAAGTATTAGTGATTTTTCAGCAGAAACTGCTGTGTGACTAATAAACAAATTATATCATAATAACTTAAACTTATAAAGTATTAGTAACGGCGAAGGACAGTCGTATAAGCCCATAAAAATATTTATTTTACCGAGAATGGACTATACAACCTGGCTTTTGTCACACGCGGTGTGGGAGGGGATGAGGATGCTGACAGTTTCTTACGCAGAAGGTTGAAATAAGGGAGGGAATGTGTTGAAATGTTAGTTGAGAAAGGAAGGGGGGGGTGTTTTTACATGGTTTGTGGCTCTGGTAAGGATGAGCCTTGAAGAATTAGCAGGGGATGGGAGAGGTAAGCGTCACGTCATGTATGACGTCAAGCCGCCGCTACCGCCAGCCTGGCCGGACGAGTTTCTTACGCTCTCGCAGAAGCTATCACAGCGGTTTTTCATGCGGGCGGGTAAGATAACATGACAGCTGAGACGGCTTTTCGTGCGATAGTAGACGCGCCGAGCTCAGCTAGACACTGCCGCGTGGACAGTCTAGAGGGGTGGAATCTATTTTTAGCCGTCTTTCGTATGCCTGCCTGCTTACAGTACAGCTCTCGCCAAGATAAACGTGAACACATAGCGCCCAACAAAGTGTAACATACTTGATTTTCAGCAGAGTTTACTCAAATTTTCAACTTTCTCTGCTCAAATTTTTCACGGTTTCTCAAAAAAAAGGTCGTATAAACGGAATGGACGAATCAGAGGGGAGTCGCATCGGTGGGATTTTACTGTAATGGTACACTTTTCGTGTTTTCGCGCGAATTTTCGCAAAATTCCAGGCCCTAGTCATTGTGCGGTAGCTACTGTAAGACCAAATGCTCTTTTTACACAGGTACGTCACCTCACTGGATGAACCCCCCCCCCCCCCCCCCCCCCTTCCCACTCCCCCATCATCATGGCCACCCGTCACGTTATAGTCACAGGGTCTCAGTCTCAGCTGTATGGTTGGGTTTGCTACATTCAAAACACTGTGAACTCATCCAACATTAAAAATACTGTGAAATCGATGAACCGCCGGTTATGAATTACAAGTATGTAACTGTTCCGTAACACGTATAAAATTATTTTCCTTTATCCTGGTCGAATGATCCTGCATATATTTATCCTGTGATCCATGATGCTAATTTCTTTAATTTAGTACATCAAAATATCCTGGCCAAAACTAAACTTAACATCAATACAAACTAATTATGTCAGGTCTTGAGGAAATTTTTTATTTGTATTTTAACTTACGATCATAATTCAATGTTATAACACAAGTTTTAATATGTACAGGATCTTTCAAAGTACCAAATTAAAATGGCAACCATCATGTACTACAGATCCAATGAATACAGGATCATGCCATCAGTATTAAGGGATAAACTTAGATACGTGATAGAGAACTTTTACCAAATTACCTAATACTGTACTATTTAACTAACCTAATCTAACCAGACGTCCACATATTAGCCTATAGTAATTTTAATGTACTTAACCAAACATTAACAAAATTTCACAGTAGGTATTTTTAATGTAGTTAACTTCAACTTAACAACCATTTTAACAACTTTACACTATGTGTAATGTACCTAACCTAACATTGCTACCGTTATAGTGGTAAACTACAGCAATGCCATTTCACAGAATACTTGGTAATAACTATAGAAAGTAAGAATCTTTTTCCGATTTTTAGTATATTTGTAGCACCAAGTCTCACTTGTCTGGTATTAACTAGTAAAAAATAAAATTAATGTCTCAGAAAAAACCATTGGTTAATTTTATATTAATTCATATATTAGGTGAACACAAAAGCAAAGGTTGGGTACACTGAATTGGTGAAATTCAAAAAAGACTATTGTCAAACCATTAAAATATACTCTCTCGCAAAATAGATTTTATTATTTTACTGGCTTTTAAGAAATCAAGTATTTATGAAGGACTTTGAAACTAAACTGAGAACATTTGTTTGGTAAGCCGAATTAAAAATATTAATGGAAAACTATACAAATTGCAGTATGTTAAATCATTTATACAGTGATTTTTATCATTTTTAATAAAATATTTTTTTCATTTTCAATACCTTTTACTATACAACTTCATTCAACTTCAGTGCCTTCCACTGTATTAATATATAGGGTCAATCCATGTGAAATCAACCAGTGCTCTGAACCTTACCATTTCAGATTTTGTTAGTTTTTGGTACACTTGTTGTATCATGGAACAGTTGAAAAATACAAAATTTTAAATTTTTTGGGCTGGTAGTTTTTGAGTAATAGCCATTCAAAAAAGTAAAAAATCATATTTTTTTCAATATTTGGAAACAGTAAAAATTTTATTACTTCAAAACTATTAGGTCTTGAAAGCTCAAACTTGTTTATTCTCTTCGGGTTTTAATGGGCTTTAACCTGATATATAACATGACTGTTTTCCATCAACTTCCATTTTTTTCAAAACAAGTAAAAAATATTTTTTTAGAAATATCAAAAACACCCCTTTTATTTTATTTTTAGAAAAACATATGTTATTTGTATACTAATAAGCTACCTATATGCAAAGTTTCATAATGGACCAACAATGGACTCATCTAAAAAAAAAAATATTGTCTTAATAGTGCTTAACCAAATTTGCTGATAAATGTCACCAAAGAATGAGCATTTAATATTAGGTTTTTTAAATGCAAATATAATCTAAGTTTTATTACTGAATAATCAGAATGTATACATTTTGTACTGAAGCCATCAAAATGTTTTATTAATATACAAATTGTAAGTTTTAATGTGTTTGTAAGAATAGCTATATAATTTTTTTTTTTAATGTTGCTTTCACTGTGAAAATGATTCCCAACATAACCTGTACATTTCTGTGGCTCTCTTGTTTATCCCAGTCAGTTGTTGTAGGACTGTGAACTTTATGGTTGTCTACATATTTGTAATGTGTTGAATGTAAATTATTTGTGTGCACACTTCTTTCAAAGTGTCAAGACTGTTATTTATATAGAGTGAACTATTATTAGCATTTGTTATAAAGCTAAATATTTATTTTTAATTCCTAAAAATGGCAAACAAACATCAAAAAAATAACTGGTGTATTTATAATGTTAAATGTTGTACCGGTAACCCATACAAGGAACAAAACCATCTGAAATTGGAGAAAAAAATCTCTCAGAAATGTGACAGATAGTATGTGTTCTTTAAATACAGACATTAAAATGGGTACGAAAATATGTAACAAATGTAGGAAAAAAGTGTATAATGAACTTAAAATATCAGAACAGATGGATGGTAATGTAGCTGGTAAGAGTCAAAAGGATGACATTGATGATGACTCATTTACTGACTCAGGAGCATCGATACATTACTTAAATAAATCACTGGAACTTATTGGTGAATGTCCCATAAAAAAGAAAAAACTTGGGGTAGAAAATTACTCCACAAAAAAAAAATAGAAAAAATAGTGACAAGCTTGGATAACAAATTCATTTCTTCTAAGAAAGAAAGTAAAGAAGGAAACAAAGAAGAAAAATGTGAGTCTGAAACTATTGAACAATTCAAAAAAAATTTGCCCAAACAACTAAGCGAAGTGAAAAAATGACTATTTTATCCGTGTTACCCGAAAGTTGGACATGTAAAAAAATTGAAGAAGAGTTTGGTGTCACTAATTATATGGCTCGCGCTGTAAAAAAATTAGTATGTGAAAAGGGAGTTCTTTCAACTCCGAACCCAAAGCCTGGCAAAACATTAAGTGAAGATACTGCACAGCTTGTTAAAGATTTTTATCAAGAGGATGACATAAGTAGAATTATGCCTGGTAAAAAAGATTGCGTTACAATCAGGAACAAAGGATTGAAAATTCAAGTGCAAAAGCGTTTAGTATTAGCTAACTTAAATGAAATTTATCAAGCTTTTAAAGAAAAACATCAAACTCAACTAATTGGATTCTCAAAATTTTGTGAGTTAAGACATAAAAATTGTATTTTAGCTGGTAAAAGTGGAACTCATACAGTATGTGTGTGTACTGTGTATCAAAATGTCAAATTGATGATAGCTGGTTCAGGGATAAACAATTTTTATTTAGATGGATTACCTCTTAAAACATATCACACTTTTCTAGCAAAAATTATGTGTAACCCTCCAGCCCCCCATTGTTACATGAATGAATGCATCAAGTGTCCAGGGACAGCATACCTGAAAGAAGCATTGGCTGAGATATTTAAAAACGAGGTAATTTATGAGGTAACATACAAGCAATGGGTGACAATAGACAGATGTATGATGGAAACAGTTGTAAAAGAAATTGATGATTTCATAGAAGATTTTATAGAAAGTCTCTTAAAACTGAAAACCCATTCATTTCTTGCATTACAACAGAAAGATTGCTACTTAGAATGTAAGGAAAATCTGGCGGAAGGTGAGGTTATCGTTAACTGTGACTTTGCAGAAAATTATTCATTTGTATTGCAGGACGAAGTACAATCATATCACTGGACGAGCAGCTAAGCCACACTGCACCCATTTATTGTATATTATAAGTGGCAAGAAAAACTAAGACATGCGGAGAATGTGTTCATTTCAGAGTGTTTGCAACACAATACAATAGCATTCTATGCTTTTCAAAGAAAAATTATACAAATACTGAAAGATACACTACCATTTGAACTAAGAAAAATCACTTACTTTTCTGATGGCAGTGCTGCGCAGTATAAAAATAGAAAAAAATTTTTAAACTTGTGCCTACACAAGAATGATTTTCAAGTAAAAGCAAAATGGCAGTTCTTCGCTACATCACACGGCAAGAGTGCCTGCGATGGATTAGGTGGCACAGTTAAAATACTAGCTTCCAAAGCTAGTTTACAAAGACCATACAATGACCAAATACTTACACCAAAGTTACTTTTTGAGTTTGCCAATCACAATATTCCGGGTATAGACTTTGAATACTGCACAGCTGATTACGATGCAGCTGAAAATAAACTTTTACCGAGATTCAACAATTCAAAAGCAATTGAAGGTACTCACAAACTGCATACTTTTATACCGATTTCTGAAAATCGTCTTCTCACAAAGTCATTCTCATCAAGTGCACAAAGTATGACAGAAATTGTAACAAAAGTTGATTACTTAACACCTACAGATTTACAGAAAATTGACTCTGGATATGTTACAGTAGTTTACGACAAATCATGGTGGCTTGCTTATATTCTTTAAAAAAATTGTGAAAATTAATTTACAGTTAACTTTTTACAGCCAAAGGGGACATCTCCTTCATTTTTTTACCCCAAACCAAATGACATACTAACAGTACCCAGTAATTCTATTCTATAGCCCGTCCCACTCTTAGATTGCAGTACACGGCTTATGGCGCGCGCTGTTGCCAAATCTCTAACACATTACGAATTTCAGGAGATGTGTGTCCTTGTAATTCGGATCGAACAAGAAGCATTTTAAGAAATCATATCGTAATTTATAATATTTTATACTATTACACATGTAATTTTGTAATAATGCCACTTTTATGTAAATTTCAAATAAAAACTACCTATTGTAGACGAAAATTTCTTATAGTTTTCTTTTATGTTCTAAAAAACCCATATATATAATCACATTTTCATTGGCCCGATAAATGCCGTATTTTTGGACAAGTCATGTCCAAAATGATAAATAAAATACGGTAATGGAAATTCTCTGTCGAGTAGTTATGGGAAAAATCCGAACAATTGGGTCGAAATGGAGATTTTTTGAAAAACAGAAAAATAGCAACTCCCATAATATGAATAATATCGCATCTGTTTTAACGTATGATAACTCGGAGTACCTAATGCCAAAAAATATTTTCTAAATAAATTTTTGCTACGACCAGCCATAACTGCATGGGTTCGAAAAAAAATTTCACCGGACAAAAAAAAACGTAACTGCCTTAGTAGACACCTTATCAAATCTGTTTAAATTGTTTGTAAATATCATAATTATTTTCCAAAACTTTGTCAAAAACAATGTTTGATAAGATGCTTGGTGTTGAGAAGGATAGAAAAATAATTCAAAATTTTGTACCACCATCGCTATTAAATTCCTTCGTATTTATTTCATACATTTTACATATTATGTTCAAGATTCGATTAAAATATATTTTGTAACAACCATTACTGCAAGGGGAAGAAAAAAATATGGGTTTAAGGATATAAAAATCCTTTTTTGTTCTAATGTAAAGAAATATAATCTTCAAAATCTTCCTGCGCCTTTAGGCTGTGCAGATAAGGAATTTTTTTTAACTTTAACTTACAACAAGAATTTTTTCACACATTTCATTCATAGGAATTTATACGATAAATGTAACGTTAACTTGATTAAGAAATTAATAACATCACATACCTTTTAATCACTATCACTACCGCTAATTGATACCCCTTCCATAAGAGTAGCACAGAGCTGACCAGAAGAATGGTAAGATTCCTTAATTGCATTGCACACACTCATAGTTTTTGAAAAATACTCACATTCAACACAATCTTGCGCTCCCTCCCGCGTAGCCTACCGATATAATTTCTTTTCGGTGTTATAACTTCCATATTTTATATGTGCGTAATTAAATAAATGTAGAAAATAAAATCCCGTATCTTAATATATAATTTGTTTGTCAAAATTATAACTGTAACGAGTCACCGGACACAACGCGTTGCTTCGTCGCGAGACGCGATACTAACTGAGTAGGTGTATTTGGTATGTCCTGGGACAGTGGCTGATGGCTGGGGATCCGGGGATCCGCGGCCGCCATCTTGGATTACGTCACTTCCGGCCGCCATCTTGGATTACGTCACTTCCGACCGCCATCTTGGATTACGTCACTTCCGGCCGCCATCTTGGATTACATCACTTCCGGCCGCCATCTTGGATTACGTCACTTCCGGCGGCCATCTTGGATTTGACTTTAACCTTTGACCCCGACGACCATTTTGTTTTCTAGAACATTCCACCTTATTATGACGTCATGTCCGCCATCTTGAAAATCCTTATTTATTATCCGATTTTAATTAAAAAAAATAAAAATTAATAATTTAATTTTAATTAAATGTTACAATTATCTAGCACCACACTCCTATACATTACGTTTACATCATCGAGCGCCCCACTCTTCTACATTACGATTACATCATCGAACACCCCACTCATCCCTGTCGCAATTTTTCGTAACACCACCATCTTTTAAAATAAATTTATTATAAAAACAATAATCTAAACCATTATCGTCTGCTGGAGGCAGCCATCCTGGATTCCGCCATATTGATTTCATCCGATGATGTCATCACCATCCTAAAGCACCTTAGTGTATGTAAGGCCGACTTTCTATCCCGTACCAATGTTGTTATGAACCTTATAGACAAAATCCACAAAAATCCAGTCATTTTGTTGTTGTAACCACCATTTTTTCTTAAAGGCATAATCATTTACAGGTTTTAACTAAAATATATATTATCAATACTATCGTTGTGGATGCGTTAGTTAAAGTAATGATAATTAAAAAACATTTATTACTCCATCTTAGCGGGGCCAGAAATGTTTCAGAGTCCTAACTCACAAGTAATATTCTCTTCTCATGTTTGCGTACACATGTTTAAAAGCTGCATGGAAGCAGATATTTTTAATGTCTGCGTATAATATCATTTCACTTTTCAAACCAAGTCCATGTTTGCGTACTCGTGTTTAAAAGCTGCATGGAAGCAGATATCTTTAATGTCTGCGTATAATATCATTTCACTTTTCAAACCAAGTCCATGTTTGCGTACTCGTGATTAAAAGCTGCATGGAAGCAGATATTTTTAATGTCTGCGTTCAATTTCACTTTTAAAACCAAGACCATGTTTGCGTACACGTGTTTTAAAAGCTGCATGGAAGCAGATATCTTTAATGTCTGCGTATAATATCATTTCACTTTTCAAACCAAGACCATGTTTGCGTACACGTGTTTTAAAAGCTGCATGGAAGCAGATATATTAATGTTTGTGTACATTTTTTCACTAACTCTCGCATGTTAATACCTTGGAAACAATAAACAGTTAACTTGAAACATAAATTCAAAGAAAAAAATAAATGAAAAGAATTTATTTAACACAAAAACACATCTCAAAAATATTTACATCAGAAACTTATTTTCCTCCAAATCGCTCACGCAAAAATATATTGAGGAGTCGTACCTCCACGCTCAGGTTACCCAGTATATGTTCTAGGCTGTCGTACCGGGCGTTGAAGCCCTCTTCCATCAGGGCTAGTCTCTCGCCCAGCCCGGCACACCCACACTCGATCACTTGCCTGCAGTCACTCTCCGAAGGTGTGCCCCACCCACACTGCGACAGTGTGGTAGGGGTTCTAGCAGAACTTGGAGTTGGCGGCGGCGATGTCGGTGGCGGTGTTGACACCGCTGATGTTGGCGGCGGGCGGCGGCTGGCAATCTCCATAAGCGGTGTCAGTCTCCCATCCAGGTGGGGTGTAGCCAACGGTGTTGTCTCCTCTGTAGGAGGAGGCTGCTGCCCGACAGCAATCGGGGTGAGGGGTGGCGGTGGTGGTTCACACACCCCAGACCCCTCTGTAGTGGGGTGCCGACCGACAACAACAATCGGGATGAGGGGTGGTGGTGGTCCAAAAACCAGTCGAGCAGTCCGCGCTGACGAGAGGTCCAGAGGTGAGCGGTCCCGCTCAGGAGTCTGCCCCCACGGATCCTCCCGTGTCCAGCGGCGACCTTGACGTCGGCACTGCTCGATGGCAGCCCAATTGTGGAGATAGGTCTCCTCACTTATGGTGCCATAGTCCTCCTCCCCGTCGCTATAAATGGTGATTATTTCACCCTCCTCCACGCTCCCCCAGCTGTGCGCAAAATCACTACCGTGAAAAGACCAGTATCCTGCAGCAAACTAAAGCGTGCTTCCAGCCGTCTACGGTATTTATGCTATCCCTTCCCCACCCTCCTTGACAGCCCTGTCCAAGCACGCGCTCCCCCGTGACGTACAGCCTCTGACGTACCTACCCCCTACACCCCTACCCTCCCCGACCCTAATAGCCCGGGCCTGTCACCACACGATCCTAGCCTCCTAAGTACCACCCACAAGTGCTCCGACGCTAAAGAAAAAGTTTAAAACAGTACGGAAATAAATAAAACAAAGTTATTTATTTACAACTTTCATTTATTAAACATAAATTATTTACAACACATTACATTAAAACATCAGTATTTTTTATCCAACCGTTTTCAGATTTATCAAATCCTAACCACTTTACAAACAGCCTATCATCTTTTCGTCTCAGCACTTTCTCTACCAAATAATCATTCGGGTACTTGGTAGGTTGAATTTCTTCCTCGTAGAATCCACCGCGTATCGCTGAACCTCGTAAATCTTCCAAGTAGTAACATCTCGGACGGTAATTACGTATTTTAACAACACGGAATATTTCTGTAGACCAGTTAGGTGTATACCCTTTTTCAAAAGTATGTTTATATTTTGAAATGCGCACAAATTCTCCAATTTGTGCTTTAGGTTTTTTTACCTCTAGTTTATTTATGTTAGAATAGACAGTTTTAAGGAGTGAATCATCTTTTACATCAGCCGGGGTCATACCGATTGTTCGATGTTTTCTGTTGTTACAGTCATTTAATAATGCCGGTAACATATCAATCCACTTATAACTTCCTTTTGCTGTGAACTCCCTCCACATGGCTTCCTTTAAAGTGCGATTGAAACGTTCTACTACCCCTGCTTTTATCTCGGTGAATGTGGAATAATGGTTTATTGCATGTTTTTTCATAAGAGCCTGGAATTTACTATTATAGAATTCTTTTCCGTTATCAGTCTGTAAGTTCTTAGGTGTTGAACTTAATTTAAAAACATGTTCCATGGCTAACATTACATCATTCGAGTTTTTACTCTTAACAGGCTCTGCCCACGCTCGTTTAGAATAGACGTCTATAACAGTAAGCAGATACTTGTACCCACCATTCACTTTAGAATAAGGAATCATTTCAACCAAATCCGCTTGAAATAAGTCTAAAAGCCCTAATGTCAGAACACTTCGTCTAGGAAAAGTACGTCGCGCCGGCTTATGTAATTCTTTTGCGATAGCTCGACGACTCATTTCGAGATGTATCCGTCTTCCTGTAATTCTTCAAGTATGGATATTATTTCGTTTTGATGCGAAGTATTCCCTGCTTCTTTAGAAGCAAGCAGCAAGCGAAGCCGATCTACAAGTTCATTAGGATTATTCCAAAATATGTATGACAGTTTTTTATTATCAAATAATTTACTAACTAAACCGGATCCTGTTGAAACACCTACTTCAGGGAACAGTTTAGATATAATTTCATACTTTATATGATGCTCATCTTTAAACAAGTTAGTTTTCGAACAGTTGTTTTTGTAATGAGCGCTTGTAGTTTTTAACATTAGCTTATATTGTTCTAAATCTGTATTTGTATATCGCTGAGGATCCCTAAGAAACAGCAAATTATAGAGTCCAGGTGTCCCAGCCGTGGTAAATCCGCCTAATTGTATGACATCACCAGGTAAAAAATGTACTTCCAATTTACCCATGTACCACTTTTTGCTACGTTTAAAAACACCATAAATAGGATCTCCTTTGCGTGACGAGTATGAAGACAAGTAAGTAGAAGCAATAGTTTCTGGCTCAACTTCTGAGGAACGTAATTTTTTATGCTGTAGTAAATATGAAATCGGTACATCTTCTTCGTTTACATGTATGATACGTCGCTTTCTACGGTAAGATTTAGCAGGATTCTTTTCTTTCGCTTCAGAAGAAATATTTTCAGATTTAACAAGTGTAGGAGAAACATTTTCATGTTTTAAATTATCTAGTCGTGAAGTAATCGGTTCGAATATTCTTTCATTAACAATATCACACCCTAACTTTTCCTTCTTCGCGAGTAAGTATTTATCACGAATACTTTTGATTATGTCATGCAGCTCTTTCGCTGATTCAGACATGTTAATAAAATGACGGTTAACTCCATCATCACGTATTTATATACCTTTATGAAACCGGCTTTCTCCCCTTTTGTGGTAAAGTTTCAGGATCTTGTAAAGGTTTAATAACTATATGTTCTTCTAATCTATCCATACGAGCATTCGTTTCGGTCAGGAACTGTTTATGTAAATTAGTACAACTTTTTTCAACTACCAGTTTAATTCCCTCACTTTGTTTAAGTAAAGATTCGCGTATGTGTTCACAATGCCTAAATAACTCATCATCATGACTCAGAGCCAAAATTTTCTCATTCACATCATCCAACACAATTGCTAGTTTGCTGTTAAGAATTTCATCAAACGCGTTTTTTATGTTAGTAAATAAACGCTCAAAATTTTCATTTTGTTTTTCACTTACAGAGTCCACAAATAGTTTCAGACTTTGCAATGTTTGTGAGTTTATTTCCTGCACATACTTTTTTGTGCTAGCATCTGTAGAAAGTGCAGGCTGTCCTAAATTACGTAAAATTTTACCATTTACCGACAAGTTCCCATCACGCATTTCTGTAATATTACATTTTTCACGCGTACGTTTCATGGCACTATGCCCGAACTTACTTATGGAGTCAGTCATCTCTAACGATATACTGATCCAACTGCCTTCTGAAACGTCCATTATATAGCGGAAAATCTTTAAAAATCGAGATGAAACCGAACCTATCGTTCCAGCACACAGAACACATTTGTTTAAACTCGTTAAATGTCATATCGCTCGAAATGTGATCTTCGTACGCATGTTTAAGATTGAGGTCATCCATTTTGAATAGAATAATAATGTTCGCATTATCTCTTAGAAGATGTTTCGGTATTCTGGAGTATGTTTGACACAAGTATATGCAATCTACGTGCGAGTGTCGACCCATTGAAAAGTATCTTTGAATATTTCCCTGCTTTTCGCTAGCCACATCGTCAAAAATAAAAACAGAGTTATGTTTAGCTTCTTCGGGGGGAATGATTGCATCGTTATCGCTATAAGGATAGAACCAATACCATCAATAGATTTTAGTATGTAACCGAGCCGTACATATTTAGGCTGTTGTAAGGATTTCGAGTAAATGTAAATGTTTTGAAAACGTAAACCATTCGGATGTTCTAGCAAGCTCATGAGCACACACGTTTTCCCGCACCCAGAGGGCCCTGCAATGATACATCTTACAGTATTTGGAAGTAAGCTGCCATGTCTACAATGTAGAGCACTACTATATCTTTTGTCGACTTCTGATATTTTCACAGGTAAAGTTAAATTAGGTTTTATAATTTTCATACCGCACCCTAAACTTTCAGTTATTACTTCATCAATGTTTGAAATATGATGATTAGTATTTGAGACATGAGTGTCAGAAATACTACACTGATTTTGCTTATCCGTACAAGTAATACTATGTTTTCGCAAGTTACTAACTCTCTTGAATTCGCGGTAACATTTAGGACATCGAAACATGCGGTACGAATAATTCTTTAAACACACGTGTTTTTCATGATGGGAAGCATTCTGTTTTAAACCAAAACATTTCTTACAGTATTTACACAAGTAAAACATTCTGACTCAGGTGATGTAACTACTTCAACAATTAGTTTGCAACTGATCAACACAGGTATATAAGGACCTGTATTTATATGTTTCCCTTCAGTAAGCTTCAATGACTTGTGAGAGTAAGTCTAAACTTGGTGGCGGATTAGTTAATAGTTTGATAAACAAACTACCATTCGAATTACACATTCCAGGTTATAACTACTGTGGCCCGGGCACGAAATTAGCTAAGAGACTTAGGCGAGGAGATAAAGGTGTAAACAGACTCGATAATTTTTGTAAAAACCACGACGTTGCATATAGTAAAAGCGTTGATTTAAAAGACCGGCACGAGGCTGACAAAATCCTATCGCAGGCAGCGGAGAATTTGTACAAGGCAGGCGATACTAAACTAGGCGAAAGGCTAGCTTCATTTGCTGTTTCGAAAATCATGAATTCAAAAGTGAAACTTGGTATGGGACTCAAGAGAAAACGAAAAGTCAAAAAAAATAATAAGAAACGAGTCAAGAAGGGCGGATTCTTACCATTTCTCCCCGCTATTGCCGCACTGGCCGGGTTGGTCGGTGCAGGAAGCGGAGTAGTTAGGGCAATTAATTCGGCAAAGACCAATAAAAAAAACTTGGAAGAAGCCAGACGTCACAACGAGAAGATGGAGGCACTGGCTGTAGGTTCAAAAAACGGACAGGGAATGTTTCTACGTCCATATACAAAAGGAGGCGGAAAAATAAAGAAAAAACCGCGAAAAAACAAGAAGTAATAAATTCAATATCGACTCGCGCATTATCAAACGCGGAATTAATAAAATACGCCCATAAACTAAAAATCAAGAACTTTAGAGGTGTGTTTATGAGAGATGGACTTCCATTAAAACCTAATGTTAACGAATCCTCGATTGTTAATTTAGATAGTAAAAGTAACGAAGGTACTCACTGGACGGCATATGTGAAACGAGGTAAAAAAGTAATTTACTTTGATAGTTTCGGGGATTTAAAGCCTCCAAGAGAACTCGTAATTTATTTAAAAGGCGTAAAAATATCATACAATTACAATAGGGAACAAAATTTTAACTCTGAAATTTGTGGAAAACTATGCTTAATATTTCTGTCGAAATATTCGTGAAATATTTCATGCAGCAGCCGCAGACAGTCACCAGTGTGTCGTCACCAAACCTTACGTGAAACATCTGCGCGACTAATGATAGTCTCCGCAAACTGGGGTGCGCATTCCGCAACTCTGACGTACACGAAATACGCACACGTTCCCCGACGAGCTGTGACACGCCAGGAGGTTATTTAACGACCTCTCTAACAACTTTCTGCAACCACAGCTTGCTACTTTATTTCCTAGAGTGCTGTGATACTTTGAAAACTCTACAGGTAAAACTTTTCACGTGTAAAAAAGTATATAAACAGCTGCATGTAAATTTATTAGTCAGTTAGTTACAAACATGAGTATTACGGCGATATTGTCTGGCACGAGCAGCGAATTAAGTTCTATATTCTTTCCACCAATACAACTGTACGGAAACTGGTCAGTTGCGCTGACGGATTTACAAACTTTTAATTCTATAGCTAATGTCGACGAAACGAATAATGTTTTCAGATACAGACAGTCTGATGAAAACAATTTTAAAGAAATAAAAATACCCGTTGGATGTTACGAAATTAGCGATATTGAAGATTACTTAAAAAATATTTTACAACCGAATGAAACAATAATTCTTACCGGGAATATAAATACCATGAAAAGTATTTTAGTTAGCAGTTGCGATATAGATTTTGAAGGTCACAGTAGCATAGGATCGCTTTTTGGCTTTGAGCCTAGAATATACGAGTCGGGGAAAGTTCACGAATCTATTAATTCAGTAAATATTTTACCAGTAAATGTTGTTCGAGTAAATTGCAATTTGGTGGGGTCTTCCTTTTTAAACGGTAAACCAACTACAACGATACACGAGTTTGGAATAAATGTTCCTCCAGGCTACCGTTTGATTGAAATACCAAAAACTGCAATCTATATTCCGGTGATAGTTAAGTCAGTCAGTGAAATAACAGTTCAGCTCGTAGATCAAAACGGAAAACCAATACATTTTAGAGGAGAACAGATTACTTTGAGACTGCACTTGAAGAAAGATGGGAATTAATTTTAACAGAAAGTATAAAAGCGCGAACATAATTAAGAAAATAGTTAGTTTGCGAAAGAAGGTCAGAGGGTTAACAACTACTAATCAGACCTTTCTACGCGGTCTAGGATATAAAGTAAGCAAGTATGGAGTCAGAAATCCTCAATCTTAATGAGGGAGTTAGCTTTGATGATTCAATCACAAAGTCGGAGATACATAGCTACTCTCCTTATATTTCAGGACCGTATTTACAATCTTCCGAAGTTATAATAACTATTCAGAACGAAGATGTGTATACTCTTCCGAGTCAGTCTTTCATTCGAATAAGAGGTGTGCTTTTAAAGAGTAATGGTCAACACCCGACAACTACACGAATCATTCGAAATGGTGTTCTACACCTATTTTCTAAAATATCATATAATTTAAATGGGATCGAACTTGATTCTGTCAGGGATCCCGGAATTACAAGTACTATAAAGAATTATTTAAATCTTACGAGGAATGAATTGTCTGTAGCAAAGATGTCGGGTTGGGGTATCGAAGAAAATTTCAAAGTAGCTGTGTACGAAGGTGGTAGATTTGAAATTTGCATACCGCTAGCCACAATCCTAGGATTCGCAGACGACTACAAACACATCATAATAAACTCGAAGCAAGAACTAGTATTTTCTCTTGCAAATACATGGAATAATGCCGTACTAGCAGCTGAAGAAAATCCAGAAAATATGATTTTATCATTATTAACAATCGAGTGGATGATGCCACATTTGGAGGTTAAAACTCAAGAACGAATAAGACTGCTAAAGTTTGTAGAAAAGGGGAAAGATATTGAAATTGCTTTTAGATCGTGGTCGCTGGAAAGCTATCCGAGTTTACCTCAGTCACAAAGTATAAACTGGAACGTGAAATCTACGTTTGGATCAGAGAGACCGCGATTCATTATATTAGGTTTTCAGAAAGAGAGGGAAAACACGATAACAGCCGATAAGTCTATTTTCGACCACGTTAATATAAAAAATGTTAAAGTGTTTCTCAATTCTCAGGCATATCCCTACTTGGATTTAAATGCTAATTTTAATAATGGTTTGTTCCTAATGGCGTATCAAATGTATTCAAGATTTCAACAAGCATATTTTGGTAGACAAGCATCTGCTACACTTGACCCGGAAAAATATAAGAACATGGCACCCCTTATAGTTTTTGATGTTTCCGCACAAGACGATCGTATTAACTCAAATATAATTGACTGTAGGATCGAAATTACAGCCTCTGAAAATATTCCTAGAGACACTAAAGCTTATGCTCTCATAATCCACGATCGTTTAGCCACAAATAACTCGAGGGATAAAATGGTTAAAATATTAGTGTGATTACATCAGTCGTGTCTAAACACCCGAGCGAGCATGTACTGTAACATACAAGCCTTCCAGTCCCAGTTTGGTATTGTAGTGAAAGAACTTAGTGTAACTTACAGCAACGGAAATTCAATTACCTGTGTATTCAAACCTCCATTTGAATGGAACGACTTGGACAAAAAATCAAAGTCTACAAACCAATGGCTTACGAAAAATTTTCATGGCCTCAGATGGGACGATGGCGATATTCCACATGAAGAAATTAAAAACTATTTCAATAAGATTTTATTTGGTGATGTACATGTGTCGGGGATCGAACAAAAACGCCTGTTAAATAAGTACTGTAAACCGGAAATTAACATAATAGATATTCAGAAGCAGTTTGACTGTCCCTCGCTTGCACAACTTCGAAAAGAATACTGTGGGCAGGTTGAAACAAGCTCACGGATGAATACATGGGTTCTGTGGAAATGGTGCCAAAAAAAAAATAGTTCCGTGGTTATATAAGGAAGCGAATTCAAAACGTATGAGTCAGTATCAGAATGACGTGTAACGTGCAAGGGCTGAACTCCCAGAACGGGTTCGTTCTTAAAGAACTTGCATTTACGGGTAAAGATGGTGTGACTACAGTAAAAACATTTAAGCCACCATACGACTGGAACTACCTTCATCAACGATGCAAGAAAACCAACATTCGACTATCCTGCACTCAACATGGGCTTCGCTGGTGTCAAGGTGAACTTCCATTCCGCAAGATCGGTAACACTGTAAGAAATCTACTAAGTGGTACGATCTACGCGGCTGACCGTCAACAGAAGTTCTGGCTGCAGAAAATTTGTCGAGGTACTGTAAATAGTGTTAATATTGTCGACCTACAAAGCGAGTTTTGCTGCCCGCCACTTGCATACCTTGTTGTGAAATATGCCGATAAATTACATGAATGTCAACGGCGTAAAAAGAGGTTGCAGTGTGCAGAGTGTAACTCGAAAGCTTTGGACGAATGGCTGGCCGATAAGCCGACTTGGGCTGTTTCTGACAACGAGGACGATTCCAGTTCCGACAATTCCATGGATGTGTCAGACTAACCTGATTGTGCAACGACAAAAAATGTGCTACGAAAAAACAATGTCTGCCATTCTAGCATTTGGGAAGTGCGGTATGCTTACTGAACTCGACAAGACAGAAGAACTACCCTACTTACCTAAAGAATTTTTGCTGGTGTATGCAGCCAATCAAATAAAGTGGGTATTCGACTACTTGTCTACAAATTTGAAAAATGATCCGAACATAGTGGATTGCCTGCCGTGCACCGAGTGTTTCGACAATGACAGGCCTGAACAAGACACACCTTCAACACCGCACAGTCGTGGATGGTGCAAGAAACTACATGAAATTATTTAAAATAATGTGTATTACATAATAATGTCTCAGTACGTAAAATGTTGCGCTACAGTGAGGGCATGGATTATGTGATTTTATTAAAGGGTCATAAAACCATTACTTATAGTTCGGACGGATATGTTGTGTTCTCCGAACAGTGTAAAGATGGCTGTCATGTTGGTTATTTACATGGAGAGAAATCGGTAATAAAAATATTTGAAACTAAAACGTGTGATTCTTCAAAATGTCCTGTTTTTAATATTAATACTTTAGATAATGTATCTAATACAGAAACAAGTTCTACAGAAATTAATTGTGATTGTAACTGTCATCACCACTATCATGGTTTCTGTGAATGCATTCGCCGACTGTTTGCATATATTTTTAAGCGATGAGTCATACAGACAGGTTTTAACCGGTTATATGTAAAAGCCGATCGGTAGTATATGTAAAAAGCCGGTCAGTACGAGTTTGGAAGCCTCAGAATGCAGACGTTTCATCCTGCTAATCCGTACGTCAGTGTGAAACAAGCTTTATCCCAGGTAAGCTACTCTTACTGGAATGGCGGGGACTTAAAAAGCTATACGGAGACATGTGACGGACTATTTCATACTATAGTTTCCGATGACTTGAATTCATACGAACATTGTCAAAATATTGTTAGCTGTCAAATTTACGGACAGTGCCCCGTGTTTTACATGAGGGAAAAAACTGTACTACCGAGTTCTATCGATCAAGTAATTGAGTTCGCCAAGAATCAAGAAAGACTACCTCTTCATTCGCCTGAATGTGCTACTATACAATTCTACAATCCTGCAACAAACTGTATTACTACGAGTGAAATTGGTATTCAAACCACGAAAGAACAAATTTCCAACGTGCGAAAAGTGTACCAGAAAGAAAAAAATCCTCGCAAGCCTGCTAAAAACAATTTGAAAACTACAAGTACTTTCTTCGGTCTCGAACCAGCAGCCCTGCATACTGCGGATGTTCAACTGATTGTACGCAATGAAATGCAAAATATATTTAAAAGAATGTTGGAGATAATAAATGTAGAATAAATTTTTAATGTTTTAGTTTTGTAATGTGTTCTTACTTTTAATAAATGTATTAAACTTACCTGATTTATTTATTTCCTTACATATCTATAATGAGTATTTAGCTGCTCGAGTGTCAGCTGGCACCACAAAGTCGCAGACCTTTTGTAGCATGTGCGTCATGACTGCAGCTCGAGTGCTTGGACTGTTGACGAGCTGTGTGTGGCAGGCTCAGACATTCCTGAGCACCTCATGGCGCCACAAAGTCGCGGACTAATGGACCTGCTACGACATGCACGGTCACATATATTGTTCGGGCCCCCCTCAGCACTCCGAGACGACATTCCTGAGTGATGAGTCACGATGCATGCAGTGCCTCGCCGCCTTATCACCTAGGTCATTAGTGGTTTTACCCGACTCACCAGTGGTAGCGTATCTGCTCCACACCTCTCATAGACCTGCCACGACCTGCGCATGAGTCATGCTGGGTTTTTCCGAAGACAAAGGTACTTCGCCTCCACACACTACATTCCTATTGGTAGGTTCGGTAAAAATACTCTGTTCCTATTGGCTGTATTGGGAGGTCCGCGACTATAAAAGGACAGGATTAGAGGGTCGGAGTTTCATTGTGAGTTTGGAGTTTGAGTGAGTTAGTTCGTGTGTGAGTTTCGCTGCTACCACGATTCCTACCGCCAACACTACATCGCCTTCTACAGCTCCACTGCACCATTTTCTGAGGTATGCTACATGTTTCGATATGTTTCTCAGCTTAAACTTTTTTGTAGGTTATCAGCTTAAACTTCTTTTAGGTTATTAGCTAATTTTTTCTGTATACTTTAACTTTTATGTATGCTAGCAGGAATATTTTTTTCAGCTTTGGATTTTCGACTAACTGTTTCTCTGTACTTAAACTTTTGTATAAGCTAGCAGGAATATTTTTCAGCTAACTACTTCTCTGTACTTGAACATTTGTATAAGCTATCAGTAATATTTTTCAGCTAACTACTTCTCTGTACTTGAACTTTAGTGTATGTCAGCAGGACTTGGACTTAAACTTATGTGTGGGTAACCAGGAATTGTTTAGCTTAAACTTTTAACAGTACCTACTTTAAATATTCTAGCATTGTTAGGTTGTGCATTAGACTAGTTTTGAACATGTTTAGTTAACATTGAATAATTTTTCAGCTTTAACTTTAATCAGTACTTTAAATATTCTACCATTTTTTAGGATTGTACATGAAGGAGTAGCTTTGAGGTTATGTTTGTAACTTTTTTATTTAGTAAAATTGCTAACAGTTTAGGCTAGTAAGCTTGAGGACTAGAGTTTTGAGGGTATGTTTGCAACATTTTTTATTTAGTTACATTGCTATCAGTTTAGGTTAGTAAGCTTGACGACTAGAGTTTTGAGGTTATGTTTGAAACTTTTTTTTATTTAGTAACATCGCTATCAGTTTAGGTTAGTAAGCTTGAGGGCTAGAGTTTTTGAGGTTATGTTTGTTTTCGTGTTAACATCTAGCAAGATTGTATTCTTAATTATTTTGTTACAGTTCTCCGTACGTCGAGCTTCCTTCGCGTGTTCCGTACGTCGAGACCGGACTACAGATAGCTGTGATGGCATCAACCATGCAGAAATGCCGTTTCTGTCCTGCTACCTTCACGGCAGGCAACAACCGCTACCGGCACGAGCGTCAGTGTGCTGAGAATCAGCTTCGTGACTTCCAGCAGTGCCATCTGTGTGGGAAGATGGTCGCACGCAGCGACAAGATGCAGCAGCATCTGGCTACATGTACCGGTGCTGTACCTACGACATCGGGCACCCGGTGTAGCTTCTGCTACAAGACCTTCACCTATGCTAATGATGCCAGACGTCATGAGAAGTCGGCTTGCGGACTAAACCCTAACCGCAAAGCACATTCATGTGAAAACTGTGCTAAGGAGTTCTCCAGAGCAGATACTTTAAAAGCACATACCAAAGTGTGCAAGGGTCCTGCTCCACCTCCAACAAAGAAGCAGAGGATGGCAGCAGTTAAGCCAGCAGTACTGCCTAAACCATCGACCAGCCGAACAAAGGTGGTGACCGGCGCGGGTTTGGCCAATACCCATGGCTTCATCACCGCCGAAGTGGGATTCAAGGGCAACTTGAAGACTTACGTTGCTGTAAATACGTCAAGTTCTGCCAAGGACATTTGTACGTACCTGGACTCCATCAAGGCAAAAATAATAAGCCAACTTGAGGAGGAGATTGAAGAGAATGGACCGCTGAAGTTTAATGTCGTTCTTGAGTGCGACTACGAAAAACCAGTAGATGCCTGTGAAGACAAGAGGGCCTTCAAAACCATGAATGTTCCCCTCTACGCAGTTCATGAGGTGGAGGAAGCAGTTACTGAATCCATCTCTAAGATCTGCAAGGAGGAGGAAGACTACATGGGAAAGGGATCCGGATGGACTTTGTCAGCAGTCAAGCGACTACAGCTTCGCATAAATAAGCTTGATCCACTCCGTGCCAGTTCCTACATAGAATTACCTACTTCCATCGAGGCGAAACATGCAATGATAAATCCACAAAACCTCGAAGATCACATGTGCTTTAAGTGGGCGATCCTTGTGAAGTATGTGGAAGGACGGCATCCAGAACGTGTTAACCAGCGCTACCGTGACCTGGAGGGGAAGTTCAACTTCAGCAACATTGACTTCCCTACTCCAATCAAGCAAATACCGCTGTTTGAAAAACAGAACCCCGGAGTCTCCATCAACATTTACAGTATCGACGAGAACCTGAATGTTGTTCCTGCACGAGTCGCTCCTGAAGAGAAAGAACATCATTTCGATCTGCTGCTCTTGGTCAATGACAATTCGTCCCATTTCACATTCATTAAAAATTTTTCTGCCCTGGTTCGCTCCCAACTCACTACACACACTGAGGCTATTCATGTTTGCAAAAGATGCTTTAAGCATTACGATGATCGGGATAGGGTTACAGGACTCGCGGGTCTTCAGTGTTTGGAAAAACACAGTGAGCTCTGCAAACAGCATGCTGCTGTTAGGATGGAAATGCCTCAAGTTGATGAAAATGGTCAGCCTCCTGTTCTGAAGTTCAAAAACTTCCACCATGCCGATAAGATGCCTATCGTGGTATATTGCGACTTTGAGGCTATTCTAGAGAAAATCCATACATGTCACCCGAATCCTGATGAGCCATACACGTTGCAGTATCAAAAGCATAAGGCATATAGCTACTGCATTTACATGAAAGTGGATAACACCATCATCCCTGCACACCTCACTTCTTCACTTCCTTCACAGCCTGAAGTGTATAGGGGTTGTGATGCAGAAGATAAGTTAATTTCTCGCATTGTGGAAATTGGACATGATGTCCAGAAAATCTTTTCCACATCTGTTCCAATGACTCCGCTCACGCATGCTCAAAACACCGCTTTTCTGCAAGCAAGATGTTGTTGCTACTGTGGAGGAAAGTTCGGGGGAAATTCAAAGAAAGTCCGTGATCATAATCACTTCACCGGCGAATTTATTGGGCCTGCATGTAATGACTGCAACCTTCTCAGGCGCAGACCAAAAAAGATGATTGTGTTCTTCCACAACCTGGCCTACGACCAGAACTTCATTATCAGGAAGTTAGGGTACGACACTAAAGAAATTTTCATAATTCCGAATTCAGAGGAGAAGCTGATAACTTTTTCTAAGAAGTTACATGATAAGTTCAGCATTCAGTTTGTAGATACGTTCCGCTTCATGAGTCGTGGTCTCGCTTCGCTCGCTGAGTTCTTGCCTGCAGACAAGTTTGTCAGTACTGCTGAGTTTTTCGCTCCTGATGAGCTGGAATTGGTTACCCGCAAAGGAGTATTCCCATACGATTTTGTAGATTCTTTTGTTCGACTAGACGATACTTGTCTTCCACCTATCGATGATTTCTACAATAGTCTGACTGATTCAGGGATTTCAGAGATGGAGTATGCTCATGCAGGGAAAGTCTGGGACAAGTTTCAGTGTGCTACTTTGGGGGAGTACGCTGACTTGTACCTAAAGACAGATGTCCTGATCCTGACGGATGTGTTCGAGAATTTTCGCAGTCTTTGCTTGGACACGTACAGTCTAGACCCCTCGCACTACATTTCTTGTCCAGGATTCGCTTTCGACGCGATGCTTCGTACCACAGGTGTAAAACTCGAGCTTCTGACAGATTATGACATGTACATGTTTGTGGAAGCAGGTATTCGCGGTGGTGTAGCGCAAAGCATCAAGAGGCATTGTGTGGCTAATAACACCTACGTGCCTGAGACATATGATGCATCCAAGCCATCCACCTATCTGGAGTACATTGATGCCAATAATTTGTATGGGTGGGCAATGTCTCTGCCGCTCCCCATTCGTCATTTCAAATGGTCAGACACATCCATTGATGTTATGTCTGTACCGGATGATTCTCCTATCGGGTACATTATCGAGTGTGATGTGGAGTACCCTCCCGAGCTCCATGAAAGTCACAAAGACCTGCCGTTTCTTCCCGTGAATCAATGTCCGCCTGGCTCAAAGCAATCGAAACTCATGACAACGCTGGAAAATAAGGAACATTACATTGTACACTACAGAAACCTCCAGCAAGCAGTATCACACGGGTTGATGGTTACTAAGATACACAGAGTCCTTCAGTTTGAGCAGTCGGCATGGTTGGAGCCGTATATTCAGCTCAACACCAACAAACGCAAAGCAGCAGCCAACGAGTTCGAGAAGGAGTTCTTTAAGTTGGCTGTGAACTCCACGTTCGGGAAACTTATGGAGAACAAGAGGCGGAGGCTCAAAATGGAGCTGGTGTGCTCCGAGAAGAGATTTAAGAAACTGGTGTGTCGCCCATCCTTCAAGGACCGCACGATGTATGAACCGAATTTAACGCTTGTCCACCTGAACCATGAGACCATCATTTTTGACAAACCGATCTATGCCGGACTAGCAGTACTCGACCTTTCCAAAACACTCATGTACGACTTCCACTACAATACTATGAAACCCCGATACAATGATAATATTCATCTAGCATACATGGACACCGACAGTTTTGTCTACGAGATCCATACACAGGACTTCTACCATGACCTCAAAGCCGACTTCACATTAATGGCGAAGTTCGACACAAGCTGCTACCCTTCCGACCACCCTTGCTTCTCCCAAGTCAACAAAAAGGTTGTTGGCAAATTCAAGGACGAGTGTGGAGGAGAAGTAATGAGCGAGTTTGTCAGTCTACGGGCCAAACTCTATGCCTACAAGTGCGGTGGCAAGGTCGAGAAAAAGGCCAAGGGCATCCAGCGTTGTGTGGTCAAAAACCGCATCACATTCGGTGACTACCTGGATGCCCTGCAAGACCACCGCACAAGGAGGGCAGGCGTTAGAGCCATACGGTCGAGGCAGCATGTGCTGTATAGTGAGTATAGTAATAAGCTGGCCATCACGTGGGAGGATGATAAGCGACGTATCTGCGAGGATGGTATCCGCACAATCCCCCACGGCTATATAGGAGACGACGAATAATTTTTTTCTGCAAAATAGTTTGGGTGTTGCTGTTTCAATTTGTTGTATAGTTTCAGTTTTTGTTGTTGTATAGTTTCAATCTTTTGTATAGTCTCAATTTTTGTTGTATTGTTTCCATTTCTGTTGTATATTTTCCGTTTTTTGTTTTATAGTTTCCATTTTTTGTTTTATAGTTTCCATTTTTTGTTTTATAGTTTCCATTTTCGTTGTATAGTTTCCATTTTTGCTATATGGTTTCATTTTTTGTTGTATAGATTCGTTTGATGTGTATGTATTTTTCTTTAATCCAGAATTTGTTTTTGTAGCGTTCGAGGTTATTTAAATAAATATGATAATACCTACATACTGCTTATTATTTTAAATAAAGAACCTTTATTCCTCAAGGTACTTATACTTAATTTGATAGCGTAAAATGATCATGTAATTATACATAAACACCTAAATATCTGCTTCCATGCAGCTTTTTAAACACGAGTACGCAAACACGGACTCTGAAAAATTTCTGGTCCGCTAAGATGGAGTAATAAATTTATATTTTTTAAAATTATAATTACTTTAACTATCGCATCCGCAGCAATGAAATAATAACATATATGTTAGTTAAAACCTGTAAATGATTATGCCTTTAAGAATAAATGGTTGTCACAACAACAAAATGACTGAGGATTTTATGGTCTATAAGGATCATAACAACATTTGTACAGGATAGAAAGTCGGCCTTACATACACTAAGGTGCTTTAGGATGGTGATGACATCATCGGATGAAATCAATATGGCGGAATCCAGGATGGCTGCCTCCAGCAGACGATAATGGTTTAGATTATTGTTTTTATAATAAATTTATTTTAAAGATGGTGGTGTTACGAAAAATTGCGACAGGGATGAGTGGGGTGTTCGATGATGTAATCATAATGTAGAAGAGTGGGGCGCTCGATGATGTAAACGTAATGTATAGGAGTGTGGTGCTAGATAATTGTAACATTTAATTAAAATTAAATTATTAATTTTTATTTTTTTAAATTAAAATCGGATAATAAATAAGGATTTTCAAGATGGCGGACATGACGTCATAATAAGGTGGAATGTTCTAGAAAACAAAATGGTCGTCGGGGACAAAGGTTAAAGTCAAATCCAAGATGGCCGCCGGAAGTGACGTAATCCAAGATGGCGGCCGGAAGTGACGTAATCCAAGATGGCGACCGGAAGTGACGTAATCCAAGATGGCGGCCGGAAGTGACGTAATCCAAGATGGCGGCCGCGGATCCCCGGATCCCCAGCCATCAGCCACTGTCCCAGGACATACCAAATACACCTACTTAACTGGCAGGCTGGTTTTCAGAAATGCGTGTCTAAGGAAATACATGGTTGACTAAGGAAGCCATGTATTTGAAATTGCTTGCAGGACAGAACCCCACTTATCTAAACACACGACCCTGTTTCCTCTTACGACGGCAGCTTGTGAGAGAAACCTCTATTGCAGCGCGCTCTTGTACTGATAAGACACATCTTTAACAGCTATTTCCACGGAAACTGTAGAAGCAATTGAGATGGAGCTGCTTTTAAAAACTAATTCAATTCATTGTGAACATTTTTCACGCTTTCGTCCCCCATCTATCTTTAATAGAAAAAAAGTTTTCCGCTAGTCAACTTTTTGATGTGTCAGTTTGTGAGAAAATGCATTTCAATATATTAAAAAAATTATTTAACACATTCGAGTCTGTTGCTTATGACTGGTTTAAATCACTGAATACTAGGGGTTTTTATGGTTTTCCATTTTTTTTAATTTAAATAACATATATGGTACTTAAAATACTTTTTACATGATAAAAAACTTTAGATTTTAAAATATTTAATACAATTTAAAACATGATTTTATCTCTTTTAGTTACTGATAATTTATTTTTTATAATAAACTATGTTTTACATAAATAAAAAAATTTCTCATACACACTTCACTGCTATGATTTTTATTTAAATCCAGTTAAGTTAACATTTATTTCACATTTCCAAATTAATACCAATAAATGAATACGTAAATAATTTTTATTTGGTTATGTTTATGAAAATTTTGATTTAGTATGGAACTTTTGGAAGCACCCTGGCACGCACAGAGCAAAGCCACAGTCTTCGCACCACCAACGAGTTTCCTTCCTCAGCCGTTTTCCACTGTTGGCTTTGCCTACATCGGAACATACTTTACAGTATCTGGTAGGGTTGAGTTTTTTTTCGGTTGGTGGAATTTTCTTCGGAAAATGTCGAGCAGACAATCGATCTGTGGATAAGGATGATGGTGATTGAACGTCTGTATCGGTAGCACCATATGAAGCCAGCTGGTTCCCGAGAGCTCTCATGAAGTTTTCCAAACTTGTTTTGTTGCCATCAGCCCTGGATTTTTTGAACAAAATGAATGAATTTATGATTGACATCAAAAAAAGGTGGAAAAAAATTTTTTTCCACCATTTCATTGATTTTATTTGAAAGGGGTAGTAACTGAGTAATTGATCAACATGATCAACACCAGTTTTGTTTATATTGTAGTCAAGTACAACATCGGGTTTAGTTTTAGCAACTAAGCCACCTCTACCTCTTACAGTGACTTCACTGCATGAGGCTTTGTGCTTTGTGGAGAGGCAGTACACATCACGTGTGTCCTTCCACTTTACAGCCAACAAAGGACCGCACCTGCGAAAAATTGCTTCACCTCTTGCAAGTTCTTTGCATTTCAGTTCAGGTGGCAAGCCTTAGCGGTTTTTTTTTGTACCGTACCCACAGCCAGGGTTTTTTCATCCCATAACTTATAGAATAATGTAGGACTTGAATAAAATCTGTCCATGTAAATTGTGTGCGCCTTATGAAAATAATCATGACACAATCTCCGGACAAGACTCTCAATAGAGTTTTCCACACTTCCAGCACCACCAGTATAAACCTCACAGTTTAGGACATATCCTGTATTGGTGTCACAAAGAATATATAACTTTATACCATACTTATGAGGTTTATTTTTTATATAAACGCGGAAGTGTAAACGTCCTCGAAAAGGACACATTCCTTCATCAATTGTCAGGTTTTCTGATGGATAAAGACAGGCCTTACATTGACGGACCAAATGATTGAAAAAACGGCCTGACTTTATGTAGAGGGTCGTGATTTTCTTGTCCTCTTGGTACGTAAGTAGCATTGTCATTTATGTGTAACATGAATAATATTGACCGGAATCTGTCTCTGCTAAGGAGACGCCCAGGAAATGGAGTGTGCATTATGTTGTCATTTGACCAATAATCTGTTATCTTGGGTTTCCTGACCAAGCACATGTGAATGATCACTGCAAAGAAGTAATATATTTCTTGAAGCTTTACCGTAGTCCAACGCTGCCACATTGAATTTGGTTTCAATTTTTTTGCCCGTTTCATTTTGTCAATCATGGTACCTGCATATCGATTTGTTTCAGTCTTTATATTTTTTATGACGTCTGTGCCAAAAAATTTAGAGAAACAGGTAAGTTCATCGGAAGTTTCATCAATGTCGATAAGAATGCCAGATGCTTCCTCAAAAACAGGCAGCTGTGGTTGGTTGTCCATTGATACCCAGCGATTGACTCCAGGTTTTTCATTTGCTAGTAATCGTGTTCTTGTATTGGAATCTGAAACGAAAATCATATGTTTTTTTACATTGTTTGCGTAATTTTTTTTACTTTTACGTAAATGTGAAAAAAAAAAAAACGATTACCAGCTTATAAAGAAATTCAAAGGCACAAAAATGTAATATTTATGAAAGCTGGGTAACTTACCAGAAACGTTACTTGTGCTAGGTTTATCCGAGTGGTCTTGTCTATTCGCATTGCTCAGCTGCGCAATGTGGACTAGCGGAACATCGTCTTCATCTAAAAGATAATAATGTGACATTCACATTTACATGTAAGGGTCCAAGAGCTAATGTAAAATATCTACAATACACAAGGAAAAAAAATACGAACCACTATCAGTACCTGTATCAGGTGTCTGTGATGGACGAGCTTGTGAAAGTCCCGTTTTCTGTGTAAAACTGCTCTTCTGTTTCCTTATTTTTGCAAAATCTTCATCTGTAATAAAAAAAACATCCTGGGTAAGATATGTACAAAAATAATAATTTTTATACATAGGTAAAACAAGTTTCAAGCTCATTCGGCAGGTTTTGAATAATTGCATACAAACCTGATGTGTCAGAATATTCAGACGATGGTTCATACAAAGAATCAGAACTGCAGTTATCAGCTTCTGAACCAGAAGAAGCATAAAAATCTTCATGTTCGAAAAATTCGTCACTCTCGCGCGATCTCTTTGCCATTTCTACTGCAACAAAACCGCGGTAATTCCCCTGGCACGATGAAACACGCCCGAAGCAGCTTCAAACGTAAAACAGTACAGCAGATGCCATCTAGCGGCAACCGATAGTACTACGACGACTGTGGAAAGAACGCCCGGCAATCCAAGCCCGTTTATCGCTCGAGCAAGCACATAATAGTCCATGAAAACGTGCGCGAGTGAGGCTCGAGCGCCGTTCATTGTATTAAAATACTATGCTCGAGCTGAGCTCGAGCATGGACCCGAATGTGTTAAGTGAAACCTGTATAGTTTTTGTCTTAATATTTGTTCGGTGGCGTCCTAAGGCATTAATTTATTAATAAAAAAAATCAGAATGAAATACACATGTAGGTTTTGTTTTTTTTGATGTGAAACATCTCGGAATACTTCAAAACAGTTCGCAGTGAATAAGTTATGTTTTTTTAATTTTTTCAGACACTTAAAATATGTTTAAGTATTCAAAATAAGCATTGACTGATGCGTATTTCGATGCTATACAATATGAAAAAAAAGCTTGGTCCAAAAATTAAAATTTTAATTTCGTTTGATATTTGGCAACAACGCACGAAGAAACAAGGACAGCGCTAATGGCCATCGGCGTGTGCTAGAGAGAGAAAGAGAATGCGCCCATTTACTTCCACACTGCAATCTAAGAGTGGGATGCTCTATAGGAGTAGTGAATTCTGTGAGAGCAACCAGAAGAGTTTACACGTTAAGTAAAACTGAAATTAGTGTGTCATCACATGATTTACAAAATTTTTTAAGAAATTAAGATGTGTAAAACAAAATTAAATAAACTTGCTATATTACTTTACTAATACAATTTGTGACATTTACTTTCTAGTAATTATGACAACTTAACAATTATTTGCAAAATAATTCAAATACTCTTTCATCCTGAAAATTGGTAAGTAAACAGCATACTAGTGTATGTATATTTTAGATATTGTTACGATCGCGCTTGGCTGCAGTGCTTGGCGTCGCCGCGCTCGTTCGGCCTGTCTGCGTCCCCTTCCACCCGCATCCTCTCCCTGGTATCTCATGTCATACTATCACGCGACATCCTGACCGTTGCAGCGCGCACCTGCCTCAGATCGAGTTACTTAAAGAGGCCGCACTGCGGAATAAAAGGACTCTGACATGTTTATCGGCGCGTTTTGTGGGAACCCCATGCTTGTTGCGTTTATCGGCGTTCTTTGAGCAGCCGCCGCGTCCTTCGACAGGACTCACGACGCGTTTCTGGACATTTCGATGGCGAAGGTCGCGCGATATCTCGGAGACATGCCCGATTGTTCTGGATGGGAACCCAAGGGCTATTTAAGGAGGTTGGGCCGACCTTCGAGTCAGTCTGAGTCGGAGACTGAGTGAGTTCTCCCGCGACGGAGATCCGGGCGATAGTACCGCGGGTGCGGCAGAGTGGCGAAGTCCTTGGACGAAGGTTCCAGGGCAGGGAGTGAGTGAGTTGTGGAGTCGGGAGTTTTCCCGCGGCGGAGTTTCTGGGTGATAGAGTCGCGGGCGCGGCGGAGTCCCGAACGAAGTTGCGAGCGAGGAGTCGAGTGGGATCTCGGTGAAGAGGAAGTGAGTCTCGGCGGCGGCGGAGTGTGGCGGCGGAGTCCTGCGGCGGAGACCCACGAGGGGTGCTGCGGCGAGAGTTGCGCCAGAGGTGCGGCCCAGCGAGGTGTGTGTAACAAGTGACTGGGGAATAGACATTTCTTTAAGTGTAGTAAATTATTTGCCATCTTAGAAGATTAATTGTAAGTGACAAGTAGTGGTAATAAATAAAACTGTGTGTGAAATAAAATCTATTAATTGGGCTATCCTTTACGAACCCGCAGGTAAATCGTAACAATATGTATTGAAAGCTTTTATGCTTTTTTCTTCAGTTATGCATTTATTTTTAAGAAATATTGTTGTGGCTGATATTACAAACACATTAAAATTTTTAAATATTAAATCAATAAGCAACATTTTTCCTTATTAGTTCAATAAGTATACATTTGATTATTCAGTTATGTATATAACTTTGATTTAATTCGTATTTAAAAATATATTAAATTCTCACTCTTGGGCAACATTTATCAGTAAATTTTGGCTTAAGCACTATGAAGACTGGGTCACTCCATATGAAATGGTCCAATAATAAATTAATCAGTTGCTTGACTACTTCAAAAAAATTTCAATTTTTTACTGTTGTTTCCCATACATTCAAGTAGTTGGAAACAAGTGATCAATAAAGTTTTTAATTGAACCTTTTGCGAATGGCGGCCATTTTAGTAATGTGGAAAGGAGCAGTTTTGGCAATTGCAGACGTTTGCGAGAAATGTAATTTTCAACAATGGTTTGACTTAGGCATTTCAAACAAAAACCAATGTTTACCTTATATTCCACTCTTTACTTTTATCTGTTCATAGACAGCATAATATTTCATCTAACTTGTGAAATTAACTCCTGAAGTTTAGTGTCTTGAGCACACAAAACACACTTTTTAAGGTAAATTTTTTCATGGAAGGAATAATATATGATGTATGATTTTTTTTATTTCAAGTAGTCATGATACTAAACTGTATGTGTGAAAATTTTGAACATTGATATTTGCCTCAATTTATAAAAATTTTCAAAAATTGAAAATTTCAAATTTTGCAATGTTTGAGGTTTGATATCTCTGGTGGGACAAGTGATAAAAATGTAATTTTTATACAGCAAGTGCCCCTATATGATAGTAAACTACAGTATAAATTTCAACTTTTATATTTGAGTCTGAACATAGTTGCAGAATTTTAAAAATCTAGTGAAAAAGGCTGTATTTCAGCAAACAAAATCACAAATTTCTATAGTGAGATATCCTTACCAGGGTGGCCAGCAAGTCAGTATAAAAAAATTCCCTGACTTTTCCCTGACTTTTCCAGGTCTTAAAGAAAATTCCCTGACCACTATAAAATACAAAATTTTTACACGATATAGTGTAGGCCTATCAATGCAGCTACTTAAAATGCATTAATTTCTCGGCAAAGATACAAAAATAACAATGTGGCAACTATGCTAACACAGAATTACTGAAAATTTTAAATTATATGTGAGTAATAAGCAACATGTAATAAACTGTGAAGAGTTTAAACATTTGATCACACATTTGAAGATAGCATGCCTGTTGATGTGATGTTCAACAAAATGACAAGCACAATGTTCTAAATCTGAATAAAGTTGGTATTGTTAACAAATCAAAAAACTGTCTAAGTCGTTAGTTGCACAAAATCATAATCTTAAATCGTATTAAAATTAAGTTTGTCAACAACATGAAAACACTATAACATCAAAATCTAAAATGGCAAATAAATCAAAGCTGAAATCAAATCTGTATAAAACTAAAAAAGTTTAAATCACAATGACCGAACGACTACGGAAACGCTGAACACTGACTTCTGGTGATTGGGAAAGAAAGAAAGAAAAAAAGAAAGAACGGTATTCTATTTTTAAAGCTACCCACTTGGGTGGCGAATGCAAGGCTGAAGAATGCGACGTGTCAACGCCCGGATGTCTAGTGGTGAGCGAGAGGGGTAGAGATAAGGCAGACATATAACAAAAGCGAGCTTCACACAATCACGCCGTAAATTCCTCAAAAAGACCTCGTATAGCCGTGTTCTCGCTATTACCATGCTCGCTATAACGGGATTCTAGTGTACTTGAAAAAACCCACCTATCTAGTATTTAATAATGAAAGTACTTTATACTGAATTGCAACTAAATGTAAAACAATTTACTGAGACCTAAAATATACTTCAAAATGAGAAATCAAGTTTCACTGTACTTACAAACATCAAATCTAGTGGCATTCAAAGCTACAGGTTTCATTTTGAAGCATAATGTGAGCCAATAATGCCAAAAGTTTTTGAAGTTGAATTAAATTTTGAATAAGTTTTTTTATAGTACTCTATGTGTTACAGTAAAACTTGCTAAGACATTCTGAAGAAATTTAACATTAAGGCATGTTATGCAAGAAAAGTCTTAAAAAAGTCTAGTAAAAAAATATTTTTTGTTTGTTAAATAGTTATGATGTTATGATGTTCACAAAATATACAGTAGTAAATTCTATGTGGTACTACAGTTTACTTACAGCATATTTTTAACGGAACAGGAAGTTTTAGTAAATCAAATTAATACAAAATGTATCAATTTTATGAATAATATGTTTTTTTTTTAATATTTGGAATATTGAAGCAATGAAATATACATTTATATTTTAAAACCTAGTAATTCTCCTGTTTTGGTTGTTAACAGTTGTTACGCAAACTGTATTTTAGTTTAGCAGGAAGATTAGTATAGATTGGTAATATGGGTGGGAAGGAATAATGATATATGATAAATGTGGACAAGACAATGATAGTCAGATGTTCAAAGAAAAATAAAACAGTAAATGACAGTGCCTACTACTGGAAAGGGGAGGAAATTGTAGGAGGCAATATCTTGCAATAGTTATCCAAGGAAACCTGTGTTGGGGGAGCAAGTGGAAAAGGTGGTGAAGAAGAGCAGGCAGGCCTTGGAATGATACTGAGGGAAGGAAGCAGTGCAACACAATGGTACACTCCACATGCTGGAGTATACTGCTGCAGTGTGGGATGAGAACACAGCGGTGCTCAAGGGGGAATTGGAGGGAGTGCAGAGGAGAGCAGCCAGGTGATTGAAGGGAAACTGGAGGAGAATTAAATAGAAAAGGTAAAGCATACAACTAGCCCATCAGTGCTTATGAAAGGAATGGTGTGGAAGAGTCTAAAATGTTGAAGGCAAACAGAAGTTAGGATGTACCTGATTTTGAGTAAACGTGGAAGATGCAGAAAGCTGGGTTCCAGGGTAGAGGGAAGTAAACCTATAACCAAGGCAGAGAACTATAAGAAAGTTTTTATAGAGATGGAGCCAGAAAGTAGGTTTTTGCAAATACTTTTTTTTTGTGCATTCAAATCAAATTTTGAATCGAATATCACAATATTCAAGAATAACGAATATTTTGTAATAAAATTTTAACATACAGTGAAATTTTTTTTTTCACACTTCACAGGAGTACATGAAAATGTATCCGAAATACAGTAAAATAAAAGAGAGCTGATTAATATATATGGAATCATTACAAAGAAGTGTAAAATAGAGTAAATTAAAAAAACAAAACTGACAACATGCTTTTTCTTAAACCAGTAAATTTTAAGTTTGAAAGTTGTTTTGTTGATCTTGTTACATACATGAAATAGAATATTACTAATAATTTTAAATAATAATCATTGATTAATTATTAAATATTAAAAAAATGGGGGAAATAATTTTACAATACAAATATAAAAATTTTAAATTAATCATCTTGGTAAGTCTCTCCATGTGTTACTTTTTTTTTCTTTCAATAATTTGTTTTTGTGAATATGTCTGACAGGGTTTAGACCTATTTATTAAAGACAAATAATTTGAAAAAAAAATATTCAATTTAAAATTGTGGTTCAAATATCAAATTATTCATTAATGTTGAATATCAAATTATTTATAAATTTTAAATATCAAAATATTTGTGAATATTCAATATCAAATAATTAATTAATGTTAAATATAATATTATTCACAATTATGGACTACTTTTCCAGTACTCTCAGACCCCTGCCAGAAAGGGTTATGAAAACTTGCTGGTCATTAGAACAATCGGGAAATAAATTGAGATTAGGCACCAGGTTGGTACTCAACACTTTTACTGCATCACACACCACCATACAAAGAGACAAGAGTTTGCCACATGGGTTCAAACCTCAAACCAGTGCAATGCCTGTTTCCCCAAAACACCTGGAAAAATTAAGGAAAGCCAAAAGGATGGCTTGTACTGTCGTGAATACCTTTTTGAGAAGAGTCTAGAGTTAATAAGAAATAAAAAAGGCAAATATTTGTGGTTACTGAAATGTGCTATTATATTATTATATACTATAATATTATTTATTATTAAACTCTTTACAAAAGGACATGCAGAGGTACAGTGGCACATTCTGTGAAGAGTACAGGCCCAATTGTCAAGTAAACGTGAACATATTAAAAGCATTCAAGATATAATATTGTGGCCAAGGGTAAAAAAACATTCAAGGATTAAGAGTCATAAAATTTGATATAAAAACAATATGTCGCAGTGAAAAGTAACAATGCCTGGGTACAATTTGTATTATATCTTCTAGAAGGTAACCAACCATTCATGGTATTTAATTGGTGAAAAAACAATGTAAATACAGATTTAACATTGCAATGGAATGCTCCACACATACATAAAACGTTTCACAAAAAAGCAATGTACTATTGCTGTTCGGGTTTCGGGAGGGTCGTTGCGGTGCTGATAGATAATGGTTGCCACCATGAGGAAAGGCACTTGGACCAAACTGAGATCCATCTCTGCGCGTGATGTCGTCCGTGTGGGGCAAGATTAGACCCTCGGTTACCTCCTGTAATATGCTCAGACCTGGCCCACTCTCAGCCTCGGGCACACTTATGCTATATTAATTAACAGTGGGCTTTCAAGGCGTCCCAAACGCCTGCTCACGGTGGATAGGTCGCCACGTGGTCGATAAAAAATAAAAGAAGTAAGATAGTTATACTTAAGGTGTTTAAGGTGTACACGTGCTCCCATACACTGCTTCACGAGGATACAGTTCCAAGACCCAAGGCACTTAATCGGTTTATGGGAGTAAGTCCAACGCACGTGCCCGCACAAGTAATTACGTAAGAAGCGTTTAAAAGAGTCTCGTTAAGAGTTGAAAATTATTTAAACAAACAGTCCCCCGACCGAGGCTAGCCCCGGGGATAGCGTGAAAAATGATTGAGAATTAATCAAATATAAAAATAGAACTACAGATCAGAGTACAAGGGGTGAAGTCCCCAGGTGCGGAAGGCTGTGACTTACCTCTTTCTTTGGCGGTGGAGAACTGGCCGAGCACAGGGCTCTCTCGGAACAACATGGTGCCTTCCCGCCTTGCCAGATTACCTTTACACTCTTATGATTAAGTGCCTTGAAATCATCATAAGGAAATACGAAAACACTTCTATAATTATAGCACGATCTCCCACGGCTCTGCTATTATTAAACACACAGTTATTGATTTATTATATTTAAATAAATGCCTACTTCGCTCACGTTCGGGTCCGCTCGGGTCCCCCCGGCAACGTCTTTATATTACACAATTAAAAATACATATTAAACAAAACCAGAACCCTCCCACCCATCTGTGACAACACAAATAAACGGAAAAAAATAAAAAGATTTACAATGTAATTATTATGAATTTAGGGGGACGTTGCACTGCTGCTACAACGCCCTCTTGAGGTAGTTTGTGGCGCGTTATTTAAACACACGACTACGTACTTGTGACGGTGCGACTGACTGCCATTGAGGGTGGTGGGACGGGTGGCGAGGGGAAAGGTGGCGGAGGCTGACCAGGCTCCTGGGGTGCAGGCCCGGTTGACGTCAATTGCCCCCCCCCCCCCTCCTTCCTGATACAGACTGGAATGCCGACGTTACCTTTGGCATGGAAGTGTGCGAGTCCGCCTCTGGATTATGTCCGGAGTTTGATTCCCGGATCGTGCAGCAGCGAGGAGGCGCAAGTTCCCGACGAGGTCGGAGGTGGTATCGTGGTGCTGGTGTCGGAGCTTGTGACACATCTCCCACGGTCTCTTCACGCTCCACTTCGGGTTCCGCTGGTTCCTTCACATTCATGTGAAATGTCGCATCTGCTAGCGATAAATGCAAGGGCCATAGTGGCTCTACTGGCGATTCTGGTCTCTCCTCTTCTTCGTCCGGTTCCCATATCAGTGGTGTAGGGTCTGTCTCATGGTTGTGGAGTTTGTTTCCCGTGGCTCATTGAAGCCGCGAAAGAGGTTTCATCGTCTTCCGAGTCGGGGAACAACCGTCTCGGCTGTACTTTCGTGACGGTCAGGTGCATCTTGTGCCCCATTTCCGTTTCCGGAAATCCTGGAAAACCCGCCTCTTTGGTGTCCGCTGGTGTTGACGTGTTTGGCCCTGTCACCGCCCCTTGCGCCTGCCGCAGTGGGGTCGCTCTCTCTCTCCGTCCTTCATTTCTGCCCGTTCCTCCCCCGCTTCATACGCTAACCGTACGTCATCCCTGTGGTACTTAGCAGCGCGCCCCGAAGGTAGTTTTATTACTACCACTGTGTTTCCTGCCTTGATCACAGGCACAGGGCCGATATATTTTAGTGCGAGGCTTGCACAGAACTTGCGGTTTCCTGAGGAGAGTGGGTGTGACCACACGTATACCAATTGTCCGGGGTTCAACGCCGGAGGGGAATGGGTCATCTCAGGTATGCACTGCGCCTGATACGCCGCCTGCCTGCATCGCGCAGAGTCGTGTAGCTCTGCTAGTCGCCTCAGCCGGTCCTCTGGAACCTCTGCCTCTACTTCCGTTCGCTATTGTTGCACATGGTACTGTTACAGAGGAGATAAGAACCAGAGGCGTAATCAGCTGTGCACACCCGAACTCGCCGTGTTGACACATCGTAGGCTAGCCGCCATTTTTGTGGCAAGTATAATTCTGGCGTTGGTATAGCATTTTAAACTTCGGGATGCTGCAGAGATCAGTTTTATGAAAATGAATGAGTTTCATTAACGTTTTGGAGCCACTTGGTGCTCGGCACCAAACTGTTCAAACAACAGTGGTCAACCTGAAAAAAAAGCTTCTTCAGATTTCCTATAGATGAAATACTGTAAGTAAAAATATTGTGTCAACCTATTACCTATAAGTTCTGCAATGTTGATTCCACAACTTGCAAAATGTGGCTGTTACTTTCCTTCTTCTATTTGTTATCTTAATTATCAGTAATATTTTAGAGTGTAATGTGGGTTTGTTAACTTATGCAGTAAACGAATATAGGAATTATCGCGATTAAAATTGGCCTAGCGTGTTAAAACAAAATAGCTGCTTATAGACCTATAAGTGTTCGAGTAAAACCATCAGAGTGCTTTAAAACATAAGTGATGGGCTAAAATTTTCATTTATATGTACTTTTTTCATGTGGGTACATATAGTGTTGAGTAATGATTTCATTAACATGAAACATAATCAGTTCGGTTACCTAACCTAAGGTAAACCTAACCAAACATAATTGTAACCTAATAAACCTTATCCCAATGTAATCTAACCATATCATACTTAACAAATGAGGGTAAATGTTCCGTATTGCGTATCCAGGTGTATCCAGATATACCTTTGATCCTGATGGCATGATACTGATGGCATGATCCTGTACAACTGAACGTGTGGTACATGATGCTTTTTTTTTAGCAGTGAGGATGAGCGTAGCATTTTACAGCGCGAAAGCTGATATAAAAAATAAATTATTTGTAAGATAAATTACATCAGGTTTCGCGCTACGCCTCAGCGCTACGTGTCTCTCCCACTGCTAAAAAAAATAAGCATCATGTTCCACAGGGTCAGCTGTACAAGACCGTGCCATCAGAATTGTACCATCAGGACCACAGGGTTAACTTGGATACGCAATACGGAACTTTCACCCAAATGAGATTAAGTTAGTTCTTTAGTAAAAACAGGGATTTTTTTTTCTAGACTTTTGCACGAGAAGCTATTCCTGATATTTACTATTTAATTTGAATTTATTGCAACAGGTTTGACTACCTACTGTCCTAGAACTATGCCTAATACTTTCCATGCTTTACTCACTTAAGTACGTACCAAAAGAAAGGAATGATTAGTGTGCATGTCATTTGCGTAATTTTTTTTTTATTTATTTTTTTTAAAATATTTCTGGAGTATCAAATGCAACAAATTTGATATAGGTCTTCCCACTATCTTTTCTTGTATACAGATATGGTCATGGATTGTGTGCTGTATAACCTCTGATTTCACGCAAATAAAATATTTCGTAAGTTGCCTATGCAAACACGCCGTCACACACGGACAAATAGGCTCGTCACTTAATTAAACATGCTCTAACACATCAAAACATCACCGTCTCATAATACTTCACCACTAGCCAATCTACGCATGAATCGTAACTGAATGCATTCGTTACGTATGGTCCACGCATTAAACCATAATGGCAAATTGAATATTATTATGTGTCGAGTAGAAATTTTACGGAATAATGATCCATACTTCAGGAAAACGTAGCATTCAACATGTGTTTATGAGCAGTGCACACGCCACAAACATGGCGGCAAACTTTTCGACTGTCTGCTGTCGATTTCGCCAAGATCAAAGAGACCGCGCCTCTATTTCGTCTCTGGTTCACTTATATACTCTGTGGTACTGTCGTAGGAGGGTAAGGTTCCGGCCCTGAACTAGGGTCACTGGTGTTTCGCCCTTCGCTGCGTTCACCCTGCGACGTATGCAGTAAAGGATGCCCAGGATGTGCGTGTACCATTGGGTGTGGTCGTCCGAGGGCCTATGCTGTAACTGTACCTTGATCTCTTGATTTCGCCTTTCTGTAGGGTTGGCGCGGGAATGTTACAACTGTGTGGTGTGCAGGAGGACCTGCCATTTCGCGCCCAACTGAGTCCATTTACATCCGGTGAACTGAATAGCGTTTTCCATCAGAATGACATGTGGGTATCCCGAGCGCGGGAACAACTCTGCTTCTAGTACTCTGGCAATGGTGCTGGCGCAGGCGTTAGCAAGTGATAAGGTCTCAACTCGGCGTATGTAGCAGTCAGTTATAACTAACAATAATCTTTTCCCTTGTGGGGACCTCGGATACCGGTCTATCATGTTGAGGGCAACTGTATGGAAGGGTTCCGTCGGCTGTCTTGGTAGCTGTTGTGCGTTTCCGTCTGACCGGCGCGTCTTACATCTGTGGCAGTGTTCACAGCTGTGCACGCAGTCCTGCATGTACTTGTTTACACTTGGTCAATCGAACAGTTCACGTATGCCGCGTAATGTTTGGTCTGCCCCTGGGTGTCCGGTGAGTCTGTTTACATGCAGCATGTCGAACACTTCGTGGTGCATGGTGACAGGTGCATACGTCCGCCATGGTCGGTCCGTTCCTCTGGGTCGCGCTTGCAGATTGCCGTCCACCGTTCGTTATCCTTCATGCTCCCCCTCACTGCACCTGCGTATTAAAGCCTGCGCACCGGCATCTGTCAGCTGTACAGCTCGCACGTACGCGTCCAGGTCGTCCAACTCGGCGCCTGGCAATAAAGTGGGCACAGCGATGGCGCATAGAGTCGCGTCTGGCGTCAGGGTAGAAGGGCTAGAGAATTTACGTCCGCTAGTGGGTGGTAGCAACTTGTCCCATTGTGCATCATCGCGTGCAGTTACAGTGTCATCAGGATTTCGTGACCAGTCCACTAGTTCGTTTTGTTTACCTGGCACATGTTCTACCACAAAATCCATTGCCTAAAGTAACATGGCCCGGCATGTCAATTTGGACCGTCGCTCCTGCATGGTTGCCAGCCACTTTTGACATTGACTGTTTGTCCTAAACGCAAACTGTTACCCCTCTAAATGTGGTCGGTACCGTCTGAGGGCCCAGACTACCCTAAGCATTTACGCTCGTTTACCCTATATCGCCTCTCAACATCGCCGAACTTCGCGCTAGCATGCTCTATGATCCGTGGTTCGTCATTGTCGCCGAGCTGTAATAGGATGGGGCCTATGCCTTCCTGTCACACGTTCGTCTGAACGATCAGCTGTTTACTGGGGTTCAGTCACGCTAGCAGGTGACATTGCTGGAAGCGGTGTTTCAGTTCATCAAAGGTGTGCTGCGCATGCTCCGTCCAGTGAAATGGTTTTTTCGATGACAGCTGTTCAGTCAAAGGTGCCGCTACTATTGAGAACTTCGGAATAAAGGCGTGTAGCCAATTTGCCAGTCCCAGAAACCATTGTAGTTGTTTTCGAGTGCTAGGCGGGTACCTGTTTACGAATACCCCTAGTTATTTTTCCGTCTGCCTGTTTACCTTCGAAATTGACAACTAATCCGAGGAAATCTAACTCTGTCTTTCCTATGTAGCATTTATAACGGTTGCAAGTGAGTTCGTGCATGGCCAAGCTCTCCTAAACTAAAGCTACGCGATGTGGGTTTTTTTCCCACGTTTGAGACCATATGATGATATTGTCTATATACGCTGCTGAGAATTTGCCTGCATATTTGTCTAGGACTTGCGTCATCAAGCTTTGGAAAGTGGCGGGTGCATCTTTGAGGCCAAAGGGCATTGTACAAAACTGGAACTTACATCTGTCTGGAATCGTGAATGCGGTCTTAGGTCGGCCTTCTGGCCGTATGGCTACCTGCCAGTATCTTGATTTAAGGTCGAGATAAGTGAATATTTTTGCGATTCCCAGTCCCGTCAGTGTGTCGGCAATGTTCAGCAATGGGGGAGGGGCGTTAATAATTACCTTCTTTATAGGCTTGAAATTCACACAAAAATGTAAGTTCCTGTCCTTCGTTTCAGCTAGCACGATCTGGAAATTGTATGGGATTTCGCTTGGCTCAATGATGCCATCAAAGAGCATTTCCTGTACCTGTTCAAGAATGGTTTGCCTACCTGCAAGGTCCATAGCTGCCGGGTGGTATGAACATTGGCTCGTGAGGGTGGGTAGGAATGGCATGTTCAGTTATGTTGGTACGTTTTAACGGGTCCGCAGATGCGAACACGTGACACTGTTACACTAAGATGGTCTGGATCTCAATACGGAATTCAGGAGGAATTTCCTTGTCGTAACTCGTCGAGACTGACCTGGGTGGTAGTTGGATGCGTTGAGCGTCCGAGTCCGTAGATGGTCCGGCGTCCCTGTGTGCCGACGTGCATGCATCTGGCTCGTACCTCGATGGCCGCATCCTACTCGCACAGCCATGGTAGCCTCAGTATGACATCATCCTGCAGGTTTTCCACCACCAGAGCAGTAGCAGTAGACCACTGGTCTCTCACGTCCACATCCAGCGTAGCGACACCCTGCGTTAGGCAGGTGTCTCCCGTAGTGGCCACTTGGAGTCGGCCCGGTCGGGACTCGAATCTGGTGTGGTCGACTAACCGTGCCACGACGCAGTTGTAGCTGGCGGCGATGTTGACAAGTGCTTTGACAGGGCACCCGTTAACAACCACCGGTATCCGAAGAAGCTCTGCCTCCGCTAAACCCACGTGCCCCAGAAGATGTCTTGCCGTTGCTGGTTCCGGTTCTTTCGATGTGGCGGTGGAGGTAGGCTGACTTAGCTTGCCGTCCTCTGCTGTCCGTTTCCTGACTTCTGCAGCGCCATGAAGTCTGGTCAGGGCTTGTTCCGCACCGAACAGTACTCATACCAGTGGCGTGTGCCCGCCATGCACGTGTGGCACTGGCGGTGAGCAGTTTTCTGGGTCGCGCTCACATTGTCGGGTGTTGACAGGCTGGACGTATTGCACAAGCACCTTCTCCTCCACTGACATCACTGCTCCAGGCTTGACTGGTGGCTCGTTACTGGTATTGCTGGTTTTCGCGGCCATTATATCTTGCTTTACTGCACAGACGTGCTGAATGAATCACTTGGCTGACAGGTGTGTCACCAAGCGTAGGTGCTGTTGGAGCTCTGGGCGCATCAACTCCACCACCCCCTCTTGCATCTCCACCGTCTCTCTTATGGGGAACAGCCGCTTATACAGGCGAACTCTCTTTACGATAAAGGCTTCGGCCGATTCAGTCTGCCCTTGTTCGAGACAGTACAGTTCTGTCCGCACTTCATTTCCGTCTTAATGTTCGCTAACTGGGCTTCAAATCTCCTAGAAAACTCCACCCAGGGCATGTCATACTCGTGCACTATGTCCCACGATGTCTTTGCGTCGCCCAGGAGGACGTTCCATACAAAACCTGACCACTAGCCATCTGGCACGTTTCGACATGTGTTTTCAAACTTTCGCGGGTCATCGCTGGTACGTCCAGCAAACTCAGGCAGTTCGACTTGGCCTACTGGAATGAGCTAGACACGTGATTGATCAGCGAAGTTCGGGACTTGGTTCGATTTTTCAGTCGTTGTTTGTCTCGCGTCGTAGCATCACTGGCAGGTGTCCCAACCGTCTCGGAAGGAAGATACCTCTGTGCTTCTGAAACACGCAATGTGTTTAAACGTGCGGCAGTTCCGACACCAACTGCCCTCACGTGTCGTCCCCTCGCATTTCGCATCAGTGCACTTGATGTGTTCCGTTTCGCTCGTCTCGTTTGCGTCGGCGGCATTGTGGCCACGTGGTCCCTCATACTGCCCCAGACACACACACGTGTCTACCCACGACGCGTCGGCCGTCCCGCTTACCTGGCGAGGTCGTGCGCACATAACACAGAACAAGTTATTTATTCTGAACAAAGTGCTTGCCTGCATCACGCCTGGATTATTGCCCGACATGGCTGTCTGCCGTGGTAAGGCCGATCGATTGCCTTGGTTCACTCTTCAACACTCACACACACGCCCTACGAACAGTCCGCTGCGCCTGGAATGTGAGTCACGTGGTCCCTTGTTGCCAGCTTCCTGGAAACGTGCGCTCGGCCAGTCATTTGGTCTGCCGGAATTCCCCTTGTCCGCGCCGTCCGTCTGGTACTCTTCGCACACCGGTGCACAACTGCCTATTTCGCACGCTCGCTCGTACAGGTCGGTCAACTACGGTAGCTAACATCTTTCCCCATGCTCTTGGGAGCCTTTTGTTGTGGTTCGGGTTTTGGGAGGGTCGTTGCAGTGCTGATAGATAATGGGCGCCACCCCGTGGAAGGGCACGTGGACCCGGCTGAGATCCGTCTCAGGGACATCGCCCATGTGAGGCAAATTAGACCCTCGGTTACCTCCTGTAATATGCTCAGACTTGGCCCACTCTCAGCGTCGGGCACGCTTATGCTATATTAATTAACAGTGGGCTTTCAAGGCATCCCAAACGCCTGCTCACAGTGAATAGGTCGCCACGTGGTCGATAAAAAATAAAAGAAGTAAGATAGTTATACTTAAGGTGTTTAAGGTGTACACGTGCTCCCATATGCTTCACGAGGATACGGTTCCAAGACCCAAGACACTTAATCGGTTTATGGGAGTAAGTCCAACGCACGTGCCCGCACAAGTAATTACGTAAGAAGCGTTTAAAAGAGTCTCGTTAAGAGTTGAAAATGATTTAAATAAACAGTCCCCCGACCGTTGCAAGCCCCGGGGATAACATGAAAGTGATTTGAAGTAATTAAGCAAAACAGAATTAATGGTCAGCGAACAAAGAGTGAAGTCCCTGGGTGCAGAAGACAGCGTCTTACCTTGGTTTTTGGCGGTGGAGAACTGCCGAGTGAAGGGCTCCCTCGGAACAACATGGCACCTTCCCGCCTTGCCAGATTACCGTTACACAATTGCAATTAAGTGTTTTGCATTCTTACATAATGAAATACAAAAACACTTCTAAAATTAAGACATGCTCTCCCATGGCTCTACTATTATTAATCACTTAAATTTAAATACATGTCGACTTTGTTCATGTTCGGGTCCGCCCGGTAACGTCTTTATCGTACACACTAAAACTTACATGCTAAACAAAACAAAAACCTTCCCGCCTGTCAGTTGCGACACAAATACACTGTAAAAAAATTAAAAAGATTAACAATGTACTTATTATGAATTTAGGGGGACGTCACACTGCCGATACAGCGCCGTTTTGAAGTAGTTCGTGGCGCGCTATTTAAACACACGATTACGTACTTGTGATGGTGCGACTGCCAGTGAGGGAATAGGGACGGGGCGAGGGGAATGGTGGCGGAGGCTGACCATGCTTCTGTGGCTCAGGCTCAGTTGATGTCAGTACAATACATATTTTTCAGAAGGTGGTAGACAAAAGGGGCAAAGAGTGGGTCGTCGATTCTTAATTAACAATAAGTGCGAAAAAACATCTCACAAATGCACAGACGGGCCTTCAAACATCTGGTTGACAATAATCGTTGAATCACAATGAACTAGGGTGGCCTGACCGGAACATTAACCCTTACGTTAAACCTATTAGGCAAAATGTCGCGAGTGCCTTTCATTTTAGTTAAGACATCAAAAATAATTAGCCAAAATTCCGCCAACTGCGAGTTACATTCACTATGCCCTGCTCTTTAGTCACACCCTCCAAAGGGATTCCATATCTGGGACACAAACACATGTTAATGCTCAAAGGGGAGCCAAATTTCAATCTCCTAATGCCTTCATGCACTATGCAACGCATTGAAAACCAAAAATTAAGTCCCAGAATCATTTTCAATATTAAATGGCGAACCATACAAAATATATTAATTTCAGGAAAATATATCGTCACATGCAATCTAATGAACAAATCAGTCTCAAAGACCTCGCTGATAGCGATACACACTCGCAAGCAAGTATTGTGCGAAGTAATGGTGCAAATGAGGGTAACTTTAGTCGCACTAGTCACACTGTGCAAAGCTCTTGTATCCACCAACACAGGAAATTATAAACACTGCAACAACAACGGAACCAGATAATTGGCTAGTGGATTTGCTCCCACACTTGTCGCTGCGGTGCAAGTCTTTCGCAGTGCAGTCCTCCTTACATGCGATGATGTTAACTGAGAAGCCGAAACTCGCTTCCTGTACACGAAGCAAATTCACAGGAAATGGGGCATCGTAGTTTCATGTAGCAAGAAGCTTTATTTTTCCACCTCGCGAGGGAACCCCCTTAACTCTTGCCACTGTTTGTGGAGCAGGCATGAATATGCAATGTTGCTTCATCACGGATGAGAGATTATTAAGTTTAATCTTAACCAGCATTTTCTTGAATAACTCAACATTCAGCACTTTTACAAAGTCAAGCATAAAGTTGTCAAAATTGATCATTGTCTCGCAAGGGGCCTGAAGCCTGTACATCAAATCCATTATGCACTTTTCCCGCAGCCGCGGGGGATAAGCGTACTCTTTATAGAAATCTTTAAATGATCCCTGAGCCTTAACTATGTTGCATAAAATGTGAAGAAAATATTCAGCACACTTAGTTAACAGTGAGTTTATGAGATCTATCTCATTCACTAATTTCAAGTCGGCCGCTTTCCATCTGCTACAAGTAAACTGAGTATATCCTGTAGCTCTACTGAAGACAACTGGGGTAAAGATTGTAAAGACTTTAAAAACCATTTCTGATTAAAGGAGGAGTGGCTACGATTACTGGATTGAAGATGTGCCTACCCAGACTTCCAGCTAACTCTCAGTTGGTCTGAATCTCTCCTACATAAACACCTGAAAATTTTGGGTGACTAAAAGAATTTTAGTTCCATAGAATATTACTTTTTGATATTAAGTCTGTTTGCATTGAAAATTGCCTGGAATAAATATATTATGAAATAAATATATATTATAACTATCGAGTAAATCTAAACGTATAATACCGGCATCAAACTCATATTTAAAATTAATAAAATACTGGGAAGAAAAAAAATACACAAATAATAATGGAGCAACCTAGGTGAGAAGTATCAAAATTAATTATAAGAATATTAAGAATGATAAAATACAAGTATGAAACCTCTCAGACAAACTATTAACTTTGGCTTATCTTATTAACTGACTCTACTGCAATACTTAAAAATTAATGGCAAAAAATTACTCTGCAAATTTAGGGAGGGAAGGGGTCTGCAACGCTACTAGGAGAAACCTCCGGTGCAGGTGCTGTAGCGAGCTTTGAACCACGATACTGTTCTGCCCTCCACCGTAACTCCTGCATAGTCTCACATGCCTTGGCCGGCACTCCCACGTCCTCCAGGAAGTGCGATAGTATAGACCCAGGAAAGCACCATGTTGCTCATGAAACAAAGATGCTCAAACAGGTAGATAGGTACACACAGTTGGCAGGAAAATTACACCTTGCACAACAGCCGTGCACAACAGTACAAGAAGATAAGAGTTTGCCACATGGGTTAGAACCCTGAACCAGTGCAACACCTGTTCCCCTAAAACACATGGAAAAATAAAGGAGAGCCAAGAGATGAGTTTGAACTGACGTGAATGCCTGTTTGAGAAGAATCCAGAATTAATCAAAAATAAAGTGAACAAATTTTGGTCTCTGCATTTTACTATATTCCAAAATATCATTCAGAGGTACAGCAGCATGTTCTGTGTAAGAGTACAGGCCCAAGTGTCAAGTAAACGTGAACAGATAAAAAGCATTCTGAATTCTGCTTATGATTATGGTTTTTTAATGTCAAGGGGAAGGGGAGGGGGAGATCTGTGGGCCACCAGTTACCATCCTGGGAAAAGACAAGACAACAATGTGGTCAATGCATCCCCGTGGACAAACATGCATGCTGGAAATCACAACCTTGTGACTCATATTCTAGGTGTGAAAAAAGTTGCCAGGAATGCTTTATCAATTTTATATTCCTGAAAATATATTTTCCGGATATTGTGTGCAATAAATAGTAAATTATATGAACATTCGTCTAGCGAAAATACTTGAGAATTATGGTGTCAAAGGGACTGTCTTGACACTAACTTCGAGGAGCTAAGTGCCTTGCTAGGACTGCTATAGATGACTTAGTGCATAAATCTTGAAGGAATGTAGAGTAACGATGGCACCTCCTTAGGTTGTTTCTGGCAACAATTTCACGAGAAGATTTTACTTGCTGCTACGAGCCCTCAAATGTGAGGTCTTAATGACAGAGAGATACGAAAAGCAACAGATTACCTAGCTCCAAAATGAAATATTTTTTAAGGATTTGTGGCTCACTGCTTAGCAAATTATCAGATTGGGGAATGCATGACTGTCAACAAAATGGTTGAAAGTTTTAGAGGATGGTGCAAGTTTCACCATTGTATTGCCAACAAGTCTGCTAAATATGACATAAAGGTGACAATATGTTGACAATATTTTACAAAAGATGCTGGCCAGCAACCAATGGCCTATACAAAGTTTAAAACACAGCAAATCATATTTTAAACCACATCTCTGCCCCAATCATTAACACTGATAGGAATTTTGCTATGGACAACTATTTTACTTCTGTACCATTACCTATGGATCTCTTACAAAAGAAAATAACTGTTGTCTGGACTCTGCGGAAGAATAAAAAAAGATTACAGCTGTATTCAACAACACAAAAGACAGACCACAAAGAAACAATATGTTTGCATTTTTACAAACTGGTACCTTAGTACCTAAAAAGAACAAAAATGTACCGCTCTTTTGGACACTACATTTGACGACACTATTGATGAACAATTGGGAGAACTCAACAAACCAGAAATTATAACTTTTTATAACCTGACAAAATGAGGTGTTCATGTAATTGATGAGTTCAAAGGCAGTACTTTGTTTTCAGAATAAGCAAAAGGTGGCCTTTGACAGTATTTTTCTCAATAATGAACATCAGGGGCATCAATTCTCAGTTAATCTACAAGTCCAACACACATATTTATCAATACCAAGATGTGCATTTTTCAAGAATTTAGCTTTGGATCTTGTGATACAACATTTCATGAGTTGATAATCCTTCCTCAATCTTCCTGATACCTCAAGAAAAATAATTAAAAAAAAAAAAAAAAAGGAATTGACAAAACTGAACTTGAGAACACAGCATGGCATAAAGGTCAACAGAAATGTTACTTTTGTCCAGGAAAAAAAAAAAATGGAATCACAATTAAATCATGCAACCTGCTTTCCCGCTCAGATTTAACCACTGCAATTTAGACACTGTACTGGAAACGGCCTTCACAATTTTTAAAAAATTTAAAATATAAACTTTTTCCCAGTAAATCGCTATTCCCTGAAGCAGGTGCCCTCAAAAACACAATTATGATATTAATTTTAAGGAAAAGGCCACTTTGTAAGTTCTTACAAAGAGTTAACAAAATTAACAAATGTTTTGAATAATTTAATAATAATTTTTTTCTTTTTGAACACAGCGACGATACAAAATGTAAAACAGTACTTTATATATTCTTATAAATATAAACAACATTTCAGTGAACATTTTTACTACTGCTCAATTTTGTGCACATTAAAAATATGACAAATAAAGTCTGAAAAGTAATTAAATTAATAATTACATAATTTTTCACCAATCCATACTCCAACACTAACGTGACACCAAAACAAATCATATTATTAAAAAAATTGTAAAACATTTTTATAATTTAAAAAGGTATATTGAAACTTGAAACAGTTACTCAACCTGGGCTATACACAAATGTGTACGAATGGCATAAACTCTTGGCGACCTACAGTCGTTAACACAGTCATTTCGAGAAGGAATAGTTTTTGTTGATGCGCATTAAAGGATTTTTGCCTAAAATCTACTGTGAGTAAAATTACTAATTGTTTCATGTCCACGAAAAATAACTCTATTCTTCTATCAAGATTTCTTTCCAGCTCGTGTGCTGCACACAGTAGAATGGGGAAGCACTTCAGCTGATCGAGCCTGGTTTGAAACCACGACTCGCCCTCTTGGACAGGTCCACTTACTTGAGTTCAGGTTCCTCGTGAAGTAAGCACACGTCTCCCAAGATGTATGCCATAAACCTGGGTTCTGGACAGCATCGAACCCAGCAATGTCTTGAAGGCACAGCAGATCCGCTTATGCCCTCCGGCGCATGAACTCGTGGACATGGACACATTTCTTCCAGACATTGCGGACCACAGTGGTGTAGCTGGTTCACAGTGTTCATGTTTAAAACTGTGATGAATTAAGTCCGTGAAAACAGTCACGCACGGTTGTGCTTTTTGTCCGTATCCTCTCAGGCCAGACTAACTCCTGCCCACGCACTTCACTCGCGCGGCGCAATACGTCACCAATTCCCCCTCTTCAATTTTGCTTTTCTCACAGCGAGGAAGGAAGACTCAAATTTTATGCAGAAAGTTCCAGAAATGTATTAAACTTTCATTTAAGTTCTCAGACTTAAATATAAAAATTAACAACCTTCAAAAACACTTTTAAAAGGAAAAAAAATAAATTACTAAAAAAATTATAAACTTAAGACATAATTAAATAAACTAAATAAACTTAAAATATAATCAGTGACAATTATGCCAACATGAAAATAAAAAGGCCGAAACTATTAAAATGACATAATATTAAAGGAAAATTATAAAGTAAGAACCATGCAAAATAAAGCTTACAGTTAATACTAAAATTATTTAAAAAGGCAGGCGAAACAACTCAAGTCTTCAAGTATTCTTAAACTGAAATTGAAAAATGAGAAACAAAAAAGGAGAAACAAATCTGAAGATTATTTTATTGAGTACTTATTATGTTGCTAGACTATCCTTCAAAGGGCAATTATTTCAATTATAACTGGTGTTTTAAAAGAAGCTGGCTAGTTAGAGAGGCTATTCTTAACCTAACCAACTGTCCTTAATATTTTATAATTTTTAAAGTAACTAACCTAACTAATGTAACCTAATTTCTTGTCAAAACAGGTAACTTCTGGTAAACTGCTCGATAGCTTTCAATTAGAGAATGTTGGCACTAGAAAGGGTCTAGTAAATTTGTAATCAATTTAATAATTGAAATAATTTTGAAGTTCTATGTACTTGAATTGCGATATCCAATCCATAAAGTCTTTTTCATAAACTCATAATCAAAAAGTATGACGCTACTTTATTTTTATTCGAGTTACAATATTTTAGGATAAACACAATATGTAGGGTAGATGGGGGCACAATGAAACAAGGGGCACAATGAAACAGTGGTTGTTTCCTCCATATTTGAAATAACAGACTGGTGGCACTAGTGGTGGTTGGGATCTGTACTACAACATAGAACATTGGAGCAAGTAGAAGATGCTATCATGTATTCTATGGATAGCATGCGACTTTAGTTGTTTTGGTAGCTCAAAAGTAAAAATTTTGTATTTATGTTAATTTTATTTTACAAATATTGTTTTGAAAACATGTGTTTGTTGAAGAGACTGTTGGAAAGGGTGGAGATCACTTTTTAATCAACGTAAGTATCAGAAGTGTGTGTTTATATTAATTTAGAGGTTAGGTGTGTTTAATAGTAGAGTGTTTGGAGGGGCACAATGAAACACTTTATAATTGTTTTGTTTCATTGTGCCCCAGTTGCAATATGCTTGTTTTTATATTTATAGTAGGTAAATTTAAAAACAATATCTAATTCATGTAAAATGGTAAATATTTACAAATTGCAATAAAACAAACCTGGTATGTTTCAGATAACATCATGGTTCGAAACAGAGTGAGAAAAACGGAAAAGGGAAACTTTTCCGAAGGTAACATGTGTGAAGCTGTTGCGTTAGTTCAAAATGGTTTCAGCTTGCGCAAAGCTGCGACTGCCAAAGGACTAAAATATGCAACACTTTGTCGGTATGTGAAGAAGAAAAAATTAGCTGGCCCAGAGGTAAGCATTAGGATGTGCCCACATTATGACTGTAGAAAGGTTTTTACCAAAGAGCAAGAAGATGATTTAGCGAAATATTTGTTGAAATGTTCCAAGATGTATTATGGCTTGACAACAAAAGACTGTAGACATTTAGCTTATGAAATGGCAAATGTAAATGGAATAACCTGTCCAAAGAATTGGGAAGAGAAGCATTTGGCAGGCATAGACTGGTTTTCAAATTTTATGAAGAGGCATCCTGATATAAGTCTTCGGTCTCCAGAAACATGCAGCTTGTCAAGAGCTACTTCTTTCAACAAAATGAATGTGAATTTGTTTTTTGACAACCTTGAAATGTGTACAAAGCACACTCTGAATTTGCTGATGGAACAAGAGTGTTCAACCTCGATGAAACAGCTACATCTACTGTCCAAAAACCGCAGAAAGTCTTGGCTGAAAAAGGGTCGCGGCAAGTAGCAAAATGCACGAGTGCTGAAAGGGGCACAACTGTTACTACTTGTTGCATTGTAAGTGCTAGTGGAAACACAGTTCCTCCTGTAATGGTATTTCCCAGGGTGCATTTTAAACAACACATGATAAAAGATGCTCCAGCTGGTACATTAGGACTTGCCACACCCTCAGGGTGGATGAATTCAGAGCTTTTCATTGAAGTCATGAAGCATTTCGTTCGCCATACGAACAGCTCTAAAGATTCTCCTACATTACTTTTATTTGATAATCATGAGAGTCACTTGTCTCTTGAAGTGATAAATATTGCCAGGGACAATGGGGTAACAATTGTAACCTTCCCTCCCCATTGTTCCCACAGGTTACAACCTCTGGATGTTGCTGTATACAAAGCATTCAAGTCGTTCTACAATGCAGCGGTTGATACCTGGATGATGCAACACCCTGGTAACACACTGACACTATATGACATAGCTGGCATCGTGAAAATCGCTCACGAAAGAGGCTTGACACCAGGAAACATTATGTCAGGTTTCCGAAAATCAGGAATTTACCCTTTTGATCGACATATCTTCACAGACAAAGATTTCCTCTGCAGTTTTGTCAGTGACAGAGCACCACCTGAACAGAAACAACATGAGCAAACTCTACCAACAACTTCTCTGCATTCTACAGAAATGGACTCATCAGCATCCCTTCAGTCTACAGAAATGGTTGAGCTTTCAATGAATGAAGCTGCAGATAATTCAGTTGTTTCTGAAGCTGAAAAAGAGGAACTTGCATGTAATTCTTCTGAGCAAAGAATCACACCTAACAAAAATGCCTATTGGACAACTTACAAAAGCCCAGAGTTGTTCAAGGGTTATCCGAAAGCTGGCAACCGGAAACGAAAATGTAATTAACTTAAAAAACAAAGCATGATTGCCACTAGTACTCCAGAGAAAAATAAACTTATAGAAAAGAAGAAGCTGCTTGGAAAGAAAAGGAATGTGACAAAAAAGAAAAGAAGAAAAGCTCTGTTCAAGGCACATCCTACTGAGTCCACAGACGAAGATAGTCCAATGGAGGTTCCTTACGCAGACTCTGAAAATGATGAAGAACGTATTGATGATCTGAGAGAAGAGTTGTGTCCTAAAAGTTTTGAAGACATTGAGTGTAAACCCATCATTGGAAATTTTGTTCTCGTCGAATATGATATTCCGGGAAAGAAAAGTAATTTCTACATAGGAGAAGTGATGAAGGATAAAAATACTGAGAATGATTATGAAGTCAATTTTCTTCGTAAAAGCAACAAAATGGCCAATAAGTTCATAAAACCTCAAATCGAAGATAGAGCAGCAGTCAACATCTCCCAAATACGATATGTTTTCTCAAAACCCACATGCTATGGGCAGACAAAGAGACAAAAGGGTTATCTTTCTTTTGATTTTGAGTTTTCACATTTGAATATTAAGTAGGTGAATTGAAAGCGAGGTCTTCTAAGGACAAATATTTAATTTAATTTTGTTGTAATGTGTACATATCTTGTAGTAGTGTCAAAATGTTTTTCTACTGTTTTATTGTATTCACAGAAATAATGTTTCATTGTGCCCCTTAATGTGTTTCATTGTGCCCCTATCATGGGGCACAATGGAACAAATGCAGTGGGGTAGAAAATATTACTTTGCTAAACTGTTTGTGGCTTTATCTTCAATTTTGTGTTTTAATTTGATAACCTATTCATACACAAGTAGTGTAAAATATTTTCTGTTAATATCCATGCATAAAACTTTGTTCTTTTCAGCTTTGTAACTTTATTGTTTCATTGTGCCCCCATCTACCCTACTTTGTTTTGAAAATGAACTGTACTGGTAAAAAAATGTAGTTAAGGTTTTATGTGAAGTCTTATCTCATTTATTAAATTTTATGGTGGTTATTAATTATGTCAGACTTCATGGAAATATTATGTTTTTTCCAGATGCATGTGTTGTATGTGCTGTCTTTCATCATAGAGAGGGTTGGATTCTCGATTCGACCATTTGCCAACTCACTCGTGCAGTACCTCCCACAGCTGTGGCAGCAGTCAGCAGAACACAACATGCTTCGCTGTGCCATTGTCTCCACCATGGTTCACCTGGTGAAGGTACGGCTCAGTTGTTTGGGTTACAATTATTGTACAGGTATACCTTTACTTTTATGTGTTTGAATTAAATTTCACATTTTGTAAATGAACACATGCACTACTAGTAATATTGATTAGCACTGTAGTATTAAAGTAGATTTTTACTTTTACATATTTGATTGTTTCATTTATTATTTATTTGTTACTATTTGTGACATGCCCACAGACAGTGAAGGAACTTTAATAGTGGGCTCAAAGATACACACGCACAAAAGACACAAAAAAAGATGCAGGCATGGCACATGGCCAGGTACCACAATCATGTCAGCACTATGTATAAAGGGCGCCACACACGATCAGTCCAAACTGACAGTTTAGACGTTACAGTCTGAACTGAACAGCCAGAACTGCCGTGTGTGTGCAAGGACGTTGGACTGAACAGTTTGAACTGATGGACTGACGGACTGATAACTTTCCATCAAATCGGACTGTGGGCTCGAAAGCCCACAGTCAGAACTGCCGTGTGGGGGTATAGACATTCCGTCAGTCCAAACTGTCAGTCCAAGCAATTAGTCCATTTAATCAACAGCTGAACTTCGTAGCAGACGTCTTTGTTTATATAATCTTTGTTTGCTTTAGTTCTAGGTATGTGTTTATTGTGAAATAAATTTATTCCTCTGAAATGGCTTCCTGGTCGAAAGATTTTCTTGCTAATTTTATAGAGTTTTGGAATGAACATAAATGTTTGTGGAACATCAAAAGTAAAGATTACCACAACAACATTAAAAATAATACCTAACCACAAGACTGATCGTGTGTGGGGAAAGCTTCAGTTCAGTCCAAACTGTCAGTTCGGACTGTTCAGTCCGAACTGAGCGCATGGACTGATCGTGTGTGCAGAGAGCCTCAGTTCATTCCAAACTGTAAGTTCCGACTGAACAGTCCGAACTGATGGTTTGGACTGACGTGTGTGGGGGCCTTAAGTGGCAACACCTACAAGGAAATCATTCCATGCAGGTAGTCACAACACAACAAGCAGGGACCTCATACATAACCACTAATAAGTAACACATACATGAAAAGTTATTTCCACTTCTCATGCTGATGTATTAGCCTTTCTCTGTAACTACAGACGGGTGTTAGAATGACCAGTGAAGCCAGGATCCGGCCGGAGCTAATGTTTGGGATGTGATCCAGGCCTTCGGCATGGTGACGGAGACCCTGTACCCATTCCTGGTCCCCATGGTGGCCCTGAGCACGGACCTCAGCCAGCCGGCACACGTGTACCTGATGGAGGACGGCCTGGAGCTGTGGCTGGCCGTGTTGGAGAACTCCTCGCAGGTCACGCCTGAGCTGCTGCAGCTGTTTCGCAACATGCCTCACCTACTGGAGCACTGCACGGACAACATCCGCACCTGCTTCTACATCATCCAGGCCAACATCCTTCTGGCCCCGGACCTCTTCTTGAAGGTGACACATTGTCAGCATGCAAGCACACCATAGATCCCCTTGGTGCAGTCGTAACACACGCTCTCGTTCCGAAGCACCTGGGTTTGAATTTTTGTATGACCTTCTGATTCCGGCAAATAGTTTCTTGATATAGACAATGGCTGACATCTGTTAAAGTATCCCTGAGTGGTTTGCTGATTGTCACCTTCTCTAAAGACCTCGTCATCGAGACATGCTTAAGGAAGAAAATGCTAGCTCTGATGCCACCCTATCAACTAGACAGTCATGTGCTAAATGCAAGCATGCCTGGAGCCTTCTGCGTTCCTGCAAGAAAGCCAGGAACATATAAAAACACTCGAGCTAGTTTCTCAGTACTACAGTTTGATTGTCAGCTCTTCAGCATTCATAAGAGATCATAACACTGATTATCGACCTACTTCGTGCAGTGTGCAGCAAGCTACAATGTTCAGTTCGTTTGTGATAAATTTATGGTTTGGCATTGAACTTAGGTCTCTGTTGCCAACTGCACTCTGGTGCTCAGTCACTGTCTACTTGTATATGTCCATGCTATGCGCCCTCACATGGGCTGGCGGGGTATTATTGTAGTTGCAATATTATTTACCCCTTTAATTTTAGGAAATCTAATCAAAAAGTTTTTTTTAAGCTAACTAAATATTTTCATTTAAATACTTAACTGTGTTATGATTAATGGTATGTTGTTTTCGCAATTGCGATAAATGCGAAATAGATGCGAAATTTCCTGGTTTTTGCGAAATATATGCGACGATTTACAATACTTAGAAGATCATTAAAAGAAGTGCCGATTGGCCCTACACAACAAATAACTACCTTTGAGAATATTCACTTCAGCACAAAATATTATGTTCAGAATAAGACTTATCAAATTAAATATACCATTAATGTTTTAACGGCAAATACATACGTTATTCAGGGTACTGCAAACACAGTCGTATAATTTTGGTCGCGCATTCACATTTACTGTTGAATGTATAGTAAAAAAAATCCCGTCCATGCCAGCTAACAGTGCGAACACAATTTATCAATATTATTTGTTTGAAAACTATTTAGCTTTCAACATTATCCAATCAGCTGTAATCAATACGAAACATCTTTCGATTTTGCTATTTTTTGCTTCCGAGGATTGTTTACTACCAAGAAATTACAACACAATAAACACGGCACGTCACAAACTCGCCGCTCGCCGCGAACAAAAGCTGTGATTTGACTAATCGACTTCGTACGTACATTTAGTTCCAATATCGACAACAGATCGCAGCACATCTGAAGTGCTGGCGCGTTGATCTGGCGTTGGAAGTTCGAACTACATGCACGTTCGCGAACCTTAGCTTACGGTCGAAGCGCTCACACTGTCCGTTTCGAGGCGTTTATTATCGCATTATTTTAAATTTCGCTGCGCACACACTGTTTTCGCTGCTTTCTGATCAGATCACCATAGTTTTGTATGTATAAATGTTGTGACATTTGTCCAGTCGGTGCATTGTGTGCATTTTGTTGTATTTTTTTTTTTGTGCGTCTGCGGAAGTAGGTATAATTTTCTCTAGATATGGGGCGACTCAAAATAACTATTAAAGACCGTGCGAGTGACTACAAAGAAGAAAAATTTTATGTAAGTGAATCGGGAATTTTAATTTGTGGGATATGTAATATAAGGTTGGAATGGGAGAAGAAAGATAACTTGGATAAGCACTGTCAGTCAGGTGGGCATAAAAGTTAATAAAAAATAAAAAAATAAAAATAAAAATTATAATTTGAAAGTGACCCTCAGTCCAGCAAGCGGCAAACCAGTTTGTTTGAAATAAATTAAAATGCTGAAAGGTTTTTCAGTATCTACAATCTTGTGCTTACCGACAGGAGGAGGAAACTGACAGAAAATAACTTGGAGACTTTTGCTATGTGTAAGTTCAACCAGTAGGATTAATAATATTTACATTATGGGTGTAGTACTGTAATGAAAGTGAGTGGACATATAGGTATGGGTAAACTGTAGACTGACAGTACACAGGAAAAAATTTATATTTTAAAAACTATTTTTTTTCAAGCTATAAATAGTATAACATGTTTATATCTTAATTTTATAGATGCTGCAAAATGCAAATTTTCTCAATGTATATGTGTTACAAAATGCTATTTTTCTAATTTTATAAATGCTACAAAATGCTACAGACCACAAAATAAATGCTATGAAAGGTGTTTGTAAATGCTCTTTTAACGTACCTCTAGTTATGATGCTTTTCACCAACAATCAACACTACTAATGATTCACTGTGTATCTCATTGTAAATTCTTAAGACTTTTATTTCATAACACTCCAACATTGATTTTTTTAATTTCTGATAACTGTAGCAAGTATATAAACTTGCATCATAAAATTAGCTTAGTTAACAGTTCAAAACTTAACCTGCATAAATTAACTTTATTGGATTTTCTATTTTGTATATAAGTTAAAATATAATTTTTATTTAACATTTGTATCTGCGTTAATTAAAACTTTTAAAACGTGCTCTACAAATAACTAAAAGATGGTGCAGCTAAAAAATTGATTGTTTAGATCGTCTCATGCACTAAAGTGTGTGATCCATGGAGGAGAAAGAATGGCACATTATACTGTACAGTAGAACCCTGTTATAATGTTCCTGCATATAATGTTATCCTGCTTATAATGTCATATTTTTAGTAAAGTCCCAATATTTCCCCCATAAGGACAATGTATTTATTTCCTGCATATAACGTTCATAAATAGTTTATTTTCCTGCTTATAATCTTTGCTTACTAACATTCAATAAATGGGGAAAAAATGTTTTAAAACCAAATTATTCCAACACTTACGATAAAAAGTTTCCTTTATGTATGTTTATGTTTACAATCACTGCCATACAATACATGAAGTTTGTTAAAATACAATTTTATGCAATATACTGAAGGTACACAATGTTCATAGTTACATGTCAGTTGGCACCCTTAGTCAACTCTTCTCTTCCTTGTCATTCCAGTGGGTATTCAGATGCACGTTGATATGGGGGCCGTGGTCTCTGATCTTTAATAACAGGTTCTCGAGGAGTGCTCGGATTTTAAGGGCGGCACCGTGCAATGGGCATGGACCTATGCGAGACTCTTTACCAGGGTCGCGACGTCGCCCATGTGAGGCGTGATTTTATTTTCCCCCTGAAAACAACCTAGCACTACTACCTGCCCGCTCTCAGCATCGGGCACGCTATTCCCTACGCAGTGGGCTCTTAGGCGTCCCACACGCCGTCACACTCCACGTGGTCACACATATTTAAAAGAATAAAAGAATACGTTTAGATTTACACACCTGATTTATTCGGCTAACTCCGATCATACACGTACACAATTAAACTACAACAACGCCCGCGGCACGAATCAATTTAAGTGTAGTGACCAACCACATGGTCACACCTTGACTTACGTATTAAGTTTGAAAAAAGACCGATACTGGCCGCAAGGTATTTATTTAAGCAGTCCCCCGACCGAGAGAAGCTCCGAGGACTAAACGAAAAAGATTTGAAAAAGAATTAAAGTTGAACAGAATTACTAAGCGGGGAATGAACTAGCGGTGAGGTCCCCGGAGTGCTGAAGCGTCTGCTCTCGGTCGTTGATGGCGGAAGACTGGGCTGAGCTCAGAGCTCTGCTATCCTAACATGGCGTCCTCCCGCCGAAACAATTGCCGTTAAGGCTAAGATCCTTAGTTTTGCAGCCTCCAAGAAAATTATTTCTCCCATGAATATCGTAGTAGATAAAAAAATTAATAAACAGTAGAATTGTAAATAAAACTTTGAATTTTGTAAATATGATGATGAAAATTTTCTCAAAAAATTCTTTCTTATTTAATTTTAATTTAGAAATTTTCAAAACTAAATATTAGGTATATATTTAAACGGTACACGGCTGTTACTTTGCACACAACTTAAAGGAGGTACAATGAACAATTCTTCGGTTTAATTTTTTTAATACAACGTACAGAATTTAAATAATCTGAGTACAAAATATTGTGATTTAACTGTCACTTGCCGCTGATGAAAGGAACGAGTTCAACAGTTTGCCGCTAGAGCTCCGGTTAGTTCCGAGTTTACTCACTAGATGCCTCGAATATCGCAGGAGTTCAGGCGGAATATTATCGCTTCGAAACGGTCAAAACACAACACTAGTATCAGCAATAGTAAGTGGACGTGTATTTAAAATGAAGCACAGCAGGAAATGGAAAGAAGCCCATCGACGCCAACTTGAGTAAGTATTTTTATGTACTTGTTCTACATTGTAATCACATATTGTATTTTTTTTTTCCCCGGAAAAGTAATTCCAGTCCATTCATATGTATATATTTATGTTATATATATTTATATTATTAGCCGTTTTATTGGTTTAGAGTTTAAAGAATTTATTAATTTATAACTAGCGGTAATTTTTTTTTTTAAATAATTACATTACCCTTTTCTTGTACATACTGTGTTGGTGTTAAAATCAATGGCATTATATTAAAAATCCCTTTCGCCCGTATATTTTGTAGTATTTATTTATTTGATAAAGGTTTGAGATAGTATTTCAAATTTTTATAAAAAATTAAGACGTATATATTATATAGCGTAGTTACTCAAACAATGATTTTTTTTTTTGTTATTTCACCCATTGCAGTGATGCTTGGTTATATAAAAATTTAAAAATATGAATATTCTTTTAATGTAATACATGTTTCCTAGTAACTGCAACACCTCAAATTAAATAACAAATTGATATAGCAATGAAAGAGATTGTGTTTATTCAATATTTCCCCATAGTTTTTTGCTATAGCGAAAATTAAGGATAACTCTGCAATGATTGGGTGTATCTAAAATTGTTTCAGACAAAATTTTTTGATAACGTTTATAAGATTTACAAACAGTTAGAACATATTCGATGGTGTGCCTACTAAGGGAGCAATGATTTTTTTTTTGTCAATTCCTGTTTAACCCCTGCAAAAATGGTTCGTCTAATCAAAAATTGTTTCCGACAAAAGATTTAGTTAAAAAATTACAAGGTTTTTGAAGAATTATAACGGATTCGATAGTATGCATAATAAGAGAGTTACGATTTTTTTGGTCCGAAACACTTTAATTTTTACACCCCTTGCAGTTATGGTTGGTCGTATCAAAAACTTATTCAGACAAAAGTTCTTCCTATTTTTTCCTTTAAGCTTTATGTTCACACGGATGCGATATGCATCATATTATGGAAGTTGTTGCGATTTTTCTGTTAAAAAAAACCTTCCCCATTTCTACCCCTATGGACTGATTTTGTCCATTGACGAACTCGATCGAGATTTTCCATTACTTGATTTTATGTATCAGTTTGGAATTGATGTGCGAAAAATTACTGCAGTTATCGTGTTCATAAAATTGTGATATATATATATATATATATATACATACATATACATATAACTTTAGAACTGATGATGGTTATGGGTTTCTTGGACTATGAAACGTAAAACTACATAAAATCTTTCAGGAAGTCGCACCGCTGGTACGTTGAAAATTCTATATTTTTTTTAATGATTTTTCCTTACGTATTTGAAATTTTCTAAAGAAAGTAATGTAAGGAATAAGAATTAGATACAAAATGCACGTTTTATATGCCATAAAAAACATTGGTGTGCTAAAAAAAAATGAATGCAAACAAAACAAATATCGTAGCAGGACTGTATTTGATACGGGGGAGATTAGACTAGGAAATCAAATTTGTATAAATGAGTGCATACGTATTAGTCCGCGGCAATTATTATATAGTTATCGATGGTTTTCATGCATTCTACGCGGCACAAACATATTATGAATTTTTAAACTTAAGTACTTACTTAAAAATTCCATTTGAGTTGTAACTGTTCGTTCTAACCTGGGAAATACAACCTAAATGACAAGACAAATCATATTACATGTCGTACATCGTTCCATTAAGTCAAAGTTTATAGTATATTCCTATAACAAATGCGTATATAAAATACAGTATATAATGCACTAAAAACAAGCAGGCCATTTAGAAAAATTTTATTTTCTGTTGACAGTTTACGTGCACAAAAACATAACATTTAATCGTCTCTGGCGCGTTATGAGATTAAGTTTATTTTAGATACTTCCTCTTTCGAAAAAAACAAACAAACAATTTCGTCACATACTGTTTTTTTCTTCTGATTCCAGCAATCCTTCAGCAATTCTTACAGAATACCAACATTTCATTACAAGTTTTTCGCTGAAATGGCCCATTATTAAATTAAATCTTGACTAATTTTATAAAAAAAATATTTAACCATAATCACGATGATATCCGTGTATGTAAACAGTTACGTAACACTACAAATGTGAAAATGTACCCACACACAAACGAAATTTCGTTTTGTAGCATAAAGATTAATACAGTAGATAAATATTTTTCAAGTTTAGTTTTGTAATATTTACTTTTTATTTCCGAAGGTACAACTACTGTTTGCAAAAATAATGAAAAAAAATTAAGTACTATTAAAGAGCATCTACAGGTTTAAAATTTGCCAAATGTAATACTATATGAATTCTGAGCAACATATTAAGTTATTGACAACATCTTTTATAGTTACGTAAAATTCAGTAACATGCTAAAGGTGGTTCAGAATAGAATTCAAAATTCCAAAGACAGTTTAAGCATTTTTAAATACAAATGCGTAATTAATCACATAAAAAACATGTTAGACATTTTACCGTGCCACCTATTGGTCGAAACTTATGCTATAATGTGTAGTAAATAAATCAAAATTTCCGCAAAAATTGCTATAAGTGCACCCAGAAAAAACCTTAAACAATTCGAGAGTAAAATCAACAAACAAAAACCACTTAACTCAGAAATATTTTAAAAAATATTACAGATGAAAATAGACAACAGAGAGATTAATGATTAATGGACTAAATCTAGGCAAACAGCAGATGAATCACAAAAAAAAGAAGGGGGGGGGACAGGCTATTTTTAATTAAATAGTTTCCTTTAAATAAATTTTTAATAAATCTTAAACTAGCAAACTTAATGAATATTAAAGCAAAGGCAAATTAAAATTCTTTAACTACTCTAATGAATTATATTATTTCACTTAGGCTTGCAACATTAGCGAGAAAAAAGAAGAAGCTGGGGTTGACACAGAACCCTCTGCCTGCTGGTGATGGTCCTGCAACACCAACCTTGCCAGAGAGCCCAGGCGGTGAAAGTTCGGTCCCCACAGTGCCAGATGTAACCACCATGGCGTCTTCAGTGGCGGCGTGTACATCACGCAACACTGATGACAGTACACATACTCTGTCCGATGACTATCAAGGGTAAGCTTTACACTTACATATCTTGTTTGTGATATGACAGGTAAATTTAGAATTCATGTGATAATACTCATATGAATAAAAATTATTGTATGGGCTATGTTTCTTAAAAGGGAATAACTCTTCTAGGAATGATGACCTTCCTCCGCTGATAGTGGTTTACGAGCCTCCATTGCCACAGACAGATCCGGGACTCAGTATGTTAGAGGGTCGAATGATGGTTGACGTTCGTCACTTCATGGTGCAATGCCGTCTTCTGGAGAGACACAGGTAAAAATTGTTTTATGTAAAATTGAGTTATTTAGATTTTTTTCCACTACTGTTTACCGCCTTCTGAACGTTTAACCGGCTGGAAGGTTGAAAATTCTTCTACAAACTTATTGACTTCATTAGTTAGTAAGTAAATAGGATAGATATGTAACAATACCGATTTAAATTAATAAATGTTGAAAATAAAAGGAAAATATATTTGAGCCATATTGACGAGGAGAGATAAATAGCCAATGTAATCACAGCTAACGCATATATCGAGTGAACTGTGGTGGAGCTACTTACTAACGTAGTAAGCCTTTATTCGATAAGAGGTTAAACACTATAGTGGAAAAAAAATTGCACACCATATAAAATTTTCATCGGGGAAAGATGGACTTTTGCCCCAACAAACAAAAAAAATAATTACTATGCTAAAAAATTACAGGGTTCCATTTTTATCGTATAGTTTTACACTAAGCAATGCAAAGTTGAATTGCAGTACGAACAATATTATGTTTTTCTTTTAATTTCATACTTTTGGCAGCCGCGCAAAGGAACCCCCCTGCGCGCCGAGCGGACCAGCCGCCTACGGCCACTTCCTCCCGTAATTATTTAGTTATGTATATAACGATACAAAAATAAGGGCCAATCTCTCGATGCTGTCGTTCAACAATGGATTTTTCACTACCCAAGCATTTATGGTATCACTAACCCCGAGCAGTTACACATTTTCGTTAGTTATACAAGTTCGTTAGAAACACAATTACAAGGCAGTGGCGATTCTTTTTTTTTTTTTTTTTTTTGCTTTTGGGGTCTGTAAAATTTTGTTTGTAAACAAATATTGGCCAGAAAGAATTATATATTTTTCAATTTAACTTCCGCTACATTATTTGCAACTATAAATGATCATAGAAACATAAGTTCCACGTGCGCGCACACACAACAAGTGAAATGAGGAGTTTTAGCAAATAAACATTGAGGTAATTTTCCAAAATACAATTTTAAAGACCTTTATACTGTGTTCTTACATTTGCAGTTAGATTTATTTAAATTCTTTGGCAAATGTTACAATTTAAAAACTTTGTTTAAGTATGTCCAGTTATTTTTTTAGGTAATTTTATTTGTTACAAGAAACCGAAGACCTTGCTGAAGTAAAATTATTATGTATAGAAATTGTGTTTAAATGGGTGTGTAATACTTAGATGAAATTGATACAGAATTATATGAAATAAAATTCTATTGTTTTACCAGCCTTTGAGCTTTCTGGCTGACGTGAAATTGTTATAATTAAACTTAGGGCCTAAATTTAGAATTGCTCGTATATGCAAAAAGTAATTCACTCGCTCACACAATGGCCTATACAAATTCCAACCCACTGTCAAAAGGGCTGGAAACTTTAAATTTGGGTCGCAGCCTCAATGATGAAAGTGGGAAAAGTACCAATTTTTATTTTCTAATTACTAAAAAAATAAAATTAAAAAGTAGGCACGCACCTTTAAAATCGGTGTATACCTTCTTTCGGAAGAACGTTGTTGCAGAAATTTTTTAAGAAACATAGTAAAAGGAACAAGATAAATATATTTTTTAATAATTTAAAAACGTAATATTCTAATTGTGCATATTCTTGTTACTTATAAGAAGATAGCATCATAACATTTGCACGCTTGGCTTACGACAGTTGGACGTGCCAACGTGTCTGCCGATATGGCGATAGTACCTATCTGTTCTACGAGTAAGTAACATTTTAATACCTCAACGTAAATATCCAATTTATTTTTTATTAATTTTTTATTATTAATTTTTTGGAGGTGAAGACGATGACGATCGAAATAGTGTTTTACTATACCATGATGTGTAAGAGGGCAAATGCGCGAATAAATGTAGCCATGGCCATATGGCTTCTTGCAGCACAGTGAAATGCAAATGAAAATTGTATCCTTTTCTTGAACAACATTTCAGACTTACATTAAAATAGCATAATTTTTAAGCATGTAAAATGTATATCTGTTCGAGCCATGTCACAATTATTTTTTTATTTAATTGTGACATGCACATCAACAGTTTGGGAAAACTGTAGTGGTGTGCATGTTATTATATTGATAAGTACAAAGATAAAGAAGCTTCTGTTCATATTCAAAAATTAGCGAACCTACTGGCATGTAAGTTTATCTCTTTCATTTTATTCTGTTCACATGTCACTCGACAGAGCTCAGGAGCTGCTAAGATTATTGTGTATGGTGAAACGAGGTAACACCCGTACTGATAACTTGACCACCTTACCTCAGTGCACTTCAACGTACATTTACGTATATATAGAATAATCTTTTATTACAAAGAGTCGGGCAGATCTTTCAGGATTCACTGCAAGCTATTTATGTTCGATTTTAACGACAGTAGTTTGGATGTATGCAATATTATGCTGTTAGAGCAGTTGTATGAAATTAATAAAATCACAACCTAACAGCTTGAGTACCAATGTATAGCAATAGTTATAGCTAAATTGCCGATGCTAGTAAAAAATTGTCTTGTTTATTGTGTGAAAGCCAAACGGGTAACAAATGTTTTTGGGAGATGTTACCAGAAATTATTATTATGTTGGTTTTACAGGTGTCCCATTTCATCTTCAGGAACATATTTTCTGGAAAGTGTCAACAGGTACGGTCTGCTGACAAATTTTAAATTTAAGTGCACTCACTGCAATCAAGAGCAGCAGTTCAAATCTGAGCCTGTGGAATGCCTTCCAGTGGGAAGAAAAAGAAAATGCAAAATCGATACCAACTTAGATATCAACGATAAGATTGTTTGGGGCGCAATTTCGGTTGGTCTAGGCTACGGACCATTGTATGAACTATTGTCACTAATTGATATGCATCCTATGAGCCCGGGTTGCTTTTCTTATCACGAGAACAGAATCGGAGAGCACTGGAAGGCAATGTTGCAGAAGGAAATGGAAGATGCTGCACTGGAAGAGTTCTCTATGGCGAAAGATGATGGACGCATCTGTATGGTTGGAAATGAGGAATATGCTTGGACCATAGGAATTTTGGATGGAGGTTGGAGCCAAAGATCCTATGGTCATAGGTATTCTGCTAAGTCTGGATGTGCTATAATAATTGGCTTCTACACTAAGAAATTGTTATTCCTTGGTGTGAGAAACAAATATTGTACCGCATGCATTCGGAGCGAACGGATGGAAAAGGAACCCACGCCTCACCTGTGTTTCCGGAACTGGACTGATTCTTCCACTGCAATGGAGGCAGACATTATAGTGGAAGGTTTCCGGTTCTGTGAAGCCAAGTACAAACTTCAATTTAAGAAGTTTGTTGGTGATGGGGATTCAAGTGTGCATGCAGCCATAGTTGCAAATGTTTCGTACGGAAGAGATGTTGAAAAGATTGAATATGCTAACCATGTCGTGAAGAATCTCAAAAAGAATCTTTATGCCATAGCCAAGGGCATCCATATGCGGCATCTCAGCCAGTCGAAAATCAAAGCCCTCTGTCGCTGTGCAAGAGGTTGTATCAGCAACTGTGGGGGTGATGCTATGCTACTTCAATCAACACTTCTAAATGTGCCCAACCATGTGTTTGGAGACCATAAGTTATGCAATTTAGATGTGTGTGAGAGAGCTGGTAAAACAGCAAATCCCTGCAGTTATGACGCATTGCCTCGTGAATTGATTGTGGGAATCAAACAAGCTTTTGACCGAGTGAGAGCAAAGTCACAAGCACTTGTAATGGATCTCACAACCAACCAAGCAGAAATGTACATGTCATTAGTTGCAAGGATGGCTGGCGGTAAGCAGATAAACCGTTCACAGCAGGGGTCTTACAGCCGTAGGGCTACTGCTGCTGGTTTGTCTTTCCAACTTCGCTACAAATGGCATGGACAAACTATGAAGGCGATCACAGGTCACAGCCCTGGAGTGACTGTGAAGCGATTAATGGCAAAAAGACAGAAACAGCAGGCGAACTGTAGGCGAAGGTTGGATATGAATCCGCATGTACCACGGAAATCGGAATCATTTAAACCACAGGGTGATAAGAGCTATGGTCCTCATGCAACTCAGCCTCCAGCTTCTGGTCTTGAACTAGAAATTCTGACTGAGTCTGTGATGAGAAGCATAGAGCTTACAGTGCAAGAAAGGAATGATCTGGAGGTGCAGACACGAGATCAAGGAAGCAGTCAGTTGTGGATGAAGGAGCGGAGAAAACGAGTCACTGCTTCCTTTTTCGGACGTGTCTGTAAAATGAGGGAAAATACTTCGTGTAAAGTGACAGTGGAAGCGATTGTGTACAGTCGTGTATTGGAGAATGCTGCCACAATACATGGTCTAGCAAACGAGCGCATAGCTGTCGCTTTATACGAAGAACAAACAGGCCATACTGTTAAACAATGTGGTCTCTTCGTTGACCTTCAGCATTGCTTTCTTGCAGCTTCTCCTGATGGTTTAGTTGATGAAGATGGTTTGGTGGAGGTGAAATGTCCATACTCTGCAAGGGAACTTAACCCTTTAGATGCAGCAATGCAGCTGAAAACGTTCTTTTGCAGAGTTGTCGACGGCGAGCTTTGCTTGAATCGCTCTCACAATTACTACTATCAAGTGCAAGGGCAATTACACATCACACGAAGAAAGTGGTGTGATTTTGTCGTTTGGACAACGAAAGGCATTTCAATAGAAAGAATTGTGAGAGATGATTGTTTCTGGCTTGAGAAAATGGAGTCAAAATTGTTGCGATTTTTTAACAACTGCTTGTTGCCAGAGCTTGCTGATCCATGTCGTCCCAGGGGACAACCGATTCGTGAGCCAGAATATATTATACAGGCACAAGAAAGTCGTTCAAAGAAACGCAAAATTTCAGATGTGTGAATTTTGAGAGACAGAAATTGTGTGGCTGACGAGAACTCTTTTTTTTAATTTGATACAGTGATGCTTTATATCTGATAAAAAAATTCTAATTATTGTTTACTTCTCATGCTTGTACAAATTGAACAGTACTGTAAATGTATTTGATGACATAAGCAATAGTAAGTTATTAGCTGATATTGAATACAAACATTTTTTTTTCATGACTACAAAAAATAAGGTTCTCTGGTTGGCGAGTGATTATATTATACTAATGTCAAAAAGATGTTATCGGGAAAAAATAAATGAAGTTATTTTATACCACTGATTCACTACCCATAAAATCAAACTGTAACGTCTTTGCAACTAGTATCTCATACAAGAAATATATAACATATTCGTGCTTCATTTTGTATAAAAATAAAACACATATATAATATCGGGAGACAGCCTTGAAAATCGTGCATATCACCAACATGGCCAATCAGACTCACAGTCATGTTTACGATAGCAAGACAGCTAGCAAACCAGTTCAGTTTATATGCAGCTTAACTGAAAAATTTATTCAATATTTTCGGGGTGGTTTTACGCTCAAAATTAATACAAAACCAAATCAGCAATCCTTGTATTATCATTTATAATACTACAAAATATCTTCCATTTCCTTCGAATTGTATTGAGCACTAAAATATTGATTTACTTTTGGCCCAGATTTTATTCGACGATACTCTGTAGAATTTAGCTTGTTTGCATTCTTTATTTATTAGGTTTAAATCATGGCCAAATTTATTGAAGTGTAACACAAATTATATATTTGTGTGTGCCTGGTTAGGAATTTGTATGATGTACTTACTAGAAAAACTATGTCATATCAGTGTAATAGTTGTACCCTTACAAGCGTTGAATATTTATGAAACATTTTATTTCTTTTGTTTTTAAAGCCGCAGACTTGTATTTTATTTATTGCATTTAGACAACAACATGCGTCCGTGTTTTCTACATTGCACGCTCTGTAATATTTTGAATGTTATAGTAATTTTTGCTTTTTAAAATCTGTGATTTATGTGCAGTAGAATGATTTGTAATTTATGATTATTTCTTTTCATATTTTTAATGAGCCATTTGCTAATATTATATACACTTCTCCATTTATTATAATAAACACATATTCCATTATTGGAATTATTTCAGAATGGGAATCACAAGACTACAAAAACTATTCTCCTGCATAAGAAAGGTGATAATACCAGTAAAGAAAATTATCGTCCGAGAGCAATTACGTCTTATATTTAGGGACACCTGTATTTCGCTAATACATTTCGTGTCAAGGTATTTAACAAAACACTGTAGATTTTTCTTGTAATTATTGGCTGTGGTCGGTGAAGGCTGTTTTCCCGCACTTGACGGGGCCAATGAGGATGTAGTTACCGTACTGCTGCACGCCCGCAATTCGCCAAACCTCTAAGAAAAAAAAGCTACAGTTATGTGTGAAATAGCCTGACACGAGATGTATTCACGAAATACAGGTGTCCTTAATTATATCGAAAAATATTTGAACATTGTATGATAATTTTAAGTATGAAAAGTACAAAATACTTTCAAATTTAATACATGGTTTTACATCAACTCTAAGCACTAAAACCCATACTGCTTATTATCTACAAAATAAATCTATACACGGCAACTGATTATGAATCAGTTGAGTTTTTTTTATAAAGCATCTAAGGCCTTGATTGTATAAATATATTGTTGGATAAATTAACTAAAGTAGGAATACTATAAAATGCACAAAAATAGAAGAGTTTGATCTCAATGACATAAAGCATAATTTATCTATTTAGCACAGCCTGTATAATTGCTTCCCCATTGTCAAGACTAAAATTAAAAAAACTGCGAAAGAAGCAGTATAAAATATCTATCTCATTATCTTTGCGGGTGACTCAAATATCATACAAACAAAACGAAACGCAAGAAAGCATATTTTAAACACTGTAAATAACTTAGATTTTAAATAAAAGGATAATAATCAGTCTGTAAAATTTAGTTTTAACGATGAGTTGTAAACAGAACATCAAACATATATCATAGGTGTTACTGCGAACAGAGAACTCTCACAAACAATACAATTCCTTTTTGCGCAACCTGCAAGCTCCGGTACCTTCTGTAAAAAAAATATATAAATGTAAAACTTTTCCGGAAGTCGTACCATGGTAATGACTAAAATATGTAGCCTTACTTCTAAATCTAATTATCTAGAGAACAAATTGTATTACATTATTTTCATGATTTAAACGGTAGCAAAATTAACACCTACATACGAACAGAAGTTTGCTCTTTTATTCATTTTTTTAGTTACGTGATAATTTTTTTGAGTTATAAAGAAATCCAACTTAAACAGTAAAAAAGAAAGGCTTTTAATGAAAAAACCTACTCAGTCATTATAGATAACTGTTCAAACCATTTAAGATTCATCCTGTTACATAAATTTTTATATTCATATACATCTAATGTATACACATATCAGAAAAAAGGCAATAAATTCATATTAACTTCATTATCAAACTATAATAAAACACAAAATACACTTGCAGAGAACCACCAAATATATTGCGTAAGTGTTTCTGCAATGAGTTAAACTTTAAAATTGACTTTATTATTTCAAAAAAATAATTTAAAACTCCAAGCAAATGTAAGAACACGTCTTCTAGATATAATGTAAGATTATAATGCCGTGTCCGAATTCGCCTGAAGAATATACTTGTAGATACTTTGGAAGTGACTTTGCAAGACTGTCAGAAATGGACGTGAAGTATGTATGCTATGCAATACGCAAGTAAATGAGTCTGTGTAATTCTCGCGTACTTGAAGTTGAAAATACTTCTTCATTTGAAATATTTTTGGTCATATTTTATATATCATTTAAATAATTTAAGAGGACGTAAAATAAATATAATTTATTTTGTATTTTACTGGTATCTATAAATAAATTGACAAAATTAATTTATGTATATGGATGTTTAAAACGAAGTTTCAACAAACACATGTACATATTTAGCCTACAGATCGTTACTACAAAACAAAAGTACAATAATAATGTATGTTGCCGTAAATTCACGTGACAGCGATGAAGTGTTAAAAAAAAAAGGACTAATTTCACATGCGTTTAAAAATAAAATCTAAACATCCTTTTCGGCTGGCTAAACATTGAACTTATCCGGATTCGTTTAAGGCAAGTGAAGTACGTAAGGTTGCAAACATGTAACTGCATTACTTTCTGATTAATTTTAATAAAATTATGCATATATCCAAAAAATGTTCAGTTAAAATTAGTATTGTATTGTATTGTATTTTATTTTATTGTATTGGTGTTTGTATCTGGGTATATTTTTATTGTGTGTTTAAGATTTATTGACTTTTGTGCCTCATGTACTTTTGGTGAAAAATGAAAATGTAATTATGTATTATTATCAGGGCCCAAAGCAAAACTATTTGTTCGTTGGCCGAAAATGAAATGTAGTTATACTTGTATATCTAAGAAAAATATTTGTATTTTGTATGAATGTAAGTATTTTATTATGTAAATTTTTATTACTTACAAATATTTCGTACTCATAATATCTCGTTTCCATTTGTCTTAAGACATAATAAAATGATATACTAAGCAAAAAATGTTTATTGGTTCGCAATTTTTCATTGTTACAATATTTTAAAATGAAAAATTTGCTATTCAGCAATATCAACTTCTAAAACGTGAGTAAAAATTATCATTAAATTATATCAATGGAATATTTATTGCATTAGTATTCCTTGCTCCTAATCACTTACTCTGGTTGATTACCTTCCTTATAACCTCAGTGATCTCGTAATTTATGTACACCTTTTTCCCACTAAGACGATTCAGGTGCAGATTCTGGAGCAGTGTTTTTTTTTTATGTACGGATGTGCCAATAAATCCATCAGTTTGGTGGTGGTGTTGGGGGGGGGGGATAATACTACTCTTAAAATATCACTTTATCTGTATGCACGATAAAATATCCTTGGTTAGCTCCCTCCGAAATATTCTTATACAACCTATGACGTGTAGCCTACTCCTTAGATATTTTAAAACACGTTTGATTGCGTAGAGAAGGCGATTCTTCGAGTATGTGGCCCTTTCATAATTAAATTATTATTATTATTATTATTATTAGTTACAACTGATGTTTATTTCGAGCCTCTTTGACATCCAGTTCATACATAAAAAACGAACTACCAGTGATGCTTGACGTCACCAGTAGGGATAGCGTGAAGGAGCTCCTCATTTCGCCAGACGCGACTGGCATACACAAGTATTTATATTGCAATAATAAATTACTAAATGATAGTTTAATTTTCGAAAATATGATTATATTTTTTACAAGAAGTACGAATGCCAGGACATTTACTAATAACGTTTTTAAACATCACATATAAAAAAAAAAGTGTAATCAAAAGCCACAGGTCAGCTAAAAAAGCAAACAAAAACTTTTTTCTAGCTCTAGCCTCATGTATACATGCATAAAAACATAATACATTTAAAACACTAAAATTAATGCAATAACCTGCAATATTTTGAAGACAGATATTCAGCTACAAAAAATTATCCGATAGTATAAAAAGTTCGCCTGTATATATATATATATATATATATATATATATAGTTGCACAGAAAAATACAGTTCTAATCAGATATCAATATAGCAAATAATACCGTTTTGCAACATAAAGTCATGCTATTAGATGGTCAACGTTCAACTGTTTGTATAATACACATACGCACACACCTGTGACAAAATGTGGAAAAAAAAAAATAATTTTGTAGAAGCGCAAAACCTTTGTAGTACTCAGTTAAAAATTATTATTTTTTTTACAGGGGCAGGAAAACTACATTACTGGCCAGTTTATTTGAATGTAGTGGTTAGCTGTGAACGAGCGTTCTTGCAAAAGAGACCAAATCTGACAGTTTTGGCCACATAATCACCGCAGTAAAACATACAATTTGTATATCGTATATGTGTAGTGCACCAAATTAATATTTATTATAATTACCTTGGGTTGCACTCGGTTACGTACAGGTTTCTAACTGAAATGTACCAAAAATAGTAATATTTATTCCCTTGCGCTTTGTTGAGGATCGAGTAGTCTTGAGTGGGTGTGGTGGAAAGGGACAGAATGGCAAAGGGATTGGAAATCTAAATGCTCGCCGAGACAGAGTACACTCTTCCCCCACCCCCCTCTTCCAGACCTGTCGTAAACATGACACCCCGCTGGGAGATAAGAATTCTGAGAACAGCGTCCTCTTTCCCCCCCCCCCTCCCAATCCTTTTTCAGCGCGTCGCTACATCGTTCAACCGTACTACTAGTGCGCTCTGTTGAGGACAAAGATAACTACGCGTGTCTTTGCCAGCTCGCGAGAAACTCAGGATCTTAGCCTTAAAGGTATTTCTGAATTCGTGCCACGGTAAACTAAAATAACATAAAAAAGATTCTTGAAATATTACGTGATAAGTACTGAATATAAAAAAAGATCATAAAAATTACAATCATTAAGAGTAATATTTAAATATTGTCTGGCTTCCGTTTCCGTCGGTGTGTTTCGGGAATGTCCGGAAACGCCCTTATATTTAATTACACAATTTTAAAATAAAAGTACATAAAGACCCTCCCGGCCGATCTGCCGTCACGTCGCACTCGGGGAACAATAAAAACAATTTACACAGTTGAATTTAATTATATTTTAGGGGTGCGGTGCACTGGCTCTACAGCGCCCTCTTGCCGGGCGAACAACTCACGCACGCACACATAAGCGGGAGGTTTGAATGGAGGGTGGGTGGTGTTTGGGCGGTGGCATATCAGACACAAAAGGGGCCGCAGGCCCGGACGATGTCAACGTACATAGTCCTATGATATTTAAGTTGCCAATCACTGAGCGAGGGCATAACTAAAAGTGTTTTCTATTGCTTCCAATAATTTTTTTTTTTCATTCATACGTAGGAATCCCAAAATTAAACATTTTCAGATGGCGAAGGAGTAGACGTTCTCACTCTTAATGTTGTTATCATGAATCGTGAGACAATTTTATAAAAAATGTGGCAGTGTATCTTTAAAGACAGACAAATTCAACCAGGAAACAAGACAAAGTTGAAAAATTGTTGGCTTGTTTCAGAAAATTCATGTATCAAGTATACTATCTTTGGTTTAAACATTTAAGTTGTTTACATAGCTTGGTGAGTTCATTGGTACAAAGCTCGAACATTGTTAAGTGCTAAATTGAGATTTCTTGCTTATAACGTTTTCCTGCTTATAATGTTTTTTTCTTGTGCTCCCTTGAAAAACATTTTAACAGGGTTCTACTGTATTACTATTCTATGAATCGTTTAGACAGTGTTTGTTTACATTTTATACTTGTGAACGATTCTTGAAAGTGATAAAAATTAATCATAATGTACATTTATTTTAAAGAACCCCTGCACAAACACAGTTACAATTATGTAAAATTTTCCTGATAACTGGAAAAGAATGATCGTTGTATTGAAAGGTAGGATACGTTTTTAATGTTAAAGTGAAATATTTTTACATTGTTTACATTGGTGTTTTGAGCAGGAATTTAAAATCATACGTTGAACGGAAAAATACGTTATTCTGAAGTATGTTGTAATGGAATTTCACTGTACATGGATGATATATACCTGATCTCTACTAACGTAGGATGTTCTTTCTGGATGATGGTAACATAGTCTGTTGCTGTTGCAGACGTACGGGGAGCCCATCATCATGCACTGTGATGACATACTGTCCGACATGCGCAGTGAAGGCGTGGTCCTGACCATGCGGTTGGTGGAGACGTACCTCCGAGCCGCACCTTCTCTTGCGACAGACGTGGTGAAGCCCATCTTGCCGCGAGTGTTCCTGTACGTGTTCTTGTGCATCCTATGATGCATTGGCATGTGTCGATGGTGCTCACTTTTGAAATTCTAATGCCAACACCTCAGTTCTATTGGCCTTTTGCTGGTAGAGAAGTTTAAGTTCTCTTTGTTTGGGGTGAATTTTCAATTTGTTTTAGTTCAAAGTTAATACAAAAGCGTTGGTTTAAAATATTGTATTTATCGGATTATACCACCACACCTTTTTTTATTATTATATTTTAAATTATTTATTTATTAAAAATGGGCTTATTTGAAACTTGGAAATGCTGAATGGCAATACTGCATAGCTCAAGTTCTATCAACCTCCAGGTTTGCTGTTGCTGGATGGAAATTGAACATCTTGCACATGATTGTGCATGTGTTTTGGTTAGAAAGGTGTTGCAATAATACCACAGGTTTTCAGTTGCAATAATCTAAGGTTCCTCAAAAAACTAAAAATGATTTTTAAAAAGCTGAAAAAATGAGAAATAGTGCTTGAAAAAAAAATACGTTTTAATGGAAAGTCATATACACAACTGAAGGGGGAAAAAATGTTTATGAATGATTGTTATTGCAATAAAATTTTTATTTGAACTGTAAGAATTTTCTGTGTGTGTAATTCTTCAGCATTGTCCCAATTTATTTTATTAATCAACTTTGTAATAGGATTGATCTCAGCCGTTAACGTTCGAGTTCTTAATAGCGCTTCTCTACAGTAAACAAAACAACAGTGTTCAGTAGGCATTTTACATTCTTGATGTTTTTTCTCGCATCACTGTAAATACATTATCGTTCATAGTTAATCCACCCAGAGTTTTTTTCCCCAACATGTTTACTGAGAACAGTAGAACTTCTAAATTCTAAAGTTCAGACAGAGGGCATTATCCGGAAATATTTGTTAAGTTAAAAATATTGTAAGTGAACAGTAAGCAATTGGCAACCACTGCAAAAAAGAAAGCTGAAAATTCCAAAGCATACTTTATAGTTGTGTTTATGTACATACAGTAGAATCTCGTTATAGCGAGCACGGTAATAGCGAGAACACTGTAATACTACGGTATTATCAGACTAACTGAAACTGTTTGTTATTGTTTTACGTTCGAGGTTAATACCGCTTCCTGAGACTTTCAGCAGTGTTTTGTTTTGTTTCACGCATGGCGGCGCGCGCAGCTCGTGCTGCGTCGTCATGACAACTGCTAAAATAAATAATCGCGCGGCGTTTGGAACAGCTTTAACGAGCCTATGCTTGAGTAATATTGACATTTCATTGGCTTAATTAAAAAGGACGCTAACGTGTCGCGGTCGTGATTGGCCCTTTTCAATTAACAATTTAATTTCGGCAAGAGAGAAGAAAAAGAGTGGAAAATGACGCCATTTAGTGCGTGTGGTAGTGTATTCCCTCTGGGAATATTTTATTCGTGGCGATGCTAATTTCGGCGTTATTGGTCTGGAAATTACATCAAAATGCTGGGCAATATTAATTGACGCCCTGTAATTGAATGCAGAAGAATCGCATTCAATTCACGTGAGTGACGACGTGTTTTATGAACGACCTTAATCATCCAGAGTTAAGGTATGGTCTGCATCATCGCTATATAGTAAAATTGACGTAAATTTTACCGTCAACGTATGCGAACTGTAATTGTATAAACTTTGGATTATCATCAAATTAGTTGAATACTGACTTTCAGCGATTATCGGCAAAATTACTAACATTAGCACAAACTATATGTACACAAGTCCAGAAGTCTTTAGGTTAGGCGTTTCATGCTCGAGCAAGCCGGAGCAAAACCCCAAAACTTTTTACTCAGTGAACAATTTCAGGAACTTTACTTATTCTATTTTATTTTATTCAAGAGTCAGGTTATCTACGACATCCCATAGACTTTATTTAATATTCGTTTGTTGGTTTATTACTGCCATGACTGGAGGTTTCTCATTATGGTTAAAACAATAAAATAAGTTTTGATAGTGTTATTTTTTTGTTACTTCTTGATTACCTCTGGCGCCCTATTATTAATTCCTGGAATAACGTTCCGAGTAATTTAAAAATGGAAAATCTTAGTTTCATCAAGTACACGTTTGTGTACAACACGACTATAACGAGGTATTTTTGAGGAATTTACGGCGTGATCGCTTGAAGCGCGCTTTTGTTATTTGTCTGCTTTATCTCCACCCCTCTCGCTCGCCACTAGACATCTTGCCGTTGACACCTGTCACATTCTTTAGCCGTGCAGTCGCCACCTAAGTGTGTGGCTTAAAAATAGAATCCCATCCTTTCTTTCTTTTATCAAACTTCCGTTACGTAGTTATCTGTGCCGTGTGTAGACAAAGTTTGAGATTGGAACAGAAACAACGTAAGAAAGTATTTTTTACAAATTAGAAATATGTATGTTTTTGTTTTTATAATCGTGTATTTTCACGTTTTTTTATTGTTATCTTAAAAGAGATAATATTAAAAAGCCACTCTAATGAGATTTAATTGTTTCTTGGTTAACAAAAACTATTAATTATCAAATATTGTTAATTGTTTATATTCTATTTATTATTATTTACGCGACGGCATACTGTACGCGTACGCAATACGACTGGATTCGTTGCTGCAACATAACATAGCATGTTATGCGGTATCAGAAGTAACGAGTAACGTAACGATAGTAACGAGTACTAATTGTTATACTAACGAATACATACTGGTACACATTTTTTCGTTACTTTTACACCTCTAGTAGGCACTACCATATTTATTTCCGAATCGCTAGGGCAGTTTTCTTGTAACTTTTGTTTCGGTCAGTTGTTGGGGTATCTGTCCGGGAAAGGGGTGGTGATGGTTTGAGTTTAATCCCAAATTTATTTTCTAAAAAAGTTGACAGGTTTCTTTAAATGAAAAAAAGTATAGTTTTCCAGCGACTATTATGTTTGAGGAGTACGTGCGTTGCCGCAGCCGCACTCCTGCTTTTTTGTAAGGAATTAAATTGTCGCGCTACACTAGCACCACCTGTTTGCAACATCCCTAACCAACATGGCCGCCAGCAGACAGCCCGCGTCGACGATAGATAGCAGGACAATGCTGCGTCGGCCGCGGGCTGAGATTCTATACTTACGTGGCTTGGTAGGGTATTCTGGTTATTTTGACGCAATCGGGGATCACATCCGTACTTATGGGGTATCGTTTTAAAGAGAATTCACACATCTGCTCACAGAAATTAAAATTTCGTTAATATAACCTGTTATTTTCCAATTATACAGGTTCAAACACAATTTTCATGCTATTTTCCGTTAATTTTTATTTTTTCGGGGCCAAAATCTGTCCAATTCGGTTATAGCGAGGACACGGTTATAGCGAGGATCAAACCCGGAACCGTGACACCTCGCTATAATGGGACTCTAGTGTATTAATAAAAGTGAACATGAAGTACTATATACAAGTAGTAGTTAAAATAGGATTTTTAAAAAATCTTAAGAAGTGTTAAAAAAACTTCTCTTCTTTTATATACAGAATGTATCAAAATTCATGTTACAACGCTTGAGGGTAGAAAGCTCGTATTATAATTTGCAACCATTTTTGCCAATAAACATGTTGCCGGAAACTCGTAGTTAAGCCCCTGTAGCCCCAGAAAGAGTCAGCGTAGGCAACCTGTTGTAGAGTGTTATGTTTTGGATGTGCGGGTGTTCCAGTAGAGAAATAACCTTTTTAATCGTGGCACAGATTCTAATTTCACTCTGAAATCAATCACAGCTTCGGCTTTGTTTCACAACATTGAAATTGTTGCATACGTTTTAACAACGTGACAGCCTAAAGCAACGGTTCAAAAACATGCCCACCTTGAGCGACACAGAGGTGGCAACGGCGAATCATGTCGTCACGGATACGCTGGAGCATTTGTGGAGTCAACCTTATGATTTTGAACGCTTCAATGATTTGCTGTGTAAGCTCTTCTACCGTTTCTACTGGCTTAGCGTAGATAAGCCCTTTTACGTAACCCCACAGAAAGAAATCTAACGGGGTTAGGTCCGGTAACCTTGGTGGCCATGCGACAGGGCCCGCTCATCCAATCCATCGGTTTGGAAATGTTTGGTTTAAATACTCTTGAACTTGCAGGAAAAAATGAGGTGGTGCCCCGTCATGTTGGTACCACATTACACGTCGGACATGCAATGGAGCCTCTTCAAGAAGACCTGGTAGTTCGTTCTGAAGGAAGTGGAGGTATCCGGCGCCGGTAAGTCGTGGCGGAAGAAAAAAAGGCCCGATGAGTACGCCGTCAACAATACCGGCCCACACATTAACTGAAAAACGTTCCTGGCGAGCTGTAACACACGTTGCATGCGGATTGACATCATTCCAAACATGACTGTTGTGCGAATTGAGAATAGCGTCTTGAGTGAACTTGGCTTCATCGCTGAATAAAACCGCTAACTTGGGGTTCCTCAATACTCTTCGAATGTACCAACGAGAAAAGGTCATGCGAAGAGGATAGTCGGCCGAACCCATGTGTTGCACTTTTTGAAGGTGATACGGGTACAAGAGTTGCTCATGAATAACTCGCCAAACCCATCTTGTCAGCGTCCATATCGGAACATTCTGCCCTTGTGCTTGTATCTGGACTCTCCTCAAATCTTTGAAGTACATCTTCTTCAAAACTGGGAGTACGAACCCTGCGTGGAGCACCAGCATTTGGTCTTGTGACGGCACATGTACCAGTATCACGCATTTGCTGAGTAAGTCTTGCAAACATGGTGTGAGCTGGAATCCTACGACCCGAATATCGTTCTTCGTACAGACGACGGGCGCTCGTCCATTTTGTCTAGCTTCCCCGTAAACAAGCAGCATGTCCGTGTACTCACTAAACGTGTACTCCATTGAGCTCAACTAAAACTTTGCCCTTTTCAGAACCACAGCGAAAGAAATGACACCACGAGTTTGCTTGTACGACAGAACAGTCAACGACAGACCACCAGTGATATCAAAACACACTGCGACACTGCGATGTCACGCTGCACAGTGCTATGGCACGGCACGAACGGAAGAAAATAGGTGAGGGCGCCACCAACGGAAGTAAAAAGGGGCGGGGGTCAGCATTCGACATCATACAGTCCTCTCGAGCGCTGCCCGGCGTCGTAAACACGTAATTCACCATAGCATCGTCTGTCTCGCACAAAGCCCAACGGGTTGCGTACGCTGACTCTTTCTGGGGCTATAGGGGCTTAATTACGTGTTTCCGGCAACATGTTTATTGGCAAAAATGGTTGCAAATAATAAGAGCTTTCTACCCTCAAGCTTTGTAACATGAATTTTGATACACCCTGTATATTTGTATTTAACTTCAATACAAACTAAAAATAACTATTTTTCGCACAGATCTAGTTAAAGAAAGAAATACAAGTTCAGGTAGCAGTAATTCATTTGAAGTACAATACTCTTATTTAATAATTTTCAGTTGATTCTTGTATTTGTTGCTAGCATACATATGTTTCACAAACAAAATTATATGATATCTTTGAATGGAATGTATTACCACTTATGGTCACCAGTATTAAATAAGTACTAAATAATGTGCGACCAACCTAATCTCAAAGATAAGGGAAAATTATTTAAAATATACAAACAAGAGAATTTCCCACTGTTGAGATTTTAGCATCTCATTTATATATGCTATTTAGCAAGCTTTGATTCTCTCCAGTAACACTTGGGCACATGACTTACATGGGGTATCATAGACAAGGTTATATAAAGACAGCTATCGAAGCCTGAAACCAAGTGTTTGTAATGTGTTTTTTACTATGAAGTGAAACCCTTTCTTGCGACTGACAGTGTGTGTTGTGTGGTTTGTGTTTCAGGGCTGTTTACAAGGGGGAGGAATACCCCATGGTGATGTCAATGTACTTGTCGGTAATGTCCAGAGTACTTCTCAATTCCCTTCAGGCATTTAGTCAAGTGAGTTGCACAACAATCTCTTATCTTGTGGTGCTTCAGAATGTAATAGAATCACTGTTAAAAGTAAATAAGAACATGTTTTTACAAAGTGAATAGTAAATGTAAGGTGCCGTTCATACTAAGGGAATACAGTAAAATACCGGTACAACGTACCTCATTATAACATATTTTTCACTTTAACTTTTTTTTTTTTAAACCCTGCCGAAAATCATATTTTCTCAATGCAAAATTGTTTGTTTAAATTATCATATTTTTTACTATAACGTATAAATTCCGTTACTAGAATGGTATTGCTACTCCAAAATTTACTTAAATTGGTAAATAAATTTCCGACTAAATGATTACCACTACAGCGTACTTTCTAATCTCTAAAACCTCAAAACAAACAAATGTTTGTGTGCACTACCATAGATTAACGTACTTAATATGTGACGTAAACAACACACACATACTTGCAAACTTGTACGATTTACCTGTAAAGTGTACGGGAAATCATGCTGTTGTATGATTGTACAGCCATATTTGTTATTTTACTGGTTTTCCAACATTTTTACATTGTTAAAATAAATTCAGAAGATTTTGGTACCGTATCAACAACGGGTAGTCTTTCTATGTCAAATAATAAAAAATATATATACATCACATGGGTCATGTGTTTCTTCATTGGCTGCTACAGGCCAATCATCTGCAGTTTGATTTTTTTGTTTAAATTTTTTGGCTCTGGCTATTGGGCATCTAGTTGTCTTTGGTCTTTCAGTGGATTAGTGTCCAAGATGGCGTCGTGGCTTGGATTACAATCTTGAACTTATATAATACCGTGTTTTATCGCATAATCGTCGCACATTTTATAGTAAAATCAAGTTCACAAAGTAGGGGTGCGACGTTTATGCGGGAAAAAAAATTTTTTTTAGGTAAAGTTATTCATAAAAACAAAACTCATTCATGGTTAGTACGTTTATTAAAAAAATTGGAGTATACAAGGGCACGCCAAACAATTCATGTTAATAAATTATTATGCAACAAATACCTTTCTTCAACTTTTAATAGAAAAACAAAATCTGTGACCCAAACACGAGCCACTTTAATCTGTGACGTGAACTAACGCGTAACTATCGTCGTAGGACACACTTATCCTGAAAGAGTGCGAGCTATCAAATGTAGTTAACTCGGCACTTGACAGAGAGCACGCGTTGCATGAATCGGCGAGATATCGATATTCGACTACGTGTGCGTGCTCTATACGGAAAGCAACATATCCAAACATGAATGATGCCAACTAGTGCTGGCTACATTTTTTAAGCGGTACACCGTGGCGACGGAGATGAACAAATAAAGGTTATAACGTTTAAAAACGTCTTTAAAAGAAAATTTACACATCAGACAACTTTATATTTCCATTAATTAAATAAGTGGTAATGTCCGAATAAATATTAGATTTCTACTTTAAAATACATCATTTTATACGGAAAAGCTACCTACACAAAGCGCTCTGAATCTTATAGCGGGACCAAAAACTTCATGCTACGTTTACACAACAGTTTTTTTTTATCCAAATTTGTATGCCCTTAAATAGGGGTGCAACGATTATGCGCGTGTGATGATTATGCGATAAAACAGGGTACATTGTTTTATGTAGTTTGCCTCAAACTTTACAATATGAGTGGGAAAGCCAAGCAGTAATTTCAGGCATTCAGATATGTTTATAAACAAGTGTTTCCTTATGTACAGTCTAACCTCTCTGAAACGACCCCTCACGGTTCCCAGGAATAGGGTCGTAATGGATGTTTTCCGAAATTTTCATTTGATTTCAACCCCCACCCCTCCCCCCTTTCTCAAACCGCTACTCGCTAAGAAACCAGCCGTACAATGGCAGGATGTTGTCACTCACAATGCTAGACGGCTTTGCTTTAAACCCACTTCAACCTTCATGACAAATCCGTCGCCCTACAGGCCACCTCTAAAGAAAATATGTCAAAAGACAGTTTATTTTTACTGGTTAGTTTACATGTAAGTTTTCTGCTTGCCGTAGTTAAATACACTAGAACCCCGATGTCACGAACCCCGGATTTAACGAAGCAGTGATTTTACGAATACATTCTCGGGAACTGTCAAAAAATTTGACATTTTGACCAAAATGTGAAAATCAGGAAAAAAAACCAAATTAAAGATCATTAAAATCTGTTAATTTTAACACACAGCATTTTTTTTGTCGGCTTTAATACTTCCAATAATGTTCATGTAAGAATAACAAAAAAATAATGGGACATTTCCTTTAAAAATATGGCAGCTGTAGGTTCTGCAACGCGAGTGGGCGCACACGAAGCTCGCCCGGCTGGCTGGCAGCAGCTGCTTCATGATGCATAAGCTCACCCCTCCCTTCCCTTGGTAACATTCTTCAAGGCTAGCTCATCCCTCCCAGACACACAAACCATCTAGTGTCCTCCCTTATAACACCCCAACTTCGCTCCCCTTTGAAAAACCTTCAGTGAGAAAATGTTCATTTCACCCTCCCTTCTCCCGTAAAATTGGGCTATTATGAATGGAGTACTAAAGCGGTTGGGAAGGGGTCAAAATATGTCACTTTTCGCACCAAGTTCGAGTTCAGTCATCTCTGGCAAGGAATATACAAGCTTTCAAACTTAAATATAAATGTATTTTAATAGCAAGGGTCCTATGAAAAGAAATATACCGAATAAAATAAAGCTTCTGTCACCAAACAAAGCATAAAACGGCCCAATGCGTGGTCGCTTCGTTATTGCGCGAGAGGCGAGACGTGGAATGTTAGAAGAAAGATAAATGCGGGGGAGACAAACGGCAGCCAGTGTGTTTCCTGCGCGGGGAATAAGTGGCGTAGCCTTTTTTTTTATGCTGGGTGAAGCGACCTTTTTCTATCAACCCACGGGAAAAGATAATTGCTTGAGCTGTCAAAATAAACAAGTCGAGGCGGGCGTGCATCCAGTCGGTCGCTGTGTATTGTCAACTGATAGTAATCAAAATCAAGAGAAATCCAGTAGGTAGCTTTGCCTTAACTGCGTACCACACTAGACACTGGCAAAAAGCTAAACGTAAACACGTTGCCACAAATTCCTTTATCTGCACCCTGCTGGCAAAGGAACGTGGAAGGGGGGTTGTCAAGCGCTGACAGCGGTCGACAGGAAGTGGTATCTATTTTTAGATATGCGCTGCCTACGGCAGTGCAGCACTCGGCAAGAGAAACGCAGTAACACGCTACTCACCACAAGAAACTTATTTTCTGTCCGATTTTCTTCGGATTTTTGGCAATTTTTTCACGGTTCCTCGAAATCGGGTTGTAATAGAGAGGTGGTCGCAATAAATGGGGTCACAACAAAAAGGTTTTACTGTATATTATCAAATTTTTACGGTTTGTCGTTGTGACAAACATTGCACACGGCGACAAAAATTACATTAAGAATCATGGTAAAACCACTATACACAGCAGTAATACGAAACGAGTAGAAGAAAACAATATTCAGAATTACCTTGTGAAAAATTAAAACGTGGATAGTACCATCATCAGAAGTGAGTGTTTCTTCACCCATTTCATCGTGGAAAATAACCTGCCGTTGAGTGTGGCCGATCATGCAAGGCCTCTTTTTAGGAACATGTTTCTTTATCCGACGTTGCGGGCAGAACAAAAGCATCTGCTATCACTAAAGAAATGTCTTCAAGTACTACAGAGGATATTGTAACAAATTTGCAAAGTGGACCTTTTTGTTTGTCGACCGATAGTAGTAACAACTCAGATTCAAAACTCTATTCAGTGGTAGTTACATTTTATGACGAAAATGTGCAAAAAAATGGTCTCGTGCATTCTTTTGCTGCCTAATTTAATAGGTGATGCAACTGGTTGCAATATAGGCAATTTTATGTTGGCTGAATTGGAGCGTCTTAAAGTGCCTATAAAAAACATGTTATCCTTTTCTGCAGGCAATGCTGCAGTTATGTTTGGACATAAAAATGGTGTGGCAGCTGTTTTAACAAATGCTCAGGAGGGACTTATTGTAATGGGATGTTTGTGCCATTTGTTGAATTTGCCTGCGGAAAAATGGTCAAGTAACTTGCCAGTAAACATTGACAAAATTTTAATAGACTTTTATTATTACTAGAGGTCTGCGAATCAGCATTTAAAAATTGAGTCGAATGCAAAATTATTACCGAATTTCGAATTTTTTTCGATTGGAATATTGTATTACTTATTGTAGATAAAATATTTGTTTCACCCAGGATTACTAATTACACACTGTTAGCCAAATTCAATTATTTTTAGAAATGTGATATTAATTATTTAGGTAAGTCAGTAGTATCTAATAAATTTAACATTTATGACTTTATATACATACAACCTAACTAGTGCAAGGAAGTTTTATTTGAAGCTTAACACTTAACACACATTTATGTACACAAGCAATGAATTGTGAAACCATGACGACATTAAGCACACGGATTTTCAGATCCATTCAATGCTATTTGCTGAAAAGTTAACAAGAATTTACATACCTATCAAAATATTTAAAAAAATTACACAAAGTAAAATGTAATTAAATGATAGGCATAAAATACATAATAATTTTTATGCCATCCATATCTTAGAAGAAAAAAAACTGGAACAAGCCCTAGATGAATTTTTGTGATTTCATTTCAAATTATCATGGAGAAATGTGAGTTGCTCAACATGCTGTGGCAGAAGCATTTCACGAAGATCTGCGACTATGTCCCCTGCAGTGGAAAACACTCTCTCACTTGCCACTAGTGTAGCTGGAATATGTAAGTAATATCTGGCTGCAGCAGCCAAATGTGGATAGTGATCTTTGTTTTTTTCCCACCATTCAAATGGATTGGTGGTCCTTGGTAAATGAGCTGCTGACAAATATTCCAAAATTTCTTTTTCAATGTCATCTGTGGTTGTCTTGTGTGATGTCAGAGGCAATTTGTCAAGCTCATCCCACAGTGACACTGTTGAAGATGTTGTTGGTTCTGTTGGCTGAGGGGACACTTTCTCGATGTATAAGGTTTTAGTTACATTCATTAACCTTGATATTTCATTTTTCACTAAAGTTATAGCATGGTCTTTGTCATTTTCACTGAAGACTGCAAGTTTGTACCTAGGATCTGTGACTGTACTAAGAACATTTACAGTGTCCATTTTATACAGTGGAAATCTACTTTTTAATGATTTCACCAAATTTCGAGCAAATGGTATACCGGTGCCATTTTCATTCCTTCTTGTATGATTATTAGTGGATGCCTCCAAGCAATGAATCTTTGGTATGATCATTGATGATGTAGGATACGAATTTCCACTAGATTCTTGTGTTGCCTCAGCAAAAGGCTTGAGTACCTCAACAACCCCTACAGCTAATTTTCATTGTGACGAAGAAAGGCACTCAATGTCTGAATTAGATGCTGTCAGTTCCGTAGCAATTGCCTCGAGCATCATGAATTCACTGCACCAACGTGTCTCAACATCTTGTATGAGCTTCAATGGTGGGAGGTTCATGGTTTCTTGTAGGGTTTTCAGTCTCATTGTTGAAGCATGGCTTCAATTATAGTGTCCAACAATTGCACGGGATTTGGAAATGAGACCGGTTACATTAGGTATAGAACTCTTTGCGTCATGAATTGCCAACTGTAACGTATGAGCAAAACATTGTCTTTGGTTCCACTGAGTACCAGAAATTGCAGCGTGCAAATTGCCAGCATTATCGGTGACAATATAAATCTTTATATTGCTATCCTGCATGGGAGGTGGTATATGCCAACTTTGACACATGTCTGAGATTTTCATCTGTGTGAGAATCTTTCATAACAGTGTTTCCCAGAGTGAAAGACTTATACTGAAAACACTGTGTCATGTAATGACATGTAAGGGACATGTACTTAGCACCTGCTCTGGATGACCAGTTGTCAGTAGTCAATGCAAGACTTTGGCAGCATGTGGCTTGCGTATTGTCATCTAAACACAAATCTATGTGTAGCATGTCCTCCAGCTTTTTGTGTTCAGTTTTGTAAAGTTCTGGAATAATGTTCCGTGAAAATGTAGTACTAACAGGTATTTTGTAGTTGGGTTTCAAGTTTTTCATCAGATCTTTGAAATCGTTTTCCTCCACAAAAGTGTATGGCAGATGGCACAATGCCAACATTCTTGCAATTTTATCTGAAATAGCTTTTCCTTCTATTCCTTGGGAAGGAAGAGGTTGTTTTTCTTGGAAAAATGTGACACTGTCAGTTGTTTTAATGTGATTGTACTTGTAGGTAAAACTGACTCTGGTTCTGGGTTTGCTAGTGATTTAAGGTACTCTTCATAAACTGTTACATGATGCCTGGAAAATTACTCTTGAGGGTAGTGGGTTTGCCTAGAAAAAAATTTACAATGGTGCCTACTACCTCTCTTTTACACACCTCAATTGATTTTAAGGAGGAAAAAGGGTAATTGTGGACCCCCAGATTAAGTTGGGCTAGATTCAGGTCGTGTCCGATTCATTATGAGTACCGTGTTTTATCGCATAATCGTCGCACCGAAATTTTAGGCCATCAAAATGTGGAGGAAAAAACTCTCGCATAAACGTCGCATAATGTTTTTGGTCCTGCTGTTAGATTCCGAGCGCTTTGTGTAGGTAGGTTTCTCGTCTAAAACCATGTATTTTGAAGTTTAAATTTAATATTAATTCGGATATTACCGCTTATTAATTGAATTAATAGAAATACGAAGTTGTCTGATGTGTAAATTTTCTTTTAAAAACTTAAAATTTGTGTTCAAAAGTTATGCACTTTATGTGTTCCGTCTTCATCGCAGCTGGGTACCGCTTATAATCACAGAACAAGGAGGGAAATAAAGAAGTGCGACTCTTACAGTGGAAACTGAAACCATGTTTCACGCGACATGTGTCGCTATCTGTTGGGCGGGCCCATAACTACCAGCAAATAAAAAATCGGAATAGAGGTTCTCATACAAAGTTTTTTTAGTTAATACATTTTTTTGGTTATATTAAGTTATCTCCTTGGTGGCGCAAAACTATTTTTTTTTTCCTAACCTATATTAAAACTAAGTGTATTGGGGAGGGGTCTGGGTTAGGGATAGACTCTAATTGCGTCTCAGGCCAAAGCCTATACGCTCTAATCATGCAGGGTTTAGCCATGTGGGTGAGGGTGCATGCATCATGTGCTAGGAAGGGGATTGGCCAGCCATGGCAGCAATTGATGCCATGACTAACTCCCCTCACTGACTATTCTAGACTATAAACTAGATAAGTTTTGCCCAGGTAAAACCTGCATGGACACAGGGAAAACCCTGGACACTTTCATGCGGGATGCAAAATTTCATGCATTAATTACATGTGGGTTGGCTACAGGAATAGAAGGATGGCTCAGGAAGAAGAGTTGGAAGAGTATAAAATGTCTACTAAGCAAGGGCGGGCACTTGGACATTTTTGTCCGCATTGGGTGTTTTGGGCATAACTGGCTCTATCGTCATTTCCAGCCAGGCTTCCAGCCAGCCAAAAAAAAAAAAAAAACGACTAATTTAATTGATGCGAAAAACTTAATGCTGTTTTGTAATAAACTGTCATGTAATAAATAAAGGAGTAGGAGGTGCAAAAACTCATTGTATTACACACCACAAAATTAGTGGATTCCTAAATAGAGTGAATTTTCACTGGTTTGTTTGCCTGAAAATAGCTTATACTTTACTTCTCCTAATAAATAATTGTAGTTATGTCAGCAATATAATGCAGTCAGTGCTAGTTGGCGTCATTCATGTTTAATTATGTTTATTCCCGTATAGAGCGCGTGCACGTAGTCGAAGATCGATATCGATAGCTCGCCGAATGCATGCAACTAGGGATGGGGCGAATCCTGATTTGCTCGAATCCGAATCCTAACTTAAATCCTCGACTGGAATTGCAGAATCACGAACCCAAACCCAAATCTTTTAACAGATGATGTCCACATATCTAATGTAAGTGAGATGTATTCTGCTTGCACTAAAAGTCCCTTGACTTTCTCACATGTAGTTTGGTACATTTCTGGTATAAGTGTATTTGCCAGAAATTTTCTCGAAACCATTGAATAACGAGATTCCAGAAATGCAATAAGCTTTCTGAAGCCTTTGTTTTCTACAACAGACAGTGGCTGATTGTCTACGCATAACATATATGCAATAAGCCTACCTATGTGTTTTCCTTTGCCATCTTTGCTTGAAAACTTACATTTTTTTGTCATGAATTGTGCTAGTGTTGGCTGTGTGAGTGATGGTTCATTGTTTTGAGGTTCAGATAAGATTCTACTAGGCCCTGCAATTTCTCCTGAACTGGAAGATTTACTATTCTCCCGTTTATCAACAGCGATTTGGGCTGAGTGGAGTTTGAGATGTTTACGTAACGCACTTGTTGTACATGACTTTCCGCGGGATATTTTTGCACCACAAAACAGACATGCAGCTTTGGTGGTGTCGGATTTGTCCAGAACAAAATGTTATCATACGTCCGACATCTCTGGTTGTGATTTACGTCACGTAAATGACTTTAAATCACCATTCACAACGAAAGATAAACCACATGTTACATGAAAATATTCAGTTCAGTAGAAAAACTCGCACAGATAAAATCAATACCGATAACAAATTAATAAACAAACGGGACGAGACGCCATTGTTCCGTGCCCAGTGTGGCCAATACTTCATGTGTGAATTGTGTGTTGTGAATATTGTTTTGTTTGAACTTCGTTTTTGTAGAAAACTTTTACGTTTGTTTGAGAACTATTTTATTCATTTATATTCTTGATTAAATCATTGCAAAAACAAATTCTCATATGCTTAAAGAAAACGGAAACGTGTTTGATCAGTTCTAAGATAATGCTGCTGACGATGCACCGCGGTCGCGAGTCGTCACTGGAAGTTTGGTGCTTGATTAGGTTACGGCGCAAACGGTAAAAATCAATAATACTTTTGCATCGCTGCTTGTATTTTGAAAAGTGGCAAAACATATCTACACAGCTTAGGCTGGGTACATTCTTGTTTGTAACATCTGATGCCTTCCTAACCTTAAATATGTTGTGCTTTTACTGTTTCTTTTGTATATAAAGACAAACATTTTTTCTTGAGAAATTTCAGTTTTAGTACAGATTAGCGGTTAGTATTTTTTCTATAAATATTTTATAGAGGTCTTCCAGCCTAAGAATTTTACTTCGAGCCGAACTCGGGCGAGCGAGCCTACTTGAAAAATCTTGAGCTTCGAGCGAGCTCAAGCTCGAGCTTTTGTGGTACAGTTACACTCTTGGGAAATTATTTTTATCTTAAACTTAGTATAATGTTTGAATAAAGTATTAAAATGAAGTGGGCTTATTAATTTTGGGTAACTATTTACAGAGTGCATTTACATTTTGCACTGCTAGGAAAAAAAAAAACATCTTTGCCTTTGAATCTTACCTGTTTCCATTGGTTCATTAGTAACTGATATCATCCAACTAACGTAACCACAGATTACAAGTATATGTTTGTGTATATGTAAAATATCTTTGCAATAATTTCAACCTTGTCAATTTTTCTGGAGAACTTACTGAGCTTCAACAAACTTAGCACCAAAAATCATGTTGTTTGAAAAGTACATTCACATTGTTTCAACATTTCCACTTTTCAGCACAATAATTCTGAGAGAGATTGTCATAGAGTATTAAATTCTGTTCTTTAATCTATCATGCAGAAAAATAATTCGTTCTGCACGTTCAGGAGTAAAATTAGCTCTACGATTGGAGAAAGTGTTTCCAGCAGAAGAGAAGCGTCTCTCGCTGGCAACCTGCGTGGCTGGAATGCTTTAGTAAAATTGCTTGACCTCAAAAATTAGTGTCATAAATATCTGTAACTGGTCATTAAAGTTTAATCAATTGAAAGTAATAAAAATAAAAGCATTTTACTATTCAATTTACACTTGCAAAAAAAAAACATACGCACAATAAACCTACATGGAAATTAAAGTCTTTTTCAATATCCTGAAGTCTGAAATATGTTTACTCATGTCATCAAATGTAGAGCTGTACTGAAGAAGCCGATTTTGCCAATATTTAGTTGAATCGGCATTTCTGCCGACTTCTGATACGCTTGTTAATTTTCTGCCGATATTACTGAAAAACGAAAGAGACTGCCATAACCTAAAAATCCACGAGTACCATTTTCAATTTCGTAGTACTGTAGGGCCGCGACGTCTTGGTGGCTCGACTCCCTAGAGCTCAGCGACCTTGTAATCGACACGTCCAGCCTTGCCTGCTCCGCAGATAGCAACGGCCTGGAAGTCTTCATGCCGTTCCGAAAACATTGGTCGTGAACAATCTCACGTACGGTGCAACACAGCGCATATCTTAATGATACAAAGATGCGATAATGGTGTACGATAATTTATTATTTAAAGGTAGTGCACTATTTGCTCGACTTGGTAGGTTAGTTAAACATAGTTAAACATAGCTATACAATACTTTTAAGTTAAGATCTAAATTTGTAATTGTGGGTTTCTGTAGGAAACACAGTTAATTAAGACTTGCAGCTAACTCCCTCGCTGATGCTTTCTTTTCCATTTTGTTTGGCTAAAACGTGAAGACGATCGACATGACACTTTCATGCACGTCAAGAACCTTACCACTTTTATGCACTCGGGTTGGTATTTTTTCCATAACAGAACTCTGAAAGAACCATTTTAGTCATTTCGAGGGGGCCGAAAACCATATTTCTAACAAACCATCCTCAGGTATTTTATAAAACATTGACCCATAGATAAACGTATATTCTTTTCATGTACAATCCTACTGACAAAACGTTTAGTACTTTGACTCAGAAAATAACACGAATGACATGCTATTATAACACTACTATTTAGCAGCCAGTAGAGATTAAGTTAAGATGAATGACAGCAGTGTGAAATAATGTTAACATTAAAAACACGATAATAGTAACAATTTTTGGCAACAATAGTATTAAAACAGAAAAAAATATCACAGTCATAACACAATAGTAACATAATATAATAGTTACATCATATCCTAGCAAACAAAGCCGAAGTACTCTGAAAGAACACTTTTTTGACATATATAAGTCTTAAAACATTTGTATTAAGATTAATAGAACTCTCTCAAACACAAAAGTATGAATTTTGGCCGTTTAGAGAATCTGAAATAAACAGTGTTGCATAGCAGCATGTATATGAATGTCACAATGGGACAGCAAGAACAGATTCATCACTACTGTCAGTAGTTGCGTCACTATGTTCAGATGCACTGTCATTACACACATTATAAAACCTTCCAATACATCATCCATGACCCAGTCCTTTTTCCAATACTCGTCCTCTTTACTGACCACGTGTTGACAGTAAACTTCCCAGTCGGTGCTTGTGATGGAATCTAAGGCCCTGGTGGTTTGCGACTGCAACGCTTGCAACGAAAGTTCACCAGAAGTATTGTTCTCACGAATTAAACGCTTCATTTTGGCCCACACGAGCTCAATAGAATTTAATTCACAATTATAGGGAGGCAGACGAATTACACTATGACCATGTAGCTCAGCTAACCTCTCTACTCTGAAACGTTTCTCTCGGTCGATGTTTTTCAACAATTTCGGTAAGTGTTGTTTTCCGCATTTTATTGTCACATTCTATACCTGTTTTCTGCAACCAAGCTATCATTGCACATTTACTGTCGTACTTGGATGGCGGTTTGTCTTCCTCCATGCAATGATATGGAGCATTATCCATAACCAAGACTGAAGCGGGTGGCAAATTTGGAATCACTTTTTCCGTAATCCATTTTTCAAAGTTTCCAGAATTCATCTGGCCGTGGTAGTCTCCTGTTGGTGTGCCTGCTTTATAAACAAGAGAGGCTCCGGGAAGGAAGCCCTGCCTAGAACCAACGCTTACAACTATCAGTCTGTGCCTGCATTTCCTGTTGCCATTACACCTTCAACGTCACCTTTCTTTTGCCAACATTTCTGAAAGGTTAAATTAGTGTCAACCCAGTATTCATCCATGTCAAATATCTTCTTCTCAGCCTCCCTGCACTGTTTCATCTGAGTTAAGTACCATGATCGCCAAGCAACAACGTCAGATCTTTCGAGAAGAAGCATTCGCTTATTTTGGCTTCTTCTCCACACAAAACCCATTTATTTGAGTATTTTACGCAGCGATGTCTTTCCCCATCTCCATCCAGTAGTTTCCTTGTTGTGGGAACCACTTTTACTGCATAAAATTCGTGGATAGTGTCTCTGACAACAAACGTTTCCCAGTTTTTTTTTGGCCTGAAATGAATAATTAAACATGAGAGGCTGTTTCACGGTCAAATAAAGGAGTGTTATATATATGTAAATATAAACATATAAATTGTTAATAAATAATATATTCATAATACATTAATATATATCAAAATCATATATATCATTAAATATTTAATGCAATATGTGTAGCAATAAAGGCTACACTTGTAGCTAACAAATATTCTAACAAGCGGTGCAGAAAGTCTGGAAAACTGCCAAATGCAAAACAAGCAAACCGCGGGTGAAATTACGGGGAATGCGTTGAAAAACTTATAATGTAAGTATTATTATTTAAATTTAAAGTTATAATTACCTTTTTTTGCCTGGTGTTGTTTGTTTTTTATTTGGCGTCTCCCTGTTGTGTTTTCGGATGCGCGAAACTGATCTTTGGCTTATACCTGTGTATCATGCAGCTCTTTCGGTTGCTTTTGCAAGAGGTACTAGCAGACATTTGTTGGCAGCTTCTTCATCACAATACTGGATTACACTACTTATAATTCCCCTCTCCCCACTACGTATTACTTTATTGTATCTTGAACGTCCTGCGTCGGGCTGCATTGTTCACTTCAGACTGAGAGCGTGGCGCCTGATGATTTTGCTATGAACCGCATAGCGGCTGCTGTGCTCGCGCAGCTGCTTCCCCTCTCATTTACTCTTCCCCGCTTCCCCGCAAAACCACATGCCAGACGTCGCGGCCCTACAGTAGTACTGCATTCTTTCAAATCACATTATTTCTTAGCAACATGTGCCAACCGTACATATCAAAATTTAACATCCTTTTTTTTTCAATAATGTTCTTTAATTTAATATGTCATAAATAAATAATACATTACCATCTCGGTTGTTATGGTAACTATAGTGCAAATGTGGTAGCTATCATTCTTCTGTAGTAATTATGGTATCTACAAAGAATCTTTAGATCTTTTTATGGTAATTATCTTAAAATAACTATTGGGTTTGTACTGTAGTTATGGTACAGCATCCATATTTCTTCGTATGTTGTTCATTTGTCTTCTTCATATTTACGTGCGCCATTACTATTTGAGACAGGAACTTTCAGAAAAAATTTTAACGGGTCTTTATATCACACATTTAATGGCGTAAATGATGAGACCCCAGGCAATTTAAACGCTTTATACGGGAAAACCTACCATGCAGGACCTCGTAAGTGAGTTTTACTGTATTTTTTTCCGTAAATAGTAAAACACCGTCACAATGCTTTCCGGCCAAATAACCTGCTGCTGTTGAAGCTCGAAATTTTCGAGCCTAACAATTTTTTCCAGCCGAGCTCGAGCTTGAAGTAAGTACTCGGCTCGAGCTCGATTTTCGAGTACTCGCAGACCTCTAAACCCATACAAGCGTTTTATGCATAATAAATAAAAAAACACTGAATCCCTTGATGATATCAGACCTGCTGAAGCTTCGAATCCCTAGGATTCGGCGGATTCGGCGGATATTGGATTCTGTCGCCCCATCCTACATGCAACGCATGCGCTCTGTTGATTGCCGAGTTAACTACATTCTACACTCTTGGTATGTGCGTGCTACGACAAAAGTTTAGCGTTCGTTGCTGCTCATGGTTTTCGTTTTTCTATTTAAAGTTAAACAAAATGTTTATGTTGCACAACTTATTAATTTAAATTGTTTAGCGTGATTTTATATACTCTAATTTTTAAATGAACGTAATTTACATGAATAGGTTTTATGAAAACTTTACCCAACTATTTTTTTTTTCCACACAAAAGTCACACCTCTACTTTTCAAACTTAATTTTAGTATAAAATGTGCAACGATTATGCGTAAAACATGGTATTTATGTAGTTTTTTTTTAATGTGGACGTATTTTGACAGTAATTTTTTAGCAGTCGTAGCAATAATTATAATAACGATAATTTGACCCCTAAATCCAAAAATGTCTACATTTGAAAATGATACATTTACCACAGTAATTTTTAAGAAAATAATAACATGGTATACAAGTTACTACAACACCTAATTATTATCAAGTGTTAAGAACAAGACAAACAATGGTTTACTCCTGAACACGTTTATTTTACCGCCATACATGTGTTTTAATGGGTAACAACATGGCGTTGTTTATTCCCAAAAAAAATCTACTACATACAAAACTGGACGTACGAATTTATAAATACAGCACAGCACGACATAAATCTGTACACAATATCGCATCTCATAATAATTTTGTTTGTTAAATCTGATATTTAGGACACAACCTGAGTACATTGATGCATTATTAAACACCAATGTACGCTGGCCTAACGAACCTGTCGGCATCTTTAACCGTTTGTTGCAGTTCGAGCAAATTGCTTCGCCGTCACCTTGCTCAAAAAATAACCACAAACCACTTCTTTTACGTTTTGCTTTGTCTGCCATTTTTGCTTACTAAAAATATGCCAAATTTGGAGAATTCCCAAATAAAACACAATATTTACACAGTTTTTAAAGATTTTGTGAAGCATGCGTGACGTCATACTAAGTCGATTCGTGTGTGAGAATCGCGCGTTCGATAATCATTTTCGACCATTGGCAGAATCGACTTATGAATTAAGTAAACAAACAATACGTAATTTTCTGCTTATTTTTGTTTTGGCTGCGTGCGTGGAAAGTTAAAAACGTGGCTCATAATAGATGTAACCAAATTCTTATTGTTAGATTAACGGATTTTAATATTTACGTCCTAAGAATATCGGCCAATTAAAAATGTGCAAGATAAAAAGTAACAAGTATTTCGATTTTTTTCAGAAACGATTTGATTCGAGATCTCAAATCGAATAATAAATTATTCAGGGATATTTTTTTGATTTCAAATATTCGCAGACCCTTAATTATTACCTTGAAAAAAGTATCAAACCAAAAGAAAGTCTTGCAGAATTTCAAAATCTATATAATAAAGATGCTAAAAAGATATTGAAACATGTTTGCACCAGGTGGTTGTCATTGGGGAGAAGTCTGACTAGTTTATAGATCAGTGGAAGCCTTTGTTGAGTTTCTTCAAGAAAGAAGTCAGTCATCAGAAATCACAGTGTTCGTCACTAACATCTTACAGGATTCCGAAAGAATTAAAAAAAAAAAAAAATACAAATCTGGAGTGATGGTAGGCATGATTCAGAAACCACCGAGTTCTACGCTATTGCCCAAAAAGAACCTCACATCACTTGGTAAGCCAGATGATCATAAACCATCATGTTCTTTCCCTCTTTCAGGCATGACAATCAAGCCATCTGGAACAAAAGAATTTGTGAATTTTGAAAGAAAACAATCAAGTAAAAGAAAAGCTGATAATGATTCTATGGTCTCAGACAAGAAAATGGCTCGTGCATTCATGTCAGTCAACGATTCTAGCATTACTTTGAAAAGTCAAATGCCAAATTTAAGTCGTGAAGAAAAGCTATTTCTCTTTCTCTCATTGCCACTAAATAGAGCTTTTTGCTTGTTTTTGATGCATGTAATACCAATATTTGAGAAGGTAAATATAATGCTTCAGGCATCAGAACCACAAATTCACATTTTGCTATATATGCTCTGCGACTTTTTGAAATAGCTATTTTCTAAGTTTGTGAAGCCTGCTGCTTTCAAGAATGTGAATGTTCTTGAAGTTATTATGCTGTTGAAAATCATAGGCAAGACTCTGATATGGCGTCTGACAAAGCATCTGAAAGAAAAGTTTTTTATGAATCTGGGAAAAAATATTTTATCACTTCATGTGACTATATTGTGAATAAGTTCCCTTTGAAGAATGAAGTTTTGAAGAAAGCTAGTGCTGCAATCATTGATGGCATTTAAAATGTTAGCTTTTCTGATGTTTAGTACTTCCTGAATTTGTTTTCTGTAATGTTACCAATGCAAGACAATGAAACAAGGAGCCTTCCAAGGGCAACCTTAGCAAGCAACCCATGTGACACAAGTCATATCTGAAAACCACTGTCACAGTCACTAGCACACAACGCTCAAAAATGGTATAAATAACACAGTTTGCAGGCACGGCATTCAGTTTTTCAACTCAGCTCTTTCTAATTTGCTAGACCAACAGATAATCCCAGATGGCTTTCAAAAATTCACTTTATGGGTTTCTCACGGATTTCCCTGCATCATAAAAATTCAAGGCTTCCCGATTTTCCCGGTTGGGTGACAGCTTTGTAGATAATGTTCATTGTGCCAAATTCTCAGTTTCTGATTGTAATATATATTTTTTGTTTTTTGTTTGTCCCATATGCATTCCTAAACCATTCATCCAAGTGTAATGAAACTTTGCACACTTGACCTTTGAAACACGAGGAATGTTTCTGTCTAGGGATAACATACAAAAGATGGTGCTAGTTATATTGGATAATTACAGTAGTGTCTCGCTAATCCGGGCTTGTCCGGACCGGAACCTGTCCGGATCACCGAAAGTCCGGATTAACCATAATCAACTTTAAAATTTATCAAAAACAAGTTTTAGAGGCTAAAGAAAAAATCTTTATGCTTAAAAATCAACTGTGTTTTATTATAAAGTACTTAAGAAACTATGTACATATGTATGTAACTTATATATAAAACAATAATATGTATTGTACATACTTACATGTAACTAAAAAGTATAAAACAATTAAAAGTTTAAAAAATTACAATTTACTCGAAAAAGTCTGTAACATTCTTTTGTTTTAATGAAGATTGCCATCGTTTTGCTGTGCAATCTTGTAGGCGCCTCAAGGTCAGTAGCTCAGCAGTCGATGTGTCGCTTTGCTTCTCAAAGTAACTCAGCAATCCCTCCAGCATTGTAGTCGCTTTGCCATGAGTAGGGCCAGCTGATTCCTCTGTACCTCCATCGTCATCTTCCGAACTGTCTATTTCAGTTGCCGTGTTTGCAATGCACGCCTCCACGATTTAATCTTCACTTAACATTTGACGACCAATACCGCTGTCACTGTTAATACATTCTTATATGTTGGCACAACCCTCCAAGTGTTGAAATACATGTACAAAATCAAAGCTTGTTGAAGTTGGTTGAGTTTCGTCTTGTCCCTGTTTTTCCTGTGAAATGCTTGGCCACAAATTTGTCCAGCTTTTTTGAAGAGTTGACGGCTTAATTTCTTCCCGTGCTTCTGCAGCCAAGTAAATGACGGTTTTCATTGTCACTTTTTTAATATGATCCATTAAGTTAGCTGACTGGTCTGCTTCTTGTTGCTCTAAAAAAGACATGATCAATTTTTTTTCCTATATCGCCGTTTTATTGCTTCAATTACACCTTGATCCATAGGTTGTATCAAAGCAGTAATGTTTGGTGGCAGAAAGTTTACTCGGGTGGCATGGTGCATTATCAATTAACAACACAGCTTTTTCTGGGCAGTTTTTGTCTCTCAAAAACTTTTTTGTTTTAGGAACAAATGTTTCAAAAACTAAGCTTTAAAAATTTTTCCATCCATCCATGCGGATTTCTGTGAAGTTTACTGGGCTGTAAGAGCATTTCTATTAAGATATTTAAGATCCCTAGGCTTAGCCGATTTGCCTATAACCAAAAGTGGAATTTTCAAGTTGCCAGAAGCATTACTACAAGGAAGCAAAGTTACTCTTTCTTTTTTTTTCTTTTGACCTTTGGCTACATAATCCAATTTTGAACCTAATGTTTTTTTTGGAAGCATTTTGTAATTTAATTTCATTTTGTCAGAGTTGAACACTTGGCAAGATTCTAAGTTTTCATCTTTAACAAACTTTTCAAATTTTACTTTAAAGTTTTCACTTGCACTATTGTCACCTGACAAAATTTCACCACTTACACTAAGTTCACGAACACTGTGTCAATCTTTTCAACGAGATAACCATCCCACACTGGCAGTAAAAGCAGGGTCACCTTTTAATTTTTCGTTGAGTTTGAGCGCGAACGCTTGTAATGTTACGCCCGACAGCGGAACACCTTGTTCACGTTGTTGGCAAAACCAAATGTACAAAGTCTCGTCTAAAGTTTCATTTTTTGGTTTTTTTAACGTGCTTCTGTTACCCAGACTGTCCTTACTCAGACTGTCCTTACTCACCATTTTGGCACAATAATCTTCAATTTCTTTCCTATTTTTTTTCCAATCAGAAATAGTTTGTTTTCCCACTCCTAAATCTTGCGCGATTCTAGTTAATAATTCACCCGCATCAATACGAAATAAGGCTTGGTGTTTTTGCTCCATTGTTACAGTCCCTTTCTTATGTTTAGTAGCCATTATGTTGCTCTTAATAAGTGCACACAATACAACACTCGCTCTAAATAAAAATAACTGTCATGAGCACCTATCACCAGCATGAGTAACCATCGACTGAAGGGAACAAAGCAAAACACCTCGAAGGTAAGGAAGCGTTCAAGTATTACGTAACGAATTTGGGGGGGAGGGGGGTCCTTGTAAAACGTTACGATGCGTTACAGGGGAGGGAGGGGGGTTTGACCTACGCGTTACGTCACATTGTTTTTTTTTGTTTTTTTAACCCTTCAGAACGGTCGCGTGAAGACAGATTCTTTCACGCATTTTTTAAAACTTTTTTTCTCAAAATTTCAAATGGCATGATAGCTTAAATTTTTTTTTACCTTCACAAAATTGCTTCTGCTTGCTTTACAGGATTAGTGAATATTGTTGTTTTAACTCCAAACGTAAAGCTATATATATATATATATATCAACAGCTGTGATAGTTTTTCTCGTCACTCCAGTAAAGTAGTTAAAACAAAAAATACCGCTATTCGGATGGCTTCGTTATACTTCGGTTGTCAACATAGACTCCAATCGCCATATTAGAAATTATATAGGTATTGATATTCAAAATACACTGTTTTTTATGTGTGAGATTTTCTCTCATCACAACAGTAATGTTGTGGTACGAAAGACGATTGGTCTGAAAGGTTAATAAAATAACTAGTGAATTAAAATCTCCCAAGTTGGCAACCCTTTTCGTTTATTTTTTATGGAGGATTCCCGATTGAATTGTTCGTATTTTGTTCTCCCAAGATGGCAACCCTTTTCGTTTATGTGCTCCAAGCACTCGACCGACTGTATGAAAATTGACAACTACGATGTTTCGGCGGAATATAGAAACCCTGAAGATAGCTTGCAGGATCCAGCAGACCCTAATATGGCGTGGTATAGCGCTCACGTCCGTGAATCGCAATATTTCTTGCAAGTTATTAAATGCGCGGATGAATCCTGCTATTCCCGCTTGAGGAGTGCATTAAAATCTGTCTTTCCAGAAACTTTCCTGCCGCCACCCTGCCCAATCCTTCAAACCGCAAACAAGTTCGTGGTACCTAGTCAGATAGAGGATCATGCAAGTTTTCGCCACTTCTTGTGAGGTTGTCTGTTGATCTGTCGCCTCCTCTAGAAGGGTTTAAGCAGATGCCTTACGATTTCTTTTGCCAATCAGTACAATCCGACCTAAAGAACCGAGTATGTTCAACCTGTGGTTTTTTTTTACATCCCACAAGAGTGTGCAAATGCACAATCGTTACATGCATGGCAAGACTGCTTAAGACCTTCGTGAAAGTCGAGTACGGCCACAGCGACTTGCTGCAAGAAGGGCAAATGAGCTTCTCTGCATTGTGCGTCGCTGTGAAACATCGTCTGAGGATGCCAATTGGCTCGACGAAGACGAAGTTGATGCAAGCGGTTTAACAATTCCGGAACCCTCTTCTTCTGCTCTCTGGATGCCAGTAATGAAAGAATCTGAGTGGCTGGCAAACCCATGGACAGAGGAGCAGTAAAACTCCAATTGAATTGTTTTTTTTTACAATCTACTTATTTTAATTATGGCTAATTTTATTTTAAATGTTTTTAGTTTTCGTTCGATCGTATTCTTAAATACAATTATATTTTGACAAATATATTTTATTGCAGTTAGTTTTATGTTTGTAATTGCATTGCCAAAGGTAAAAATAATTATTAGAAATAAAATTTGTTATTTAATTTTAATAGCTTTATTAGTAAAAGGCTAAAATAGGAGAATGCATGAGAAGAACAATGGCGGATAAAGCAAAAAGTGTGTAAGGACAGAGCCAAGTCAGGAAAATGACGTTATTAAATGTATGATTGCTAAATGTATGATTGAGTAGTAAAAATTTATTAGGACAAAAAAAACATTGGAAAGCTCTTGCTTTTAAAAACAAGACATTTCAAATGTTAATAAATAACATTAACGCGATTAAAACAATAACAAAGGTATTTTAGTGACTTATTCCGGTACGTTACGCCACATAATTGTGACTTTTAGGTAAAAATGGTCACTTGGGGTTACGTAACGTTTTACTAGGGTACAGAAAAACGTTACGGCGCGTTACATGGGGGGGAGGGGGAGGGGGGTCAAAAATATCAAAAAATTGCATTACGTAATACTTGAACGCTCCCTATAGAGTGAGTTACTTCTTGGAAAACAGACGATGAGCAGAAAACTAGCGGTAAGACTCCCGGCAACTGAGGGAAAGAGGACCCTCTTAGAAATGTATTTTCTTATTTTCCTTTGTCACAACATTCTTTTTCATCATTGATTTTTTTTTAGATCTATCCGGATTAACCGGATGTCCGGACAAGCGGGGTCCGGATTAGCGAGCCTCTACTGTACCCATAAATATTTTATTACAGTTCCTCTTTTACATGGTCATAATAATAATAATTATAATAATAATGGTGGCCCGCAAGTCATATCCATGGAGTGGATGTCTGTTCTGAAGTTCAAGTCAACTGGTTAGCATTTGGATAGCAAAACAAATCGTAGCTGTATAAAGGCTAATAAATATATATAAAAATGAATGTATGTTTGCTTGTGCTGAATGCGTTTCTATACCATTCGTCCAAATGTGATGAAACTTTAGTGATTTGTTATGTACATGCCCGAAAAGGTTTCTGAATTTGTTCCACCATTTTACAAGTAAACAAATGTGTGTATTTTATATAGTTCGAGTTCAGTTTATGTGTTTTTGGTGTATGAGTGCATACACATTACAGAATTGAATTGAATCTAGAACAAAAAGCGACCATTCACAGAATTGAATTGAATTGAATTGAATTGAATCAAATACAAACAGCAACAGTTCACAGAAATTAATTAAATCAAATACAAATGATGACATTTCAGTTTGTGTGTGATATAAACAAAAGGTGGCACGCAAGTCGTTTCGACAAATGTGTTTATTTCATATAGTTCAGCTACAGTTCATGTGTTTTCGGTGTATGCATGCACACGCATGACAGAATTGAAATGAATCAAATATGAAAGATAGATAGAGACATATTAAGATATATATATATATATATATATATTTCTGTCTTGCGTGTGCATGCATACACCGAAAACACATGAACTGTAGCTGAACTATATGAAATATATATATATATATATATATATATATATATATATATATTGTCGTACTAGGGATGTAAGGGAACGAACAAATTAAATGTCGAAGTGGGCGCCACCATGTGATGTGGGCACGTGGACCCGGCGGAGACTCTCTTCAGGGCGTGACGTGACCCGTGTAGGGCTAGGCTCGGTTCCCTTAGCACGCGATATTGTTACAGTGGGCTCTTACGGCGTCCCACATGCCTCGAGGTTCAGGAGCAGGGACACGTGGTCACTTGACTAAAAATCACACGTTCGACGTACTCCTTTTATTTCAGCAACGTTATAACACGTCTCCAATCGCGCTACACCTACATACACTATGAAACTGTTAGTAACGCCAACGGCGAGAGAGAATAAGTTTACAGGCTGACCAGGTCACCTCGTGGCCTGGCCTCGTTAGTTTAGGACGCGGTTCGTGATTAAATGTTCGAATTGAACTTAAATATTTATTAAAACGAGTCGGCCACCTGGAGTAGGCCTCGCAGATACAAAAAAGGTTTAAGAATGATAAAAAGTCTGGCGGATGTTAAAAGATCAGTTGATTAAGAAAAATGTGAAGTTGCGCGGTGCTCACCAAGCATCCTACCCCGGGTGACGAACGGAAGCGACTGAAGAGGCCAGGGCAGCATGGTGGCCGGAAAGCGCTGGATTTACCATTAGTAGGGGTAGTCAAATTTCCTTAATGACGAAATCGCGAAATTTTAAAAAAAATCACTTGTACATGATGTGTAATACAAATAACCATACTTGGTAGTGATAAGACGTTAATATACTGCATTTCGTTTTAACGAAATTTGCTGTGATGCGCGAAATCCGTAGTTTTTCACGAAATATGACGAAATCGCGATATTCGCGCGAAATTAACCTTTTTTATCGCGAAAAATCACGTTAAATCATTCTGGAACTTGCACAAAACGTTTATTATTCCAAGAGGTTATATGTGAGACGCCATCTTTGCTTTTGTTTTTCTCTAGCACCCATAGAGTAGAGCGTGGCAATAAACATCACTTTAGCTACTGGTGGACAAATCACAGATGGCGTTGGTAGTTACGAGTGTCGAAATGTTCTATGATTTTGTTTTCACGAGTGCGTGTCTGTCGAGTTTAAGTTCTTTATTTCCGAGTGGATGCAATATGTCTCTCTTCCGCATCTATGATCGTTTTCCGTTGAAAGTAGAGGTGGGTTGTTACAGCAATTTTCGGTATCTGTCCCAACCTGATTCTGATACAGCATTGTACCATGTTACAAGTCTCTGATACTTCTGTATCAGACGGTCCCAGGAGGCAACAAAGCTCCGCGTACGCAGACCGTGCAACCGGAAGGAGAATCTGATACATTATTTATCACGCCTGGTAATTCACTCCCTCTGATACTCTCATGCCCGCCTGTTACAACCAGTATCAATCAGTTCAACATTCACTGCAGTTTGTCCTGGCCGTGTATCACCATGTTGCGGGCTGTCATGCTTTGTAGTTAGTATCTTTATAGTGAAATAAGGAATGGATAAGTGCACGAAAAAGACTTCATTTGTGTGGAATTTTTTCACGGAAAATAATGAGTTTGCTAATTGTAATTTGTGTAAACAAAAACTGAGTTATAAATCATCGACTAATCTGAAGAAACATTTGAAAAAACATTGATATTGTATGCTGACTAATGTACCTATCTGTTTTTTTTATTTTTTATTTTTGATAAAATCGTGAATTTTTAATGTATAAAAACACTAGTTACTAATTGTTTTCGAAAAAAGAAAGTCCATATGTTGATTACATCTGTTATTAGTGTCAACTGAGAATTTATTTGCATTTTCATAGCTGTTAGGTGCACAAATATAAATATTATAGCTTGTATTAATGTACTTTTTAATATTAAAATTTCATTAGTTTTATTATTGAACGAGACGGTGCACGCACTGCACACTGAGCGTACTTTGAAGTAGGACAATAAACAAAACGACTTGTAACCAGGGCTGCCACTCTGATATTCATGAAAAACCTAGATAACCTACAAAAAAACCCAGACACATGGGTAAAAAACCCAGATGCGTCTAAAATGCTATCGTTGAAAATGTTTGCGTACTAATTCAAAAATATAAACATAACTGGTTTTAATATAAAACAATTAATTACCTTACAAGACTGAAAACGGTTAAATACAATCAATACAAGAAAATTACACTGCAGCAAAATGGCTGTATAAGTAATTCTTGGACCAGCACATATCATAAAAAAACCTACAAATATATACATGACAAAACAAACACCATCACTGCATTCTTTAAACCGGTAATTGTTTTTATAAAACTGCATCATGTACATTAGTCTTTATTCAGAGTCTGATTCTACAAGATTGGTTTGAAGGTTAATTGTTGCATTGGTTTTGTGTTCTGCAAGCCTCTTTGAAGAATGTGTCTAATTTAATATTCGACTTAGCTTCTTGAAAACTAGTTTTGTGTTTATATGTATTTTTGTGTGTGAAACACATAGACTTGTTTGCATTTATCAAACAGATATTGCAACAGATACAGTAGCTACTAACTTTATTATTGTTTTAGGTATAAAAATAATTAAAATTATAAAAAACCCAGAAACCCAAACACCATTGGAAAAACCCAGATCTGGGTGGAAAAACCCATGAGTGGCAGCCCTGCTTGTAACAATATCGCTTTGCGCCTCTCCTTCAAGGCTTCAACGCCTTCCCCTGCGCTTCCTCCCCTACATTCTTTCCCTTCTTTATCCCTTATTCGTCGTTCCTGCTCCCTCCCCTTTCACAAGCTCCGCCCAAGTGACCGTCATCTGCGATCGGGTACTGCGCTCATTGGCCGTGGTGTTGTTCCAGGTGAATTCTGAACTGATACTAAATTCTCTGATACTTTTCAAGTGTACTCGTTTGCCGTTCCTGATACAGGCGCATATCAGTGACAAAGTATCAGGTTGATACTTTTCGACCCACCTCTAGTTGAAAGTTTTTGTGTCATTTTGGTGATATTACCGTGGTCACTGGATAAACGTATAAAATGCCGAAAGTTGTGTTTTCGAAAGAGTTAAATAATATGACGACGAAGGATTTTACGTGTTCAGTAAAGAAAAAGGCATCATGATGTGCAAGTTTTGTAATGTGCAAGTCGACTGGAAAATAAAATACATGTGTGAAAAACACTGTAAATTTCGAGCATCGCACAAGGTGAACAAAGCATCGGGTTCTGGAACTAAGCGTCAAGTTACTCTAGAACCATATATTTCACGAATGAAAATTATTACATCCAGACGTACGCCTACTCAGTCTCCGTCGTCGCACACGTTCCTACGAGACGTAGAAGGCCATAAAACGGCAAAAATGACATTATTTTGCCGACTGCAAATGCGTCTGGTGATGCAATCGTCGATAGGCCTTAACTCAATCTTTGTTCCTTTCTCTGAATCGGCCAACGCAGTCCAGAAAAATTGCGTCACTTCCATATTAGCCAATAAAATCATAACTTTCAAAATGCTAATTGTTGTATTTGGGCGTCCTAGCCGAGGTGACTATTTATTTTCGTAGTTGTCACGGCAATGCACGAAAATAAATGCCGGCCAAGAGTGCCAACATATACATGAACAAATACCGCACACGCAGTTGAGACGGTGAAAAACGTAAACAAAAAAAAACAATACTCTGTACTGTTGAATAAGTACAGTGTTTTGGTGGGGACTAGTTTGCAGGAAATATATAATAGCTGATTTTTGGAGATAGGTAGTCAAAATGGACTTGAGCCACTAACGTTTCTGATCAGTTTTCGATTCTTTTGTATGTAATCTTGAGAATTTTAATTACAAATGCAGCGTGCTAAATTTTAGATGTGAATGTATTTCAAAACATTGTTTTTGATAAATTTTGACCAAATAAAACAATTATTCCATCAAACATATACATGTGTATAAAATTATAATGACGAAATAATTATTTTTTCTAACTAAACAATTTTTTTTCACCGAAATTTGGCACCGAAATAACTCTTTTTATTCACCGAAATGGGCCTTTTTTATTTACCATTTTTCATTGGCCCTAACCATTAGTCTCTCCTGTATTTTTTAATATATATTTTAACTAAAACAAATACACTAAAAATTCTATAATAAAATTATAACAAAGTTTCCTTTATTTAAGTTGAGTATTGATTATTTTAATTATGATTCAAACTAGTTGCGGGTAGTTGCACTTACTTAATAAACACACTATTAATAATAATAAATAAAGTGGCGGCTTCAGTTTACATAAAATGCCTGGCGAGGGAGGGGGGGAGGGAGGAAGGGAGGGGGGAGAGAGAGAGAGAGATAGAGAGAGAGAGAGAGCATGTTGTCACCAGTCCCCCGCCCACTTCCTTCGCTTCCTCGTCCCAGCAGATACCTGTGAGTCATCTAGTCCTCCCCGTCAGCTTAGCAACGTAGCGTGGCATGCTTCATTTTGCTTGTCCATAAAAATGTTAACTATCAGTTGAAATATCTATGTAGAAGCTATGTGATGGGAGTGGTGGTGTTTAGTCCTGTCAACTGTCAAGGTTACTTGATGGTCATAGTCCCGTTCCTGCCTGCCTCCCTCCCTCCCGCCCTCATACCAGTTGTGACGATACAGCGCTTCATTATCTTCCTTCTACACAGCAGAGTTTAGCTTGCTCGTGTCGTTTCAGATTGTACGGTATGCCACAAAAGTTTTGCTTTCAGGTGGAAGAGTATTTAATTTAAGTATTTTCCTGACACATCACCACACATCAATGTAAATAATCATTTGTTTCATAAGTTATTACTTAACAGGTACCACAAAATGTTAGTAAAATTTATTTATGGGAAAAAAAACTATAAATTTTTTTTCTTTGGCATTTGTTGCAAAAATCGTGGTGCGCACTATACACGAGGGCGCGCTATACACGAGTAAATATAGTATTCACGAATAACGAATACTTTTTGAATCAAATTCAATTCAGTAAAAAAATTAATATTCTTCTCTGGAGTCAAAGGAAAATTTAAATAAGATTTTAAATTTCTTAAATATATGTAACAATAATGGAATTATCATAAATTGTTCATAGTTTGAGTTTAAGTTAAGTTTACTAACCTGTAGGTGTTTTTATTTTCTGTGGAAAATAGAAGCATTCTAGCAAAAAACTAAAATTTTGTACTGTTGAATCGTTAAGACAGATGGTAGGAACTAAAATAGTAATTCACAACTCCAAAAATTTGGCATTAGCTACACAATGTGTACACTTATAGATGTTGTATAGACAAATTAAGTAAATGCAAACAAAAGGAAAAGGGCCAAACGTACATCAAACTCAATATAACCTGTTTTATCATACTGTTAATATTATTTCTTAGCCTAAAATATAAACAAACGAGAGGTTAGGTTATTTCCGTATTATTTTTCACATTTCTTTGGAATTTTTAATGTAAATGAAGATTTTCTCCACTTGAAAAGACACAATTTTTATGCTGCATCATGTAATTAAAGAAAAGTAACATAAAACCCGGTATAATAAAATGCGTAGTAGCTTATCTTTTAAACAAAGATCCCACTACAGCTTTTAAACCAAATAACCGAACATTTAATAAACAAGATGCATGTGACCGCATTGTATACACAACACACAGATTATGGATGAAATATCGCATTTAGGTGTTCGTAAATAATATCAATATTCGCTGTAGTAGTATTAAAAAACCTACATTCAAGATATAGACATACTCTGTTGTAATTTGTTTCATGTGCGACATATCTATAACCAACGGCTGACGTTTTCAGAAATGGCGTCGAGAATATCGTGAAAATATCTGTATTTTGCACAAAACTTTGATAAATCGGTGAAATTTTGGGTTTTTCGAGAATTTCGTGGTTCACTGAATTTTTAGGCTTCCTGATGATGCGATGTTATGGACAGTTGTGACAGCTAATACAACTAAACTTTTATAGATTATTTTGAGTATCTATTGGTGACGAGTAATTACAAAAATTACTCCATTTGAAACGTTAAATCGAATATACAATTATTTGATTCGAATTTGAAATTTTTCAGTACTCGCAGACCCCTAATGTTAAGTTGATTCTTTTAAAATCTGGGAAGATGTGGATGTGTTGTCATACAATCATTGAAATAACAAATATGTCATTTTACGTTATATTTAGTAGTTTTAGGTAGTATGTACACTACAACTGTGATTTTATAATCCCCAGATTTAATGAAGCAGCAACTTTACGAATAGAGTCTAAATTCTTAGGAACTATTAAAACATCAGAAAGTTTGACATCAATATATAAACAATCAGAAAAAATTTAAAAAAAAAACACTATGAAAGCTTAAAAAAAGTATTTATTTTTTAATGCACAGCATATATTTTGTGTAGGTTTTAATACTGTCAGTTATGTTCCTATAATAAGAGCCAAAAAAGAATTGACCATTCCATTTAAATATGTGGCGGCGGTAGCCTCTGCGACGTAAGTGGACACTTGTGAAACTCGTCTGGCTGACTGGCTGACGCATGCCAGCGGCGGCAGCGGCATGATTTTGTCTCACCCCTCTTAACAGTCTAACATTCCCTTCCCTCGTACAACCTTCCGCATGAGCAAATTAACATCCTCCCACTTCCCTCCTCTGCTCCCCCATCCCTTCTCTACCACCTGCAACGAAGGCCAAAACACTACACAGTGTCAAAAAGTCCATTCTGGTAAAATAAATATTTTGAAAGCTCTCACGACAACCATGTACCATTAATAAATGCTGTATAAATTATTATTGGATCAGACATTCAATTTTTTTAAAACATGAACTAGGTACATTTTTTTTATTAGTCACACAGCAATATTTCTGCTGGAAGATTACAAACCTAGAAATATTATGGATGGTAAAATTTAACCGGGCCAAAAAATATTAATTTTACCACAAATGAACTACAATCACTCACTATTCCAACATTCACGATGTAAGATGCATAGCAAATAGAGCTGTGTCAATACGAATAGGCAGAAGCTGATTTTGCCGGTATTTAGTTGAATCAGTGTTTGCCAATTCAAAATATGCTTGTTAATTTTCGGCTGATATCTCACGTGTTAAACTGGTATTGGAATGTTTTTTGTTTTGTAAATCTGTACAAAGAAAGTCTTGCAATCTTTCACATTTTAATTTTTTTTTTTACTTCGTATTTCATAGTTATCTATTATTAAATTATTTTATTTTATATAATTATGTTTTAAGAAATTAAACTTTCTAGCCTCCATTAGTAAATTCATGTTTAATTTTTCAACTAATGGGTAGTCATCAAACAAATAAAATAAAAAAAAAACAAGCTAAAAATAAGAGTTATATAAGGAGATTATTTTCAGTTTATAAACTTAAAACCGAGAAAGTTTCTTTTGGGACTAGACTAAACACAATTATGCAGTTGCGAATATCAATTTCAGAGAAGGTTCAATCCATACCAAGTGGTTGCTCAAACATTTTAAGAAAATTTGATTATTTGTGTCTTGTTAAAATTATGTTTTGACAGTTTAAAACTGGCACTATTAAATTTTTATTCTCACTAGTTTTATTATGGCAGCCATTTTGTTGCCATGGCGCATGACAATTTTTCCATTTACAAGGGTTTACCTACATTGCCATATCTTAGCTTTGGTAGGTCATAGCATGATGAAACAAAATCTGAGGTATTAAGCACATTATATACTACAATAAATTATGATCATTAACCATCTTTCTAAAATCACTCAATCTTACCAACTTGTGAAGGTGAACTTCTGCCTCACAATTGCAAAAATTTGCATTTTCATAATTTTTTTTTTCAGAATGAAGGCAGTATGTGTTGGGCTTGAAAATAGTTTTGGTAGTACTTATGTAATAGTAGTATAAACACAAATTATTTCTGGAGTGTGGGATTTTGCTACTTTTTTTTTTACAAGCTTGTAGAAATGAGTTTTTTCATATGTTTGCTTACTTTACGGCTTAATATCTGTGGTGGGCAGTTATCTAAAAATCTGAAATATTGCACACAAGTACTCTATGGTACATAACTCCTGTTAAAATTTTTACTTTCAGATTCAACTGGTTCATAAGTTAAAGTTTTGCCAAATTGTTGTAAAATTGCATTGTTTTTGCAACAGTGAAAATATTCTTAAACTGTAGTAATTTTTTTAAATGCAAATATCTTAAAATTTGCATTTACTATGTAATTGAAAAGAGTTCCTGAACTAAGAACATTTAAAAGTATGCCTGAGATGTTTGCCAAGTGTTTGAAGTGCGCAGGTCTCAACAGGCACGGACGTGCTCTGGTATGGTCTGCTTGTTAGTCTGCCAGCAGCTCTGGTATAGGAAAGGTGGTTTGTGTTTCCATGCATGGTGGTTGTTTTTCTGTATGGAGAAAGAGTGTTCAATAGGACATTTAACAAATGAATAATGTCACAAATGTGTTTATGGTTCAGTGTCACAGGAATTAAAGAAAATCAGTGAGTTTAGTTCAGAACAGCAAAAGCTAATATTTTCCAGAGTGTCTAGTTATGTGAAGTCTGTATGTAAGTATCATGAGAGTCTTGTTAGTATAAAGTATCTTGTTAAATTTAATCATATATTTGGCTGGTATTGCAATGATTCTTTACAAATGCATAAAAACTAAAGAGGCAATCACAAAAGGACTGAGGGAAATACTTCCTGAACATATGAATAAAGAAACAAACTACAATTTACTGCTTGTCCCTGGTAATTCCTTGTGTCCTACGTGCTAAAATTTTTTTTTTCTATCATTAGAAAATGATGGAACAGGGGACAAATGTGAAGAATTTATTCCTGCGAGTGAAAATTTGGAAAAAGTGGTCAATGTATGTACTCAGTTAGGGATTTTGCCAGCACCTAAAATAACGAAATTGGATGTACATAAAAGTTCACATGCAATAGCTGACAAGATTGGTAAAGTTTCAAATGTGTTGAAAAGGAATATTGAGGAATCTTTTGATGAAGTGATGGAAAACAGAGTAGTAAGTGTAGAGCCTGTAAAAGAGTTTAAAGAATTAATCATGAAACTTAAGGAAAAATGTGCTTTTGCAGAAAAAGAAGTGCAATTGAAAATAATTAGTTTACTTCCAACGTCATGGGGTCGACAAAGAATAGCAGAAGAGTTCAATGTATCAGAGCGTTTGTTAAAACTAACAAGACCCCTTGTGAAAGATCAGCTAATTCTACCCGAGTTGGGAAAGGAAAAGGGTTATTGGTATTCAATCAGAGGTAGTTACTACAGTCCGTGAATTCTATGAAAGTGATGAATACAGTCGTCTTTGTCCCGGAAAAAAAGACTGCTTATCTGTGAAAATAAATAACATGAAAGGCTGGTGCTGTGCAATTTTAATGAATTGTTTGTGGAATTTAAAGATAAACATTCAAACTGTAAAATTGGAAGATCAAAATTCATAGAAGTCAGACCTAAGTGGTGTGTCACAGCCGGATCATCAGGAACACACAATGTTTGTGTTTGTACTTATCATCAGAATGTTAAGCTAATGGTAGATGGTGCAAAGCTTATGAAAGACTACAAAGACCTACTTGCCATACTTGTTTGTGATATGAATAGTTACAACTGTATGATGGGCAAATGTGTTAAATGTCCAGGAAATGAAGCCCTAGTATCTTTGATGAATTTGAAAAAAAGTGATGCCATTCCAGACAACATAATTTTTTAACAATTGACCACAACAGATAGAGTTGAAATAACTGTTATTCAGCCAAAAGAAGAATTATTTCCGTCCCTTATTGAAAAACTGGATTCACTTACAACTCATCATTTTATATCAAAGATTCAAAGTCAATATCTGAGAGAGAAGAAGGAGAAACTTATGGAGACAGAATGCATTGTTCTTGCAGACTTCGCAGAAAACTTTATATTCGTTATCCAAGACAATATTCAGAGCTACAACTGGGTAAATCACCAAGCATCCCTTTGTATATTATTACAAAGAAAACTATAAGCTTCTAACCCAATGTGTTTGTGTAATCAGTGATCATTTGTACCATAACCCAACAACAGTGCATAAATTTCAATCTCATCTTATGAAACACTTAAAAGACACTGTTTCTTTGTTTCAACATATAATTTACTTCTCAGATGGATCATAAAGTCGGTATAAAAATAAAAGGAATTTTTTGAATGTCTGTCACCATGAGAATGATTTCGACCTTAGTGCAGAGTGGAATTTCTTCGCAACATCACATGGAAAAAATGGCTCTGATGGTGACGGTGGAGCAACAAAAAGGGTGGTAACAAAGGCAGTCAAGGATCACATTCTTTCCCCTGAAGATATGTTTATGTACTGTACACAGACAATTAAAGGTATAAAATATATATCCTAAAGAAGAGGAAATTACTGCTCGTCAAGAAGAGCTCAAACCTAGGTTTAACAACTGCCAACGGTTCCAAGGAACACGGAAATTTCACCGCTTTGTTCGACTCACTGAGATTATAATGAGATGCTATGCAACATCCAAATTAGAAAAGTATGAGGAGGATCTTCCAGTTTCAACCAAGTCTGTTCCCCTGAATCCTCGGAACAATGACATTGTTCCCTGTGTGTATGATGAACAGTGGTGGCTAGAAGTCGTTGAGGAAGTTAATCTTGTGACTAATGACATTTACGTAAAATTTTACAACCCAGCTGGACCTAGAACATCATTTAAGATATCATGTGCAGACAGAGTGTGGGTACCTCTTAAGAATGTGTTGAGAAAGCTCAGTTCATTAGAACTATCCACAGCAACTAGACGTTCACACAATATTTTATCATCATTATGTGATGAAATTTCAATGCTGTTTAACAAGCATAGAAAATAAGATATGGTGAACAAATTAAAATCATAAATCATTTGTAATATTAAACAAATATATTGTCCATTTAGAAATGTCAATAAAAGTGCTATTGTTACAGGTACTCGAATTTCGTTAATGACGAAATTGCAAAATTTTACTTACGATTTTGGAACTACATTCTAAACACTTAAAAATGTGTTTCCAAGCGCCTATTTTGATTTTACAGCATTTAGTTTTCACGAAATAACTGGCGATGCCGCGAAATTCATTACTATTCTCGATATTCTTGTTGTTTCACGAAATATCCACGAAATGTCAGAATTTTAATGCGATATGAATATTAAGTTTTACAATAATACTTTTGCCACAAAACATATTCGTTTAGTAATCCAAAACATCATAATCCATATTTATTATGAGATGCGCCATAGATAAGTTGAAGCAAAATAAATACCTAACACGAGGCCTGAAAGCGGCAACCATTTATCAGCGTTCCTAGCGGGAGGTTGATGAAGTTAGCCGTTTGGCCATATTCGTTTCCGTTGTTGTATTGCTTGTAAATAATAACAGAGAGGTTATGGGATTTAACATCGCAATACGCCGGTCATGTGAAATGACCGAATGAGGTTTGAAAAGATCCTACGTTTCATGTAAATAGTTAAATGTGAACGAAAATAGGTAGTTGCGGTTTGTTTTGTTTGAAGTTTACTTGGTTTATTTGATACTTCACAATGGCTAAGGTCGTATCATTGTTTGAACGAGCTAAAGAATACGAGCATGAAGGATTCATTGTTTTTAATAAAGAAAAGCAGATAATGATGTGTTAATTTTGCAATATGGTAGTCGATTGGAAAAGGAAAGATACTTGTGAAAAACACTGCAAACAGCGAGCATCTCATTTAGAGAAGAAAAAAAGTCAAACATCACCATCAGGTTGTGGAGTCAAAAGGCAAGTGACACTCAAGGATAATATTATTCTCCATAAACGAGCAACTGAAATTAAAGTCAAATTTGCAAGCGATACAGTGTGTGCATTTGTTTCTGCAAATATTCCCCTAGAGAACCTATATCACCCAGCTATGAGGGAATGGTTAAATGAATACATGAAAGGTAAGTCAAGGAAATGTGTTACGGTTCTAACATCCTAATAAACACAATTTGATGGGAAAGAGGCCGGAAAATGTGTAGTATAAACAAAATTATAGCAAATTAAAAAAAAACTTTTGAGCCTGAAATTGTAATTAAATATTTTTTTAGGGAACCCTTCCTATCATGTTTACCAAACTATTTGGCCAAAGTAGCCAATTCTCCTGACAGGAAAAAATTAGTTCTATAAAGTTAATTCTCCTGACAGGAAAAAATTAATTCTATAAAGTTTTGTGCAGGAACATAGCTTAGGCCTATTTAATACTCAAAATGTTTTAATACATAAACACAGACTGTAAAATTCTAGACACTATATGTGATGTAAAAGTTAAACTTGAGACAGTCTAAATGCTTGATTAACTAAAAAAAAAAAAACTTAACTTGACAAAATGTATTCCCTTTGATAAATTTTTAAAATTAATTTACATTAAGTAATATGGGCAAGTATGTATAGTGAAACCTCATAGAAACAAGACCTACCTACTGTCAAAGGAGAAAGAAACTGTCCTGGTAATAAATTGTTGTTATAGCCAAATAATTTTACATATACAGTAAAAGTCCGTTATAACGTAAATTTATAACGGCGCCGAAAGTTTGTTATAGCGAATTTTCGTTATAGCCAAAATTTAAAAAAAATATATCATTTTTGTAGCATTTTTAAAATATATTATTTTCTCACTTGTTTTTACTATGGAAATTCACAACAAAAGTAAAGGAAATATACATAAAACTTACTAAAATAACATCAGCACTTGCCGACTACGAAATATGAGACCGCGTGGCCGTGATAAGGCCGTCACACACATTGTGGCTAAGCGCACAGCTTTTTGTTTACATGGAGACGGGCGGGCGGGGTCACGCAAGGTCATGCCGGTCGCTTCCTGTCGCTTTGACCGTAGCTGGTTTGCTGGAGACATGTGCGCTAAGCTGATGATATCGGGTGCATATTTGCGGAGTTTTGAATACAAAAAAAAATTTTAAAAAATCTCTAATTATGTTGGACAACCATACAAATTATATAAAACAATTTTTCCGACAATTGGTCAGTAACACAAAAATAATCACTCGTACAGACCCTTGGAAATAACACAAAATTAAAAATCACTTTTTAAAAAACGAATCAATTTTCGTTTACCTTGATTTCACTAGACTTTCGTACAAAATAAACGACTGGACCTCTTGGAAGTTCATCAAATCTTTCGTCAAAGCATTTGAATGCTGATAAAAACGACTGATTGTGTCAAGTGCCTCCATCATTGACGTTTTCAACGGAACAGATACGTCACTTGGTTCGTCATCATTATTGTCATCATCTTCAGACGCCGCTTCGTTTTGATTAGAAGAGATAGCTCGACAAGTTCCGTGTTCGTCAACTCCCCGCATGCTTACGATGCAAGTGTGAGATGAGTTATGCTCATTTACGGGCTACAGTCGGCGTGATTCTAAATAAATAATGCTCGCAGCGGGGCCCTGTCTTGCTTTCGTCGCTGCAAGGCAAGCTATGCTCGCTGTGGGGCCCCACCTTGTGCGGTGTTGCCAAGACGGCCACATCATGCGCGTTGTTTCATTTGCCGGATGCGTGGAATTGTGCGAAGCTGTTTTTCATTTATTAAGGAAATTGTAGATGTTTTCTCATTGTTTTATAGCAAAATTACAGGTGTGTAATCTATCGCTATAGCGAAAATGAGCCCACGCTGCATTCGTTATTTCCGAAATTTTTATCCTACGCAGCATATGCAAAACTGATGGTGCCGATGGCAATTATCGTTATAGCGGACTTTACGTTATCGACCGTATTCGCTACAACGGACTTTCACTGTATTATGGAGGGATTATGAACTTAGTTAAGATGTTTTATATAAAGTACCATATTCATTATAACAAGGTTCCACTCCAGTAAAATTTGCCTAAATATACAAGCTTAGATAAATTAATTCACATATATATTCATTGCAGGAGCTGGTGACCTTCCAAATGCAAATATACTACGATATTCAAACATGCAGATTTTGAAAATGGAAGAAGAAGCAAAAATAAAAGAAGCCGTGTACTAGATCAGCCCATTGTGATTCTATGCGATGAAACAACAAATCGCAAAGGAGAGTGTGTTTTTGTGATAGTGTTCAGAATTCTTTTGGAAAATGGTGAACGCAAAATGCTTGTGGTAGGGGTTAATGTTTTAAACAATGCAAATGCAACTGAATGTTCGAGAGCAGTTGTGGACATACTGTCAAAGTATGGAGTTGATTACGAAAATGTGTTTGCTTTCATTTCAGATGCTGCCAGATACATGGGTAAATGTGCCGAACTGTTAAAAGTACTTGTCTCTGACAATCTTTTACATATTCAGTGTTGGGCACACAAGTTAAACCTAATTGGAAACATTTGGTCGAGTGAACTTGCCTTGAATGAATGTGTGGTGAAGACCAAGACGGTGTTCCTTAACACACGAAAGAGAAAACATCACTACATTCAACATCTACAAGAATCCAATGCCAACCCTAAACTTTTCCCTCCTCCAGTAGTAACCTGCTTAGGAATGGGGCGACCGAATCCAATATCTGCTGAATCCGCCGAATCCTCGGGATTCGAAGCTTCAGCAGGTCTGATAAGGATTCGTCAAAGGATTCTGCGATTTTACTATTTACGGAAAAAAATACAGTAAAACTCGCTTACGAGGTCCCGCATGGTAGGTTTTTCTGTATAAAGCGTTTAAATTGCCCGGGGTCTCATCATTTACGCCATTAAATGTGTGATATAAAGACCCGTTAAATTTTTTTCTGAAAGTTCCTGTGTCAATAGTAATGGCGCACGTAAATAAATATGAAGAAAATACAAATGAACAACAACTTACGAAGAAATATGGATGCTGTACCATAACTACAGTACAAACCCAATAGTTATTTTAAGATAATTACCATAAAAAAAACTAAAGATTCTTTGTAGATACCATAATTACTACAGAAGCATGATAGCTACCACATTTGCACTATAGTTACCGTAACAACTGAGATTTATATTTACCGTGATAGTAATGTATTATTTATTTATGACATATTAAATTACACAACATTATTGAAAAGAAAAAAAAGGATGTTAAATTTTGATTGGTACGGTTGGCACATCTTGCTAAGAAATAATGTGATCTGAAAGAATGCAGTACTACTACGAAAAGTGAAAATGGTATGCGTGGATTTTTAGGTTATGGCTGTCTCTTTCGTTTTTCAGTAATATCGGCCGAAAATTAACAAGTGTATCGGAAGTCGGCAGAAATGCCGATTCAACTAAATATTGGCAAAATCTGCTTCTTCAGTACAGCTCTACATTTGATGACATGAGAAAACATATTTCAGACTTCAGGATATTGAAAAAGACATTAATTTCCATGTAGGTTTATTGTGCGTATGTTTTTTTTTTTTGCAAGTGTAAATTGAACTAAGTATAATGCATTTATTTTTATTACTTTCAATTGATTTAACTTTAATGACCAGTTACAGATATTTATGACACTAATTTTGAGGTTAAGCAAGGTCCAGCCACGCAGGTTGCCAGCGAGAGACGCTTTTCTTCTGCTGGAAACACTATCTCCAATCGTAGAGCTAATTTAACTCCTGAACGTGCAGAACAAATTATTTTTCTGCATGATAGTTTAAAGAACAGAATTTAATACTTTACGACACTGGGCATGGAACAATGGCGTCTTGTCCTGTTTGTTTATTAATTTGTTATCAGTATTATCTGTGCGAGTTTTTCTACTGAACTGAATATTTCCATGTAACATGTGGTTAAAATCATTTACGTGACGTAAATCACAATCAGAGATGTCGGACGTATGGGAACGTTTTGTTCTGGACAAATCTGACACCACCAAAGCTGCATGTCCATTTTGTGGTGCAAAAATATCCGCGGAAAGTCATGTACAACAAGTGCGTTACGTAAACATCTTAAACTCCACTCGGCCCAAATTGCTGTTGATAAACCGGATAATAGTGAATCTTTCGGTTCAGGAGAAATTGCAGGGCCTAGTAGAATCTTATCTGAACTTTAAAACAATGAACCATCACTCACACAGCCCACACTAGCACAATTCATGACAAAAAAAATGTAAGTTTTCAAGAAAAGATGGCAAAGGAAAACACATAGGTAGACTTATTGCAGATATGATATGTGTAGACAATCAGCCACTGTCTGTTGTAGAAAACAAAGGCTTCAGAAAGCTTATTTCATTATGCATTTCTGGAACCTCGTTATTCAATGGTTTCGAGAAAATTTCTGGCAAATACACTTATACCAGAAATGTACCAAACTTCATATGAGAAAGTCAAGGGACTTTTAGTGCAATTAGATATGTGGACATCTTCTTTTAAAAGATTGGGTTTCGGTTCGAGATTCGGCAATTCCAGTCAAGGATTTGAGTTAGGATTCGGATTCGAGGAAATCAGGTTTCGCCCCATCCCTAAACCTGCTGGAATTCATGGTTCCATGCTGTAGAGTACTTAGATGAGTATTTGACTCTTTTTGTCACATTCTTCAAAAAACATTCTGACTGTAGTGCTGCTGTTGAATATTTCAAGCAACTTGATGACTATGAAATAGCAGTACTGAAATGTCAAGCCAAATTTGTGGTAGAACACTGCAAGCCATCTGTCGACTTGCTGATAAGTTTGGGAGGATCTTCTTATCCTTTTGCTCATAAGCTGAATTCCAAGTTGTCGGATTTGAAGAATGGCTTCAAACTTACCAGTGATCGGGTTTTTAAAACAGAAACATCATCTATGGTAGCTAATCCTGCTTGCCTGAAAGCATCAACTGCAGCTAAACTTGCTGCTACAGGCCAGAAGTGTTTTCTGAAGCTCTCATCATTGATGGGAACTGATCCTGCAAAGTCATTTTTTGAAAACATTGGAAAATTGTATGACCCACGAGAGATCATTGCTGGAGGTCCTGAAGTTGATGCTTTAGACATAGAGGCCAGAGTCAAAACGCTTTCTTTCCTCTCAACATTGTCACTGCATCAAGTTCTTGAAGGGTACACCACAACAAGACAAGCTGTCAATGCGAAAGACAGCGATGTAGATGTACTTGCAATTCTGCTGTCATTAAAAAATGATTTCCATGAATACTCATGTTGTGCAATAAAATGTCTGTGGATACCGGCAGCAAACATTGATAGTGAGAGAGCGTTCTCCCAGTACAGCAACATCATGACAGACAAGCGTACAGCATTAAAAGCAGACAACATCGAAATTATGCTTGGAATGTGTTTTGGAGAAGTCTAAAACAAGTGTTATTTTTAAGAGACTAAGTTAAATTACATGAAAATATCTTATTTAATTCTCCAGTTTGTTTAAAAGTAATGTGTATATAATCTACTAGATAACATTTCCACTTCTGCAAGGCTTACGCACGAATCTAGTGATTGATGTATCAAGTATCATGTACAGCTTTGTGTGTGTATCATGAAATTAAATAATTAGTAGAACAAATGCACTCTTTAACAAAAAAAAATTTTTTCAAGCAATTTTGTCTACAATAGGTAGTTTTTATTTGAAATTAACATAAAAGTGGCATTATTACAAATTTTTATGTGTAATAGTATAAAATATTATAAATTACGATATGATTTCTTAAAATGCTTCTTGTTCGATCCAAATTACAATGATACGCATCTCCTGAAATTCGTATTGTGTTAGAGATTTGGCAACAGCGCGCGCCATAAGCCGTGTACTGCAATCTAAGAGTGGGACGGGCTATACATGTGCACATCTGGAATTTTTTATGGCACTGAATGACATTCATTGATAAATTTAGAATGTTTTATTAATAAAAATCTAGTAATTCTGTAATTAGTGCTAGTTTAGTTAATTGTTTTCAATAATTAGCTAATGAATGGCTAATAAGTTTAGTTGAATTGTTTATTGTAAAGTGTTTAGTGACAGCTAACTTTAGGCATGCTCTCACTTATTTTTTATCTATATTACTGCTGGTTTAAAGAAAGAAATCCCATTCAGTTTATCATAGGTTATCTTTCTTTTTAATTAACCTTTGTTTATGCTAAATAAAATAAGTGCATTTGCATTGCATGTATTTCTTAGAATGAGATATTTTGGGTAATTTAGTAAAGGTATAAAAATATTTTAAACAAAATATGTTTTCTCCAGTATCGGCTCAGAATCAGTGAATCGGCTGTAGTTATATCAGTATATCGGCAAAATTTTGTTAATCGGTACAGTTGTAATAGCAACTGCAACCGTGTGCAGCATGAGTTAACAGAGTAAACAAAGTGAGTAGTGACTTCTCGATTAATCGTCAGCAACCAATAGTTATCTTAACACAATCCCCACATCTGCTGAGGAGGTTCGCCAATAAATAGTGCTCAAAAATGGAATAGTTGACTGTTTTTAGGAATGGAGTGGAGTTTTAAAACTAAGCTATGAACAGCGCTAAAAAAAAAATGGCATAAGTTACGCATTTCATAGGCACAATGAGCAGTTTTTCTATTATGCTCTTTCCAACGTGCTATACAAACAAATAATTCCCGATGGCTTTCAAATATTCATGGTTCCTTGCACTAGAATATACAGTCTGTTTTAATGAATGTGTTTGTCAATACAGGGAAGTGTTTTTTTTAACCACAAATGCCCATGATCACTTTAATGAAACAGTAGGGGTGTACACTGAACGATGTGCTTCTTTCCCTCAATTCTGGTAGTCAGTGTCTGTTTGTAAACATTTTTAACTGCAAGCTGTTAAAGACTAACTTATGAAGGCTGATAAGGAGAAGCCGTATAAATTCAGGGCAGGAAATTGTTCCAGCATATCAGCCAGCCCTAGGCTAGTCTCGTCTAACCAGTAGTACTTGTGTTCTGCTTTTTACACTTCCTTTAACTCTCCTGTAAAGATTGAATACTGGCGTGTTCTTGGGAGGAAAAAATAAAATCGGGGAGGGAAACCTATCAGTGGTGGCAAAATAAAAAGCGTAAAAAGGAGGCAGAATACTACATCCTACTGATGTGGTTTGCTTGTTTATTTTACGTGAGAAATTGTATAAAATATGTATGTAGGATTATAAAAAATACAAGCAGTTTTTAGTATGGTCACTATTCACATGATTGTTGGATAACAGTATGTATGAAAGGCGGGCACCATTACACCGCATGACAGTTGTAACATACAGTAAACATTTTTTAATGTTTGCTGCGGAAGAGATGGTAGCATAACAAGTTCAAGCATCCGAGGCCGGCCGCAGCCGCAGAGGAGGGTGGGCGGGTGAGCGAGCTGCCTCCTGTCTGTGCAGTGGAGAGCCCGCAACCATTCCATGTTCACACGCCGTGGCCGGAGGTTATTTTGTTCCTTGCATTAGTAGTATTTAATAGTTAATGATATTTTATTTATTATGACCAAATTCACACAAATAATACTTGATATATGTGGTCCAAAAAGTAAAAAAATAAAACAAAATTATTTTTATTCATAAAGGGGGGGAACAAATGAGCCACCCCTGATTTTACGAATGCAATCCGTGGAATCATTAGCCTACGTAATATTGCAGTGAAAATAAAAGCAAGAGCCAGTACAAATAATTCAAAGGAAACGTTTGCAGCAACCTCTACGGACAAACATTAAAATTCTCTCTTATACGGTCACTGCCTGCTGGGTCGATGCACTGTGAATATGTATTAAATAATATTTTTACTAACCAGTATTTATAGCCAACAATTTTGAACTTTCATTTTGCAGGATCTTGGATAAATTAAAAATAATAAATATTGTCATTAATGAACTTCTAATGTTTTTATTTGTTTAAAGTAGAGGTAGATCGGAATGGCATTTTTACTTCGGGATGGGATTCGGGTTGGAAAGATATTGGGTTTCCGGGATCAGGAGCAACAGCATTGTAATTATGTCAGTTAACTTGGTATACAGAAAAAAATTAAACATTAATATGTCTCTCATAAACCTCTCATCCATTCCATAAACCAATAGTAGTCCAAATGATTTCAAGTTCACAAAAAACTGATACGTAAGGACAAATAACAAGTAACACATAATGGAAATAAAAACAACCATCTTATTCCCTACTCATTTCCCCATAATTTGCTTTTTGTCATACATGATGATGAACTGCCAAAATTTAAAACCGCTCTGACATTTCTGAAAGAAACAAATTTATGGCTTAAATATTAAATATTTGAAACCAAAATGGCGACTTTCAGTTTTTTTATTTAAAACAGTGTTGTGGAGTTCATTTTCAAACATTACGTAACGATATGGTAAAGATGTTGGCGTGCGTCAAAAAAAAAAATTGTTAAAAATAAGTTTGATCACATTGAGTACTTTATTTAGTCAGAGTTTTTTTTTAATTTTTAACAGCATTTATGAAAGGATTAGATTACGTTTCACAGATATGCGTGTTTTTGTGATATCTTTATGCTTTTTCTGGTCAATACATGTGCAAGGTTGAGGTTTTTTATGTGTCATAGATTGTAGTGAAAACGTAAGCATATAATGTTTTTAATATAAAAATTAGTTTGCCTTAAATTGTAACTATTAAACAAATTGGTTGTCCCAAAGTGTTATCCAGAGGAGAAAAATTATTTTCCAGAGTTTCAGGATTCCGTCCACCACTAATGTAGAGTAAATAAGAACATGTTAAGCCAAAACATGGTTAGGTTTTACACTAATTTTTATTCACTCAATGGTTGTACCTGTCTGTACTGTTGGGTATTGTATTTCTCTGACTATATATGTAAGCCTATTAAATAATTGTGTATTTATTGTTTTAAGAAAGTTTGGATATTATTCCGGAGGTGTGCAAATATGATGATTTCCTTGCTCTCAAATTTTAAAATTGACATTTTTGAAGAAATTTTAACATCATAGGGTCCAAATGGGTCTTACTTGTTGGAATTGATTCGTACCGACTATGCTATCATACACAACAAATTTTGGGGACTGTAAAATTTATATTTTATTGTTAGGCATATCAGTTACACCCACCCCTCGAAGTAACGCAGTTTGATTGGCGTGGTTTTGAAGTAACTCCGTCAATAAATTATGGCATGATTTGAAGTAGTATGGTCATAAATCGGAAGTAATTTTTTTTCTTTTAATTTTCGTGAATTTTTATTTCTGTTTATGCACTAGTGTAGCACATTGCAACAAATTGATGATGTGACAAATCAACAAAAGATATTTTGTTCTTTCTACATACTTTCATACTTAAATTATGAATTCATAATAACAAAACATTTTCAGTTTAAGAATATTACCAAAAATATCACAAGACATAAGGAAAGTGTACTAAAGCAAAAGTTAAATTTTTCAAAGAAAACAAATACAGCAAGGTTTCTAAAAAAAAAACATTTAAAACATATTCAGTTTGTACATACATACTAGGTTAAGTCACTACTACATACAATGTTAAATTACCAGTTTTCATTACTACAATACAGGTTGTGAAAAAGAGGTAAAATTTATTTCAGTACACCTATCTCTCACTTATAACATTTTCAGATTGCGCGGATTCATGTAGCGCAATGTTAATTTGACTGCCCCAGTCTTGAATAGCACGTCTGTAAATTTCATTTAACACGAAATCTCCGCAGGCAAAAAAAAAAGTCGGGCACGACGCCACGAAGTCTGTTTCAACTTCTGTAAACAACAGATGTGCCTTGGGATACAGTTAGCCAAACAAAGGGGAAGAGATGCGCACGCAGGCCTGACTACGCTATCGGCTGTTGTACAAACATCGGCTATGGCAAGTTAAATTGCTGCTATGGAGTGTAAACGAACAAATGTTTATATGTCCGCGCGTATGCCGCTGTGCCGTACCGTTGTCGCCTGGCCACAAACCGGGCCGTGAACTCAGTCTATCCAGTGGCAGGGAATTCACTCAAACAAAAGCAACGTCTGCCCATTCAGCTGCCGGTAACTGTACATGCTTGATCACTCATAATGCATCGTGTTCAAGTATTTGAGACAAAACTAGAAGTATTACGGCACGCAGATTGTCATGAAGGCCAAGCTTATGTTGGTCGCACTTTTGTTTTAAGCACGACTCTTATCAAAAGTTTATATAAGTCTGATGCTGTTGGTTGTACTAGCAGAAATATATTTTACATTCAATACCAGAACAGCAATTAACAGATGATCCACATGGAAAAGGTTGTTAAATTAATGTTGCAATGAAAAAAAATATAATTGCCTTACAGATTGGTGTGAACCAGGTGGTAATACACGAATAAGCACTTTAATATTTGAAAAATTAAAATGTAATTATTCGGACAGTAATATCAGTTTCACTGTCAGTAAAGGATGGTTTGGAAAGGTATGCGACGTGAGTTGAAGGTCTCGCCCAGGCGGGCAAGTCAGCCAGTTGACTGACGATAAAGTACATACATAACCACGTATCTCCCGTTACACGATGTCGTATTTGTCATACAAAGTGTGATGGTAGGCATATAAAGATAAATTGTGTGACATATTTATAGTTGAGTGTTATTAAACACATTTATATTACGTAAAGTATATTTTCCTACACAATTTTGGAACACATTAAATAAATTAGCCTTGCTATTTATGGAAACTAATGCTTCAAAATATGCTATTTCAAATAACACAAGCATTTTTAGGAACAAATTAGTCATGCTAAGTAAGGGATAAGTGTAATAGCAAATAAGTATAGTTACAAAAAGGCAACTTACAATTTACTGCATGAAAAAATCTTAAATTTTTGTTTGCTTTAATTGCTGGCTGCTCAGTTCCTCTATTTTTTAATCTATATGATTCAACTGGTCAAAATAACTGTCTGGACAGTTAAACCCAGGAAATTAATTCCTCAAAACAGAAACTGATTCTAGAGCTTCATGCTTGTGAAGCATACGGATTTCTTCATCTTCATAACCATCACCATAATCTCCATCAGGTTGCTTTTCCTTCATGTGCGAACTGGCAATATCATCAAGAGATTGTTCTTCTGTAGTTTTCACATGACTGTCAGTGTTGACAAAGTTGGTGAACAAACTGTCTGACGGAATTTTCTTCCAGTTTTCTTCCTCTACACTGTCACATGGGTCACTGTCCTCATTTGTACACACTGTTCCTGTACTTGGAAAACCTGCCTTTCTGAAACAAATTTGAAATTGTTTTTTATGTAACTTGTTTTCAAGAATAGACAATTTCATGGGCTGCATCCAGAACATTGATTTTATTTTTTCTTTTGGATTTTTGCTAGCATCCAAGATATTCAACATTTTTTGGACCATCCTTTTCCTGTACTTGAACTTAAAGGCATGTATGATGTCTAAGTCCAAAGGCTAAAGCTCACTGGTGCAGTTGGCAGGGAAAAAAACAAGCTTTACATTCCTTAAATTTTAAATCCTGAGGGTGAGCTGGGCGCTGGCCAAGAAACAGCAAAAATTTTCTTCCCTTAACACCCATTGCTGCATCCAAAGCACACACATGCTGTTCAAATATTTTGGACGTCATCCAGGCCTTTTGATTTGCCAAATATTTTGTTGATTAACTTTTTATGTTTTTAAATCACCTTGGATTTTGTGCCTTCCTATTACCAATAGTTGAAGTTTCTCACTGCCATCTGAATTGCTCATTAGCAAAACTGTAAGTCTTTGTTTACTAGGTTTACCACCATGACATTGCTCTCCTTTTAAAAACAGCATTTTGTCTGGGAGAAGAGAATAAAACAGGCCTGTTTCATCCGCATTAAAAATGTCCTTCGGGTCACATACTTGTATGTATTTGTGCAACTACGCTGGTTTCCACACTAATTTTTCCACCACATACTGCTTTATATACAAGGTTATGTCGTTGTTTGAAATGGTCAATCCAACCATCGGATGCACTAAACTCATTAATTCCTAGCAGCGTAGTTATAAATTGCACCTTTTCTCTTAACAAAACATTGTTTATAGGTATACATTCAAGGCCCTTGCACCCACAAACCATTCCTTCAAAAGTTCTTCAAGTTCCTCATATTTTTATGCACGAATGTATTTTCTCTTCTTACAAAAACCACCACCCTGAGATGCATTTTCTTCAATCATTTCGCGATTTTTCACAATTGTGCTCAGAGTTGAAATCGGCACGCCTAACTTCTCAGCGAGTGAAACACGAGTACCTTTGGGCTCGTCCACGCACTTTAAAAAGTTGAGTTTTTCATCAATCGAAAATGTTTTCCATTTTTAACATGCTGCCATCTTGTTAAAATATGTACAGATAAAAAAACAGTCAATTACTCACAGAAAAAAAACAACATTATCACTTATTCACAATATTATTTGTTGTCGACCTCGTTATTCTTAACAGACGTTGACAAAGAATTAATACTGGAAATGTATACAGTACGTAATCCTGAATGTATAAGTTAGTGATGAACGAATGTGGTCTGTTTTTCAACATGCTTCCGGACAAAACCTTTATTTTAAAAAGGTGAAACATGATGTGGAAGCAAACAAAGTAAGGAACGAGTGACAGTGTTATTGGGTGCCAACATGGATGGCACTGAAAAGTTACCATTGCTGGTAATTGGGAAACCAAAAAAAAAAACACTGTGTTTTAACAACATAAAGACATCATGCAAGTTTACAAACAACAAGTCTGCGTGGATGACAGGCAGCATTTTTGAAGACTATGTGAGAGCATTGGATGCAAATATGGTGTGCAAAAATCAGAAGGTTTTGCTTTACATGGATCACTGCCCTGCTCATCCCAAGGAAATATCCAACTTTAAATAGAAATATCCAGAGTGAATTTTTCCCACCAAATTCAACATCCACCCATGTACCACGGAATTATAAAATTTCTGAAACAGCATTTGTGTAAGCGCATTGTGTCACAACTAATAAAAAGAATTAAAAATACCCAACCTAGTGGTTATAAAATCAACCTCCTGGACACCATGCATTTTCTTGCTGCTTCATGGGAAATGCTTGACCCAACCATTATTAGCAATTGCTTCAGAAAAGCAGGCTTTGGTGCTCAACAAGTTAACAATATTTTCCCTGAAGAACCATTTGAGGACAGTGAACCAATTGCTTGTGCTTCTACATGCAATGCAAATTGGAAAACTCTTCAAGAGCACATAAATTTTTCATGCACTTTTGAAGATTATGTCTCAGTTGATGATGCGGTTCTACCATGTGAGCCACAAACCATCAAAGATTTGTGTGCACAACACAATGATTTAGCTGAGGATGAGACTGACGATGGTGCAGCGATGAAGGTGATTCCACTCCCATGCCAACTTACTCTGAAGCCCTTGACCACCTGGACAAGCTGAGGTTATTTGTTCATGGAAAACCAAATGTTCCAGATAGTGTGAGAAAGAATTTATGGGAACTGGACAATTTTGAGATGCGTCACAACAAAAATGTGTTGAAACAAACAACTGAACTCTGATACAGTATTTTTCAAAACAGTAAATGTTAGTATTTTTTTTATGTTATAATATTTTTTTTGTGCTTATTAAAAAAATTCAATTTAAATAATTCAATTTACTGATATAATTATATAGTTTTTCCAGCATGCCGATGATAATTGGTAAGTAATTTTGAGTTAAACAGTATGTCATATTTTATTAAAATTGATTTTTATGTAGCAAATGTATTTCCCTTTTAAGATAGTTTTCTCTGTTAAAAAGATTTTAGCATACAGTCCCTTGAGAAACGTCTTAACAGGGTTTTATTCTATATATAATAATTCCTGGAATGAATTAGGGCGTTACTTTGAGAGGCTGATTATTTAGTTTGGATTGAATTTCATGGGTCATTCCATGAAAAATCACCCAATTTCAATTAATTTTGTTTGTGATTCATTTAAAAAAAAATTTGCACTTTTGTCACAAAAAAAGTACATATTCCAACAGTGCAAACCTGAAAGTACTGATTTTTATCTGCCAACATTTTGATTTTACAGACCAAAATTGCTGCTGCCGTGTACCAGAATTTACATTTTCAAGCCTTTATGTTTTGTTTAATATCTTAATATCTATAAAAGATACAAAGTCATGTGCAATGTCATTGCAAAGAGGAGACTTAGGGCTATTAATAATCCCACTAAAAATAAACAGAATGTTGTTTATATGTCTTTATGTATGGACATGAAGGTTGACCTTGAAACCGACATATTATTAATTATCAACTGAACCTACTTTCTTTCAAAATTCAAAAAACACAATGAAATCTTGAGGCAAGTAAGTCAACATGGAGTACTTGGAAATGATATATTGTCAAAAGTATGTGCTCAATCCCTACTTGGTGAAACAAATTCCTATAGTTTGTGTTTATTGAAAATTCCATTTTTTGAGGAGCTGTAAAACAAAAAGGGCAAGTAAAAAGATTCTGAAGATTTGGCAAAACTTTGCCATAATAACCCTTAACATGCCACTAAAATAACTTTGTGTTTTTTTAATTGGTTTATTCTCTGTAGTAGACTAAAAATGCAAAATAAATGAAAATGTATTCAAGTTCCATGAACTTTTATTATTATTATTACACTACCTAGTCATTTATTTGTCAGATATTTGGCATAAATGTGCCTCTAATTGCCAACACATTGACGTCAACCGGGCCTGCGCCCCAGAAGCCTGGACAGCCTCCACCACCTTTCCCCTGACCACCCGTCCCACTTCCTGTACTAGCAGCCACTCCTTCTTGAGTACGTATTCGGGTGGTTGTGTTTGAATAGTACGCCACGAACGTCAAGAGGGCACCGTAGCAGCAGTGCACCACACCCCTTTAACTAGAGATAAACATTGTAACTCTTTTTGGCTTTTTTTTCCCCAGGTGCCGTGTGACAGCATATGGGCCGGGAGTGTTTTATGTACTTTATGCCTGACTAAATATTAATTACTTAAACAACGAAAAGACGTACTGAACATGCACGAGGCGAACCGAAATCCGCCGAAGCTAGACTGGTTATCATTAATAATAAATTGTTGTAGTTTTAGTTAGTAGTTTTTATCATGCATTAGGTGTAATACAATAATTAAGAGTGTTTCATGGTTTACCTGTAGCTTCCTGTGGCACGTAATCGTAAATAGGTATAACGGTAATTGGTTCGGCGCAAAGACGCCATGTTAGGATACCAGAGCCCTGAGCTCACCCCAGTCCTTCGCCAGCACCGACAGAGAGCAGACGCATCAGCACCCCAGGGACCTCACCGCTTGCCTGCACTGCTAAGTAATTTTGTTAAATCTTAATCATCCTAAATCTTTTGTTCGTAATTCCTCGGGGCTTCTCTTGGTCGGGGGGACTGTTTAAACAATTGTATGAGTGAACACTATGGTCCTTTTTATGCTAATTACCTAATTATATAGTGTACCACGTGGTCAGGTCGCACCTCACGTGAACCGATTCGTGCCGCAGGCGTTGTGTGATATAATCAGAGGTGTAGGCAAAGTAGCAACTAATAAACCAGGGCATACGATTTTATTTGTATTTGTTTATTTCAACATCCTGAGTGTGACGGCATGTGGGACGCCATAAGAGCCCACTGAGTAGGTGAAGAGCATACACGATGCTGAGAGCGGACCAGTAGTGAGTACTAGGATTGGCTAGAGGGGGGTTATAATCACGCCTCACATGGGCGACGTCACTGCCCTGAAAAAGTCTCTCCCGGGTCCGTGCCCCTTGCACGGTGGTGCCCACAAATTAATCTCAGAACATGTATCGACGCGAACCCCCGCTTACCATAAGGACGGTTAGGCCGCGGCCATATTAACATATTATATTGCTATACTTCTTAAAGACATTGCTAGATAGCATTGTGTACTCACATTATGAGCATGTCTGTACGCTGGTCTGAGCAGGTTAGAACAGGAACTGACTGGCGTGCGAGTGTCAGTCTGGAAGTAGACCTGTGCCTGTGCAGATGTGACTTAGGCACTAAGTGTTCAGTGTTTGTGTTTTAAAGTGGTTTGTAGTCAGTAACTGATTTAATTCACACCATGGCATATGTAAGTTAGCTATGTATTTATTTAAGTTAATTTTTACAGACATTTTTTATAATGGGGTGCTCTGTAGGAATTTTCTAGATTGAACCTTGTCATAAGACTGCTTATGGGGAGTCTAAAAGAATCAGACAGATCAATGAATTTGAAGAGGATGACAAGTAAGACTTAATACCAGAAACATTGATTGTGTTTGTGAATATCATAGTGCAAAAATGTTGCAAAAGTATAATTATTTTTTTGGAAATTGTTGTTCAGATCCATTGCTCGTACATAAAAAATGTATTAGAAAATCTCTTAGAGAAATAACTATTGAAAAATATAATGAAGCTAAAGTGAAAAACATACAAATTATTCCAGGGATATCTCTATGTACAAACTGTTGGACAAGAATATCTGATCTTGGTTGTGCAAGTGACAGGAGTGATTTAGATTATGAACCCAATTCACAAACCATTGAAAATGTAAATGTATCTTGTCAGTTAGGCGAGTCTCCATTGAAAGTAGCCAAGTTGAGTTCAGATAAAAGAATGACTGTCATTACAAGAAAAGTCGAGAAAGTATCTAGAGCCTAGGAAAGAAATTGTCAACGTCTTTTGATGTAACTTATGTTGAAGAGGATTTATTTGGGGAGGTGGTTAATTTGGATGAGTACAATATTTTAATAAACAAGCTTACGGAAAAAATTAAGCAAGCTACATCAGTAAAGAACAAAATCAAAATTTAAAAAAAAGTTTTTTTTTTTAAACTGTCTCACAAACAATTGTTGAATTCTATGAGAATTATGACAACAAAGGACATGTCCAGGTAAGAAAGATTTTGTGTTACGACAGAAGATGGAACCAAAATCCACAAGCAGAGGCAACTGATTCTGTGCAATTTGAAATAACTGTACAGTAAATTGAAATCAATACACCCTTCTTTATGTGTAGGTTTTTCTAAATTTGCACAACTTTGACCAAAATGGTGTATCCTAGCAGGGTCTAAAGAAACTCACAATATTTGTGTGTTCATGAGCCATCAAAATGTCAAACTAATGGTCACAGTTGTAATAAGTGGTTATTAAAATTACAAAAGAACTCCTACAATTACTCACGTGTGATCTTAACAATGAAATGTGTGAGTTCTGCCCAACTGGAAAAGAAGTCAAATAAGTTTTGTGCAAAAATGAAATAAAATATCATCTATACTGTAGACAGGTGTGAACTTATAACAGTGTGCAAACCATACAATGAATTTATAGACACGTTAATTGATAATCTGAGTTTGTTGAAGAAACACCATTTCATTGCAAAAAAAACAGGTCGAATATCTGAGTTTAAAAAAAGAGAAGTTAAAATTAAATGAATTTTTGGTTGTAGGGGATTTTTCTGAAAATTTTACATTTCTGATACAAGATGAAATTCAGAGCTTTCATTGGGTAAATAGCCAAGCTCTTTGTGGCATATTTCAAGTCTGACATAAAGAATGAATCTACAATGAAATCTAAAAGCTTTTGTGTAATAAGCAATTCTTTAAACCACACAACTGAATCTGTATATTGCTTTCAAGCAGCTCTCATTACTGAACTATCAAAATTCAACACAGATACTGAGAAAGTGACTTATCTTCGGATGGCTGCACAGCCCAATATCAAAACATGAAGTTTATAAACCTATGTCATCACAAAACTGACTTAGGATAGATGCAGAATGGTATTTTTTTTGTCACATCCCATGGTAAGAATGCTTACGATGGGATAGGTGGTACAGTAAAAAGAATAGTTTCCAAAGCTAGCCTGCAGCGTGTGAATGCGGAACCAATAACCACTCCTCTGCAGATGTTTAACTACTGTTCAGCAAATATAACTGGAATAAATTTCTTATATGTATCAGAAGACGATATTGAGGGCGAAAAAGTCATGTTATTCCAAAGGTTCTTCAAAGCATTTCATTCCAATAAATTAAACTCAGATTAAAGTGTTCACTACTTCCTTGTCTGAGGACCATCAAGTTTGCTTCATTCAGGAAGAATATACAAAATTAGATGTAAAACTAAAAGACTATGTGTTTATGATTCACAGTGAATTCAAAGTGAATATTTCGTTATGTTTTTCCATCCTGAAGGCCCCAGCACATCCTTCAAACTCGCATCTAGTGATTAAGTGTGGGTCAAGAAGAAACATATTTTATGTGTTGTTTCCCTCATTGAATTACATTTGGCTACAACTGGTAGATGTCATAACATTGATCCAAAACAAAGTGAAGAATTGAGTATACTTTTGCTCAAACATTTAGAAAAGTGACTGGCTATTATAAAGTAGAACAATATTCTTAAAACAAATTTCCAGTTACGAAAGCAGCTGATAACCACAGAAGAAAACATAATGTAAGTTATAATTTCATTCTGAGCATTAATCTGTGGTTCTTGTAAAATTATTTTATAACATACAACTCAATACATAATGTACCGTACGTTACATTTCACTTAAAAATGCCAAATATGCCACAAATAAATTACTAGGTAGTGTAATAACAATAATAATAACAGTTAATTGAACAATACAATACCATTTTTTTGCATGTTTAGTCTGCTACATAGACTAAACCAATTAACAAAACACAAAGATATTTTATTGGCAAGTTAAGGGTTATCATGGCAATGTTTTGCCAAATTTCCCCCTTTTTTTACAGCTTTTCAAAAAATGGTGGTTTTCCAAAAACACAAATTTTAGGAATTTTTTTCACCAAGAGAGATTGAGTACATTCTTTTGACAATATATCATTTCCAAGTACTCCAAGTAGAATTACTTGCCTTAAGGTTTCATTGTGTTTTTTGAATTTTGAAAGAAAGTAGGTTCAGTTGATAATAAAATGTCGGTTTCAAGGTCAACCTTCATGTCTATACATAAACATATAAACAACATTCTGTTTATTTTTAGTGGGATTATTAATAGCCCTAAGTCTCCTCTTTGCAATGACATTGCACATGACTTTGTATCTTTTATAGATATTAAGATATTAAACAAAACATAAAGGCTTGAAAATGTAAATTTTGGTACACGGCAGTGGCAATTTGGGTCTGTAAAATCAAAATGGTGGCAGATAAAAATCAGTACTTTCAGGTTTGCACTGTTGGAAAATGTACTTTTTATGTGACAAAATTTCAAATTTTTTCAAAATGTGTCAGCAACCACCATTGGGTGATTTTCCATGTAATGACCGAAATACAGTCAAAAATAATTTAGCACTTGTCAGTGTTAAGAATTTTCACCAAGAAACTCATCAAGCTATATAAAAAAAATTCAAGTAAAACCACTAATGGGTGCATGCATTTATGCTCGAATTTGCTTAAACCAAACCTACAGTTTTCTTTCAACTTCATGGTGCCCCCAGCTACTATTTTGTTGGTATTTACAGACATTGCCACATTTCTATAAAATTGTCTCACAATCCACGATAGCATTTAGAATGTAAATGACTATGACCAATTCCTTCACCACTTGAACATGTTGTTTTTTTGTGGATTCCTGTCTACAAATTAAATTAATTAAACCCAATAAGCAATATAAAAAGCAATGTTTTTTTTTTTGCCGCCACTGCAGTATAGTTGGCAATCTAAAATATTGCAGAACTATGTACGAACATCTCAAAAAACACTAGAGTGGCAAGGAATAGAAGGATTGGTTATTTTATTTTTCAAGATGAAGGTGCCATCAGACACATAACTGCAACTATGTACCTGTGATGTATAGAAAACACAGAGTTTGTTCAAAATTATTTTTGAATTTCTTGAATTTTAGAAAACAAATGTTATTAGCAGGAAATGCATAATTCATGAATTGTTATACACAGCCACACAGGATGTTAACACATTGTCCGTATAGGGAAAGTGTTGGGACATAAAAAATATGAATTTATAAGCAGGTAAACCTTATAGGCAGGAACATTATAACAGAATTCTACTTTATTTTGGATACCAATATCAAATTAAAATATTAAGAGTGGAGACAAATTTTTCTTTCAACATTTTTTATGATAGTTTTTAAGTTTGTAATTTCACTAATACTTGTACATAGTATTCAATGTTAATGGTTACAATAAAGAGAATGCTTCCAAATTTTTTTACAGTTGTTCAATGCTTGTTGTTTTTGGCCTCGTTTTCAACTTACTAAATAATTTCCGGATTACGGCCGTCACCTAGCCGTGTTTTGCACTGTATCTTGTTGAGGCTCCTCCTGAGTTTATACATTTGTGCGAACAACAAAGCTAAGATGCAGCATGTCGGCCAGACAATGTAAGAAAGTGTTCTCATTGCTTCCTTTTGTAATACTTAAAGAAACCAGAGGGATAGCTCAGTGAGGGTCCATTCAATTTTAATTAAACAGGAAACACTTCTCTTTACCAGTAAATGAGTATTGTAATTTAAATGCTTGGTAACAAATAATGCCAGAAAATTAAAAAAAAAAAAAAAAAAACTTTTAACCTTATTTTATTACCCTAAATTCTTGCTCTCTTTATTTAGGGTTTATAAAAGGGAGGGAAAATGAGAAATATAAATGAGTAGACATAAGAGTTTTATTTTGGCTTGAGGTTTAATGTAGGAGATCCCCTCTGGAGGGTGAACCAAAATAACAGCAGTAATACTTTTACATTAGTTTTACTTATAAGATATGTTAATTAATGGCGAACATGACATACAATAAGACGGCCGGCCATTGTCCTGTTTACTTTCTCACATTAAACAGATTAACATTAGCCAATCAGAAAGAATAGTAAAACTAGACTTTGCTGACAAAAGGTTCATGTCTAACCTTCTGGTGACGCTGAGTTCATTCACTTTAGGTGATTGTGAGTGAGAATGAAGTTAGACTTAAAAAATTGGCATAATAACTCCTTGCCAGTCATGCTGGGATGAAACTCATCACGTGGTAGCGATGGTCCGGTAAGCGAGGCCTGCAGACCTCCGCGTCAGGATGGAAAAAAGCTTGGCAGCCCCATCAGAAGTGGGTCCGGAGTACACTAGAACCAGAGTTGGCCGAAAGTGCGGGTGAAGTTGAACCCACACTACGCAAAAAAAATGCTGCATAGTGAGTTAAAGAAATGGAAATTAAGACTGAGAACTGTGAATTAGAAACTGATAAAGTCTGAAAATAACAGGAAAACTCATTTACCAAACGCAGTGGGTAGTGCAGAAATGTTAAGCCATGGTGGGTGTCAGGAAATATCCGCAACCACATATGACAAACTTGTAGTAGAATAAGAAGCTAATACAGTCCATGCTGGATAACAAAATGTGACAGAAAATAGGGGGGGGTAGCCACGCTCCTCGCACATGACCACACGGCGAGATGACAGTCTTCTGACAAAATGTTTGCTGCCGCGGAGAGAACTTAGGAGCAGGGGAGAGAAAGAGATGTGCCTGAGTTCGCATGCCTAAAGATACATTCTGTAGGGGGGTGGTTGCTCACATAGTTAAAGAGGGCACTTCGAGTCCAAAAAAAATGGAGGATGCTAAGGCCGAAAGTGGGGGAAGAAGTGGCCACAGCCTGGAAAGTGGTGTGGTGCGGCAATTTATTAACTAACAGAGCATCAAACCTATAGTTGTCAGAAGTGTGGGTAGATGGCGTCCAGAGCTGAAGTAGGCAGAGGACGGAGAAAGGGAGTCCATAAGATGGCCTGTAGGAAAAGAGGGGTATAAGAATGATAGACATCCCGAGAGATGACGTTCCATTAATGCAAAATCAGGAATTGCCAGGGGCCTTATTATAGTTTCTTCCAACTCCTACAGAAGGCACACAGAGGCTTTTCTACAGTTGCGGGCATGGACCCTATGGCCTTCCCAGAAGGGGGTGGAGAGGCTTGGGGGACTCCAAGCGTGGCACAGACTCGGCTGGACACGCAATGCCTGGCATGCCCTAGCAGGTCGGAAAGGGATACGAGCGCGTGACCAAAGTTGCAGAGCCCTGCCACTACCTGACTCGCCCCCGTGCTTCGGACGTGCTGAAGGGGGCAAGGATCACCGAGACGAGGAAACGTGCCCGTGATCCTGGAGGAGTGAAGAAATTACACACCTGAACGTGCAGAGAGGCGAGGGAAACTGGAATAGTACTGCCAAGCAGCAAGGAAGAAAAAAAGTCGTGAGGGAAAATGCGGTGATTCACCAGCCCAGTCTCTGGGTGGTCATATCTGGCTTATTAATTATAGCGAACCTGGAATGTACATGAGTGTATTGTATAACAATGACTCAACCTAAATCCAATAGTGCCAACAGCTTCAGAACACTGAACACAAACAAATATTCATTTCAAATTTCCAATCTTTGCACAGGTTTATAAATTGAAAATGTATTTAAAATAATTGAATACTTAAGAAATCCATGTAGAATGCTGAAAGGTATTCAAACTACAAATTACGTTAACAAGAGGCAGTGGAGAAATGCTAATTACTTTCATTTTTTTTTTTGTGCTATATTTCAATAAGTTTAATTTTCAGCGAGCATAATTATTAGAACAGCTTTAGAACTTGGTTTGAAAAAACTTAAATTTTTTTCAACAAAAGCTCTACAGATATTTTAATACACCTATCCTTCACTTAGCACAACTTATTTTATCCTAAAAATGCTCGTATTATTCGAAATATTGTATTCTGAAGAATTAGTTTCCATAAATAGCAAGGCTAATTTATTTAATGTGTTCCAAAATTGGTAGGACAATATACTTTACGTAATATAAATGTGTTTAATAACACTCAACTATATGTGTGTCACACCATTTATCTTTAAATGCCTACCATCGCACTTTGTATGACAAATACGACACCGTGTAACGGGAGATACGTGGTTATGTATGTACTTTATCGTCAGTCGGCTGGCTGACTTGCCCGCCCGGGCGTGACCTTCAACTCACGTCGCATACCTTTCCAAACCATCCTTTACTGACAGTGAAACCGATATTACTGTCCGAATAATTACATTTTAATTTTTCAAATATTAAAGTGCTTATTCGCGTATTACCACCTGGTTCACACTAATCTGTAAGGCCAATGATAATTTTTTTCATTGCAACATTCATTTAACAACCTTTTCCATGTGAATCATCTGTTAATTGCTGTTCTGGTATTGAATGTAAAATATATTTCCGCTAGTACAACCAACAGCATCAGACTTATATAAACTTTTGGTAAGAGTCTTTATTTCTTACGATTGTGCGCACAGTTGACTTGCTTGAAACTAAAGTGTGACCAACATAAGCGTGGCCTTCATGACAATCTGCGTGCTGTAATACTTCTAGTTTTGTCTCAAATACTTAAACATGATGCATTATGAGTGATCAAGCACGTACAGTTACCAGCAGCTAAATGGGCAGACAATGCTTTTGTTTGAGTGAATTCCCTGCCACTGGCTAGACTGAGTTCACGGCCCGGTTTGTGGTCAGGTGACAACGGTACGGCACGGCGGCATACGCGCGCGGACGTAAAAACATTTGATCCTTTACACTCCATAGCCGCAATTTAACTATCCATAGCTTATGTTTGTATAGCAGCCAATAGCATAGACAGACTTGTCCGCGCATTTCTTCCCCCCTTGTTTGGCTAACTGTATCCCACGGCACATCTGTTGTTTAAAGAATTTGAAACAGACTTCTTGGCGTCATTTTAAAATTTTTTTTTTCTTCCTTACGAGATTTTGTGCTTACTGAAATTAACAGACGTGCTATTCAAGATTGGGGCAGTAAAATTCTCATCGGGCTAAATGAATCCACGCACTCTAAAGACGAGCTAAGTGTGGCATTGGTGTAATTATTTGAAAATATTAATTTTTTTTTAAATTGTTAAAAATGTGAATTGATTCATTTAGCATTAATTGTGGTAGTTCACTGTTTTTCCAGTGCAGTTCTGGAGAGGTTCTGCGGCATTGTTCTCTGTGTCACCGAAGCACTAAATGACGTGATGAAGATTGATGAAGAAGGAAGTTTATATGAGTAAGTCACAAATGAAATATGTATACAGCAAATAGAATTAAAAAATACAGTAAAATTCAACTACAGAGCACTTTACTTCAAAGTATTTCGCACTTTAAAATAAATATAAACTACTAAAACAGGAAACCCCTTGAAAACTCACTGACCACGAGAATGTCTGCCATGTTTCCCACAAATGCAGAATTCTGTTTAAGTCCTGCAAAGAAACAAACCAAAATCTTCTTGCTAGGAGGCAAACTATCTCGTGCTCAACCACCATTGGCCCCATTCACTAATTGGTTTTTTTGTTATTTAAGCATTAAAGTAATAGGGGGTTTAGATTTGTATTTGATTATACTGAATGTTGTATTTCTGCATTTCTGCACTTCTGACTAGTTTGTGGGCATGTATCCTTTACTTTATTTAGTGTTACTTGTTAAAAGATTCATCCTTTTTAATGATAAAAATTCATTTCATACTCTTGACTCCACTGAACTCACTCACTGCCCTGGAACCTTCGTCCGAGGACTTTGCCACTCTGCCGCACCCGCGGCACTATCGCCCCGTAAGCTCCGCTCCGCCGCGGGAAAGCTCCCGCCTGAACTCTCTCTCTCTCTCTCTGAACTCTCCTGCTGAGGCTGACGTCCGCTTTTTATATATCAGCCACAATTTCTGGAACTCACGAGCGCGGCTGGGGCCAGTCGCGTCATTCCGCGATGATACAACGGCAGAAATCTCTCAAAACACGTGTCGGTGGCTCGCGTAACTCCGCAGCTGTCAGGTTTCGGATGCCAAACTAACAGCGCCGCACGGGGAGCTGAGGGTTGGAGGGAGGGGAAGCTGCAACCCAGGTGCGCACTGCACATCTCATGTTATAGCGGCATGTGATGCAGCCCAGCTAGCTCTGCACCTGCGTATGACGTGGCCTTGCTCAGGTTCGTAACATTGCCCCCCCCCCCCCCCCCTCTTAAACCTGTTCGTTCCGAACAGGTAATGCATCTCCTCCTGGATCCTGGAGGTCCCCATGCTACTCAAAGTTTAGGCCTCATGCCTTTCCTCCATCGCAGGCTGTACAGTCTCACCAGATAACCCTCTCTCGCAGTAGATGTAGCTTCTCTTGTCACCCGGCGACACTTCTGCGTCGCAGATGCTCCATGTCGTTCAGCCAGCTGCCCGAGACGGGCCGACCCCGGCTCTTCTTCGTCTCTTCTTGGTTACTCGTGCCCTCTTGGTTCTTCTGAGTCTCGCCTGGACTGCACTTAGTTTCTCCTTGTACCCTCTTCATGACTCCTTGTGTTCTCTTTTTCTCTTCTCAGTCTTTCTTCCCCTGTTCTTGGTCTTTCTTAACCTGTTCTTGGTCTTTCTTATCCTCTTCTTGGTCTTCCTGCGTCTCTTCTTGGTCTTTCTTCATTTCTTCTTTGCACTTCTCTATCTCTTCATGACTCATGTACATCTCTTCTCGGCTTTTCTTCAGCTCTTCTTGGCATTTTCCCCTCTCTCTTTGGTTTATCTTCATTTCTTCTTGTTCAATATTCCTTACTTTGTAACTCATCTTCACTACTTCTGTTCTTCTCTTCAGCTCTTCTTTCATCTTCATGTCCTGGCTGTTCTCCTCCTTGGCTAATGTCCTCTTTGCTGTGTTCTTCGCTGTTCTCTTCGCTGTTCTCTTCACTGTTCTCTTGACTGTTTTCCTCTCGGCTGGTCTCCTCTCTGCAGGTCTCCTCTCTGCAGGTCTTCTCTTCGCTGTTCTTCTCTTGGCTATTCTTCTCTTCTATGCTTATCTTCACTTCGGTCTTCATTTCATTCTTCATTTCTGTTTGGTCATGCTTCATTTCATCCTGACCCTTCTTCATTTTCTCTTGTCTATTATTCGACTGGCTCTTCTTTTCTTCATGGTGGTTCTTACTCTCCTTCCTTCCACTCTTCATTTCTTCCGTAAAGTTCTGGATTTTGGTTACCATTTCTTCTGTATATTTGTTCATACTGGCTGACATTTCTTTGTTATAGTTCTTCCAAATGGCTCTTATTTCTTCCAGGGCAACCCTTATCTCCTTGTATTGCCCGTCAGTAAACTCTTCAGTAGCCATCTCTCTATAAAGCATTTACTTATTAAACAACCTAAATAATTATTTTTTTTAATACTGTTCTTAATTTTAAATGACCTAGCCGAACCTTCTAATTAAATTAACAATAATTCTATTACATTCAAAACTATCACTGACTACAGTAAACTCAAACCAACTCTAGGAAAATCCAAATTCACTAAAATTCTAAACACTAACTATATTCTCGTAAACTAATATTATATTCATAACTTTTATTCTAATAAAGTAACTGAATCCTAAATCTATTAATTAGGGCTATCCCACTTCTGACACCAAAAGGTTACGGTTTACAGCGGGGTTCGTAAAGGATACCCCAATTAAAGATTTTATCAACAAACAGTTTTATTGATGACCACTTCTTATGTCACAATTATTCTTATAAAATTGCCAAATAATCAATTGCACTTAATAATGTTGCTTCACCAGTCACTCGTTTATAACAATCCACACACCTCACTGGGCCGCAACTCTCGCCGCAGCGCCCCTCATGGATTTAAGCCGCGGGACTCCGTCGCCGCACTCCGGCGCCACCGACGCACTTGCCTTCACCGAGATCCCACTAGACGCCTCGCTCGGAACTTCGCACGGAACTCCGCCGCGCCCACAACAATATAACCCGAAACTGAACTCTTCGCCCTGGAATATTCGTCCAGGGACTTCGCCGCTCTATTGCCTGGAAAGTCCGCCACGGGAAAACTCCCAACTCCACTGAACTCACTCACTCTCTGCCCTGGAACCTTCGTCCAAGGACTTCGCCACACCGCCGCACCCGCGGCACTATCACCCCGGAAGCTCCGCCGCAGGAAAGCTCCCGCCTGAACTCTCTCTTTTTGAACTCTCCTGCTGAGGCCGACGTCCTTTTTGCGAGCAAGGCCACGTCATGTGCAGGTGCAGAGCTAGCTGGGCTGCATCACATGCCGCCGTAACATGAGATGTGCAGTGCGCACATGGGTGGCCGCTTCCCCTCCCTCCAACCCTCAGCTCCCCGCACGGCGCTGTTAGTTTGACATCCGAAACCTGACAGCTGCGGAGTTACGCGAGCCGCCGACACGTGTTTCGAGAGATTTCTGCTGTCATGTTGGCGCGGAATGACGCGACTCGCCCCAGCCGCCCTTGTGAGTTCTGGAAATTGCGGCTGATAGATAAAAAAAGGACAGCGGCCTCGAGAGAGGGAGTAGGAGTTCAGTGAGAGTTCAGGCGGGAGCTTTTCCGCAGCGGAGTTTCCGGGGCGATAGTGCCGCGGGTGCAGCAGAGTGGCGAAGTCCTTGGACGAAGGTTCTAGGACAGAGAGTTCAGTTCCGGGCGAAAGTGTCGTGGGCGCGGTGGAGTCCCGAGCGAAGTTCCGAGCAAGGCGGCGAGCGGATCCTCGGCGAAAGCAAGTGTGTCGGTGGCGGCGGAGTGCAGCGGCGCAGTCATGCGGCTGAGATCCACGAGGGGCGCTGCGGCGAGAGTTGCGCCAGAGGTTCAGCCCAACGATGTGTGTGGACTGTAAGAAACGAGTGACTGGTGAAGCAACATTTTTAAGTGCAATTGATTATTTGGAAATTTTATAAGATTGTTATTGACATAAGTTGCGGCCATCAATAAAACTGTGTAGTGTGTAGTAAAATCTATTAATTGGGGTATCCTTTACGAACCCGCGGTAAATCGTAACATTTTTGGTGTCAAAAGTGGGATTGCCTTAATTTAAATAATTTAAAATTAGTTTATAGTGCATTTAAATTTTATTAGATTTTCGAGATTGCAACAAGTGTTAGGAACTGTATTTAGTTTTCAGTGTAGTAGTTTGGAGATTAGTGTTAGTGTTTAGTAGGGGTTTTGGTTAGCTCGTAGAGGAAATTACATTGTCGTCATAAGACATTAGTGTTAGGCTTATAGTATATGTGGACAAGAAAGATGGCTACCGACGAGCAAAAGAATTTAATGGCATTCCAGTCAGAAATGAGAGACGAAATGAAGAATAAAATTAAGAGTAACAGGGAAGAAATGAAGAGTAACGAGGAGAAAATGGACTGGACGAGATGAAGAATAAAATTGATAACTGCCAAGAGGAGATGAAAAATGCTATGAAGACAGAGATAGAGGACATCAAGAAAAACCAAGAAGAGATGTGAAATGAAATAGTTGCCGCACAAGAAGAAATGAAAAAGAAGATCGATGAAACCAGCATCCATTTGGAAGGCAAAGTGCAGTGTTTGGAGCAGCATCTTGCAGAACAAGAGCAACATATAGCAGAACATGAAGAACTAGTTAGTGGCGCAACAGCTGGCCCAACTTGAGCACACCACAGAACAGTGAATGGCACAACAGCTAGCTCAGCTCAAGCAGACCACCGAACAGCAAGTAGCAGCTGTAACTGAAGAGTGCCGTCGGATGATCAAGGAAGCTGCATCGGCTACGAAAAGGAGCAGTCGAGGATCTCCACTAGAGCTGCTGCAGACCATACCAGTTACAGACCAGAAAGAATATGGGGTATTAGTAGAGGCCCTTGAGTTGAGGAATGGCGACCGACACATGGGCGAGGTGTACAGAACAGCCCTGAAGACACGTCAACAGAGATCCTCAGAAACCCTCCAAGAGTTAGAAGCCGACATCGGGCGACTCGTGTACTTCGCCTACCCAGAGGCACCAGCAGAGTTCCGCCAGCAGCTGCCACTAGTGTTTTTATAGACGGACTCAGATATGCAGAGGTTCAGCAAACTGTTTGTGTGGCCCGCCACAAAAACATTCGCAATGCTCTTGTTTACGCTCTGGAAATCGAAGGTGCCTGCATTGCCTCAAGAAACATGAGTATCAGAGCGAGACGGGCCATCATAGAACCTTCACCAAACGAATAGCCGCTCAGATACTAACGAAGAGATTATACTTGGAACACTGAGGAAGCTGTTGAATGGATTGCAGTTTCGGAAAACAAGGGGAAGACAGCGGTGTTTCGTCTGCAAAGAACTAGGACACATCCGGCGCGAGTGTCCGAATCGTGGTAGGAAGCCCAAGAGAGAAGTACAACGCTGTAAAACAACGATCGAACAGGAGTAGAGTCTACTGGTCCGACAGAGAAGAGGTCGTCCACGATGTTACACATGTCGAGAAAGAGGGCACATCCAACATGACTGCCCGAATCGTGTGAAGAAACCGAAGGAGGAAGGACATTGATGTGACAGCGGAAATGAGGAGGGTAACTCACTGGTCAAAGGAACGGGAAGTCGCCTACAGTGTTCTCTTTCTGCGTGCACACAAGGGCATTCTCGAGGGAGGTGCCCGACATGGGAACGTGTTCAGCGGGGTTGCCTAATGGAAAGGGAAGCACCACAGCAACAGAAGAACAGTGCGGCGCCTTGCCTTTGACGCGTAACTGACACCAGACAGCTGCGGAGTTACACGAGCAGCTGACACGTTCCCCCTCAATTTTACTTGCACATTTACCCATGTTTTAATATTATTTATTCAGTTTCAAATACAGTAAATTTCTGTTCAGAGGTTATCAAGGTACTTAGAAATTTCGATTTATCAAGAGAATAATTGTCTTTATTTTATTTTAAGGACCTAGGGCTAAATTTTTAAACATATTATGCAGAAAATTTTCTTTAATGGGATTTTCTAAAAAGGGTGTTACTGTACTACTGAACAGAACAGAGCAAAATGTTAAATACCGTATTTACTCGCATAATCGTCGCAGAAATTTTACCAAATTTTATGGAAAAAAAGTGAGGTGCGACCATTATATAAAGAAAAATTTAAAAAAAAAAAATTTAAGTAAAATTTTTTTGTAAATCGCTTGAAAATGCTAAATTAAAGAAGTTATTATTTAGGTACATGGTACCTATACGTAATATTTATTTACAATACGCGCAAAATAAACAAAACAACTTTTGGTTACAAGAAGTTTGGCAAAATAAAAATATAGTATAAAAACAACATTGCGAAAAAATCAATAAACAAAATACATTTATAAAACACATTCAGTCTGAACACTAACCAAGTTTATCTATTCATTGTCTGAACTAGATTCTGATGCATCAGATTCATTTGCCGGGACGTCAACGTCATCTTAGTCGCCGCTATCGTCACGTGTTATTCAAATTGTCTTTTTGTTTTCGCCAGTCACGAACAAGTTTTTCACTTACATACAGCTTACTCCACTACGATGAAATATACTGTCGCTTGGATTGAGGCTTGATTTGTATGAATACTAAAGTATCTGTGAAATGCTATTATTAATCTAATTTCTACAGTGGAGTAGCTTATGAGCATAGTGTATGTTATTGTTTCTGTTTACAGTTCTTTAATGTTCTCGAATAATCATTTGAGCTCTGCAAGTGAAGATAATGTGGACTACGAAACTGAGCACGATCATCGACGCAAGCTGCTGTCAGCTACAGATCCTGTGTACACTACTGTCTTGCGAAACTACTTTCAAAGACAGGTCAGACATGCCTTTATCACTGCTGTTTTTTTGGCTCTATGACATGTTTTAAAAAAAATAATAAAATAATACACTATCTGAAAAAGTTTTAATGTGATCCAGTAATTATTATTACGTAGGTACAGTAGCTACAATAGAACAGATTATTGTTTGACTAAATGTGATTGTGACAAATTTGAGTCATTTTTCTATATTTATTCCAGAACTAGTGACACACATGCAATATTCATGATAATAAAAGATGACAATTAAATCTTAAAATTGTTTATAATGAAAATTGGTTTAGATATAAAACCACATAAAATCTTGACTCTACGAAGGTCTTGAAACTTAGTTTAAATTAGAGTATCTTTTAACAAGAAAATAAAGTTCCTTCTGGGAAACGGGGGTAACTCAGCATTTCTTCAAAATCTGTAAAAACTATCGTAAACAGTAAAACCCTATTGTTGGGCCACTAAAGCATGGTTCCCGGGAATAGGGTTCAGGGTGACCACCCCTTTGGCATAATAAAATTCCAGGATTTCTAAGGTTTTTCATAAAATTTTACTACGTTAATAAATAATAATAATAATATACATAGCTTACCATTTTGGTTACATCAGAGCTAAGAAAACCAAACCAACCAATTAATATTATACATCAACCATTAAATATTATATAAAATAAAAAGGAACATTAAAATAAAAATTACTTCAATGTGAGACTATATTACTTCTGTGATAAAAGTGTTTTTCCTTAACATAATATAGTAGTTCTTGTATGTTGTTTAAACTATATCAGTAGCGATCAGCAGCAAAATTTTAAGAAAATACTGCATTGGTATTAATAACACAGAAAGAAAAAGGGCACAACTATAATTACTTTAACAGCTGCCTGGGATAAAAAAAAGTTTCATAAATGACAATAATAATTAATAACAAAAATAATTAAAATTATTATCGTTGTAAGTTGACCTATTTTTCTAGTTGTAACATTACCTTCCTACTTGTTAATTTTTTTTATTTACTATCAATAATAAACTAAATACTTGCTGTAGAACTGTGTGCTAGAGCCTCGCGTCCTCAATGTTTCCATTACAAATAACGCTGCTGTGTCTGTTTTTATAGATAGAGTATCAGCGCCGTTGACTTTTTTAAAGAATTCATCTCCGTCAAGGCAGCAGTATAGCTGTTTAAGCAATTAAATGAATAACCTGAAATCTATGATACTTTGAATATTATATCACATTATATCACCATCTTGAAATAAAAAAATTTAACCTTTGAAGCTATAGTGCTGTTAAGGTCTTCAAAATTTACAACATGGTTTTTGTTTGATGCTGTTATCACAAAAATTGTTGAAATCACGTGAGAATTTGTTTTGCATGTAAATGTCTATCCCACGGCCGGACTGAATATGGTTGAAGCCCAGCCTTAAGAAACCCTCCATGTTTTAATTTTTTCATGGCATTTAATTGCATTCATTCTTGAGTGAGAAACATCCACATATTTTTTGCGCAGCGTACAAAACGCCGAAAACGAATCCTTACCACCTCTGAGCCACAATTACCATTCCTCCTCTTCCAACCAAAGGTCTGGAAAATTACACTTCCCTGGCATTTTTAATGCTGATAAAACATTGAAAAATACCAGCTGTAGGTGTGCTGAAGACGTCTACCACAGATTTTTCAACAATTAAATTTCCACACACAAACTTAGACGGATACACGGTTATGTGTATTTTCATATTACGTGGTTTCGTAGACACGTCCTTAGAACACTGCTACATCTTATCTGTAACTTGTTACGCAGAAAATGTGAATTCTTCAATAATTTTCTTATTTTGCTTCTACTGCATACAAAAATATTACTGTTAACCGCACAGCTGTCTTCACATGTCGCACCACCATGTAGTCACTACCCATAATGCCACACAGAACGAGAGACTTGCATGATGAAACACGTTTGATATTTACATTCTTTCATTACAGTATTTGTTTTTATTTAAGTAGGTTAGTTTTCTCTGAGAAGTTGAAAGAAAAAAATAGCCAGTCATGGGGACTGTCAATGGAAGTGAAAAAAACTTTGTTTTTAAATGTGTAATATAGGCTTCTGCGAGCAGAAGATTTTCACTTCGAGTCGAGCTCGAGCGAGTTTGCTAAAATACTCGCGAGTATCGAGTCGAGTTCGAGTTCGAGTTTTTTTTTAAAGTTTATTGCACATAAATTTACTGTGATGGAGTAATAAAATGTGAGAACTTTTGAGAAAAATATGGAAATAAAAAAAGAAACCATTATCATTGTTAGCCTACTAAATAGATAGACCTACATTAGAGGTCTGCAAGCCTAAGAATTTTACTTTGAGCCAAGCTCGAGCGAGCTTACTTGAAAGTTCTCGAAGCTTGAGCTTTTGTGATACAGTTACACTTTTGGGAAATTATTTTTACCTTAAACTTAGTAGGTATAATGTTTGAATAAAGTATTAAAATGAAGTGGGCTTATTAATTTTGGGTAACTATTTACAGAGTGCTTTTATGATTTGCACTGCTAGGAAAAAAAACATGTTTTCCATTGAATCTAACCTGTTTCCATTGGTTCATTAGCAACTGATATCATCCAACTAACATAACCACAGTTTACAAGTACGTATATGTTTGTGTTAATGTAACATATCTTTGGAATAATTTCATCCTTGTCAATTTTTCTGGAGTCCTTACTGAGCTTCAACTAACTGAGCACCAAAAATCATGTTGTTTGAAAAGTACATTCACATTGTTTCAACATTTCCACTTTTCAGCACAAAAATTCTGAGAGAGATTGTCATAGAGTATTAAATTCTGTTCTTCAATCTATCATGCAGAAAAATAATTTGTTCTGCACGTTCAGGAGTTAAATTAGCTCTACGATTGGAGATGGTGTTTACAGCAGATGAGAAGCATTTCTCGCTGGCAACCTGTGTGGCTGGAATGCTTTAGTAAAATTGTTGGTAAATATGTAGAGTCGCGGTATATGCGGAAAAAAAATGCTAAAATTCCGAAAATACTTTTATTCTATGCTCTTTCACTTCCTCTTTTCAAATCAACCGGCGGAGATAAGAAATTCCAAATACTTTAGGAATATCGAATTTTTTAATTTTCATCACAATACCTGGGTATTCATGCGGCGATCACCATTGTTTCTGGTTTACGAGTATCTATTATGTTTCTTATTGGACAATTTTGTCACGTGACAGTTCCGTGATTGGCCAGTATTCAAATGAACCAATACGTGATTATTTATTTATTTATTAATGTTCCGTCGGAGGTATCGCGACGTAGGTGAACGACTACATCATTTCCTTCTAATGGCAAAGGAAATGTACCCGCCTCCAACTTAGGTGGGTTTTTAACGTTTCTAATTTTAAAGTCTTATTTTTTATTTGGATATTGTTGCGCAAGTAATAAGTAACAAAAATATTTTACGTGAGTTGTTAATGTTCATCATTTGTCCGGGTTTGTTAGGTCAGGTCAGTTACATTATAAATACTTTAAAACTAAAGAACCATTGAAATTAATTCACATTTTTTATGTCCGCTTAGTTTGAAAGTATTAATAATGTAACTGACCTGACCTAATCGACCATTTTATTTATTAAGCATTCACGAACATACGGCAAAATAACAAAAATGGCGTCGGTCTAATGGTTGTACAGGTGTTGTATTGCAAAATTAAAAAATTCTATATCTCCTAAAGTATTTGGAATTTCTTATCTCCGCCGGTTGATTTGAAAAGAGGAAGTGAAAGAGCATAGATTTTTAGCATTTTTTTTCGCATATACCGTTACTCTACATATTTACCAAATTGTTTAACCTCAAAATTAGTGACAAATATCTGTAACTTGTCATTAAGTTTAATCAATTTAAAGTAATAAAAATAGAAGCATTTTACTTAATTCAATTTACACTTGCAAAAAAAACTTACGCACAATAAACCTACATGGAAATTAAAGTCTTTTTCAATGTCCTGTAGTCTGAAATATGTTTACTCATGTCATCAAATGTAGAGCTGTACTGAAGAAGCCGATTTTGCCAATATTTAGTTGAATCGGCATTTCTGCCAACTTCCAATACTCTTGTTAATTTTCGGCCGATATTACTGAAAAACGAAAGAGAGACTGCCATAACCTAAAAATCCACGAGTACCCTTTTCACTTTTCGTAGTAGTACTGCATTCTTTCAGATCACATTATTTCTTAGCAACATGTGCCAACCGTACATATCAAGATTTAACATCCTTTTTTTTTCAATAATGTTCTTTAATTTTAATATGTCCTAAATAAATACATTACCATCACGGTAAATACACTTCTCGGTTATTACGGCAACTATAGTGCAAATGTGGTAACTATCATGCTTATGCAGTAGTTATGGTATCTACAAAGAATCTTTAGTTCTTTTTATGGTAATTATCTTAAGATAACTATTGGAATTGTACTGCAGTTATGGTACATCATCCATATTTCTTCGTAAGTTGTTGTTCATTTGTCTTTTCTTCATATTTATATTTACGTGCGCCATTACTGGCAGGAACTTTCATAAAATTTTTAAACGGGACTTTATATCACACATTTAATGGCGTAAATGATGAGACCCCGGACAATTTAAACGCTTTTTACAGTAAAATGCGGGAAATGTTTCCGCATAAAGCGGGAAATACTTCCGCATAAAGCAGGAAAGTGATACATTAATGCTATGCGGAAAATTATAGAAGTAAAAAAAATTAATCACGGAAATTCGTAAATCCCGGGTACGTAAAAATGATGTGTTCATGTATACGGTCGATCATGTTACATTATAAAGTAAAGGATAATAGTGTTGTAAGACTTTTATTCCGATATAATGAGAGTTTTTTTTTCTATAGGTAGAGTGCAAGAAAAGCTCGCTCGAATTTCGAGTTGTTGAAAACCACGAGCTCGAGTTCGAGTATTACTAAAAAACTCGACTCGAAACTCGAATTTCGAGTACTCGCAGGTGTCTAGTGTAATATGACATCATTTCTACGTCAAATGTATGTAAGAAAATGATGATGGTATTATATTAGTACAATGTCAGCATATCATTTATCCTTACATCATTTTTTAGTCACAACAGATGTCAGTGGTATGTAAAAATTACGTAAAAATTCATTACCTAGCTATGACTTTACCAGTGATGTCAGACCTAGGTCATGTATTCACGTGGTAAAATTAACTTCACTTACTGCTACTACAGCATGTCGGTGATGCGAACTACAAGATTTTACCCATCCAAAAAAGAGTCCAACACGCACATGATACAGTTGAGTATATACAATGTAACAGTGTATATATGCGTATACATGTACACAGGCCGCTGTGATTCGCCAGTCTAGCGCAACACGTCACTAGCATGTCGGTGACACGAACCCATAAGTTTTGCCCCAACCAAAAATCCCTCAATGCAGCTAAAGAAGTTTTCACTTCAAAATTGAATTTTTAATATAAAATGGAGCTGTAATGTTTGATAAATAGCTATGAGTTGCTGATAAGTACACACCGTTTTTGATTGAAAAATATTTCTCTCTCTAATGAAAAAAAAAAGAGACCATGAGTTCAATATTGTGACGACTGTGACAGGGAGACACCCTGCTTTATGAACTTTTACTTCCATTTGTGACACTGTACTTAAAAGAAAGTTAAGTGTGGGTGTGGGTGGCCTGCAATTATATTCCCAGCAACTGTGTCAATTATATTATCGCCAAGGAAAAGTTTGGCTGTAAGGCTTTCAGTGGTATTGGGATTATATTTACAGTTCTCGGTGCTGGTAATACTGCTGAGAACTGGAACCAACACGTTACTGCTTAAAAATAATCCTTACCTAGTGTAACACACTTTTTATAGTGGCACTGCTGCCATTTCAATTGGATTTTGGTGAATTGGCTTAATATTTGTGATAGCATGTTGTACTACATGTGGGTTGGTTTTCAGGTGGCAGAACTGCAAAGTCAAGTTGGCCCAGTTCAGTTCGAACAACTGATCCAAACCATTGATGTTGAGACACTACAGCAGGCAAGGGCATTCATTGTAATGTAATTTGTAACAAGACTGATGAAATGACCTATACATAATGTATATATGTATGACCTGTGTTGATAATTTTTAAGTAGACAGCCATGATTTTTAAAAAAAATGCATCTTCATTTTGTTGAAAAACAATTAAAACTATAAAAATATTAATAAATTGTTTTTATTTACTCTCTGTACAATTTAAACTTAGTCATCATCACTGAATTTTATTTTTTTGCCTTGGAAGGGAACAGTCAACTTTTGTTGATCTTGAATACGTTTCTTTGCTTCCCAGGATGGATGGAGCCCAGATTTTGTGGCTGCAACATAACATTAATTCTACTTCATTTTCTTGCACTGTGTTTTTAACAATTAGCCAAAGTTTGGTATTTAACATAAGTATAATATAAGAACATTCTAACTAAACTCGACATTTCTGCAATCAACTTTTGACAGTCGTACCTATCCACAGCTAAACAGAATGACTCAAACCTAGCCTGCATTTCATTCGGTCAGACTGGAAAAAATTAATGGCACAAGAACTTTAGTATTATAACATTTTACTGAGTGGAAGATGAGACTATGCAAGGATTTCATAGTTCATAGCTTATTTAAGTCAATGTACTGCATAAAACTAGCAAAGGGAGCTAGCCACCTCTTTATTTTTTTCAGTACCAAAAATTCTGGCATGATTACAATTTAAATACATAGTCTTGGCATCATTAGTATTCAATCTGTGTGTATTTTATCTGCTTGTTAAACTAAACATTGAAAACCTATATTCTTTAAATGTGGGTACTGACTATGACTTATTTCTCACTTAACTAAATATCTGCCTGATGCAGTGCAAGGATGAGTTAACTGCCTGAAGAACTAACTGAGCTGGGATGGAATGAAGAGGTTTAATAATAGCGAAGGATAGTAAACAAAACTTGTCCAATCATAGCATCTACAGGGAAAACTCCCGGTAGTGACTATGGGAAGATCAGCTCAGGGACTGAATTCACCCTAGGCATTGCCATGAATAAATAAATGACAGTGGCATGACTGGGGTAGAGTAGGCGAAGTGAAACTGGGGAAGTTCGCCCCTGTCTTCCGGAGTGTGGATGCAAAGAAACAACATAACACTCAAGCCTTGGACCCAGGAATAAAATTTTCCACATGTAAAAAATCTTTGACCTGGCCGGGAATTAAACCCTTAACCTAACCCAGCTTGCCACCGAGTTGAACAGTCAGACCCTTTGACCACAACATCGTAAATAATAACACACTGAGCTCCGTTCTGATACAGTAGCACAGGGTGTCCAGCGACCTGGAAAACCTGGAAAACCGGGAATTGTCAGGGAATTTCGTGTGTCGGGGAAATGTCAGGGATTTTTTAAAAATCGTCTGGAAATTTTGGCCGTGTTTGTTCTTCACGCAGCAGCACGATACAATATGGATATCAATTGTTCAATTCGCCGCGTACACAATGATCGACGTATCGATTATAATCGGCACATGGCTGTACACATTACGGCCTGTTAGGCTGGCCAAAATGGCGCGCATTTGTGTACTCTTGTTGATTTTGGTTATCGTTTTTGTTGATGGATAAGTGAATTATTATATCATCAGCCAAACAAAGGTAAGAAACAAAATGTATGTATACTCTACTATAGTTGCTCTATGGGCAAGTCGCAAACTGTTGCCTAATTTGTTTCGTTCGCTCGGCAACGGTTCGTGATGTTCTTGGTTTGTAAACTCCGCAAGCACGCATGTCTGAGTAAAGCAAAAAGTAGAACACTCACCTTTTTTCACGTTCCGGTTTATAAACTGTTTATAAACCGGAACATTAACATGGTTGCTACAGGACTAGAAAACCGGGAAAACCGGGAAATGTCAGGGAAATTAAAATGGTCAGGGAATTCCGGGAAATGTCAGGGAAAATTCTACGAATTCTGGAAAATTTAAAGTTGCTTATAATTCAAACAAAGCTTTGTTTTGATGCGCTCGTACCGCTACCGAACGACTCCGCTAAAAGGCTGCTGCTTAAGGCACACGGCAACTGCAACTTTTTTTTTACTTGGTCTACGATTGTCCGTTGCAATAGGCTGTTACAACCACCCACCATAACTTCTGGCCAATCCAGGCACTTGTTTGTTCACTAGCGAACCCGGCCTTCATTTGTTCGTGTTTTGATTCTTTTTAATTTGCCCTTGAGACTTTGTGTTTTGTTCCGTTCCATGCAGTGAACTACAGAACGGGCATGGCGTCGTTTATCTTTTGAAGGCTATTTTCACGTGGAATAAGATGAGTAAAAAGCTTATTACGTGAATTTTAAGGCGTTGTTTCAGGTGAAGTTAGTTTTTGATGCGATCATAAGAAAATAAAGTGCATTTTGATAAAGCAATACCAATTCTCATTTTGAAAAATACCAAGCTGATACGAAAACACGTGGGTTTTGTGTGCGGTTATGTTTTTGCATTTTTTCTAACTATTTTTTTAATTACTTTTTTCCCAACAGTTATAATCGGTGAGTTCTGTTGCGTGACACTTACATTGTGTATAAAAAAATATGCATAACTGAACATGTTTTTCCCCAGAAGCGTTAGTTAACATGTTGTAATGCTGCTATTGTAATTCTCTAAGTAGGCCCGCTATATTGCTAGGTGTGAATTTGTAATAGTTTTTGTATTTGTGTAGTAATATTTTTTTAAGAATTCATAAACAATAATTTTTTAACCTAACCTGAAAATATTATGTACTTTTTTTTTAGGTTAGAGATGTCGAAGAAAACTACTTTTAAGGAGAATTGGCTCAAGGAGTCACAGTTTCAGCATATCAAACCCTCTGCTAAAAAACATAAATTCTGCGTACTGCACTTTGTGCTACAAAAGTATTAAACTCAGCAATATGGGGCGAAGAGCTCTCACCAGCCATGTCGAAGGAAAAAAAAACATTCGCAATTCTGCCGTCAAAATAACACAATAAAAAAACCTTATTTTACCTCATGTTGAAATTTTTATATTACATTTAATCATATGCACGTTAATATTTATGGTATGTACTTCATAAGAAAGTCAGGGAATTTTTCTCTTAAATTTCTGGAAAACAGGAAAAATTCAGGGAATTCTAAGATTCTATTTCTGTAGCAACCATGATTTTAAGAAGGTGAGAGTTCAACTTTTTGATTCGGACATGCGTGCTTGCAGAGTTTATAAATCGGGTCAAACACAAGTCATGTTGTAACGTACTATATTATTTATTTTTTGAATTTTACGTTAGTTAGGCATTTTTCTTGCTTCGAAGTAGGCCAGGCCAGACAATGCAAATTTTTTAAAATACATGAACACACAGCAATTTTGTAGATAAAATGTGACTATTTCCTGAAACAAGCTATTGTTGCTGGAACATATCCTATATTTTTTCAGATTTATTTTCAGTTCATAAGTTTACATTAGGCCTAGGCCTATCTTATAAAAGATGCTTGAAGTTGAAGCTGACGGTTACTTTGTATAGAAAATATGTGCTGATAGGCCTATGTACTTGCATTGATTTTATCTGTGTTTGTGGTGCCTGAAACGTTTATTTGCTAATTAATGAAAAATAGGTTAATTTTCTCACAAGAATATTATTTTAAAGATTAGTGTGATAAAGGAAAAATTAATTTATTTTAACAGGTCACAACATGGCTTCAAAACTCAGAAAAACTACATTCAGGGATGAATGGAACCAGAACCCATCCCTCTCATGGGCTCAGGCTATTGATGGCAGCCCATATGCAGCTTGGTGCAAACTTTGCAATCACAGGATTGAACTGAGTAATATGGGGAAGCAGGCTCTTACCAGTCATGCATCTGGAGTGAAACACAGCAGAAGAGTGCAAGGATTTCACATGAGTTCATCCATAGCAGTGTACTGTAAAACAACTAGGCCTACATCAGCAGCGTCACAAAATAATTCTGCTTCAGAGTCTTCTTCACCTTTGTCTGAATCTTCAAAATTGTTTAGTTCTGATGTACCCAGCTCACCTCAAGTATCTTCCCCTCCGTTGTTCCAAACAGATCCAGTCAGCAGTTCTAAATCTCTGCCTGATACTTCCTCGCATGCTGGTAATTCTTATCTAAACCCATCCGCAACATGTTCTTGCACGTGCACATGTGGCAGTGCTAGAAAGGAATCAAAATCATTGACAAATTACTTATTAAATGATTCTGTAACACGTGCCGAAATACTTTGGTGTTTGTATTGTGTTATGGCTCATAATTCCTTAAGGAATGCAGAAAATAGTGTAGCAATGCATCGTAAGATGTATCACGACAGCAAAATTGCAGCTAAATTGCAGTTGGGAAAATCGAAAGTATCCTATACAATAGTTCACGGATTGGCTCCAGAATTTCAAAAGGAACTGCATGCTGATATATCAAAATCTTCTCATCTTGTAGTTGGCTTTGATGAAAGTTTAAATAAAATTGCCCAGAAACAGCAAATGGACATTTCTGTCCGTTACTGGAATGAAGATGATTCAATTACTTGCACTCGATATCTTACATCAGCATTTCTCGGCCATTCGACTGCAGCAGACCTGTTAAGTGCTTTTAAAAACTCTTTGCCCGTGAATACATTACACAAAATTATACAGGTGTCAATGGATGGCCCCAATGTAAATTTGCGGTTTTTAAAAGACTTGAAGCAAGATTTGAAGGAAGGTCGTACTGATGAGGTGGTAATATTGGATATCGGCACTTGTGGCTTACATTCATTACACTGTGCCTTCAAAGGCGCAATGAAGGAAACTGGTTGGGAAATTGTTAAATTCTTGCGTGCTATTTACAACTTTTTCATAACATCCCCACTCGTCGTGCAGACTACATTAGAATAACTGGTTCCAGCTTGTTTCCTCTAAAATTTTGTCCAGTTCGTTGGTTAGACAACGTTCCTGTAGCAGACAGAGCATTGAAAATTTTACCAAATCTTCGGAAATATGTTGCTGGTCTAAAGTCAAATACAGAACCTACGTGTGCTAGTTTTGTTATAGTGAAAAGTGCTATTAAAGATGTGTTACTTGGACCTAAACTTGCTTTTTTTTCATCTGTTGCTGCTGAAGTTGAACCACTTCTCAAAGAATATCAAACAAATGACCCCATGGCGCCGTACCTCTTTTCCGACTTTTCTTCAGTCATCAAGAATTTTATGACTAGATTTGTCAAAGCAGACGTAATGGCAAATACTACCCTGAGCAAAATAGATTTATCTGCAAATAATCTTTGGTCAAGTAAAAAAATTGACTTAGGTTTTGGGACACGAGCTGCATTACGTTCAGAAAATGCAAGTCAGAAGGATATGGAATTTTTTAGAGCAGACTGTCTAAAATGCCTGCAGGAATGTGTGAAAAGGATTTTAAAGCGCTCACCTCTTACATTCAGCTTGACAAGAGGCATTTCATTTGCTGATCCTTCTGTAGCCCTTATTCCCGATTTGGCGATCAAGAGGCTGTCATGTGCCTTAGATATATTTGTTAGTCATAATTGGCTCTCTGGAATTCAAGGTGACAAAATATCGAAGGAATTCAAAAGATTGTGTTCATTGACTGCAGTGCAGGAACATTTGAAACTCCATGTCCGATCCAAAGTACGCCTGGATAAGTTTTGGTTTGACCTTTTAAATGTTTACTGTAATGAAAATACAGGGCATTTAGCATCTTTTTTGAAAATGATATTTATTATGTCTCATGGCAACGCAGCAGTAGAAAGGGGATTTTCAATAAACAAACCAGTGCTTGGTAGAAAATCAGCTGGACATTTCACTGATTGCTCAGCGTACAATTCATGATGGTATTTTGTCAGCTGGAGGTCTGGATAATTTTGTCGTATCTAAAAGATTTATTCATGCTGCTCGTAATGCATATTTAAAATACAAGGAATACACGGAACAACAGAAGAAGTTATTACAGGAAAAGGAAGAACAAGACACAAGAAAAAGAAAAGCAGCTGCTGAACTCTCTGCTTTGGAGGCTAAGAAAAAGAAAATCTTGGAAGATGCTGAAAAAGAAGCTGCTGTATTAAGCTTCCAGATAGAAGCTTTAAAAAAGTAGTGCTGCTAAGAAAAACCTTTGTTAAAATTTTAATTTGTGATTGGACTTAAAAGGTTTTTTTAAAGTTTTAAGTTTGGAACTATTGCATACTTAGCTAATTTGAATACTATATATATTATTTTTAAATATGAAGTGGAACTGACTTATGTTTTCAAAACCATCTAGTGAGTAACTCTTGAAGAAATTGAGGAACATGGTGATATGTGAGTACAATAAACATATTTCATATATTTTTTTTTCACATTTTGTATTTTAGTATTAGACCTATTTACACAGTTGCTGTTGCTTAAAATTTCGCAGTATATTTTTACATATATTATAGTGTAAAAAATATTGACAAAGTTTATAAGAATTTAAATGGGAACGAGCATAGTGTCAGGGAAAATCCTAATTTTGTCAGGGAAAACAGGGAAATGTCAGGGATTTTTGAAATCCATTTTCACTGGACATCCTGTAGCAACATAACCAATATTGGTATTGAAATTTTAAAATTTTGTTATGTGTGCATGATTTCCGGCAGATCAAACCCATATTGTTCACGAGTGGGAAAACACTGGTGGATGTTGCTGTGGGCCACCTTCAATCCGTCTCCAATACATCAATGTCTATGAGTCATTAATTAAACACTAATTCATTCCTTTGCATATCTTAGATACTTATGTTTTCCTGTCAGCTAGCTATGCAGTATGAAAGCTGAAATACAACATGATGTTCTATTTGATATACATAAGCAGTACAATAATTTTTCATCACACTCACACAGCTAACCTGACTTAAACCTAACCAACCTTTCACTTTAGCATCTATTCACCTTTTTTTCCAAAGCCTGCTACTCTACATATTGCTCCAGAAAATTTTTGCGAACAGCAAAATACAGTGAAATCCATTGCAATCTATTTTATGAAAAACCTTGAATCTTTTTTTAAAATGCTGTATTCCCAAATTAGTGATTGAGTGAGCTAATATTACATATTTAAACTTTAGTTATTCATGAGTTTTCGTTAACGGCAGTCAGTTAAATTGTATTTTAGTGTGTGTATATATACATACATACATACATACACACACAGTAAGTAATATGCTACTGTTATCACATGGTGTTAGATCAATTGTGACTAATGATTCGCAGTTGAAACTATGACAATTATTTCTTTTATTTCCCATCTCAATGGAGTGTCCGTGTTTTATGGTTTGTAGTCCATGGTTGTTGACGTTTATTTTTTCCCACTTCTGGTGCGTGTGATGAAAAGAATACAAATAATATTTTGGTTTCAAATTGGAAATGACATATGCCGTGTTTTGAATTGTTCATGCAAGTTTTTCTGTTACTTTTTAGGTAAGACAGTAACCAAAAAGAAAAAAAAAACTTTGAATACTTGTTGCATGTTTAAAATGCTGCTTATTGTTCATGTTTTTGATTATAAGTCCCATTATGCATCAAATCTATATTGCACAAATGACTTGATCTCAGCAGTGTAATGTTGGTATATGACATACTCACGAGGTATGTCAACAAATATTTGTTATTTTGAAGTGTTAGTATTCAAGGTTGAAACAAACACACATAGTTTATTATACATATCCTAAAATTTGAATATTTGCACAGGCCTACCACTCGAGCCAGCCGGGAATGGAACCCAGCTCCCCTTTGAGAGCTAGTAATCATACCATTCACCCATCACAATCCTCTAATCTGCTAAAGTAGTAATGGCACCTTGGCATTGAACCATCTTCTAACCTTATGAAGTATTGACCCCAAAAAACCATTAATGAAAATTAAATTTTCTTAGGAAATATTCTGTATGCTATACATGCAGTAGCTAATGAGATATCTGTCGCAAATTCAACCAGATTTCTTTAATGGTACATGATATTCAGAGTTCTGAATTAATGTATTAACTCTAAATCTTCAAAGCATTCAGCAATTACGTTATGTCGTACAAACAATACGAATAAGGATCGGTCTCGCACACCATGTTGATTATTTTGTTTTCTTGTCCTATTATTCGAGGGATTTTCCCATAAATTACAAAAACTTTTGCATTTTATTTTTCGTCTCAAATTTTCTCAACAGATGTTTACTAAATATATTTTAATAGTGGTAAAAAGTTATGCAATTGTCAAAATAAAGATCACTGCATGATCTTTTTTAGCTCGAAAATAAAGTTTATTAAGTATCTGCTGAAAAAAATTATGATCCAGAAAAAATGCATACGTATATATGAGGTGCTGAAAGGCCAAGTGGTGTAAGTCAACTTTTGCTACAAACTGAGTTATACACAGTAAAGGACAGTTCAAAGTATTTTCTTTTAAATGGCATAGTGTTTTAAGTCATAGTTCCGTCTGATCACAAGACAGCAGCACAAAATATATGTAATAAATACAAATAAAGTTCTGTTAATAGCCAAACTGGTGTAAGAGGACCAGGGTTGGGACTTAACGTGTAAAAAATGGTTTTCTACACGACGTGTAAAATACACGTAAAAAACACGTAATTAATGTAAAAAAAGTAAAATACGTAAAAAAACCTTTTTTGCAATTTTATATTTTTTATAATATTATTAAATGTGGCCTGGTGCCTGTTAATGTAGAATATAAGTCTTTCCACACAAGTGGTGGCCAAAGCTTGACGTCGGCATGCAATTGATATGATAGTGGTCATCATGCAATTGATATGATTGTGGAAGGCAAGTAATGTATCATGTGTATTCTAGGAACATTGTTATCTTATCACTACCTACATGGAAATGCAAGAGGCGAGTATGGATGTCACACTCACATATCACCAGAGTTCCCAACCATATCATATAATATTACAGTGACAGTGAGACACACTTCCTCTTATAGACCAAATTTGGCTAACAAGAAACAGATTCAGTGATGTTATGTTAGCAAGACAAGTCTTCTGTGGTAAGAATCTGAGATTTATTATAACTTCTAATAATGAATCGTGGTGGCAGACTACTTCATAACATATATGGAGAACTTAGTTTTGTTCATATAAAAGTTGAAAATAATTGTGCTAAATGCTGCTTCTGTGAAGTGATAGTAAAAACATTGCAAAGGAGCGTCTCAAAGCTCATAGAAGAATCTGTTGTAGAAAAAATCCACAAGAGCCAACACTCGCAGCATGTTCCCGGCGCCGCTCTACACTCGAGATGTCAGTCGAAGATGAAGAGATGGTGGACAATCCTTTGCAGCAGGAGGATCTACAAACCAGCTGTTGTGGCAGTTCAACATCACATACTGACTTGGATAAGGAGTCTACTGGTTCTGCTAGCCAACCTACAAAACGCTCCCTCAGCTCTACATCTGGAGATACAATAACAAGTTATATTGACACTATGATTGCTTCTGAAAAAAATAAATTGACTTAGCTGTTGCTAAATTTGTTTTTGGTTGCAAAATTATATTTAGTGTTGTGGATAGTATGCATTTTAAGGACATGCTGCAGAAATTGCGCCCTGCCTACCAATCCCCTGGGTGAAAAGAAATTTCTAACAGACTACTTGATGACGTGTACAAGGAAGAATCTAAACATACACATGTTGAGCATGACTCTGTTTTACTCATTGATGGGTGGAAAAATGAATCCAATAATACTAAAAATGTTGTTACAATGCTACACAATGTCAATGCAAGTACTGGAAAACCAAAAAGTTTGTTTTTGGAGGCTTTTGATCTTTCAGGTGATTCAGAGACAGGAAAGAAACTATGTGAAATTGTAGAAGAGGCATCTGAAAAAGCTAAGACACTGTATAACACATATATATTGTACTGTGTCTGATAATGCCAGCAACATGGTTAAAATGAGCAAATGCCATCAATTATGGCATTCTGCCTGTAACTCTCACACTGCAAATCTGTTGGCTAAGGACCTACCAAAAAACGTGTCTTCAAAGGTAAATGAAGTTCTGAAAACATTCAAACATCCAGATCAGCAGCGCCAACTTTTGTCTTTTAGTGGTTCTAGAGTTTGTCTTGCAGTGGACACTCGCTGGTGCTCTCAACGAGATGCCTGTGCTTCTCTGAAAAGCAACATTACAGCAATGTGTAAAGTGGCAGCTAGCGATGAATCAGCCAAAATTTAACCACAAGTGAAATGTCTTTTATTTGATGAATATTTTCTTTCACAAGTAAATGATACAATTGCGCTCTTAGATCCTGTAAGCCAGCTCATTAATGCTTGTCAAAAGTCAGACAGCAGTGTTGCCGATGCAGTAGAAATGTGGATGTCACTACAGTTACTTGATGGTCATAATGACAAACATAATCATCTTGAGAAGCGGAGAAAACAATCTCTAAATATATACAGCATGTCAGCAAATGTACTTCACCCACAATATCAAGGTCAGAATCTCAATGAAGAACACCACAACCAAGTGGAAGGCTTCATATTGAAAACTTTGGATGCAGAAGGTCTCTCAAGTTTTCAACAGTATCGGGAAAAGGCTGGAATATTTGGTGACCTTATCAACAAAGGAATTAAATCTCCAAAAACATTTTGGTTTTTTGCAAAGAGGCACCATAAGTAACTAGCAGATTTGGCTAACAAATTACTCAACATTCCAGCATCATCTGTGCAATTGGAGAGAGTTTTTTCCAACTGGTCGTTTGTCCATAATGACAACAGGAATCGCCTTTCATTTGAGAAATCAAAAAAACTAGTGCAGGTTTATTACTCTCTTAAAATGAAAGATCAAGCATGTGATAATTACTGACTACCCTTAGTCAATGTAGTGAAGTGGTCGCTTCGTTAATTTATACAGGGGTGCCCACAAGGGGGGTTAACGACGCAGACTGCATCATTAAAATTTCAGGAGGGGGGGGGGGGGGTTAAAAGACGAGAAAAATGTATATATTATTTACATAATTATAGCTTCTATTGTGAAAATACGTTTCTGGTGCTTTGGTAATTGAAAGGGATCTTGTAAATCAAATTGGCAACCCCGCACTTTTCTCAACAAAAGCAGTTTGGCATCTGTCGGTTCAGGATGGAAATATTACCTGATATGACCAAAATTATTATTAGAAAATCAGTTTTAATTAATGCAAAATGTGATAAAATATAATACTAAAAAAGTATAATATTATGAAATAATTGAGTAAATCATTGAGAAAATGGCATAAAAAATTTCGGGGGGGGGGGGAGGGGGGCGCATCATTAGATTAGTGGGGGGGGTGAGTCATAGTGTTTGGGGGGGGTGGGCACCTCTGATTTATAATTAGTGAATGTTGGAATTTTAAACATATTGTTATTACCATAAAAGAAGCTATTTTGAATTCAAGCAACCTATTACTTATTATTATTGTGTTGTGTTTACAAAAGTTAAAATAGTTTACCCTCAGAAGTTATTCAGAAAACAGCTGTTATTTTCTGCATAGAGTGAGGTGTAGTGAGAAATTCCGTATAATCATATCAAGGAAAGAGATTTAGCATAGCATAACACTGATCAAACAAGTAAATGTTAAAGGTGGAAAAAAAACACCTTTTCATAAAAACATTATAACTGATTAACATAATTTGAACAATCATGTAGTATGTGTAGATAGTGAAATATATGTCTGAAGTGTACAGTACATGTATGACTAAGTTGTGTTTGTATATGAATGACTTAATTCAATTTGCACTAAATGTGTTGTTTAGTATGTAAAACCTTAACAGAAATAATAATTGAAGTAATGTTCTTTTTAGTCTCAAACCATTAATTTTAATGTTAGTTAATTACACCATGAAGAAAATTGTTTTTTATATTACGTATTTTACATGTAAATTACATGTAAAATACTTACAGGTAATTTACTCACCCAACCCTGAAGAGGACTTACACCACTATGCATCTTTCCAATATCTTTATTAAGAGATGGCAGCATAGTGCAAGGTAAAATATTTGCTAACTCAGACTGTGAGTGTAGAATGAAGTGTCATAACAAAATTGATGAAAAATTAAGAAAACAAGTATTTCAGAACTTTTGGAAAATGGGTGACTTTCGACCGCATAATGCTTATATAGGTGGGTTGGTTAAAGTCTGCAAACCAATTTCACGGCGACCAAGAAATTCTACTAAGCCTCCCCGCCAAAGTGTTTATTTATTTTAGCTGCCTTTTAACGGAGAGTCCACAAGAGTATGTAAAAAATATTTCTTACAAACATTTCAGATATCTGATGGCAGGATGAGCAGGGCTGTAAGTAAAATCAAAGAAGGAAAAGAAGCCGGCCGTGATGGAAGAGGAAATCATCCACCAGGCAATAAAACTTCTCAGGACCGTTTAAATAAGGTGCGTGTTCACATTCAGTCCTTTCCTAGCTACCAATCACATTACAGCCGTTCTCACAACCCAAACAGGCGTTACCTAGCACCTGATATGAACATCAGACTGATGCACGACCTCTATAAGAAGCATTATGCTGAGGAGCCTGGTTTTATTCCAGTTGAAGAACCAGTGTACAGAAGAATCTTTAACACAGAATTTAATTTAGCATTTCACCCACCTAGGACTGATACTTGCACAAGGTGTGACGAGTACCAAATTTTGAAGACTTCAACAATAAGTGCAGATGAACTCAGAAAAATGGAAGTAGAACATGAACTTCACCTACGTAAAGCCGAAAAGTCTAGGTCGTGTCTGCAAGAAGACAGAATACTATCCCAAACTTCAGAAGACACCTATGCATTCACTTTCGATCTTGAAAAAGCTTTGCCATATCCTAAACTTTAGTGTTCTTTGGCGTATTACAAACGTAACTTATACTGTTATAACTTGGGCTGCCATAACTTAGCTTCAGATTGTGCTGTTATGTAAGTATGGGATGAGACAGTGGAATCTTAGGGCTCCCAGGAAGTGTCATTGTGTATTGCAAAACATGTCGGGGATTGTACTGGTACAAAGAAACATGTAATCATGTATAGTGATGCTTGTACTGGCCAAAATAGAAACATCAAAACTGCTCTGTCATGTATGAAATTGGTTCAAGATTAATCACTTGAAATAGAAGTCATTGATCACAAATTTATGGTTTCAGGACATTAATTTCTTCCCAACGATTCCGATTTTGGTTTGATAGAACAGTTTTCTAAAGGAAAGTTAATCTACACTTCTGAAGATTGGATGGACATTATCACAAAATCAAGGAGGAAAAGACCATTCATGGTAGTCAAGATGTCTCCGGAGCTTTTCTTCTCAACATCATCTCTAGAAAAAGTGGTAACTAAGAGAAAGAAAAATGACTTGAACAAACAAGTTTCATGGTTAAAAATACAGTGGCTTCAGTACAGGCGATCAAACCCCCTAACAATTTATTACAAGGAGACCTTGAACAAGGACATCGACTTTTGTAGCATAAACTTGGCACAAGGAAAGAGAGTGGGACGACCTGTGCATCAGGGTTTTGCCAACATTACGCAAGAAAAGCTTTACTATGGAGTCAGAACCATCAGTCACAGCAAGAAAAAAGATATGCTAGATCTTCTGCGGTTCACACCACCTATTCACCACGAGTACTTCCTAAGCTTAAAGGAGAATCCTGAAGAACACAATGAAGTTGAACTTGGGCATCTTGAAGAGGATGATCCTGAGTGATGTCTTTGGTGAATGATCACTTACTTCCTTACGAACCATAATACTATTGAAATAAATTATTTTTCATGCCACTTTATCGAACACGTGAATTGTGATTATACGTACTCTTTACAATATTTAAAAAAAAGCACTCAATTATTTCTAATAATAATAATAATACCAAGTGATAATTTTTAACATTAATGTATATTGTTGTACGCATTATTTTTCCATTCACATTTATATATAAAGTGGTGTAAGTCACAGATTTTTATTAAAAAGTCTAAAGCCGCTAATGTTTTACTTGTTGTGAGATGTAAGATATAGATTTTATAATTACAGAAGATAAAATACATCATTTGAGAATAACTAGTACCACTGAAATGTGGTAATATTGTCTTAGGAATTTTCTGTCAGTCAACAAATTTAAGCCTTAATATCTCAGATGTATCAATTAATGACACCACTTGGCCTTTCAGCACTTCATATATATATATGTGTGTATATGTATATGTATATATATATATATATATACATATATATATACGATAAATTTACAGAAAAACCTCAAATAATAGTTATGAAAAAAATTATAAAGATGTAGCATGCAAGACAGGGCCCTATATGTATAAAAGAGTTAAAATTATCTCACCTGCAACTTGTTGCCTAGCCTTTTTAATGTTGTTATAGCCAAAGTCAGAGGTTTTTTTAGTTTCCTTAAACACATCTCTTCTGTCAACTTTGAAACTTTTATTGTTGGCACCAGAAGTACGCACAGCAAACTTTCTCCTCTCCGCCCTGTTAGAGCCGTCACCGTAGATGCAATTGGCAACCCGTGGCTCAAACATCACTGTGCTTTCAACCGGTGCACTGCCCTTGGCTTCCACGAAGAAAGGGTCTTTTGTTACGGCTGGAGTTAAAGAAGTAGGGAACAGCTCGTTCTTCGCTCTGCTGAAAACCGGCTGGGCTACACTGTCTAGAGGTGCTGCCTTCATTTCTGGTTTGTTGCTCTTCATCTTGGATTGCCACCTGCCATTCTTGTCCTGTGTGCTGGTCCTGGTATTTCCAACTACTGCATCACTTCCCATGATTACTTCTGGAGAGATCTTTCTTTTTTTTGGCCCAGTGGTACCTACCTTACCTACTCTGAGCTTTGGATCTTTTTTTGTCTTTTGCTTACTACGTTGAGCAAAGTTAAGATTTCTTGTATTTCCTGCTAGGACCTCTTCTGAACTATGCATAGAATTACAGTCATTATGAACCACCCCTGATACAAGTTTGTCTCCATTATCTTTTCTGTTACTTCCACCAACATCTTTGAAGACAGTCTTATCTGCACTACTTTTAGATTTTTTCTTGATTTTTGATTTTGTTTTGTTTGCCAGAACTTTACCAGTAATATGACTGTTGGAGTTCTGTACATTATCTTTTTTTATCTTGCCAGTTTGTTTTGAAGCAGATTTGGTATTGACAGACTGTGCACTGAGCAATTTTGGCACTGTCTCTTTCCAATCTGGCCACAATTCTCGAAATGTTTTAACTCTGCACACCAACACTTTATATATGGCTAGTTTTGCAAGAATCCTTATCTCCGGGCCTGACATGGTCTAAAACAAAAATATTTCACATTTGACTACAAACTTCCATTTACAACATTCATTAACACAATCTCTAAGAGAGATAAGAAACCCTCAAAAAATTGTGAATACAAATTACCTTTATTAGTGCTATAACTATACAAAGTTTTGACAAAAAAAAAGTTAAATAATGTAAAAATATATTTTGTGTTACAGCTCAGAATAAAATCAGCACTGAATATCAAGCAAAATGCAAAGAAATTAAAAAGCAAATTAGCAGCAGCATTAACCTAAAATCCTTAATTCTGTGAACACTTTTGAATGCTAGACTCCTCCCCTAGCCGTGCACAGGTTCGTGCTGCTCTCTACTGCAACAGCCATGGACCCTACCATACAACAAAAAAAAGAGCCTTCTCAGATCTCTTTCTGTGCATCGACTACCTTTACCTCCCAAGGCCAGCCAGGAGGGATGGAAACCAACCGTTGCGCTCAAGTCAGTCTTACACGAACGGCATTGTCGTAACTCAGGAATTTATTTTATTACTCGTTTGGTAGCTTAAATTCATCCTATCTTTTTGCAATTTCTATCCAATAAATATTATGCCCCTCATGGTTTCGTGTAATTTTTTTAATTCAATATAATGATGTAACTGGAATCTAAATATTTGTTTCATTTCATAATTTATCCACAAATACATGTATAAACTTCTTTCAGATACATATATAAATTTAAAGACCTTTGCAAAGGCATGGCTGAAGAAATGTTATTAACGATGTGGCATAGCTAAAAAAAATGTAACTGCGCCAATAATTTTACTCTTGCGCTTTAATATCCTTATGTGCTACTTCAGAACATTGAAACATGAGTGAAAAGTGAAAACAAGAAAAATTTAAAAACAATTCTTTTTTGCTGGCACAATTTTAACTAAAATCAAAAAATCCACTTATATCATTATTCAGCCAGTTTTTAATGCCTTGTTTTAGGGATGATACTGTACGTGTTTGTTCAACTGAACCAATTTTTCAGGTAAATTTGCCAGTAATTCACTTTAGACTTCTAATTTGACTAAAAAAATAAGCAAACCATTCAGAACAAAGCTTTTTCCTCCATATGCATGCACATTAATTAATTGTGGACAAGTTCCAATGGATGTTATGACACCAATTTCCTTATTTGAGTGCTGACAATAAATTGCACTGTGTAGTATAAACATGATTTTGTTGACATTAACTATAGTTCCACCAGTCTTAAAAAAAATCAATGCATTTGTTTGAGACAGCACCCTTTCCAAACAGCTAATCCAAGCTTTTCAACCAAAATATTTCTCTTTAATTTGACATTTTTCCCAACAAACACCTAGCAAAAAAATTTATCTAGTATTTTTCTGGAGTTTAGAATTGTCTTCTTGCAAAGCCTTATTTAACTTTTTTTAATGTTGGTACCAATTCTTTTAGAGCATGAAACTCACGTATTTTTCTATATCTACATTAATTACTTTCCTATGCTTTGTTTTTTCTCCCCAGGGTGTCAAAAAATCAAAATGATTTTGCTCTTTCCCTGTGTCAGAATTTATTCTAATGTTGATGTTGAAACACCTGGTGCAGCGCCAGTTGTATGTCAAAATTTCACTGAAATGTGTTACAGTATTGTAAACTAATCCTCCTGTGCTTTTCCCTGCAATAATTTAACAGATTTAATACACCATTTAAATTCTGATGTAGAAGCCATTCCGTAGTTCAGATCTTGTAATTCGGACCGCACACAAGCCAGCAGGCAGCTGCTTCACCAACTGCTCCACTTTCTGAAGAGCTTAACACATGACCGCCTGTTGATAGTGGGTCTGCGCAGGTTCATTTGCCTCTTGTCACATTATAAGTTCATGTGTTGACAGCTACGTTGAAAATTTGAGGGCAAGTCTAACTGTACAGTATTTTGGATCAAAGAGTACGGATACAGATACTGTCCATTACGGATACGGGTGTCAAAATAAAGACATTTAATTGTCTGATGCAGATGTCAATTCTTACCTCGATTCCAACTCTGGATCATTGGTTTACAAAATTTGTGGTTTTAAGTCACAGTTTTAGTACAAAACACTCTATTACAAAACTATTGTGCCTTGTTACGTTCCAACAGAAAAAAAATACTTTATATGTAACTAGTCTACATGAAAATATTTACAGTATTTATACACTTCAATCAACACTGTAGCAATTGTTAGATGAAATAAAATTCTAATTATCAGTACACAAGACAATTTTAAAGAACTCCAATCACATCTAGCTGCATGGAATCCATAAATTAAATAAATAAATAAATAAATAAATACCTACTAATAAATAACTACAGTCAAACCTCATTATGACAAACCTGAAGGGAATATAATTTTAGCACTTTGTAATAACGAGGGTTTGTATTAACCAAACTATTGGGATATCATGACAAAAAAAATTGATTGAAATACACACCGTTGGTAGTATAAGCTGGCTTCACTGCATGCATGACAATATGTAAACACTGAAGAAAACAAACAAAATGCAACACTTACAGAATAAATCATAATACAAACTTCAATAAACTTAGATTCATGACACATTTTCTATTCAAACATTTGGTTTAAAAAAAGCATCAATTCTGGTTTGCACTATCTTTTTCTTATAGGCATTGTTTACCACATTTAACTTTGGTCGTATCTACTGCTGCCGACTCCCTACACATAGTTTTGCCAACAAGATTGTTGCGATCCTTAAACCGTTGTAGCCAACCATTGCTGAACTTGAAGTCTGAAATTCCTAACCTCAATGCTAGGTGGTTTGCCTTCTTCTGAATCATAGGTCCAGAAATTGGCAAGTTTGCTGCACGCATATCTTTAAAAACCACTGCAACAAGGTAGCTTCCATTTCTTGATGTTTTGGGCCTCACATTCTTTTTCTTGTTGATAATCTGCACGAACTCGCAAAAGCCGGTTCAATCTTTTCACGATTTTTTAGTATAGTTGGAAAATAATTATTGGCATTTCTGAGTATAGGTGTAACAGGGTGGGCACTATCCTGCAGTATCAAATTCCAGGTTTTTTTCAAGGGTTATCAAAGTTATCTCATTGAATGTTCAGACCTAACAAAAACTCCATATCTCAAATATTACATTGAAATAAATTACATTGTGTATTTACAGTCAAATTTTGATAAAATATTTATTGTGAAAATAATTTGTTATAATTTACATGGTGCCTTTAATATCAATGCATTAATAAGAAAATATAATTTTAACCAAAGTCAAATATAATTACACATTTATAGCAAAGTATGCCAGTTTAATTAAACTTTGTACTGATTAGAGTTCAAGGAGTCACAATTCCTCTGACTTCTAGCACTGTGGTACTGGTTCAAACATCATCTTGAACAGTTATTTTTTATTAATTTGTCAGCCAACTCCCAGTCAGCCTTCTGACAAATGGTGGGAATTAAAAGTTTTGAACATCTGCTACTAGTGTGAGGCAAGGTTATAGTGCATACACTTACTTACTTCCATAAAAGTTGCAATTAGCTTTAATTTTGTCAGATATTTGAGAAATAATAGATAGGAAAAAATAATCCTGACACAATTAATAGTGTAATATGTGATGCATATGGTTTTTTAGGGTTTTACATCCACTGAGTTCCTCCAGTTTTCTACATGTTAAATCTCTATCATGAGATTACCATGGTTTTAAAACTGTGTTGTGCATGCAGTTGTTTATGGTAGGTGAAAACTGGTGAAAGAAAAATGATGCAAAACAGAAAACCTTCAGCAGTTGTAAGTTATCTGTTCACATCTAAAGCAGAGGGTGAGGAAGTAAACACAGTGGTCAGAAGTAGCATAAAGTGAAAAAGTAGTGGTAAACAATAGAGGAAAAAAGTAGTGAAGGAGAAAAAACCTGGCATTGAGCCTTGATTCTCGATAAAGACAACATTTGCAGATATATATAGTCAACTAAATGATTGCTGGGATTCTAAAGTGTTATTGTAAAATAAGTATTTAATGAATATTTGTGTGGGATCTTGAAAGGTTCAGAAAAATATAAAGTTTTAGACTTAGCATAATACACTTTAATAAGGTTGCCAGTTTTGCTCATGTGATGTCTAGATGGTGTTCAGTCTCCTGCCATGTCTTCTGATTTGAGTCCACAGTTACAGTATGACGAATGTAGCTTCATCACCTGGTTGCGTCTCGGTCATTAGATTGCTTTTGCACGCGTGTGCGGGGCTGTATAACTTATCCTGGAGTGGTTCGGTGAGTTGGTGCTAGGAGCCCCTGTTGCTGGACGTCCGGGCTAGAAGTACTGCTTGGCCGGAGGTTGGCAGCACTGGGCGGAAGTGTGGACGTTTTAGCAGTTCCCGCTGTCGCCAAGCGAATGCACTGTGTTGTAGAAATATAAGCTTGGAGGTGGCCATGAAGGCCAGTCGTGTGGTGACCTGATAAAATTGAAGATTGCAATTTCAGTGAAAAAATAACTAAATGTAAGCCGCCTACGATGAAGACTTCATGTTTGACGATTGAAGTTGAGGAGTTTGCTGCTCGTGTATTGGAGTGAACGTAGTGTTTCCCAGGTGGGAAAAGTGTGGCGCAATTTCAATTACAATAGTGGCTGTTTCTGGCATTGTGAATTTGTGCAAAATTTGTTATCTGCAGTTGTTTTCTTCTGTATGCGAAAGCATACCATTTTGTGGCAAGCTGATAGAGGGATACGAGGATGAAGAGTTATATTAATGAAATCCAAGCACACGACTTCGAGCTGTGAGGGGTGTGGCTGTTAGGTATGTTTTTCGACATAGCTAGCATGAGAGAAGAGGTTATATGGGCTATGCTTTTCCTTGGGCTGCTTTATCCAATGTAAGTAATTCCTCCCTTTCTGTAATCATGATGGGTGTTGCGGCCTACACAAGGCACTGTATTCTGAATCAATTATTTTGGTGGCAGCTGCACTGGCAAACAAAGTTTTGATTACATTAAATTGTGTTTTTATGACTGCTTGAGTTTTTAAACTGCCTTTCGTTGTAAAACACGGAAGCCATATTGTTTCTGTGGTATTAAATTTTACCTCTAAGCCCAAAAGACTGGCATTGAGTGATATTTTGTGATTAGGACAACAGCAAGCTGTGGCTGATTTTTGAGTAAATTATACAAGTAATATACTTTTTATGGCTTGGTTAAGTGTGAAACACCTATCTAAGTGAGACTAAGTTTCTGCCAGACAGTACAAGCTAAAAATATATGAGTTGTAATATTTTTTTGGATACAAGTTATTTTAATGAGATCTTACGGATTTGGAGACAGAATAAAAGGGGTCATAATAATACACTTTCAAGATATATTTTTTTGAACTACAGGTCTGTTAAACAGGGACATATTTTATACATAATTATTTATAGAGATGTGTGCTGGTGTGTTTAACCTTTTTTTGAATTTGTTGAGTTGTAAAGTGGTTAGGCACATATAATATGAAGTTAACACATATACCATGTTTAACTTGCTTATAATATTGAGGAAATTATATCTGGGGTGTGATTTTTACCTGTACCTGTACCTGATTTTTACAGACTTGGTTAGGTTCACAGGTTGCTTGGCTATGAGCTCGGAAAATTAAACGAGCATTTTCAAGTTGGGCCTGAGTCTTGATATGTCTCTCTTGGGATAGTACTATTAAGCTGTATGCTGTGAATTGGGTTAGGTACAGGCTAAGATGAATCATAACTTTGATTGCTGCAGGTACCCTTGTACAAAAAGAGAGCTTTTGCCGGCTGATTGTCTGATTGTGAACATTAAGAAACCTCTCCATGTTTTTATTTTTTCATGGCATTTAATTGCATTAATTCTAGAGTGAGAAACATCCACATTATTCACAGAAACAACATAACATTCTATCATTTTAAACAACCATATGCCTTTTGGAGTATAATTTTTAAACAAATGTGCATGTAGTTAACACCTACTGAATTATACACTGGAAAATTGTACAACATTGAAACCATTGACAGCATACCTGAATCAGTCGTCACATGTGGTGAGGCCATTTTCATTCAAAATATGGTCTAGCTGTTAGACAGCTGGGGTATGATGAAAACAATTGCACAGATTTTCAGGCAGCGGTTTCAATTTGGTCCAAAACTGACGCTTTCATTTCATATCACCATAGCAACTTCAATTTATTTGCAATATTATTATTATTATTATTATGGTCACAAGAAAAAACCTCATAAATCTTATTATATCAACTGTGGTATCATACAGAAGAATGAAAAGTGTTATTTAAGAAGATGATTATTAGTTACATGAGAAATGTACTTTTTCAAAACTAAGAACTACCAAAGCACTTCTCACACATAACTGTACTTGAAACTTTTGTTTTTTGTCCCACTGTTTTTTTGAACAAGCTAATTAAATTAATGGCACATCTTTTGACCATATTGAATGAGTTTATATTAGTTTTCACAGCATTATAACTTTTTTAAAGACTGGTTCAACATATCAACACACTGTGTGTCCAAGTACATATAGTAAATTACCACATTGTAAGGTTCCTTTTTTTTTAAATGTTTCATTTGTATATTTGTACTAGCTGCCCGACCCGGCTTCGCACGGTTGTATTAATGGGGGGGGGAAATGAGACCAAATCTCTTATTTACAGTTATAATAAATGAAATAAAATGAAAATTAATTAATTTTGACAAAAACTTAATACAATGCTTTGTAATGTACCGAAGAAAAAACGAATAGCACCGATGGTTTCCCGAATCTCGAGCACGCAATGTTGTCATGGAGACGAAGTACCTACTGTTTCCCAGGCTTAAACACCAATCAACATTGATAATCAGTTTATTATTAATTATAAATTATTAAGACCATTAATTATATATATAAATATATTAAGATTTGGTTATTTGCAAATATATAAAATTCCTGGCTTATATCATGGTTCGCTGGGGAGAGCCATGGACTTGAGCACTAAGAACTGTTGGGACTGTAGAGGATGCAGAGGAGCGGTACGATTGGAGTGAGCTGCTGTGTAAAAAAAAACTAGAGTGAGCCACGGACTGAGCTGGACAGAGTGTTTGTTGGCTAAGCCACTAGCAAGTACATTCTTGAATCAGCAACAAGTGTGTTGGGTCAGCAAACAAGTGAAAGACGTGGGTCAGCCACTAGTGTGCTAGGAATCTGAAAGTGGTGAGTTTGAAGGCCGCAGGAGTGAGTACCCTCAGGACTCATCCGAGTTGAAGAGTGTGTTGCAGTAGTATAGGATGGACTGTGAGACTGCCGTATTGCCTGTATTGCTGCACCTAGGAAATTAATTTAGCAAGCTGTAGTCCGTCTATTACAGGTGTAAAGTGTTGTGTTAGTTATGCTCAAGAGAACTTACAGTTGAGCAGAACACTTTCTGTGAATATCATGTGTAAAAACAACCGAGTGAAATGATAAATGAAGAATGTTTACTGTCTATATCATGTTAGAAGTTATACAGCAAACAGATATAATAATGAATAGTTAGCGTATGTGTAATTAATATAAGTCAGTGTGTTTAACTAATGTGTACAAGCAGGAGACACAAACATGCACAATTCCCCTTAGCTAAAAAATTATAAAAATTAGTTAAAAATGAATAATTAGGGTGATGAATTATTAAAAAAAATTACTTATTTGCAAGATTTGTGCAAAGAAAACATAAAATTCCAATGATTCAATTCAGTAAAATTACTAATGAGGAAAATTATTTATTACTGAAATTACTTTGATAAAGGCTCAACCTTGTTACCATTACCAATTCTCTTTGGCTTCTACAATGAATGTAAAACTGTTAGATTAAAAAATGTTAATAAATTAAGTTTAAAGGGTTCTCAGAGATATTAAAGTTTCAAAATATTGCATGAAATTGCTCATTATATAGCTGGCAGATCAACTGGAACTTTGATTCAAGACCTCTGATGTTTGTGGTGATAATATGCAAATTTTTTATGGGGAAATCTCGACCCAAAGCAAAAATTTGAATTAATTATAGCCATATGCTGGAGAACGCATCATTGAGGATCTGGCAATGAACTAACTAGTCCCGCGGCTGGGCTCCAGAGGCCCCTCTGGAACTATGCATGGTTCACACCTTTCACATACATCAAAATTAAGGGGTTTTAATGAGCCCTTTATGGTTTTTAACTACTTCAGATATATGAGGGGGTTAGAATGAAAGTGAAGTCACTAATTTCAATATAATGAGTTTATTGGACTTTCACTTAATTTTTCATGTACTTCTTTTAATTATAAAGTGAGGTAAGTCAGAGCTCCATTTATTACTCAACAGATAGCAGCACTTGTTTTACTGCTGAACATGAGCTTTGATCTGTTCAGAGCAACAATGACGTAAGTCTGACTTACTCTATGCTCACACTAAACCTCTTGGAGAAGCAGGCAGCCCATAGAGGAAATAAGCACATCTGTGTTGGCAATATTGTTACCAACTTGCAAGGCGTTGTTTATATTGTGTTTAGTTTTGAATGAAAATGGAGTGCAGTGAAAGCAGTGATGAAGATTTGTATGACAATGATAAAGACGAGTATCTTCCAGATTCTTCTGCAGGTTTGTAATGAAATGTTTTACCGAATAATGTAAACAAAACTAATATAAGTCATTTTATGAACCTATAGAATATGTGTATCTGCTATATAATAATGTGTAATATTAAGGCACAAAAATCTATTTCTAACCACAGATGACTCTGAAAAGACTGACATTGCAGAGTATGTCCAGGATGTAATAGAAGATGTAGGAAATACCTCAGTTGCTGATGCGGCAGAGTATGTCCAGGATGTAATAGAAGATGTAGGAAATACCTCAGTTGCTGATGCGGGATTTTGCTCAACTGCTGATGTACGAAGCGAAGATAATCATGCAGCAACAATGCAAAATTTAGGTTAGTTAGAAAGACAAATTCTTTACGAATTGACTTCAGGTGGGTACATAATGATACTAGAATTCGTAAAACACTATTCAAATTGAAGTTAAACTGAGGGCGGTTTTCAACATAAACATTTAACACTGTTACCTGGGCTAGAGTTATGTTAACAGAAAAGATTTTTAAGAGACCTGCCTAATGAAGGGCTGTTAAACACTATCCATTCCACTCTATAGGTACAAAATATTTCAGTAAAATTTTGAATTCTCCACACTATTTTCTCTCTTTTTGTAGCAGATACTGTTTATTTTGTCTTGTATATAAACACATTATTATTGTGGTATTGTTATCCGAATAAATAAACAAATCCTATAAAAGTCTTCCTTTTTTCAGACATTTTTGGAGAAGACCAGAAGCAGAAAGCGTGAAAGGAAACCCAGTACCTATGTAGAAGCAAGCTGCTGCTAAAATGTTGAGAAATTCAGGCCAGGTGTACACGAATAAAAAACAGTACTAATGTTGAAGGTAAGAAGTTTATCAATGTTGACTGCCATTGTAGGAAAAGATGTGTTGAGACCTTTAGTGAAGAGGAAAGGAGGAGAATGTTTGAAAACTTTTGGAAGATGGGTGATTTTGGCAAACAAAATTCTTTTTTATGTGGGTTAGTCCATCGAGTACAAATAAAACAAATTAGACCACGAGATGGAAGTAGGAAACCTAGGGGTTGTTCACATGTATATCACTTCCAAAACAATTATAGCACCTCTGCTGTGTGCAAGAAGTTCTTTGTCAACACTTTTGGCATATCAGATGGGAGAGTGTTACGAGCAATACAGAAGATAAAGAATGACAAATCTCCAGGAGAAGATCAGAGAGGAAAACATGTCCCCCCAGTGTACAAGATATCAGATCATCGGAAACAGATTGCCATGGACCAAATCAAGAAGTTCCCAGCATATCCTGGCCACTACACCCGGAAGGACAATCCAAATAGATTTCTGAATCCCAAGCTGAATATCAGAAAAATGTATGAACTGTATACAAACTTTTGTAGGGAACAAGATTTTGAACCAGTAAAAGAACATTACTACAGGCACGTGTTCAGTACTGAATTTAACTTACATTTCCACAAACCACGAAAAGATACATGTATGACATGCGACAAATATCAACAATCGTTGAGTGTTGAAGATGACCCACAAAAGATAAATGTGTTACAGGTGAATCATGAACTCCATCTAAGAAGAGCAGAGAAAGCTCGATCTGCTTTACACGGGGATGCAGAGAAGTCTAAAATTGATTCTAGTATCTGTACACTTACCTTTGATCTTCAAAAAGCATTACCGTTCCCAAAACTTTCTGTTTCTGAAGCTTGCTACAGGCGGAATATGTATGTATACAACTTGGGAATACATAATGTAGGGACTGGAGAAGCTACAATGCATGTCTGGGATGAATCTATTGCCTCTCGTGGTTCACAGGAGATAGCAAGCTACCTTAGATGTTTTATTAAAACTACTGCTGCAAATAAAAAAAAAATTATACTTTTTAGTGATGCTTGTAACGGACAGAATCGTAACTTGAAGGTGGCTTTATCTTTAATGAAAATCACCCAAGAAGAAGACACAGCAGTGTCTATTATTGACCGTAAGTTTATGGTATCAGGACACTCTTTCTTGCCAAATGATGCTGATTTTGGACTCGTAGAAAAACAGGTAAAAACAGGCAAAAACAGCAACTATTTACATTCCTGAGCACAAACAGGACAAACAAATTTTCGGTAGTATAGATGCAAGTAGACGATTTTCTGTCTACAGAGTCCCTTGAGCGGTGAGTCACAAAGCGGAAAAAAAGTGTAGATGGTGAACCTGTAAATTGGTTAAAAATCCAGTGGCTGAGGTATGAGAATACAAAGCCATTTTCCATTCAGTACAAGTACACACTTCAAGAGGCGTTTGAGTTCTCAGAAATCAACGTGAAACCTTTAAAGAGTGGTCGTCCAAGGATGCTGCAATCAGTCACTTAAGACAAACTCTATAGTGAGCCAAGGGTTATTAACCACCTCAAGAAACGTGATATGCTTTATTTTTTGAAATACATACCTCCAGTGTGTAACAGGTACTTTCAAAACATCAAGTCGTCACAGATGGAGACACTATCAGAAGATGATCATGAATGATAGCTCAACAAGTGGCTATAAAACTCTATTTGTTTGTATTTTTATTGTGTTCTTCATGTGTTTTGCTGACAATTTATTTTTTAAATAAATAATATTTTTCACAATGACATACAAAACAAGACTGCTTTCAAAACATCGAGTTTGTATAAAAAGATTATCAAGAACGATAGCTAAACAGGATGGTTATTAAAAATGTTTTGTTTGTATTTTAAATGTGTTTTTCATGTGTTATGTTGACATTATTTTTTACTAGTATGGCATTTAAGATGTTTTCAACTGACATCCAAAACAAGATTGTTAGGAGTGACAGTAGCGTAAGTCAAAACAATAAAAGAAATGAAAGAGTAATTTCTGCTTATAAACATAAAATTAATGTCTGTTAGGTTCAGAATATTACATTTAAATGTATTTTTAACAATATGATTAATAATTTGAATGGTGTGTTTATTATAAATTTTTATATATTGTAAAATTTAAGGATATTAAAGGATGCTTAAGCAATAATAATTTAAAAAAAAAACTTTTCAAGGAAATTAAGGAGACATAATAATCTGATTGTCTGTGTGGCTGAACACAGTATTAGTAGGGCTGTAGTACGTTTGTGCATCTGTAATTTAAAAAACATCACACCAAACCTGTAGGATATTCAACTTAAAAATTCCCACAAATGTTTGTTTAAATTTTCTAGTGTTTAGTTAATTTACGTTGAACGGACAAGTTGAATGACACCAAACTGGGCTTGGACAAAGCTTACCACATTAATAGCAAACATTACTCATCATTAAATAAATTTAAATCAAGCATTGTAACACATTCTCACAGAATTTCAATTTCACAAAATTACTTTGGCAGTTGCTATATCACAAAAGTTAGACCACGAGCATTGCCTAAGGATTCATTGTTTATGAGCAGTTTTCATGAACCATCCTCCTCACTAACATCCAACAGAAAACCTGGTGACTGTCTTGTTGAAAACATACCCTTAAAATCTATCACAAAATCAGAAAGGAAAGTGATGATGTTGATACTAAAATTACCTCACTAGTGTGCCAAAATAACACAATCGTCTCATACAAACTGTTTTTGTTTAAATAAATACTGACAGCTAACTATTATTTATATAATGTTTCTTATATCATTGTTATATTCTAGATTATATACATGTCTATGACACTACAGACTCTATGCATATACATCTTCAGCAACAATTCAATTGTTTAGACCCCTCTAAGAGGAAATAATGATATATGTTGTTATCCCAACACTGCACCCTTCAGTACAGAATATTGTAATGTCAATTAATTGTATTTTAAAATTGATAATTTTTGAGATATTTGCAGTTTAATATTTATGTTGAGTTCTGGTCTCCTACTCCTGTTAAATATTTATCAGCGTATCAGCCACCCAATGAGAGAACATCATTTGAAACAATGTTGTAAGTTCAATAAGCTTAAATTAAGAACTTTTAAGTGTTTAAGTAATGATATTCGAAAAGATAATGTAAATGTTTTATACCTGCAACTAATCAGTGTTTTAGATTAGCAAATTTGCAGCACAAGGGCGGATAAATACTTTTATCTATCATGGCTAGGTAAATTAATTAAGGCAACTCCTTGTGGAATTGTAAGTAGGAATACCAGTGGAGAGAATAAAAACATGCAGTAAGTCTGTAACTGCAACCATGTTATTACTCATAGTTGTGAATGTAACTGATGCCAAAGCTTTAAAAAGTTTTACAAATGTAATTATATTGGTGTTCAAGAATTTTTGAAGCAAGGCTGCTTACATGTGTAACTGAGCAGCAATATTACTTTAAAAGAGAAATATTTAATTAGAATTTATAAAATACAGAAAGTCAGAACACTCGTGACCTCAGAGGTCCTAAGTTACGGAGATTGTTTTCTCTGACTGAACTAACTAGCCGGACATAAACGAAACCAAACAAACTTAAGAATATGTTTTGTGATAATTTGCACGTTTCACTGTAAATACGATGTATGTTGTAAATTGAGTGCAACAGATGAATTTGTGTTTAATTAATTTCTTAAGACATTTTCTATTGATCTGTGCCTGTCTTAACTACAATTTATTATCAAGAGACTTACTATTATGGATTAGGGGAATGTTATATGTATTTTATGAAAGGCTAATCAAAGTTCAAATATTCATTTATATGTCAGTGCCTGTTTTTATACACTTAATAACATATATTCCCATGCTAGATATTAAAGTGGAGAAATATCTAAGCTGTCATCTTTGTTTTTCTGATGAACAGAACATAAATTCATTTATAATTCAGTTCAATGCACTATGTTTATTATTTACAAGGTAACCTCTCAGTAACCCGATGAAGATGTATATAAATATCTAAGTGGAGCTTATATAACATACTAGTAATATATACACACAAAAAGGAGGAGTGTGCACACTGGACATTTTGGGCTACTACATTTTTTATTTAATAGTACTGCTTGTATCTGACTGTTTAAAGAGCAGAACAACCTTGGTGTAAGTAAGCTATATCAGCTTTAGGTTCGACAAACAAACCTAATCTAGTGGTCAAGCCTGAAAGAAGAAAACTTTCTGAGGTTAAACTTGAGAAAATTATTTTATGAAATATCTGGCAATCAGCCATGTGTTGAATTACTAGTATTCAGGCACATTTGCCCCTTATTAGGGCTGATTTTTAATTTTAATAATGAAAAGTAATCCATCTCATGATTTAAAAGCATTGATCAAAAATAATTGTTTTTAAAAACTATAAAACAGACATAACAAACATATTTTTAAGTATTTTTGATTGATTCATGTTGAGTCTAATAAACCCATGCGGGACTAATTTTCTTAACTCTTGGAACATTTCACTTCAGATCATGACTTGACTGAGGTGCTATTTTTTTGTTGTTATACCCTCATATTTAATTGTCACATAGTAGCATCTTAGTTGGCTGGATTGAATTTCTTGAACTATCAATAATAATAAAAATAGAACACACTAAAAAAAATCATGTTAGATTGATACAAAATAATAACTGAACATAGCCTAATTTTGGTAATTTGTGACATAGCATTCTCCTGCCCTATGATAATATTTTAACTAATTTGGATGATATTTTTGTGCATAGTTAATTTATACTCATGTTTATTTTAGTATGCATAGGCATTTCAAGTATTTTGATTGTGCTAAAATAAATATTATTTGTTCAGGTTAGGTTTCACATAAAGTTGAATGTAATATTTTTTATTATTCTTTCACTCTAATTTGTTTAGTCAGTTAAAATTAATATTTCTATTAATTAAGTTTCTACAATTTTAAAGCACACTATGGACAGTAAGATTGACGTTCTAGAACAACTTAGAAGATTGGAAAAGAAAGGAAGACCTACGCCACAAACTGTCGCCAGCAAGTTATTTTTCACGCATCAAGTTAGCGCACTGGAAAAACCCAGCACATGGACGCATGATTGCGCAGAAATAGACTGGAACTTTCGCTGGGTGCTGCCTCGCCAGCCAATCAGGGCGAGCCAAGCGGTAGTGTGATGTGCCCTTCCAGATTTCGTGGAATTAAATTTGTAAACAGAATTTCCCTAAATGGTCAGGTACAGAACACTGTGTTGTAATTGGTCAGTTGACTTACGAGATGCCTCCCTTTGTTCCTAACTTTGTAAAGAAAGTTAAATGTGTGGTGCAAGGAAGTTGTTGCTCGATGGTTGCCACGTGTGGTTGTGTCGTCAACAACTCATCAACAAAAGAACTCTAAGTTCTGACAAGAAACCAGATAAGTAAAAAAATTATTTGAGAAACAAGAAACTTTTCCAATTAACGAACTTTAATCACAGAACTGAACTGTGGTTGGTACTGTGTGTAAGATCAAGTTGTGTTTTTTTTTTAAGAAAGTAATAAACAAAGGAAGTTTGAAAACACTTTTAATTTCAAAATAAAAACTTTACCAAATAACTAACTTTGATTAAAAGACATAACTTAAAAACAATCTTTAAGTAACTACCTACAACAGTAAGTTTTAAAGTGTCTTGTTATTTTTCTGGGTTGTTTTGCCAGGCCACCTGGAATGTAACAAATTTTCAAAGAATTAAATCTGTTAGTTAGGCCACATCACTTCTCAAGTTGACATTTCACTAAAGGTAGTAAAAAAAATCAACAAAACTGAAAACTATGTGTGTGACATGGTGTATGTATATTTTATTGGCTTCACTTTAGTGTGTGGACACAAGTGCATAGGGAAATAACCAATGCTGAATGAGCAAAACAAAATACCACCTTATCCTGAATACATTGTAAAGCAAAATATATTTCACACTGAAAGATTGGTCTGACTCTGTTGCCAGTTACTGTAAAAAAACAATGGTCTTTGAAGTATAAGCTAATAATGATGTTATGTATTGTACATTTTAATAATTTCAAAAAAAAGTTGCAGGTACACAAACCCCTTAAACCCTAAGCAAACAACATAACTTTTGTTTTTGTGTTCAAGATTACTTAAATATTTATCTTTTTTTCTAGTCATACAGAGCACTAAACACAAGCATTGTGAATTTTTTTTTTTTTTTCATTTCATAAGTTATTTATGTTATATGCTATAATGTAGCACATATGTACTTACACATTCTGTCTTGCGTGCATGCTTTAAATATAGTCCTTGTCCAAGCAAAGCAAATTTTGTTATATCATCATCTTTGAAACCCTGCAAAAAAGATTGCTTTAAATAAGAAATTGCATTAATATCTTCAATTATATTTGTACAAAATTGCATTGCCATCATATTCACATAGAATAATTATTTACCAACTAAAGAACAAGAAAAGATGCAAATGCTGTTTGAAATATGCTGCTATTACTTCTGCACACTTCTGTCATAAGGCACATGATTTTATTGCCATACCAGTTATGTGTGCTGATATTATTATTATTATTATTATTATTATTATTATTATTATTATATTCACACAGCATATCATCTTGAGTTCAATTATCACTGTTCCTTACATACGTCAATAGAAACATGAAACATGTAAGGCAAGACAAATTATAAATCTCTGACACAAAATTAATAAACAAAAGTTTAAAAAACTGTAACTCGACTACGGAAAAAAACACTAAAAGGTAAGAAAAAAGGTAGGTGCTGTTTGAAATCATCATATTATCATCATCTTATTGAGTAAAACAAGTAATTTTATATGTTAGATATTCCTATTTATTTAGTTCTATTGAAATCCACTCTCACTTCCACATTAATAACATTATAGTTCAAATCAAATGCCGTAGTCGTATGTTGTCAACTACAAAAAGCAAGCTTTTTTTATACACAAGCATACATTTTAGTTTGTTATACAAAAATGGTAAATTAAATTTTAATGTTATATCAAATTGATAGAAGATTTTAATTATAAAAGATTGATCTTACTTGATAAGACTATAATAGTAATCAACACCTAACTTGTTTGTTTCTTACCTTTTGGTGCTTTTTCCGTAGTCGGGTTACAGTTTTGAAAAAAAAATTCTGTAGATAACACACGACTACGGCATTTGAAAGTGCAGCCAAGTGTTTATATGAGACACTGTCAGCAAGCCTCGCAGTTAGGGCGGAGTCAGGACACAGACTCAAATGGAACACAGGATTTTAATTCATTAGTTTCACGGGCACAGCAGATTGTTACCACTAATCTAGAGGTGTTACAACGGTTGGATAATACCGGAAGACATATTACGTGAGCATTCCTCGGTAAACTTGTTTCTCAGGGATTAGACCCAGCACAGGCGAGTGACAGAGAACTCAACACACAGTATGATGACGTTCTTACTGAGGTAGGTTCAGGAAATTCATTTGGAGAGAACAACGATACAAACGCAGAAAACACGAGGAGCACACACTTAGACACACACATACGGCACAACAACCAGTCAAGGTATTTCTAGTCACAGATACCTATAGATACATTCAAGGGCACCATGTTCGAAGATATAGAAGAGTTTCTTCACAACTATGACACAATTGGCAAAATAAATGAATGAACAGACCAGGACCGACAGCAGCGGTTAGGCCTATACTTACGGGGTAAAACCAACAGGGCGTATGAAAACTTGCAGGCAGAACAGGAGCCAAACAGGACATGGCAACAGACGGTGGAAAGATTGAAAACTTTGTTTACGTCGCCAGACAAAAATAACGAATGTAGACAAGAACTGTTCTCTCGAAGACAACAGACCGACAAGAGCAGTATTCTGCATGTACAAAATCTTGGATATCTTGCAAACTGCTATAAGGTGATCATGAAGGACACTATAAGGTGAACATGAAGGAAGAAGAAATTTGAGATATTTTGTGGAATTCATTATTACCATCTGTTGTAGACAAACTGATCTTGCAAGACATTCGTACATTAGACGACATGAAGGCATGTTTGAGAAAAAACAGAAGTGGGAAATAGCAAATACAAAGCCAATATCGAACACAGCTCATACTACGGAGTTCTCAGAAAAAGAAATAAATCATCTGAAAGAAGAACTACGTAATCTAAAAATCGACAAAGTCAGTCTGAAACGGAACACACAGTGAGACACACACGTAAAAACATAAGCATGCCAAAGCAGAGGCCCGCAGAGGAAAGAGTCAGAGGTAGAACATTCAGTACAGGTAGGTCGGTATTCAGAAGCTAACCGCCCCAGTCTCTCATAATAACAGTTGCGCACAGTGACAGCACACCCGAGACAATACGCAACAGACGCATTACAGGCAGTCGCGGAGGCGATACGATAGCGAGAGTCCCAGAAAAGAGAAGCGTGCGAATTATGAAAAAAGGCGCAAAATACACGAAGAACTGAAAGGAGAAAGGAAGAGACAAACAAGAAGACGTTTGATGGACGAAGACGATACAAAGACAGACAATGGAGGAGTATAAATAGAGGTTATAGAAGTGAGAATGGAGATAGAAATTGGGGAAATAGTAAATACACAAATAACGACAGGTCATACGAACACCACTCAAAAAACGAGCATGGCAGGGAGTGAAAAGAGTGATTTCCACACTCCCAAAGCAAAAGCAAACTAACGGAAATTGATCGCAAACAAAAAGTAGCTATGCTCAAATTAGCAGGTAAAATGCTACGCCTGACAATAAATGTATTTCCCTGTATAGTAATCAATATAAAGTAATGATGAAACAGACGCCCAAAAGAATGGCACATGAAGAGCCTGTAAGTGAAATAACATTTTCAAGAACCCTAACGTTACATAAAAAGCAAAACTATGTACGAGAAACAGGAATAATTCCAGAATACAAGAAAAACCAATAAATTAATGGGCAAGCTCAAATGGAAAATATTGAGCAAGAAAAAACCCAAGAGTCATAACAAGATGGCAGAACGATTTCATCAAAGAACGAGAAACCAGCACCGAGTGTACATATAAAAAGACACCGCAAATCCCAGGATACATGTGCAATGTGTTTTTACACAGGTAATCATTTAATCAAAACCCATTATTTCCCACTGAAGATTTCTAGTGGCATACAAATGTGTCGCAAAGGTTCAAGGAATTCCAACGTAAGCTTGGCTTACAAAACAAACACCTGACGTCGAAACGGAGAGAGCTCGGCGTGCATAGGAAAGGCCGCAGCGAACCCGATGACACAGCGACATCAGACACGGCGCACCTCAGAACGCGAACCACAGCAAGAGGGGAGGTAACAAGTCAGAAGAACAAGGTCGTAGCGAGAAGGGGAGAAAATCAGCTGGCCATATACGGGAACAACAAAATGAAACACGAAGAATGCCTAAGGTTGTTGTCAAACTAAGAGACGCAACTAGGATTGCACTGATAGACACCGGTAGTATGCGTAGTTGCATCACACCCACTATAGTCACGAGCCAAATAATGGAACCATTGAAAGAAAACATTACACTCGTAGGAGCTACAGAATCACTTCCGACCCCCACACACCAGGTTAAATTAACATTTATTATACAAGGACATTCATAAACACATACATTTCTAGTAATCAAAAACCTAAGTTTAGATATAATCCTTGTGACTTTCTTAAGCAGTACAACATGGTACCATTTATGAAGGAAGGAATAATTGTAATGGAAACAGCAAAATCCCAGAAACTGATTCAAATACAGATGGTAAATGAGGACCCACAAACATATGTGGGTTCGTTAAAAAAATGCATTCGTAGAGCAGAAGAAATTCAGGTAGAACAAGCGAAGTCACCATACGAAGGTATCAATAAAAAGCTATCGCAGCAGGAACAAGTGAAGTTAAGGCAGATCATAAAAGAAAATGAAGATCACTTTGCATACAAAATTCAAGATATAACAGAAACAAAACATTATCAAATAAAAATTGATTTAATAACAGGCAAACCAATCCACACAAGACCATATAGAATTGCACCAAAAGTTAGAGATGCGTTAGTAACACAGGTGCAGCAAATGGAGGCAGTTGGAATTATTGAGCGGTCGGACAGTGCTTACGCAGCACCACCATTTGTGATACAAAAGAAAAGTGGCGGAATACGCTTTCTCACAGATTTTCACCTTCTAAATAAATTGGTCAACAAAATGTCGTACCCTACATCACGAACAGACAATATACTTCAGGCATTACAAAATTCACGATACATCACATCGCTAGACCTATTTTCAGGATTTTATACCATACCTGTACGGAAGGAAAATAAGTAAGCCTTCACTATTGACAAAATAGGGCTTAACCACTATAACAGGATGCCAATGGGGCTTTCGAACTCACCAGTTATTACAAAGAGTTTATTGATATTTTATTAGAACCAATTAGATGGCACTCCGTGATAGCATATGCGGACAATATTTTTGCAATGTGGGACACGTTCGATGAACACCTACAAAATTTGCAGGATATATTCAACATACGAGTTTTAAGTAAACATTAATCCTGCCAAATGGAAATTTGCGCAGGATGAAATAAAAATATTGGGACATTGTACAACACTGTACGGAATCAAACCAGATACAGACAAGGTGGAAGCCATTAAGCATATGACACAGCCAAAAAACATTAAAAACAGCTGCTGTCATTTCTGGGTATGACTTCGTATTTGAGGAGGTATATAAAAAACTATGCAACTGTAGCAGAGCCACTAATAGAGATTACAAAAATGCAAGTGCACCTCCAATGGGGGGTACAGCAGCAAACTGCCTTCAAACAAAACAGGCAGTCTCAGCCGTACCACTTTTAGAAAAATTTGTTGAAACCAGAGAAACTATTTTAGCATGTGACGCATCACAAACGGCGATAGGAGCAACCTTAATGCAAAAGGATGAACACGGAAAACGTCGCATTATAGCATTTGCGTCTACGAAACTTACACCAAGTGAAACTCACCATTCAACAACAGAACACGAACTAGGCACAATAAAATACTTCTGCCATCTGTTTAAGCAATATCTATATGGCAGACATTTTACTATTGAGACAGACCATGCTAGTCTGATATACTTAAGAAGCATGACAGAACATCATAAGCGGATACAAAAATTTGTCACATCAGTTGCGGAGTTTGATTTCAAAGCAAAAATAGTTAAAGGCGTGAATAATAAAATTCCAGACGCACTATCACGTGTGCCAACAACGGACGAAAAGATGTGTGGGAAATAAGGAATATATAGTAATACCTGGCCATGGACAATCCAAATCAATTTTTCATTCTCTTGTAGATGCATTATTCCTGGACGAAAACAAAGAAAGTGAGATACATACCACTATTGCTAAATATTTTCACAGAAACTGCAATGACTACAAAACGTTTACGAAAATCTAGGTAACCCCACCTTGAACAAAGAAAAAGTTCTACAAACAAACATGAGTAAGGACTATGTATTAACAGAACCTATATTACAGGCAGCTAAGGAAATCTATCAAACACATATTAAGGTAATCAATACCAAAACGGGCCAGGAAGATAAATTTGAAACACCAAAACCCATTCAAAACATTGTGTTGCTTAAACACAACAAAAACAGTATATACCGTATTTACTCGCATATAGGTCGCCATCGCAGATAGATCGCACCCATAATTTGAGGTCTTGAATTTGGTAGTTAAGATTCCCCCCATATAGGTCGCACCGGTAATTTATTACACATACGCATTGCACCACAGTAAAAAAAAATTAAAAAAAGTGCCGCAAATTGATGGAAATTCACCGTCAATAGCGCGCTGTGCGCAGAGAAAGGTCATTGTACTCGATCAGCTGCTGTTACGGCGTGCCGGCTGGCTCTCTTTGTACACTGAGCTGCGCATGCGCAGTATAACTCACTCAACGCTCCGCCCAGACTCGTGACCTTCCATCAGCAGCCAGCCAATAGATGCGAGCTTAACGGAAAAAAATATAAGCTCCACCTCCCGTGTACCAGTTTGGTCAAGTTCTAATACCAGTTTATTGGTATACACACCAGTTTTCTCGCTGCCGTGACATGTTCAAGTTTACGTTCATCTTGATGTCTTGATACCAATAATTAATTAATTACGATCCCCAGAAATAAATTGTTTGTTTAAAAAATATGCGTCAACTATACAATACTTCCGAAATTATAAAATACGTATAAAACAGTTACCAAGACTCCTCATTTTATCTTGTGAAGTTTGTCTCGTACCAGTATTTCGGCTAAGTTGTGACATAAATACAGTATCAGAACTTAACAATCATAGTGCGCTTGCAAATGTACAAAAACTATGTCCCGTGGGATTTTTGATGATACAAGCATGGGAGTGGTATTAATCTCTTCGTTATAACATGGAGAATCAGTATTTGTATGGTGGACAGGAGACACTAGTGGCAGATTAATCTTATACACAAAAAACAAAATGGCAGCCACTCTGCCGTACATGGTATTGGTTTTTCATGTTTAGCTCGCAAAATACAATATTTACGACAAAGCGACTTCTTACAAAAATTATTCAGTATTAAATTATACACAAAACATGTTCTTAGGGTATTTTGTGTACGGCTGACCACTAACACAGAAATTCGGCTTTTAAATGAATAATTTATGATTTGGTTTTCCAAAAAGTACACAGTGTTTTTTTCTTTAAAGAAAAAATACTAACTTTTTCAAATTAATTACATTATCTAAAACATAAGTAGACTTCAAAGTTTACAAAAATATCTAACATACGTCTACTGCATTTTACTAAAGCAAGGTTTATCAAATAAAATCTACATTCTAAATCTCGTCATCACTTTCTATAGTTGATTCATTGCATTCATCTATGTCTTCTGTATCCTTAGAGTTTCCATATAGTTCTGGATCGCCTTCACATGTACACATTTCTGTGCACTTTAGTCCATACGTGAGACAGGTGCATGGTGGACAACAGCGACGTAGGGGGCAAGTGTAACTACAAAGCTCTGCCATAAGGTCTGGAACACAAGGCAAGGTGCACACGATTGGTTCAATCGTTCCTCCAACGTACGTCCATCCGAAGCTGAGTGGTGACGGTATGACTGGGTTTTGTTTGATATCTTGATTCCACTCAAGTGCCTGAAGATGAGCTCTTAACAGTGCTGGAGTTAGAGCAGCTTTTGTTGGTGGAAGATTTTCATCTTGACGTTGTTTTTTTGTGAAAATCCACCATCGCACATCTCCAATCTCAGTCATTGTAGTTTTTGGAATATATAATTGACAAATAAATGACTCCAAAGCGTTTCTGACATCATCTGGAAGAGTGGGTGTTGTACCAAGCTTTGCTAGGGCCTCTAGTAGGTCATCGTTAATGAAATTAAATGCTTTCCACCACTTAAGCTTCCCTTTATTGGCAAATGACCCAGTGACATCTGAACCTGATAAGGCATGAAGTCCAGGGAGAGCAGCAGACTTGAGTAATCCCAATGACCCTGGCCAAGGAAAATTCCAAATTGTAATGTCATTTGAGGAAATCGCCTTAAGGCTAAAACCAGAACATCCTTATCTGGCGAATAAACGTGCGTTGTTCTGTATCCATGTTGTGATACGTATACTCCGTGAAGTATGATTTTTGTATCTGCTTCTTCCTGTGTGGTCCGAAGGCTTGAAACATCTGTTCCATCTGATGATGCAGCTTGATCCCTCCAACTAACTATATATGTCTTGTTATTGCTCACTCCCCATTGTAATATGTGACTAGATAGGAACTCTGTTAGCTCATCTTTGTTTTTATTATGAGCAAGCAAATTCTTCATTGAAGTTTTGCTAACTATCATTCCAGGCGTTATTTTGTAACGGATGGGATCATGCTCAGTTGCCGAATACATCTCATTTAATTTTTTAATGAATTGTCCTTATACATGTCAAACACAATATGTACTGAATTATAGGCATTGAATTTTTTACCAATCCACTCGCTTAAGTGCAATCCTAGATCGTGACACGTTTTTACTGTGTTAGGCTTATTGTAAGTGGGCAGTAGAGCCATTCCATCAAATATAGCCGCGATTTTGTCCGATCCTTGTTAGTCTTCTTTTGGATGTGATAGTGGTGAACTTCTATCAATCTGTTCTTCATTTGAGGGCAATGACTCCAAAATCGCTGCAAGATTTGATTTGTTGGAACAATGATCCATTTTCCCATCACAAGCAAACAATTATTTTGGGAGGGGTGAAAATTCGTAGTTGCTCATATTGAACTTTATGTCAATATCATCTCTGCTTCGAGATGCTATCAATAGCCTAGACATAAGTGAGAGATCTCTTTTCATATATACTATTTTGTCTTTAAGGACAACTTCAACCTTTTTCGCTGATGCTTTACAAGTTTTTGTGGGATATTTCTTCATTGGAGACCAAAATTGTGTTTTGTTGCTATTTACACACTCTGCCATAAAAGATTCCTCTAACTTTTGACCCACTTCTTCTATGTTACTTACAAAATCTTACACATCTTCCGGGAACACGCTTTGAGTAAGAATGTGGGTGAGTTGTTGGTTTTTACACTGAAAAGGGTTGGTAGAATTTATAAATGCATCTTTGAGTTTCAATACATTGCGATCCTGGCGTTTTTGGGCAGTATCTAGAAGCCCATGGTGTTTTGTCTGTCCACCAGTTTTCATCCCAAGCAATATTTCTGTCTCATTTGAAATTCTGTTCAGTTAGGGATTTACAAGGAAGAAACTATTTCTGGCATTATAATTTTGTGTAATACCTACCAGTCCTCCTTTCACTTATAATTTACAGTTTTGGTGCTCTAAAGCTTCATCTGCACCTAGGGCACAGAATGGTACAACATTACGATTGACAACCCATTTTCCCTCTATGAAGTTTTTCCAGATATCTGGATCTGTTGATTGTAATCTATACATCTCAGCAAGATACAGTGAAATCATCCTTGCATAATTTAGTCTATTTAGAGCAAAGAAATACTTCAGAAAGTCATGAAGAGCAGCCAGGCTGAGATTTCAATAAGATGTTCTAACAGATCTGATAAAGCACAACATAGACTGTACCATATCCACACATGAACATGCCATCTTGAAGACCGGTTCCACTGATTTCCTACAACTCACAAATCTTTTTATTTCTTCAAGTATCCTATTTTCTTTAATGAAAGACATTACCGCATCATGTTTTTGTTTAATATTGGTTTCATTGTGAGATTGTAAACTTACTGCCAGTTCATCCAGTAGAGGCTGTAACAATGTAATTTTTCCCGGTCGTTCTTTGTCAAATTCTTCTAGAAGAAGAATATTTAATGTGGTTGCAGTTGTTAAATGGGCTTCAATAGCTCTCCTTACATGTCTTCCCTCCAGTATTTGTTTCATAGTCACTGAGGAGTACAAATCACATTCCACCCACAGCTCTGGTATTCCACCAATTGTTCTAAGTTGAGCTATGATTATGTGCAGTTCTCCAGGCTTCAATATCCATTTGCCCTTGCAATCTTCTTTTGCCATTTCAAACTGCTTTAAAGGTTTATAAATTGCCATGTCAGCAGTAACAACGACTTTGTTTGTCGTTTTATTCACATATATGTTTAGTTTTTCAAGCAGCCTCATAACTGTTAACTGAACAGAACTATTGGTTGGAGGCTCTGGAATTACTGGCAGCAATGAAACTCTGGAAACACATTTAACATCTCCTAAATAGCTGTTATACCCTATCCATGTGGCAGAGTATATAGATATATCATTACCATTCAATATGGATCTTCGTAACAGGAACCAAACACTGTCAAAACATATTGCTTTTTTAAGTAATTCACCATATTTTTGGACAATGTTGGAAATGACTGGTTCTGGACAACATGTATTCCAGTTCGCAGGTTTTGTACAATACAGTATTTTTGGTAAGGCATCTTCAAGATTTGGTAATGGCAAATTATTTGATGAGGCCAATGATATTGGAGCATGCCGATCTGACTCTTTTACATCTTGGTAAACAGCTACAGCTGTCTCATGAAATGTCTTTCTTCCATAAATGGTGTCTTCACAAAAGTCAATATTGTCCATAGAACAATGTATAAACCTGTCAGTAACCAAATCTGGTGGTATGTATACGCCATCATTGCTAATAATTAGAGACATGCAAAAGGTGTGTTTATTTTGTGATGAAAAGTGGTGTTATTTTTACCTAAAAGCGGGTTTATTTTTTTTTTAATTTTTGCGATTTCAAGTATAAGAAATATGAAGAGAACATTGTAATATAATTGCACCATCAGTTGAAACATTATAAATTAAAATTACACAAATATAGGTTAAAAAGACACAAGTTTAAGAACTCAGATTCTAAATTAAGTCAACCCAATAATTTCAGAAGCAAAGTACTTTGACACAACGTTTAACTTTCAAATGAAATAATAGCCATTGTAGCTAAATTTTCTTATTTCAAATTAGTTCTCTTGTCAGTGAGAACATTATTGTATTGTAACAAGAAGCATTCCGAATCAACGTTTGCACACAACATCCACACTGCTTCCAGGCACCTGTCAGAAAATTCAGGTTGTGAAAGTTTTACAACTTGAAGTGCCTTCACTACATCCACACTACTTTCCTTCATTTGTTTCTCAACTATCTGTTTCAACTCTCCAAAACCGGTGATCAGCTCCTGGCGGTCCATTTCTTTCAGAGTAGAAACGTTACACAACTTAGCAAGCAAAATAGGGATCATGTCTGAAATCAAAATATTTTTTTGGATCAAAGGCAGTTAAGGGTTTTCAAAGTCAAGTCTGCTTGGATCTGTTTTCTATCACAAACTACAGTTTTTATAAAATAGTTGCACTGTATACAACATTTTTAAACGAAAATTATCATTCTTAAAAATAAAACGTAATTGTTAAGTCTGTTTACAGTATAAGAGAACAAATTAAAACAGTTTGCATAGTCCATAGTAGATGCAAGATGAACAGTTGAGCGTAATTTATAATTTGCTTCGCGACACAAGCGCTGTAATGCACAAAATATCCAACAAAATGGCTGTACATTACTCTTTGACTCTGTAAACATGCCTTCGAGAGAACGTGAGCGTATTAGTGCACGAGTGCAGTTCGCCAAGAACGCGTCGTATCAAATAAATAATAAAACGTAAACATTGGCAAGTGTAGTCTTTACGTTGATGGTGTTATCAGTGGTGACAACGGCTGTTTATTTTTTTTTTTAAGTTACCAAACGGCGGGAAAGTGTGGTTATTCGTGGTAAACAGACGTATTTCGCACAAAAAATTCAAGGTATCAGAAATTATGTAAAAGTGAGGTTATTCGTGTTAAACTTACAAATTTCGCGTAAAAATTCGTTTTATCGTAAATGCGAAATTTGCATGTCCCTACTAATAATCCTATTAACCACACTTCTTGCAATATCTGTTTCAATTCTCAGGACTCTTGAGTAATCAATACAGCAACCAATGTTATACATGAGTTTGATCAAAGACTGACTTTGTGTTGTATTATGAATAGTTAATCCACAAGCCACCTGAAGAGATAGTTCTCGACTGTGATGGAAACTTAAAGATGTTTTGTTTTCTACTTGTCTTCGAGAAACACAGTTTGACATGAGCGTCTGTGACATATTGCTTGCTCGTCTCTGTACATCTTCGTTCTTTGATATTTTATTTTCATTAATGGTATTTTTCCCTGCGATACACCATTTAAAGAACATTTCAATTTCTTGTGGAACAATTTCTGTGAGACTTTCTGGAATAATACCATCAAATGTCCATGATTTTGCTTTAAAAATGTGTTTTCTTATAATGCTTGCAGATTCAAGCAATACATTCAATTCTCTCATCATTTCATCGCCACAACTTTCCGCTTCAGCAATCAGTTTGTCTCTAGTACAGTTCACTGAAACTCTTTGCGGCTTGTTAGCCTGGTTTGGACGAGAGAATTCACTGTCTTTGTCTGATAGTTCTGTTTCAATGAAAACTTTAAGTTGTTTGTGTGTCATAGCATTACGCTGTACATTGTTTGAAGAACAAATATTTAAATACGTTTCTTCCAGGACATCCATTCCAAATATTTTTCCTGAAGATATTTTTCCTGCTCCAATATTTATTTATAAACTCTACACATGCTGCCATTGAAGCAACATACTTAATCTGTTGATTTGTGTCCGTATTCTTCGGTCGAAGGATGTTAGTGACATTTTTTGCCCAGCATTTAGGGTGGTACATCACGTCAATTGCATGAGCGTCATTTGGGTCTACAGCTTCGCTAAGCCGTACTCGTAAAATGTCATCATTATTTAGTTCAACAGCATGGCGCAAGTTTTTCCCAGCAGTATTAGTAGATTTTTTTCTTATTTTAAGTCTTCTAGAACCTCGCTTGTCACAAAAAAATACTGTTCTTTTATATAGTTCCTTGTTTGAGATCTTGTTAATTTGATAGAAAAACTTTCAGAGATTGATGCACATGCCTCTTGCAATGGCTCATTTAATCTTTCCTCGTATTTCTTTCTTAAAAGTCCAATATGCTTTTTATGGGTTATACGTTGATAACACGAACTATGCCATGCAATCTTTTGTGTTCTCATAGAATCAACACTAAAATCATCATCAAACTGGTTTACTATATTTTCGCATTGTTCATCACCATAACATTGTATTTCACCTATGCAATCCACAAGTTTCCTGTCAGTTTCACTAGATGGATGAGATAAGTACTAGTTTTTCAGATGATGACGAGGTACAGAGGACTCAACTAGGATTATTTATTGTCTTCCTCTTCTTTGCCAAACTACAATGATATGCAGCATCCATTATTACGTTTTTTTCTGGTTACTTCTCCAAGTTATCTGTAACAAAAATAGATTTTATATTAGCTTAATATTGAATGCATACAAATTTTAAATGCATACATAACATGCACAAAGTTACAGAAAGCTGATATTGGCGAGTAATACTGGAGATTTCTAGCATCTGAGTGAATTATTCATTTAAAAGCTAAATTTCTATGTTAAAGGTCAGTCGTACACAAAATACCCTAAGAACATGTTTTGTGTATGATTTAATACTGAATACTTTTTGTAAGAAGAAACTTTGTCATAAATATTGTATTTTACGAGCTAAACATGAAAAACAAATACCGTGTACAGTAGAGTGGCTGCCATTTTGTTTTTTGAGTATAAGATTAATCTGCCACTAGTGTCTACTGTCCACCATCCAAATACTTATTCTCCATGTTATAACTAAGGGATTGATACTACTCCCATGCTTGTATCATCAAAAATCCCACGGATGTACACTTGCAAGCCGACTATCAGCCACATTTATACATTTGTGAGTTTACGTTTTTCCCTCATGCATTTTAGATTGTCTCCTGCTATAATTACTTGGACTTTTACACGCCTAGGCTTAAATTATTACATGTTTAGAAATAAAATCAACTTTTCATGTTATAAAATATGTATATTTTGCGATTTAAAATGTTCATTGCTGACTATAAACGTTATGTTTTTCACGGTGTTTTTAGGCCTACTAGCTAATCTTATCTACTCTTAAAGTACCCACGGTATTTTCTGGTTGTTTATGGTTGTTACGTGACATAAATAGTGGGATGGATTCGATTTTTGAGATGTAATTTGCGTGAAAGTATTGTATTGGACTAAATGGGAACTAAACGGGACCTGAAGAATATAGTGCAAATAACGGGAAAACGTAAATAACGGTAACGTAAATAAGGGGTTTCGCTGTATGTGTAGATTGTAAATAAGTTTGCCTATACCTATATAAACTTCTTTTTCGCATTTTAAAGCAAAATATTGCAAAAAAAATTCCTTAAAAAATTATTTTAAATTTTTTCTTCACATATAGGTCGCACTTCATTTTTTCCCCATTAATCTGGTAAAATTTCCGCGACCTATATGCGAGTAAATACGGTACATATACGATACAGTTGTGTTGAAGTCTAGGTATGAGTATTGAACAGGATGAAGAGTTACTATTTTCTATTAACGACAATGTACACACATCACCTTTTCAAGGGGGACTATAGTGAGGACCCCACATTCAAAAGTTAAAATTGGCCCTCAAGGACCCGGATCACGCGGAGGAGAAATATAAAAAGCTAGGCATTATGGTATGAAAAAGAATGGGGAAATATTCTATAAATTGAATTCACAAGGAGGAGAAATTCATTTGACACTAGTACCAGAGAATTTTCAACGGGAAATTATTCAAGCACACCATGATTCTCTATTAGAGGCAGCCATTTTTGCATATTTAAGACATGAAAATTTGCCAAGTACACTATTGGGGTACCATGAGTAAAGGGATCGTCCATTAATCACGTGAGGCTCGAAAAGGTGGGGGGGGGGGGGGGGGGGGGGGGGGTGGTTCGGAAAAATCACGAAATATCACAAGGGGAGAGGAGGGGTATAGAGAGATATCACGTGTATTAATTTTTTCACGCGATTTCTACTAAACCGAAAAGCGACGCGTGACCTTGACTCGCCGTAGCCAGGCAACAATATCACCGCCCGGCTCGGCTTGCCAGTCGCCAGTAAGACAGTGATTTTGGCGCCGAATATACATGCTGTGCTTAATTTTCCAGAATTAAATTATATTATACCTATATTTAAATATAATATTGTGAAATTTTTAAAAATATTTTGTACCGAAAAAATACACGTGATTTTTTTTTTTTGGGGGGGGGGGGAGTCTAAAACCTCACCACAAATCACTAGGGGGGAGGGGGGGTTAAAAATTTGCTAAAAAAAACATCACGTGATTAATGGACGACCCCAAAGACGTAACAAAATATGTAAAATCATGTGAAGTTTGTCAGAGCCAAACAAGGGCGCGAAAAACAGTCAGGCCATTTACAACCAATTGAGCCACTGCCGATATTAAGACAATGGGCACTGGATGCCAAAGGCCCACTACCGAGTACAAGAAATGGCAACAAATATATTCTTGTCATGTCAAGATTCGTAGTTGCTAAGACTGTACCAAGAATCGACGCCGAGACCAGCGCAGAATTTATCCAAGACATCATTTTATGTTTTGGGTGTCTAGACAGGCTGCTGATGGACAGTAGAACATCATTTAATAACACATTAGTAACAAAACTCTAACAAAAACTGCAGATCAAGAAGCTCCAGACAACAAGTATTAATACGTGTTGCAATGGATTGGTGTAATTGAAGAGCAATTGACTATATGGGAGGCGGAAGACCCCCGCAGCTGGGATGAATACCTCCAATAGATAATATTTAACTATAACACGACAGTTAATTCCAGCAACAAATATACACCCTTTTTCCTAGTACACGGGGTTGAGGCCATGAACCATCACATGCTGTGCTTGGGAAATTTCTACATAGATCATCGGATTGGAAAAAACCCTTACGCTGTGATAGGAATCAGGCCAAAACAAATATTATGCACAGTCAGAAAACACAGAAAATCAGGTTCAATAAAAAATTTAAAGCAAGCACATACAAGGAAGGAGACTCGGTTTGGCTTAGACGCAAGCTTCAACATAAGTCATTATCATTTTAATATGTAGGTCCTTTTAAGGTAAGTAGGGTTTTAGGTCCAGCAACAGTCGTGCTGCGAATGAAAAAATTTAGGAAAATGATCAATGATTCGGTGTCAACACGTAATCTGAAGCGAGCATATATAAAAATAATTTAGTATTAAGGTAAAGCAATGTTCAGACGTAAGTCCTAGTGATAAGAATGATGATATTAATTAGTGTTACACATCAGTAATGACAGTAAACCTAAGTTCTGCTATCATTTAGTTACACTTCACTCTCTCTTGATGACTTGTGTAACGGGTGGATCTTTTAGTTTGAAAAGGCAAAATAATGATTTTGTCTAGATATAAGTACCTCTATGTTTATTTAACTTTGGTTATTTTCACATTAAAATAATATTTGATAAACTGATTGACAAATATATGAAAATTATTGGATTATATTAACATACATTTAAAATTACATTATCTAAAGAATAGGCCGGCCCTAATTAGAAAATTACCCTTAATCATTTGATACAATTAAAATAAAATCAGCAACAATAAACAGGTTAATTATTAACAATAGCAGACTTAGAGCGATTAAAGTTCCGAAAAAAAAATTTCTGGAGTTCCGATACTTTCAACGTCGTGATTTAATGTTATTCTGAAGATATATAAAATAAACTGAAGGACTGGAGGTTTGACGATTGCTGGCCGAAGTTCAGCTGCTAACGAGGCGCCAGGGCGCCTTAGTCGTCCTGCTTTCTGGAGGAATGACTCGAGGGTGGAGTGGTCAGGTCCGCATCCGGCCCTTGGACCCTGTCTGTGAACAGGTCCAAAACAAACATTTTCAGAACTGGCTCACAGACAGTTAGCAAAATAGGCAGAAAATGCCTACTAACAAAGATGATTGAGGGGAAATAAAGTTTGTCAAAACTCACCATACAGGGAGATGGTGTCCAGCATCAGCCAGCGAACACGCGGTTGTCGCGGACTTTTCCATAGTTAAAAAAAAAAGAAAATATTATAAAGTATTATTAATGAAGCATGACTACTTCTATGAGGTATACAGACTGACTAATTACTAAATACTAAAGTTGTAGGGAGCACATCCCTTGCCTAGCTGATTACATCTTTGAATGACGACCGGAGTGAAGCCTTGATATGCGGCTCACCGACTATGCGGTGTGGTCAGTCTGCTGTCGCGGTGCAAAGTCCGTTTGGGGCGGCAGCGGCTCGTAATTAAAAGACGACGTCAATCAAAGGAAGAGGGGAGTCTGGCTTCTGGACCGAAAGGTTCCGAGATTTCCCAGGGAGAGGTCGAGAACTACTGTCTTCTATATCTCGAAGTTGGTGGTACTGGCCGATGTCAACATGACCTACTGAGGGGTGTCCGAAACAGGGAGAGATCGACTCACACGAGGCGACTTCTAAAGCATTGGGCTTATGGAGGGGACTAGTGCAGCACTCTGGTGGCTTGGAAATGAACTACAGGGCACTGTTTGTTGTGTGAGGTGCCAGGGGGAAGGCATCTAGCGGGCGTTCAAACACCCAGGGGAAATAATTTGCAACTCTGCTACTAGAGGTCAGAGGCAGTACATTCAAATGCTCGTGTCCAGACCTTGAGACAGGCTGGTGTTAAGGACCGGACACTGCTCTGGGCAGTGTTCCCAGGAAAGGCTGGAAAGGGGGTGGTGGGGTGGAACTGCGCTACTGTGAAAAATTATGCCAGCGACGTGTCGAAACGTACGTTAAGATGAGCCGCGGGTATGTCTGCAATCGCTCACGTAAGGCTGGCTCTCAGAAACTAGCAGGTCTAATAGCTTGCAGGCCATAGCACTTCTTGTCACGGCTCGGAGAGGAATTACAGGCAATGTATGTGCGCCAAAGCGGGGATAAGACTATAGCACTTGCTGGGTCATTAGATGGTAAGCAAAATGATGTGCTGGGAACGATTGGGGAGACAGGTCTGACAAAGATTAAATGGGAGTGTACAGGAGGCAGAAAAAGTTTAAGTTCTTGCAGCAAAAAAACAATGACTGGTCGCATTATTTTTCAAAAGTTCAAATTTAGAATTGTGCCAAAAATACTAATTGGCAAAACATACTCCCCCACTGAAAGGCGGAGCCAGGGTAAGCAACCAACACTGTGCATGAGAAGTTTGAGACCTGGTATACTTACCCTGTACCAGAACCGACTGAGATAAACTACTTCCAATAAATGATAAACTTACTAGGTAACGTGATTATACAAAACCACCTTAAGAACTAAGAGACATGATTATTCATGATTTACACACAACTTTACGAACTAACAGGCATGGTTATTCATGCTTTACATACAACTTTACGCACATGATTTGCTTATGAAATAAGTGTCATGATTCTCTTATAAACTAAGTGTCATGACTCTCTTATGAACTAAGTGGCGCCACTTAAAACTAAACACTTTAATCTAAAACATTCTTAATATAAAATATTTGCATACTCTTACAAACTTGTACCATGGATTTCTATTTTTATTACTTATAATTAGGACCTAGGATTTTTTGTATGTTGTCAACACTGATTGTTTCGGATGGCATGCCAAAGATTTGTATGATACTCCTCGAATAGGAGTAAAGAAAGCACCTAATTGATGTTAGGATGCACTTTCTTTAGGTGCGAAATGTATGCGCGCGTTATGTATGCACCCGAACTTGGGTCGGCTAGTGCGACCGTTACTGGGGTTATAAAGCATTAGATTTGCCACGGGCCACTCCAACAATATGCAAGTTTGGCACATCGCTTGTCGATAGCCTTCCTTTTTGGGTGTGCCTTGCACAACACCATATCACCTACCCTGTATGGATTAAGTAACGTTTCTTATTGTATTTCTGCCTGCTTGTCGCGTGGGCTAAGTTCAGATTGTGTTGAGCTCTTCTCCAGGCCTCTTTTATGTTGCGAGGGTTATCCAGGAGAAGCTCATGTAGTGACCAGAGATTAGAAAGTGGATTGTTAGGTTTATATGTGTCTGTGAGTAGGGCGTGGCATGAAATGGGAGGTTCCTCCTGAAGATTTGATTTGGAGGGATTCTCAAAGATTCGAAAAAGAGCATCTGCCATGATATTCTGTGAACCTCTGATATGTTGAATTGTAAATTTAAGTGAAGAGATTTTTGCTATCCATCTGCCTAGTTTTCCTAGTTGCTTGGGGTGAGCCAAAAGCCAAGCTAGGGCCTGATTGTCAGTCTCTAATAAAAATTCCCTGTGCTCAAGGTACTGCCGAAACTTGTCGATTCCGAACACAACTGCTAGACACTCAAGATCATAAACAAAGGACGATTTTCTCTCTTGATGAGTTAGAGTGCGAGAGGCGAAAACTATTGGTTGCCTGTGGCCATCGAACTCTTGTGATAGAACTGCGCCAATGGCGTCACTCAATCTGTTTGTCTGTCTGTAGGATGAATGGTTTAGTGAAATCCGCCATCCGAAGAACAGGTGGGCTGGCTATGGCTTGTTTTAAATAATTGAAAGCTTTGTCTTGTTCAGGACCCCAATTGAATGATGTGTTTTTCTTTTGAAGTGCATTTAACGGGGCTGCGTGTTCTGCAAAATTACGGATAATTTAGCATAGAAATTAGCCATTCCAATAGATCTTGAAATTCCTTTTGGATATTTCAGTGGTTGGAAATCAGCTATGGCCTGTGTACGGCTTGGGTCAATTGTTACTCCTCTACTGCAAATTATGTGTCCCAGAAAAGAAATTTCGAAAACTGCAAACTTAACTTTCTTTGTATTGACTGTGAGTCCTGCTTTACGCAGTCGGGTGAGAACTTCAGACAAATGAGCTATTATGTTCTTCACAAGATTCAGAATACACTATAACATCGTCAAGGTAATTAAATACAAATTTTAATTTTAAATCACCAAAAACTTGGTCAAGAAGGTGAGTTAATACCTGTGCTCCTGGGCTAGGCCAAAAGGAACTACTTTGTATTGATACAAATTCCAGGGAACGCAAAAGCCGGTGACTGGTTTTGACTTTGGGGTTAGTGGTATTTGATGATAGGCCAAATTAAGATCAAAAATGCTAAAATACTTGGCTTTGCTATACCAATGGCAAGCTGAATTCAAATCAGGTAATGGTACCATTTTCATGTCTGTGTGTCAGTTAATTTTTCTATCCACTATCTAACCAAAAATGCTGGAGAAGAAAAACTGGAAGTCGATGGTTCAATTACATCCTTGTCCAATAGGTCTTGTATGTGTTCGCGCATGATTACCATTTTGGGTCCTAATAATTGATAAGGGTAACACCTGACTGGGGATTTATCCAAAAGTTTTATTTCATATTGCACTGAGTACAACCTAGTTTTTTTGTCAAAACATCTGGGAAACTGTGACATAGATTTTCCACTGCTTTTCTTTGCGATGTGTCGAGATGTGTCAGGGATAACTCACATCCATCCTCAACTTCAAACTGGATTGCATTAACATTACTCCGATGCTGGATTTTAGGGGAAAGAAATGGGATAATTGATTTATAAAATTTTAAACTGAACTTTCTTGCCTGCAAATTAGTTACTAAGCCTGATATAAAATCGTATCCGAAAATGAAATCAGTTGCCAAGTCCTTTAAAACTAAAAATCGAAATGTCCAGGAAAATAACTCAATTTTAATTTTATAGACTGCTATTGTGTTAACCTTTAATGGTTGCTCTGATGCGGTGAAACATTGTATGTATCATTATTGGTTCAGTTTTCTGAACTAATTTCTCCTTTTGTAAAACATGAAAAAGATTTCCTGAAATAAAACTTAGGACTGAGCCAGTAATCAGTCCTGGAATTTCATGTTTGCCAATTAAGGTGTTGGCATAAGGTAATACTGTTGGTAGACTTGCAAAAATATTTTGGCAAGTTCTTTTGCCTGGATTTTTAGGATTCATGCAATTTTTACAATGTTCCCTAGCGTCCGTAGAATTTTTCACATTATTTGAATCTGTGGCCAATTTGAGTTTTTGCCCTCTACGAGACTTGTTTGACTTTTGTGACCTATTTGAATTTTTTGTGTGTTTTTGTTGTTGCTTTGCAGTGTAATTACTTTTTGGGTGGTAATTGGATCGGTTATTGTATTCTCTCGCTGCATGTGAAGTAGTGACTGTACTGCATTATTACCTAAAGATGATTGTTGTTTAGGTGGCGCAGATAAACCACTTTCTGGACATCTCGTTACTGGTATTTTTGGTTATTGTTGTAATAATAATTTTTCTGGATATTAAATATGCAAGTTCATGAGTGTTTCTGTGACAAAAACACACGTTTCTTTAAAATACTGTTAATAGTTAGGCTGACTAGCAAGTTCAGTGGTGTACACAAGAAATGTTCTGTCAAGACCACTGAGATTACGAACGTAAATCTTAACTTTAAGTCAGTATGTGAATTTAAATGTCACTATCACACTTGAAATTGTATGCTGTTTCAATTAAAGAAAAATCCATATTTCTTTTAGACTTTAAATATAACATCTTAGTTACACAGTTTTTGAACAATAGGCTTAGCATCTTATAATTATTTTTAATAATGGAGGTCAATGGTAAAGTCCGGGGCTTATGGTACTCACATATTTATGAATTACAACTAAGTACAATACTTTCAAGTACTGCCTTATTACCTCACTACCTAGCACATTTGCAGCATACCCTGATCATCAAAAGTACGATGGAAGCTATCTCTGCTACCTAACACTCTCTGATTATTACAGTGCTTCTCACACACGTTACGCCATTTCAGTTGTTGATTTAAGAAGACAGTTTTTATATGTAAAATTGTTCACAACTTTAAATTCAAAATGAAGCCTTCTGATTGGTCAGTTGGCTCTGGTGCCATGGTGTCAAGTGCAAAAAGCACAAATTGATATGCTATACATAACATATAAATATCTACAAATTTTCTATTTTAAAAATTATGATTGCTGGTGCAGTACATGTTTATAATTTATTAACAAATCAAAAGTTTGATTATTGCTTTGTCAACATTCACTCGTAAAGGGTCTGTTTTCACAATCAGTATAATACTGGAGCATCTTAAAGCATAAATCGTTCAGAAATATATACAAATACTGTTTACCAATAAATAATAAAATATCAGTGACATTGTTTTGGCACATATTATATATAAAAATAATGATCCACATTACAAAAATTACTTCTACACCTATCCCTCACTTAGCACAACTAATTTGTTCCTAAAAAGGCTTGTATTATTCGAAATTGCATATTCTGAAGCATTAGTTTCCTTAAATAGCAAGGTTAATTTATTTAATGTGTTCCAAAATTGTGTAGGAAAGTATACTTTACGTAATATAAAAGTGCTGAATAACACCCAACTATAAATATGTAAACCATTTATCTTTATATGCCTCCCATCGCACTTTGTATGACAAATACGACACCGTGTAACGGGAGATACGTGGTTATGTATGTACTTTATCGTCAGTCGGCTGGCTGACTTGCCCGCCCGGGCGTGACCTTCAACTCACGTCGCGTACCTTTCCAAACCATCCTTTACTGACAGTGAAACCGATATTACTGTCCGAATAACTACATTTTAATTATTCAAAAATTAAAGTTTTTATTCACGTATCACCACCTGGTTCACACCAACCCTGTCAGGCCAATGATTATTTTTTTAATTGCAACACTCATTTAACAACCTTTTCCACGTGAATCATCTTTTCATTTCTGTTCCGGTATCTAATGTCAAATATATTTCCACTAGTACAACCAACAGCATCAGACTTATATAAAATTTTGTTAAGAGTCCTTATTTCATACAATTATGGCACAGTTGACGTGCTTAAATCTAAAGTGCGACCAACATAAGTGTGGCCTTCATGAAAATTTGCGTGCCGTAATACTTATAGATTTGAGTCAATTACTTGGACACGGTGCATTATGAGTGATCAAGCACGTACAGTTACCGGCAGCTGAATGGGCAGATGTTGCTTTTGTTTGAGTGAATTCCCTGACACTGGCTAGACTGAGTTCACAGCCTGGTCTGTGGCCAGGCGACAACGGTATGGCACGGCGGCATACGCGCGGACATAAAAACATTAGGTCCTTTACACTCCATAGCCACATTTTAACTTGCCATAGCTGATGTTTTTACAACAGCAGCATTTTTACAATCGTCGATTAAATAGAATGACAGAAGAACATTCGGCGGATAATGTAAATTTAAGAGACCAAATTGCAAACGCACGTATAAATGAAAATATTAATTTTTGAATTTAAAACGTTTGAACAGAACAACGTCTGTCAGGTCCGCTAGTCTGGCAGTTCGGATACGTTTGGCCTATACACTTTACGTTAGACATAACTAATTTGAAAGAAATATCAAGTATCTAAAAAGAAGGCCTTGTGTTTCGGAGATGCTCCACCTATAGGCTAAGTTTGTAAATGACTTGATTAAAAGTTCTGTTAAGTATTGAAATTGTTCGGATGTATTTTGTCCTATATGCATGAAATTGTACATGACATGGTTAAAAGGTATTCAAGTACTATAAGAAAATAAGGCCTCGTGACTTGGATACGCTTGGCCTATACACCTGATATTGGACTTGACTTGGTTGAAAGTAATACCAACTATCGTAAAATAAGTTCATGTGGTTCAGAGATTATATGCCTGTATTTGGCACTATAGCAAACATAAGCTGTTTGAAGATGACCTCCAAATAGGTATAGTGATATTGTGTAACACATTTATTAAGTCGGGCAGATATTTTGTACCGAGTCCTTGGTCTTAGAAATGAAGTTTAATAACACATCAAAATGTAAAGTGAAAATTTTTTATTAATAATTTTAAGATATAATTTCTCTTAACATTGAAAAAAGAACAAATAAATAGCTCAAATCGAAGGAATTAACATATTTGTTTAAAATTAATTTTTTTATGGATATTTAAATTTTCCCCAAAATCTCGGGTTAATGATTACAGATATTCAATATGGCAGACCATTTGATGTCAGTGGCTTACTGAAGGCTATTATATTAGGGGGTAATTAAGGCTCTTTGAGGACATTTTATCATGTTTAATTAAATAGTTAATTTTATGCTATTTGGTTTTGCATCGACTAAGTATAAAATTAAGGACTGAAATGAAATTAATTAATTTTACATTAATAGGTGGTTATTTTTGATTAATTTTTTAAATACTCCGAATTTCTAGGTTAATATTGATAGATTTTTAATATGGTGAGGGTAATGGCCGACTAGATGGCAGATGCTACGACAGCCGACTTTCTGGTGATTGTCACAAATGCACTAGCGGGTAAAAAATAAACCACTATGGTGGCACCGCGCGCATTTCTTCCCCCCTTGTTCGGCTAACCATATCCGACGGCACCTCTTTTTCTTTTGTTTACAGAAGTTGAAACAAACTTTGTGGCTTCGTGCCAGACTTTTTTTTTTTGCCTGCAGATTTGGGGCAGTAAAATTCACATTGCGCTAGATGAATCCGCGCAATCTGAAGACGTGCTAAGTGAGGGATGGGTGTATTTAGGACACATATTTTAAATAGATTCTAGTAACACATGAAAAATACTATCATAACACTTACTAGCATCCCCAAATTAAAAGGGGTTTCCTAACCTATCCTAGAATAATCATATAATTTTTCCCATTATTTAAATTTAATTCTTAATGTAACAATGGCATATTTATTAATAGCTCTATCAATAGCTCTATCAATAGCTCTACAATTCAATAGTGTTTATTTGAAAAACTGGTATTATATTCCCAGTAGCGGATCCAGAGGGGGGGCTAAGGGGCTCAAGCCCCCCCCAAAAGCATCTGGGTCCACTATTGTTTTAGTGTTTTCCTTGATAAAGCCTAGCCTCAGCTGGGTCAAGCCCCTCCCAAACCAAAATCCTGGATCCCCTACTGTATATTCCTATATTTTGAGGAATAAAACTCTTTACAAATTATTTTTTGAAATTGTACAACTGAACAGTTTAGTGACAAAGACTATATAAAAATACGTTCTTTTAATCATTCTTGCATAGGGAAGATTGATTTAAGATGTTTTATGGAGATAAGCAGATACTGGTTACACTACATGTCGAAAACAACCTCAATAAATACAAAAAAAGATGAATATGCAAACACACTAAACAAGCCAAAATCATCTGACATAAAAAAGTTACGACTGACAGCACAGAAATTTCAGTAGAAGGAATTAGTCAAAAATTATTACAGCACAGCAAATAGTTTATTCCAAACTGTAAACCACATGAACATTTACTCCCAATTTATGCTAGAGCTGATATATAATCCAATCTTCTTCATTTTCAAACCCATTGTAGAAATCCTCATAGAAATGATAAAAACCATTTATAAACCAGTAATATTATTAGAACTGCTGGGTGCAGCCTATCGCCATTGCATGTGCCACTTTTTCCCCTCCACTTCACACTGGTCTCTAGCCCGTCGCCTGAGCGCTGCCTTCAGGCAGACAGCGTAGCTTCCTGAAGCTTTACTCGCTGCAGCATGTTGGTTGGCTACTTGAACTCAACGTTATGCAGGACATAGGTAAGCCAGTATGGAAGAAACCCATGTGTATCATTTCCATTAGGGCATGGACTGAATTGTGAAAATGGTAGTTTAGTTTATCTTATCTAGTAACATGTTTTCCTAAATTCATTTTGCACCGCCTTTATAAACATCTATTTGACGTCAACCGGGGCTTCGCCCCATAAGCCTGGTCCGGCTCCACTGCCCCTTCCCCTCCTTCACGGCATTTGTACCGCCAACGTACGTAGACGTGCATGTGTTCAAACTGCGCGGCACGGACTACCGCGAGAGGGCGACATCCCCCATAATTATTGTAAACCTTTTTTAATGAGTCCCAAGTGCTGTGTGTTCCAGCAGACCTAATTAGTGCTGTATGTAATTAGTATTTAGGTTATTAGGTTTAGTTAACAAAGACGTTGCCGGGCGAACCCGAGCGGATTCATACTCGGCCAAAGCTGGGCCTGATTTTAATGTTTATATAAAAAGTAGCTGATGTTTTAAGGTTTTGAGCCCGGATGAGGGATAGTAGAAATTATGAGTGTTTTGTGTCTTTCTTAAACTAACCTTTGGCACGGATCGCAGAATCAAGTAACGGTTTTGTTCCGGCGGGAAGCTGCCTGTTGTCCGCACGCAGAGCGCTGCTCGCTCCAATTCCTCTTCGTCATCAGCCGAGACCAGACGTGCGCGGATTCATCAGATAAATATGGCCACATGTCGCTAACCCTCGTAGTTCTCGTGTGTGTTGATCAGTATGGTGTGCCTGACACCTAAAGCGAGCTAGGTGTTAATTAAATAAGCTTGGTAATTAGAGGGCTCATATCTTTCCTCATATGGGTCATGTAACGCCCTGACCGAGAGTCTCAGCCGGGTCCACGTGCCCACTGCCTCGGGTGAGCAGCTATGCCTCATATTTCTGCACAAATTTTCCTGCTGGCAAAGTTTTTTTTTACTTTAATTGTTCTCTGGCACTTGCTCATTTTTAATGTGCTTTTATTAGCTTCACTTGTAACTAACTAACTAACTAACTTGTTGTGGTGTGACCAGCAGCACCACAGTAACACACCCGCAGCAGGTTTAGAGACGCCTGGTGGCGAACGAGCGGCATCCCTGATGGATAGGCAACCAACGCAGGTGGCACTGCCGGAATGCCCAGGAGTTATGCAACCAGTCACAACAATATCTGCAATTCAGATAACTTTTAATAAGATGTTCTGATTGGTTCTGACGCATTGCAGCACAATCGTCCGCTGGCCAGCTGTCTAAATAGGGCCGCTGTAGCAGAAGACGATACAAGTCATTGACTCCCGAGTCACTGCAGAAAGAAGTAAGACAAGACACCTGAACGAGAGAGACAGAACCAGACTTAACAAAGCGTGGTTTACACGGAAGCGGAAGACACGTCAGGAGATTTACGCAGATGTTAGCACGGATCAGTCAGACGCAGAGGAATGAGAGACGCTAAGAAGATTACGTAGTGATGTAGGACATAATGCCAGAGCACAGTGACCGTCAGCGAGCTGTTTAGTATCGCTGATGGGGAAGGAATCAGCACAAGACTGAGTGGCGCTAGAAAATGCCCGGTGACATCAAAATGAGCAATTAGGTGCCACAAGCATAACTTTGCCTCAGATGACGAGTTTTGCAGAAATGCCAGGAGACGATGATCCAAGCCCTGTAACGAGTCAGGAGCAGTCACAACAAAGCGGGCGTCGCCGGCGAGCAAGCCTGAAACACTACTTGTCAACCAATGGCTGCACCAGGGGAGAGTCAGCACCAGATCGTTCTGAAGTGGGATGCCGGCGAATGAGTGGATTGCAGCCGCCCAGCTCAAGAGGTGCAACAGGTTCTGGGAGACAACTTGGGGCCTCTGGACAATTAATGCCTTCGGAGTCCAGAAGGGTGCAGTTGAAGTCCCTGCTCCCGGTGAACATCGCAACACCAGGGGCCGAATCACGCGCGCGAGTCGCTCGAGTTCCAAGCAGCAACCTAAGGCAGAACCAGGGATGACGACGTCATCAGTCATGGCGTGGCCTGGGAAGGGCTGCTACAGCAATGCAAGGCAAGTGATGACGAGTACCTGCCCGCAAGCATCAGCACGGTTTCACGTGAGTCAGTCCTATACGAAAAATTAAATTCGTACTCAAAGAAAATAACTTTGACAGTATTGGTACGGGAAGCAAACTATAATTTGTAGTAAATATTAGTGGTGTGCAGGATCCCGACTATCTGGAAATCTTCGGGAGGGCATTACTTTTTTTCCAATCGGGAGGGAATAATATTTTTACCGGTATTTTCGGGAAAAACATAAAATTGCTCACGTGCAAAAACATTTCAGCTTCTATTAAAAACAGCGTGCCATTTGACCTACAACAAAAGAAAAGACAACAAATGTTTATGAAAAATGGCAAGTTTAATACTTAAACTATTTAAAAATTCCACTTCTTCCGATAAAAATAATCCCCAGAAAATTATGTATATTATGATTGTTAAAACTAAAAATAAATAAGCAGGCAATGAATGGCCTGAAATGCAGTGCTGAAAGAGACATTATTTTAATAGTATACCACTTTATTATTTCCTGTGTATAATAACACTAATTTGAACTTTATATCTGTATTAATTATGGTGTTTACTTGAATTAAATCGAAAAATCTAACATCTTGTTTGATTGAAAAATCGAGAAAATAAATTAATGAAAATCATCAGGGACTATTGTGATTTGCCAGTGCGTCACTAAGGGGCGGGGTTACGCTACGGCCGACAAGAGATGGCAGCACTATAGTTTTTTTTTTCCACACACGTAGTGAAAATAGGATTAAATTTTATTGCTACTGCTTCTGAGGGTAACTTGAGGTCTACAAAATTAGAGGGGTTTTACACGAGTAGGTATTATTACTCACAATGATGATGTAAAATTTACTTGCGGCAGTAGATCATGTTCCATGTTATGGTTTTATTTATTTAGTTAATGTTTAACGTGGCTGACGAAAAGACACCAATCTGGAACTACATTGCAAGAAACAACTATAAACTAAGTGCCAAATGCAAGACGTGCAGTAAGTCTTAAAACAGAGCTGTGGTAGCACATTAAGTCTCATAAGGCATTTGCACAACACCCAACTGAGAAGAAAGAATATGAAACGCAGCAAGAACTGTAACAACCACTGCCTGTAAATACTGATGCTTCACCACCAGGCCCATCAAAACAAAAACGTACTGAAGATACTTACCACTGGTCTCATCATCCAAAGGCAAAACTAATGACAAGAAACATTGCTGAATGGTGGACTGATTCTATCCTGCCGTACAGTTTCCAGAAACTCATGCAGTCAGCTCAACTGTTCTACACAATACCATCCAGAACCACATTCTCCAGGAACAAAATTACAAACTTATATGCTTCTGTGAAAACGAGAATCTCTGAGGAACTTTCTTAAGCCACTGCTAATGTTCAGTCGATGTCATTTTCTTGTGACTTATGGACATCACGCAGTGAGGATGCTTTATTGGCATTAACTTGTCATTTAATCAACAACTTCGCTCTTATAAAGTACTGTTTTGGCTGTGTTAATTTTTCACAGAGCCACACAGCATTAGCAATAGGTGACAAAATTACTGAAATTTTGGATTGAGTGGAACATTATTAATAACATCAGTACATGTATTCCACTGTTTATTATTAGTGACAATGCGAGAAACATCAATTTGCGGTCTAGTCTTTGCAAAGCACCTCCGACACACTTGCAGTGTTTTGTTCATAACTTACAGCTTGCTCTTAGTGATGCTAAAAAAATCTCACGAAGGAATGGGAGGGATGATAAAACAGGCTAGTGGTATTGTAGGTTATTACATGCAAAGGGCATCAGCAACTTCAAAATTTCACAAAATTAAAAAAAAAAAAAAAATAGGACTAGACAGTTCAGAATTAATTCAAGACTGTGTGACTAGATGTAATTCGGAGTTACCTCATGCTTGACAAGCTACTTAAAAACAAACTTGTTCTCACGAGACATCTGGCAGAGATAAATGTTGACAATCTTAGTGTGAGTGGCGACTTGTTGAAGGTTACATAAAACTTATTAAACCACTGCATGAAGCCACAGAAGAACTTTCTGGAGAAAGGATACCAACAGCTTCAATGGTTATTCCAATTATGTTTTCAATTGCGACCTTTTTGAATAACTACAATGAAACTCATTCTAGTGAAGTTGGGTCTGGTGTCACATTTTGTAGGGCATTACATGTTGGACTGAAGGCACGCTTTCCTTTATATCAAAGGCAAGAGCCATATTTTACAGCAATGTTGTTAGACCCACGCTTCAAGGCTGTTGTTATACCTGCCAATAAAAAACAATAGGGGTGGACGAATATAGATATTTTCGTTTCGAAGCGAATTCGAAGCAAATTTTTATAAATATTCCCGAATTCAAATTGAATATCGAATACTAGGCCAAATCAAAGAATTTCTTAAATGCAAACACCAAACAATGCAACAATCTTATTTATAATAAATGTAAAAATCTTAAAACCTACAAGCTAGGTTGAATATAAAAAATAAATGTAATTCACAGATGCACAAAATATATGCACATTTAAATGCAAGAAATTCTAAATATTAAAGTACATAATAAACTACAAGTTTGGTGACAGAAAATATTTTTCAAAATTGATTTAAATTGTCATGCAAAAATGTTAGTTCCTGCACATGTTGAGATGTCAGGGATTGACGACATGCTGTCACCACATTTCTGGAGGAAGAAAATACCCACTCACTTGATACACTTGTGGCAGGAATACTTAAATACTTCAGAGCAACATTTGCCAGTTTAGGATATTTAAGTTTTCCTTCATCTCTCCACCAAAAGTAAGGATTGTTTTCTCTTGGTATCCTTGGTTCCTTCAGGTAACAATCTACCTCATTATCGTTTGTTGATTGTTTATTTGGGATCTGATCAAACGCTGACCATAAACCAAGTCCAGAACTTGAAGGTTTGATTTCATCAGATCTCTCAGGTTCATTCCGAGAAAGGTTTTTAACTTCTTTAGAAAGGGTAAGTGAAACAAGTACAATGTTGAGCAATGCACTTTTGAATCTAGGATCGCAAAGCATTGCTGTTCAATATACAGCATCTGACTGAAACAGGCCGAACCTAGATTTGAGAGACTTCTTAGCTGTAATGTAGTCAACTAGATGTGTGTTTAAACAATGGAGAATTGGAATTACAGTGATGATGTTGGATAATTTTCCCCGCTGAAATAACTTGTAGCTTCAGCAAGTGGTCCAAGAATTTCAATAATTCCTGCCACTTTTTCATTTCCAACTGTGTCAACATGTCAATATTGTTATCAGAGTTTGCAAGTTCTGCTGCAACAGCCTTCCTAACTTCATAGAGATGTGACAACATTTGGTATTCACTGCACCATCTGGTATCGACATAGTGAATTAATTCCAGCACAGGAAGCTTCATTTATTCCATCTGGGCATGAAGTCTTTTCTTGCTTGCATGCTGCGACTATAATGTCCAACTATTGCTTTTGATTTGCCCAGAATGTTTACACTAGGACACGTAGTTTTGGCATCACTTATAGCCAACTGCCATGAATGGGCGAAACACTGTCGTGAGATGAATAAAGATCCAGCTGCTGCACGGATATTAGCAGCATTGTCTGTGACGCAGTATATAGGTATACTGCCTTCAAGACTGATACCCATACCTGACAACCTTGGTTAGTCAAAAAGAGGGAGGTTTTTAGTGGAGTAAATACTTGGTTCCTCAAATAAAGTGGGGGGTCCGGGTGCCCTCCCCCGGGAAAATTTTGATTTGAAGGTGCAAAATGGTGCTATTTAACCATTTTTCGAAGTAACAATTGAAAATTAGATGGTGGAAATTTTTATATTTTTATGGCGCTAGTTGCTATTTTTAAGAACTATTTTCTGCACCATTTTTTACACCCACTGGAGCATTGTGGAAAGCAATGCTCCGTGATCTAAATTAATCCAATACAAGTTTGGCAATATTTAAAGCAATGAAATCACTATTCAATATAGAAATTCACAACACAGAACTCTCAAACTTTTGTATCTCATTATTGTCGCAAGTAACCACCACAGAATACAGTTTGGCATTTCTAGAGGCAAGTTTGTTTCAACACCAAACTCAAAGAAAAACACACAGGATACCAAATAACAATCAATGGCAAAAATTAATTTAGATAATATAACTCTTAACTTACAGGTAGTTTTAACTTGACTGATAAATTACTTCTTCAAGCTTTCTCTGGTTGCAGATTTAGCTTTCTTCAGGAAAGCAGAGTCAAATTTTTGTTCATAGCAGCATCCCTGTTGCCTTGATTTTACCACCATCAATCTGTCTAATGTCTCATTAGACATGGATGACCTAAAATGTGTCCTTGACTTTCGTACCTGGCTGAATATTCTCTCAGATTCAGCATTGCTGTGGGGAATTGTCAAAATTGCCAGAATAACCTTAGACAGTTTTTCATACTTCAAACTTCTAGATGCACTTTTAATTTTTCCCACCAAACTCCACTGAATATCAATCCTTTCTTCTTTCTTGATGGCTTCATCTAGATCTTCAAGTTGAAACTGACAAAACTCCGACTGCAAATCCTTAATGGCAGAATCTAAAACCTGGTCTTCATAACTTAAGGCGATTGGTGCACAGTAAAAACAGGTCACAGGCCCGAAAGCAATGAATTTTGTATCATATGATCATTAAAGAGTCTAGATGCCTATGTGGGTGACTGTTACTATGTAGGGAGGTCAGGAGCTTAGTTCCAGCTCGTCAGTGGCGAGATGGCCTTCATACGGTAAGGGTGTTGCTGGTGGTCGCTCTGCGGCCTGCCATCTAGGAGGAATTAACAGAACCTCGAAGGTTTTATCTCCCTCTCCCTCTAACACACAGCCGATACGGTTCTATCGTGCCCGGAGGAGGGGAAGGGGTTATCAGGTTTTCTCTTTCACTCATCCTTCGCCATGGAGAGGCGGAATGGATTATTTATTTGTTCGCAACTGCGCACGTCATGTGGCTGAGAGTGCACATCTTCTCACTCAACTCACTCGTTCTCTCACACTGTTTCAATAAATCTTTTCAAATCTTCAACATCAATACAGTAAGTCCTCGGTTTACGTCGGGGTTACGTTCCTGAAAACCGCGACGTAAATAGAAACGACGCAAAATGAACCATGTTTCATCCACCGGCCGACCACGGCCCAAGGTCGGCCGGAAGCGCTGGCATACAGGCGTGACAACGGGCAATTTTATCAGCAAATTACAACCGACAGCGTGGGAAACAAGTCCAACTAGTACTTCTCAGCTTTATAGAATGGTTATTTAACCAGCTGCTTTATTACCTTTATTGATTGAAATATAAAAACAAATATATAGTCGTTTGGAAGACATCTTATGAAGAAAAAATCATAAATTGCAGTGAGCTGATACTGTAGGCCTACTACAAACGCATTTAATCACGATAAAATTAACAACGGCACGTTTAAAACTCCGGCCAACTCAATGATATCATAGCGACTGAAGTGTAGAGCTGTAGCAAACCGTATGTATTCGTTACTGAGTAACGGGTGCGGCATCTAGTAACGAGTAACGAAACGTTACACACGAATGCATTTCGTTACTCGCATTTTTCGTATGTTTTACGCATGCGCGCACTTATTCGTTACAAAGAACGATGTTTGTTTATTAAGAAAAGTATAATTTGGAAATTCGTCGTCCAAGTTTTTTACTGTTTATTAAAGGTATTGTGTGTGTAGACAAAGTTTGAGATTGGAACAGAAACAACGTAAGAAAGTATTTTTTTTTTACAAATTATAAATATGTATGTTTTTGTTTTTTATTATCGCGTATTTTCACGTTTTTTTGTTCTTATCTTAAAAGAGATATTATAATAAAACTGCTCTAATGAGATTTTATTGTTTCTTGGTTAACAAAAGCTGTTAATTATCAAATACTTTTAATTGTTTACATTTGATTTATTATTATTTACGCGACGTCATACTGTATGCGTACGAAATACGACTCGATTTGTTGCTGTTACATAACATAGGATGTTATGCGGTATCAGAAGTAACGAGTAACGATACGAAAGTAACGAGTACTAATTGTTATAGTAACGAATACATACGGGTACACTTTTTTTAGTTACTTTTACACCTCTACTGAAGTGCCAAAGAGTTGGACGAAAAGGGGTAGGAGAAAATGCTGTGTCGTTGCGGGAAGTAGATAACACTTCTACGTGCGAGTTACGTGGGTGGCTGAGCGGGCGGGCTGGTAGTATTGCATCACCGCGCGGAGAGCAGCGGAGAGCAGGAAGCGTCCCTCATGATGTATGATAAGATAAAGCGGTGAACGTGTAGCTTACGCTACATAGCATAAATTAACTACCGAAGGAAACAAAGAATTATAAACGAATTATATACGGTTTTTTGTTTAAAATAAAGATTTACGATCATTGTAAACGACGTTATTGTGAATCGGCGACAACTTAAATTGAAACATGAGTACTCAAACATTAGCGACGTTAATCCGAAACGACGTAAATCGGTACGACGTAAATAGAGGACTTACTGTACTTTAAACCATTGCGCTTCCTACGGATTAATTATATTTCATGCACGTGCCCGAATTCAGCTGCAAAAAAATAAAACGGGTAGTCAATTTTTTTCTTCAAAAACCTTCCGAAACACTGTGTGTTAAAAAACATTCTGAAAGCCCATTTTTCTAGATAAATGGAAATTATAAATCACCTACGCAACAAGGAAACATTGTGCTTTAATATTATGTAAAGAAAACACCTCTTAGTTTTATAGTTATGTAAAGGTGGTGTGATATGTTTTAGATGTCACACCATCTTATCATCCATGTAGAAGAGTTACCCGAAAAGCTAACAAGACTATTGCCATGGAAATTGAAATATGGTTAATGAAATATTTTTCAAATGTTTGTTAACAGTAAACAACATATAAAAAATCTTATAACTGTAAAATTAAAATACAAACAACCCTATAGCAAATTTAATTTCAATATGAAAAAGTCTACAATAATGTTTACAAGAAACGAAATTGCAATAGCAATACAAAAATATCGCAATTTTGTTACATTGTTAACATATATATTATTTTTAATAAAGGCAATAAAAATGGCATACTCAATATTTGGAATACAATAAATACCTTAAGCCCTACATAATTGCTGCGATATTCACAATAAATGCTTTTCTTAAATATAGTAATTAAAAAACATCGTAAATAAATTATGAACATACATATTATGGTGAAGGAAAGTGGACACTATCACACTGAAAAATCTTAGAGGGTAGTTTTCCTCATCTTATTTCTTTCTTTGCGTTTTTGGTCTTGTTCGTTAAAATATTTCATGTTCAAATACTTGATACGCATATACGTTCTTGTCCTGACAAAACAGTATATAACTTATTCTGGATATTTATTTTCAGTAGTTCCGCAAATAATTTTAGTCAGTGATTCAAAAATCCACTCTTTTTTGCACAAATTGTTGCCATGAACATTATCAAAACACATTTCAGCGATCTTTATTAATTCCAAAAATTCATTAGTGGGACATTTTAAGTTACCCTTTGATTGTACATGTATCCAGCTATCGTCCTCTGAATTGAAATCCGTAGGGCCAAGGTCAGGATATTTATTTCTGAAACGATGAGCTATATAGCCAGAAACATATTTCAGCCCTTCAAGAGAAATTTCGTCACTTGAAAGGGACCTGGCCTCTAAATCTAAGACTATTTCTTCCATGTCAGCAAGATCTATTTCATTTAAAGGTGATTTCTCTTGAAATGTCTTTGTAAAATACATTTCCTTGCACAAAAGTAGTTCTGTAATTTCATTCTGATAAGCACTGTCCTGTTCCATTTCATTTGACAAAAAATCACTTACCAAACACATTTTGTCTGTCTTCTCATCCGTGTTTTTCCGTTCAGCAAAAACTGCTGCAGAATGTTTTCACAATATGTAGTTTATAATTCTGTATTTAAAGTAAATGGGTGACAGATGCGTATTTTATTACATGCTTTATATTAGCTTCACCTGTATGTTTGTTTGTCTGTCCGTCTGTAACTCTTTCGACTAAGAGTGAGTGGCTCATCACTGTAAAATGTCCTACCAATTTCATCACGTTCGTTAGCCGAGCGGTCTAAGGCAACTTCTGAGACGTCAGCTTTCGTATTCAGCGATCGTGGGTTCTACTCCCGGCCACGCCGGAAAAAAAAATGTTTTTTTTTTTTCTGGTAAATTCTAAGATTATATCCACACATCTAACTGTAAATGATTCGGAGAGACTTTACCATTTCTTTGTGACGTTGCAACTCCAAATAGTTATCTCAGATGGTAATAGGTAGTCGGTAACTCATTTCCCTATGATAATTATACATAAATATAGTTTAAAAAACTAAAAAAACATGCTTTTAAAGAATATCAAACTAAAAAGTTAAAAATAAATATAGTTTAAAAAATAAAGAAACATGCTTTTAAAGATTATCAAACTAAAAAGTTAAAAATAATTTTAAAATTTAATTTATGACAATAGTATATAAGCAACACTAGTATAAATGAGAAAAAAGCATGGGGCTCTTAATATACAAAAAATATGGCACAAAGCGCCTCAAGTTTTTTTTCTCATTCATACTAGTATTGCTTATATACTATTGTCATAAATTAAATTTTAAAATTATTTTTAACTTTTTAGTTTGATAATCTTTAAAAGCATGTTTCTTTAGTTTTTTAAACTATATTTATTGATGTTCCATACCTCTAATATACGGACAGAGAAAAAACCACTCTAACACATCTTAGTTCAGTTTAACTGTTAACAAATATTTAGGTTAACAGGTCCTATACATATTTCCGAATGTTTTACTGACTGAGTTATACTAATACTGGACATTAATTAAATTGATCGCTGATATTTATACTTTTAAACGAAATTTTGAATTTATCATTTTATGTAAACTCTAATGCGTTAAAAAGTGTAACGCAACACTACACACAGGTAGTGATGTCTAGTGCACTGCCCTATGCACATTAGTTAACAAAAAAATAAAATGAAATATTAATTACTGATAAATAATACCTTGATGTCGTGATACAAGTAACACATGCTTATCTGATATTTATTTCAATTAGAATACGAAATAGGAAGATAAAATAATTAACTGATTTTAAGACTGATTTATTACTTACACAGTACAGTGCATTTTGAAGACAAATGGGTCTTAAGAAGCGAAAATCGTACTCGATTAAAGGATGGTATGGTGTTCGGTATATTAAGGTTTCCCTCAAAGTAACGGTTTCAGAATGCTTTTAAGATATTAGTTACATCCCAACATAAGTTTAAAACATTTCTCTTAAGAGTGTGCTTCGTAGCATTAAAAAATGTGCCTTAATTATTTTGCAAATTTATCATTGTTATGGTGACGATGTCAGGGGTTTTCGTAATTTTTTTTTAGAAATATAGTACAGTATTAGCAACTACGTTAAGAACTGTTATTTTATTCACACAGAGAAAAGAAATACAAAATGCTAAAATTTGGCGTTTGTCTTTTTATATACTATATAGGTTTGTTATTATATGTGTGTTGTAACATGTATAAAAATGTTAAATATATTCGACAATATTTGGTAATTATATATATTAAAAAACTTTTATGTACGCGACTTGAAACTACGTGAAAGGTTTTCAGTCTATAAAGGCCTATTCTATGATTTTTTTTAAATTATTAATTCTTATGCAAACAATTAATAAAATTGGAAGTTTCTTACATTGTCAGTATATGCATAGCATTACAGTTATTCCAAACAATTCTCTACCAGTGTTTACCTAAGGTTTGCATGTTACGTTTGTTCTTCTACTAATACACGTATATTACTAGAGGTTTGTAATACATTAAATGAGGTAAGTAAGAATTCGTTTTTATAAACATTGTGTATGAAATTATAAATTTTGAGATGTATAATAACAAAAAGAAGTGCGTTCCGAAGACATATGTCGGTAGTGTTACCCACTGAAACATTATTACCACTTCAACTCTCTGTAAAAATAAAAGTATGGGGTTGAATGCGCCAAAAGGGGTATATAAATAAAATTTGAGGCTTCTTCCTTATTTCATACGCTAGTGTCCCCCACTTACAATTGCAAACAAAAATTTTTCCTCGATGTTGTAATTTACTCTGCGTAATCACAAAAAATTTTGGCAGTAAATAAGTATTTAATTTTTAAAAATGAAAGCTTTCATGTTTCGAAAAAAATATTAAAGCGATGTGGGGAAAAATGTTTATAGATACTCCAGTAAAATTTTCAGTTTGATTGTTTTGATAGTTTCGGAGCTGTTGCGAGTTTAGTTTGGAAGATTCTTCGGCCGCGCGAGGCGTGTTTGGGTCTTTTTCATTTTCTTTCAGCGTAGGAAGCCGATACCCGTCTTCACTTCGCATCCTCTGCTTGTCTTCCCTTGTCCTCTCCAGATGTATTACTGTATATTAGCTCCATGAGCGCGACCTTGACAGACCGTTTCTTCGGTCTCCTCTCTCGTCATCCCTCTACACCCCATTCTTCCCCCTCCCCACCCGCAGGCTGCGGCCCGCCGGCCGGAGCTCCGCCGGACTACCTGGTTCCGACAAGCGCCGCCCTCAGCGCCACGTCGCGGGGACATTCTTCCCGGCGGCGAGAGTTTTACACGCAGCACTAGAACTGTCACTCCAGAGGGCATGTTTTGAGTCGGATCGTATCAAAAACAAAAGGATATGAAAATATATACATAACTCAATATTGTTCTGCCAATTATGTTTTCATTTTCATTTAAATTTATTCTTTAAATCGCTCCTGAAGTAGTCCAGCAGTGATCAATGGAAATTGTCAATATTAAACTGTAATTTTGACGAAGAAAATTTTTTCTTCTTACTTTTATATGTGCAGAAACCTATTCGTACACTCGTTTCTTGAACTATACTTAAGTTTAACATAATTATGTGTTTTCTAAATAATTCTGGCTTGGAATAAAAATAAATGCATTTAAAATGACATAACTCAGTAAAAAAAAGTTTATTAAAAATATCCTAGGTATATTATGTCTTAAAAAGAAGCATCAAAAACAAATATGTACAGTTAAATTAGTTTTGTCGTAATATTTTACATGCACCAATCGCCTTAACATGAATAGAAATTTATTTACAAAAAATGTCAAACTGGAGAATGATGCATTACAAACATTAATCTGGGCTACCTCAGCATTGATTAAAACCTTATCATTGAAGGGAAATTTGTGAAGCATGTAATCACATACACGTACAAAATACGCCCTAACAGACGAGTAAAAAATTTACTTTTCTTCAGGTTTAAGGTCACACACTGCCCTAGAAGTAGAATTTCCAATTGTAATGTCATTATCTTCTTTTTGGTTCATTCTCTTGTGATAGTCAACCTCCAACAATGATGAAGAGTTTTTAACAACAGTAGGTTTCACAAATCTTGTAATGACATCTTTGAACAATTCTATTAGAATACAGCGTAACAAGTGAATTTGTGGTTTCTGTGATTGCAAAACCACATTTGGTTTTTCAAATACTGGCAATGCATTCTGAAGGAACAGACAAAACTATTTATTTAGTTGCCGTGTAAGGAACATCAATAATCTCTCTTCTCTTGAAAGATTACATGAACTATTTCCACTTTTTTGTGCAGGGTGGAATTTTGTTAGTTTTGAATCTGGAACTGGTGATTCAGAACTTCGTTTCAAGCTAGAACATTTAACTGAAGTTTGGCTATCAGAAGAGGCAGCTTTGGACATTTTTGGTATCCTGTACGAATCTAATTGTCCCGACTTCTCATGTGGACGTGAAGACTTAACCTCAACCACTGTTGCAGCATTCTTGACAAACATTTCCCTAGCGAGAGCCAGCGAGTGCAAACATGTTTTAACATTTTTTTTTACATCTGTGTCATGCAATACTTGAAATTCTTTTAACTTATCTTTCCTTTTTGCACTTTTTTCAAGATAAAAATAAATATCTACTAATATCTCATCAACTTTGCAAGGAAGAGTTGCTGCTGCCTTTTCTGCAGCCAAATTGATTAAATGACAAGCACAACCCGCAACAAACAAATTGGGCATTTCTTTTTTTAAGTGTGTTGCTGCCCCGTTTTTCAAGCCTATCATTACAGGAGCATTATCAGTGCTGAATGATATGCAATTTTGAAGTTTAATATTCCGTGACCTCAAAGACTGTATGACCAATGCTGCAATATTAACTCCAGTAGAGTCTCCAGACAGTACAGGTACACAAAGCACTGAACTTTCCACCTTACCTTCTTCACTGCTGTAATAACTTACAACAACGGGGTATAACTTTGAATCGCTATCGTTACTCCCATATGTTGCCACAGAGAATGCACCGTTTTTTAACGTCTGCACAAGTTTTTCTTCTTCCGTTTTTACCATTTCAGATATAATTGCTGACGTTTTTGTACGTGCACAGCCAAATTGTTGAGCTATAGCGCTATCAGGGAACATTTTGCGAAACAACAACCCAGCATGATCTGAACAACTAACAGGGAGATTGTGTTCTAAAACAAAACACGTAAACAAGCACTCGGCATTCGTAACACTTTCTTCTTGCCGGCTTGCACTGCCACAAAAGCTTAACTTCTTGTTTGCATCAACACAGCGTACATTATCTTGATGTTTCTTGGTTTGGATGTGTTTCACGACGTCCCACCTTCCCCCATGCGATACAGCAAAGTCACTACGACACAGCGAACAAAAAGCAAAATGATCTCCTTTTTTGGAAGTTAAAATACAAGGAAACTTGTCACTGTAAGCTTTATTGTACACAGTCAAGTATTTAGTCACTTTCTTTTCCACCATGTTACTTGAGGTATGGAACCTTACTTGCTGCTTTAACCGCATAATTCATTTCATAAACACATTCGCCATGCAATATATTTTGTGAACATATTGATATTTATCACGACACGAACTACCATAGATGACCAACTAAAAAAAAAACCCAAGCTGCACAAAGCATGTAAGAAGGTCAAGAATGCAAGATTTCTATTGGCGAATTATTTTAAGCGCTGATTACGGGTTGGCTTACGCCCTTCGTGTTCTAGCCGAAGTGAGACGAATGTTACCGATCGCCGAGCTGTGAGACAGCTGTGCGAGCGCCACAGCGCAGCGCCGAGCACATGGAGAAACATAACTTTGAAACCTGATACCGGCCATTTCGAGTGCCGCTAAGCGAAAGGAAGCAAAAGCGGGAGATTCAAAGGCAAAAGCGGGAGGGCGGGAGGCTACACACAAAAGCGGGAGACTCTCGCCAAAAGCGGGAGGGTTGGCAGGTATGGATACCCCATTCAGAAATACCATGTTGCAAGGTTTTCTTCAGATTTTCAGCACAGTGAGCATCATTGAGTGGCAAAGTGTTCATTGTAAATGACACATTCTCGAAATTGGGTCTCAGGTAATGGCATGTCAGCTTAATATAGCCATCATGTGCCCTTGATGTCCATGCATGGGTAGTTAGTGACAAGGAAGCAATCATTGCAAGATCAGAATTTAAAGGTGTCTGTAATGTGCCCTTGATGTCTGTGTACAGTGTTAGTTTGTGGTTCCTTGAAAATGCATTTTGACTTGGAACTTTATAGTTGGGCACAGCTACTTTCATTAAATTTAAAAATCTTTTATTTTCCACAAACTCATAGAGTAAGTAACACATGGGTATCATCTCGGCAATTGCCTTAGTTATCTTCTTTGCTGTTGGATTGTCTGGACTCATTGGCAAATGCTTCTGGAAAGCACATTTCAGGGACAACTGATTTTCTTCTTTTATCACTGTGACAGATTTTTCATGACTTTTTAGTTAATTTAATTGTACAGGGTGCTGTTTCAGATGATTTTGTAGAGTTGTAGTAGTACCTGTTGGAATTTTATATGTTTTTGACATGCTTTGCAAGTTGCATCTTTCCCATTGGCACTCTTGGTAAAAAACAACCGAATAGGACTTCTTGGTTTTTTGGCAGGCGGCCCCTGATTTAAACCAGAAGTGCTTTCTTCCATTATTTGGATATCAACTACAAATAATGTAAACTGCTAAAAATCTTTCACACACGTTTGCTAATACATAACTTAAACATCAACGCAACATTCTCCATTAACTTAGGCCATTTGAACCATTGCCAAAAACTTAGTCGTGTAAGGCCGGGTTTATAGAAAACGCAAGAACGCAGAAACGCAAGAACGCAGGACGCGACAACCGCAAGAAATTCACAGTCGTTTATAAAAAACGCAAGGACGCCGGCCATCGCCAACGTCAAAAAATAAAATTTCAGGAATAAGTCATGATTATTTTTAAAATTTTTGTTGTACTTATCGTACAGGCAGGGAAAATTGTGGATAAGCTGAACAAGAAATTCATCAGCTTCCTACATTGCGCTGTATTCACTAGAAGAATGCCAGCCCAAAACATAAATAAAGAAACACAAGCGTAACGATTACAATCGCAGAGCCTTCTATATGCATTACATGACAGTTTCAGTTTCCACATACTAAAGCAACCAGTATAGAAGGCCGAAACGCAAGGAGAAAACGCAAGAAGTAGAAAGTTGAGCAACTTCTGCGTTGCATTCTTGCGTTATTGCGTGTCTTGCGTTTTTTATAAACGAGCTGGTAGAAGAGTTAAGGTTGGACTTTTACCGTAGTTGCGTTTCTTGCGTTTCTGCGTTCTTGCGTTTTCTATAAACCCGGCCTAACATTTGCTATTTGTATACAACTAAATACTGAATGGTAATATTTTATACGGCCGGCTGAACTTTCTACGTTATTATTATATTGAACAAGAACGATTAAAGGTAAATATAAACTTTTTTTTTTTAATTTTGGCCTTCAGCTTACGCGCACAGCCGTTTAGAGACAAATTACTTATTGTTTATTACATTCTTTCCAACGTAAAAAAAAATATATCTTTACTCTTTGCACAAAAGCAGGCCCGGCCTAAGAAGTGTAGAAAGTGTATGGGTGAAAAACGGAGTGGTTTTATGGTTGCCATCTTTGTTTACGATTATTCACGGAACTCATTTTTTCTACTGTTCCATCCATGGAATATTTTCCCCGTTTATTTATAAATGAATTTTATTCAATAATCTTATTTCATTGGATTCAGTGCCGTAACTGCAGTTTTATAAGTCTGTTGTTGATATTATATCACGTTAAATCATTATTGACGTAATTTATGCATGGAAAAAGAGCTGTTGTGGGGGAAGATTAAGACTAATACCGAAGTCGGGAATGAATCTGGCACGCTTCTAAACATGAAAATAATTCATTGGGAATTTCTATTAGCCATTTTATCAGCAAAATATGATACAGACAATTATTTTACTCTAAGCCAATGTAAGTTGAACAAAGTATAACGAACATATTTGTATTATGGTTGAGGTTAGTTTTAATGATCAGGCATATAGGCTTAGGTTATCATGTGTGTGTTCTCATTATGCTAAGTTAACTCCAAGATGATGTTATTGATCGTAGGCATTCTTTAACCTTTAGGCAATGTATGTATAGTAAAAGATTAGCTTAAAAACTCTTGAAATGTTTTTTTTTCTATTTTTTGAACTTCGAATAATTTCATTTTTTCAAGTACGAATTCTGATAAAACAAATGTTTGACTCGAATTCGAACTTTCGAAACTTCACCTACCCTAAAAAACAACTTGCTGTTAACACTTCACAGCAAAAACTTGACAGTTTTCTAAAAGAAGACACTGAATCAGGTAAAGTGCTTGTTTAATATTAACACATCAACTTAATCAAAATTTGTAAACAACTTGGTACATCTCACAGAAACATAAAGGGGGTAAATTCTTACTGTGGGCAGCTTTTGCTAAATTTAATCGTCTTTGGATGTAAAAGTTATTCGGTGGTATTCTACTGTCCATAGCATATCTGTTAATAGGCCTACAGTATGGCTTTTATTATTTTCAGCAATAAATGGACTAACAACCTGGTTTCTTACTTGTAATTAGCATCTCAGATGTTTATTAAAGGTTTAAGGTATTTTTTTCTTTATTTTGCAGGGACTCAAAAAACTGAATCCACCTAATGACTTTAGCCACTCCTCCTTATGGCATGAATTTGATAATTTGGATGCAAAGTCTTTCTTAGGTGCTAATCAAAACACAGAGGTGACGACATATTTAAATGTGCCGCTACTAGAGAGAACTGGAGACCCGCTGAAGTGGTTGGAACAAAATGATATGATACTGCCAAATTTATGCAAGTTAGCAGTGGCATATCTGGGAATACCAGAAAATGAAACTGCCTGTGAATGGGTTTTCTCATCCGCTGGAAATATAGTGTCTTCAAAGCAAGAATCTTTAGCCACTCAACATACAGAATTAACTGGTTTTCTTGCATGAAAACAACATTATACTAAAAGCCTGTCTTCCAAAGAGATCACAAACATTTCCTCGAAGATGAATGATGCAACCCATAAGTGTAAAGAATGTCTCTATATTATTTAGTTTCTTTAGGTTTAGTTCATGAAATTTGTGACTCACCAGTGTGGTATTTTTTTTAGAACTTAATGTTGTTGTGGTAAAAATATTACAAAAATTATAAGTTTGCTCTCATGCTTTATAGCTTATAATGTATTTTCCCGATTTTTCCCGATTTCCCAAGTGAAATCTGATTCTCACCTGAATTTTTTCCGAAGCTTAATTTCCTTTCCTGCACACCCCTTGTAAATATTGTAAATAAATTTTTAATAGTAAATAAATTTTGTGCCTGCCACATTGTCTATAACATAACTTTGAAGAAACAAATGAGGCTTTGTTGTGATGTAAGCATTGAGCCCTTTAATCAATTTGCAGTGTTTTCACTAAAACATTATTCTGTTAAACCTAGTCGCAACACAGAATGTGTTGTATGTTAAGCTAGTCTGATTGAAATAGTTTAACCCTAAGTGTTTAGATATCACCACACATAATTATGTTTGTAAAATATTGTTTGTGAAAGGCTCCCTTAAGAATAGGTACACACAATTTGTACACGAAATGAATTTTAATGACAAAGTTTAATTTTGTAATATTATCCTGTTTCAGCACCTCGTGCGAATGAACCTTTGAGCCATCAAAACCCAGTGTCTTGCTATCAGGGGACAATCTCCTTCAGTTCACAGAGCGCTGTTCACATGTGGGGCTTTAAGATATTTGTAACCCAAACAGGGAATGAGAATGTTTGTGATTAAATTGTACTTAGCATACTTTGTCTTAATTTTTTTTTTTCAGTTCATAAAAGAAAGATCTATAAACCCCAACACTTCAGGTTCATCCTCATGACCTTTATGATAATACCTAAGTGTAGATTGTCTGCCAATATGCAAGCAACAAATTATGTAATCAAATCTTGTAAGTCAGTGTTAACCTACTTCTAATTGTCATATCAATTTGAAATTTTGCATGTACGAGTATATATAATCCAAATGACAATACAATAATTTCATGACTATGACCTGAAGAGAGAAAGGAGTGAAGAGGGGCAAAGGGGCAAAAAACCACTACTTTCCTGCTATGAGCTGACGTCAACCAGGGCTGCGCCCTCCCTTGAGCCCGATGTGTCCCCTGTTCCGCCAGCGCCACCACCCTCCCACCATCACCCTCTGTTTGAACCGCCCGCCACAGTGACGGGTGCATGCGTGTGTGAGCCGCAGAAGGCATTAGAGGCAGTGCGACGGCCCAGAAACGTAAAATAGTAATTAATTAATAAGTAAAGAAATAAAGGGCTATGTATTGTGTGCTTTTATAATTTCACCCAGTGTTTAGTCTTAAGTCACAGGAAGGAATGCGCAGCGCCACACGTGGCCGCTACAGGAACTACCGACGAATAATCTTTAGACAATAATTTATTAAGTATAGTATTGTTATGAAATCAGATGGAAGTCTCAGAAATTGTTGTTTTATTATTACTAATTTTTAAAAGGGTAAACTATGTTAGTAATTAGATTAATTATAAGTTAACAAGCTAACGGGAACTCGAGGGTTGGAAGACGCCATGACACCCTGTTGACCAGTCAGTCTTGTTCTTCCACCGCCCAGAGATGGACGCTCCCGTACATCGTCGACATCATTGTTTGGTAATATCTGATCCCTTAGCATCAGTTTCGCATATATTAATCTAAATCACTTTCTTCTGTCTTCGAGGCCTACTCCGGGTGGTAGACAGTTTCAATAAAAATTTAAGCTCCTCAAGCATTTTAAATTTAACTTTGTTTCATTTCTTTGGTCAGGCCACGTGGTGACCTGGCCCACCTCCTAAACCGATTGTTTGCCGTTGGCTTTTTATCCGCATCGCATGAACAATGTAGACACGAGGAATGTTTAATAAATATCAGGTGTGAATCTCGAGTGTATATTATTTCGGTCACGTTTGCCCCGGGTAGTCACCTGGCGTGTGGGATGACTTGAGCCCACCTAGGTAAAGATTAGAGCATTACACGAGTGTACCAGCGTGCCCGCCGCTGAGAGCGGGTGTTAGGGGCCAACGAAGCAGTATTAGGGTTGTGTGTCTCGTCGCACTTGGGCGACATCACGGCCCGAGAAAGGAGTCTCGCCGGGTCCACGTGCCCTCAAATCACGTGGTGGCGCCCAAACTCAGTATCAGTCGCCTTAGACAACCCTGTGCGATAGCAGAGCAATAACCATGCTTTTTGTATATCCATGAGTCCGAGGCATGGTCGAAAATTTGCCTAAAGAAAAGTTTGAATACATAAGCTTAAAATAAGAATCAAGTAATAAACAAAACAATAATTTTAATGAAAAAAAAAAGCACGGGGTACTTGAAATCAGTTGTCTTAAATTTTCTACCACTAACATCTATTTTCAGGACAGGGCCATTATGAAAAAAAAAAGAGACAGCACCCCACACTTTTTTTTATTAAAATTGTTGTATTTTTTAAGCTTAAGTATTAAAATATTTTATTAAACAGAATTGTAGTTAATTCCATCACTGGTCAACAAATTACTTAAATTTTAAGTGTGTCTTTTTAGTTTTTTAAAATATAATTTTTAGTAACTAATGTGTTGACCTTTATAACTTGATTTCTGCTTCTTTTTTTTATTGCTTGCCTTGCACTTTTGTTTGTTTCATAGCCCGTTAATGAATTGTAACTGGGCAACCACATTTTGATTTGTTTCTTATGTAGGTAATCATAACTTACCCTCTTTTATCGCATAATCATCGCACCCATATTTTAGGTTGTCAAAATTGGGATAAAAAAACTTCTCGCGTAAACGTTGCATGATGTTTCTGGTCCTGCTATTAGATGCCGAGCGCTTTGTGTAGGTATCTTTTCCTTATACAACGATGTATTTTAAAGTATAAATCTAATATTTATTCTGACATTACCACTTACTTATTTAATTAACGGAAATACTAAGTTGTCTGACGTGTAAATTTTCTAATAAAGACGTTTTTAAACGTTATTTCCTTTATCTGATCCTTTGCGTCGCCGTGGTGTAGGTATCTTTTCCATATAAAACAATGTTTTTAAAAGTATAAATCTAATATTTTTTCGGACATTATCACTTACTTATTTAATTAACAGAAATACGAAGTTGTCTGACGTGTAAATTTTCTTTTAAAGAAGTTTTTAAACGTCATAACCTTTGTCTGGTCGACTGCGTCGCCGCGGTGTACTGTTTATAAACATGTAGCCAGAGCTAGTTGGCATCATTCGTGTTTGGTTATGTTGCTGTCCGTATAGAGCGTACGCACGTAGTCGAATATCAATATCTCGCCGCTTGCATGCAACGCGCGCTCTCTGTCAAGAGCAGTGTTAACTACATTTGATGGCCCACATTCTTTCGTGTCAAGCGTGTACTAGTTACGCGTTAGTTCACATTAGAGATTCAAGTGGCTTGTGTTCGCGTCACAGATTTTTTTTTTGGTTTAAAGTTGAAGAAAGGTTTTGTTGTATGAATTATTAATTTAAATTGTTTGGAGTGCTCTTTTAAACTTCACTTTTTAAATGAACATACTTTCCATGAATGGGTTAGGTTTTCATGAATAACTTTACCTAACAAAAAAATCTTTTCCGCATAATCGTCGCACCCCTACTTTTCAAACTTGATTTTAGAATAAAATGTGCGACGATTGTGCGAGAAAACATGGTACTTATTTTATATGCATATTAGCCTTATATTACATTTATTTTGTACGTACTCTTGATTAGTTTTGCAGGCTACCCGAGTTTTGTTGTAAGCTTCTTTAAAATAAATTTATGGTACTGTCCTAGTTGCAATATATTCCATAGTTTAAGTATAATTACTTTGAATGCTTTATTCAATCTAATGCCTTTTATGATTCATTTGTTCTTTTGAAAGCACTTTTCATTCTTATTAATCAATGGGTCTTAGGCCACAGCCAATCTTATCTGTACAGTTGTTCCTTTCCTTAGTTGTGTCAATTGTAACATGGGTTTGTTCATTTTAGTAATTACATATAAGCACTTGTCCGTTCTCTTATCGCTTGCTTTTTATCTACAATAATATTTTTGAGCACTGTTTCTCACCTGGAGGTTATTTTTTGCATTGTAGCACTTTGCAAGCATCATAAATGATTTTTGTTCGGGTATAATTACGCACTAAAGCACAGGGAATCAACATTTCTCTTCTTGGTCTTTGATTATCAGTATAAACTGTTATTCTAGAGTCCTTCCCTGTTCAGTGTGGTTAAAAAAATATAGTTTCAATCACATGCCAAAACAAACTAACAGAAGCAAAACAATTCAGGAAACCAGCCTCTTACAGCCAGGTGAACTTGTCATGAAATGGCACATACCCCCATGTCTAAGGAGAACCTCCTGAACTAACTCATTGCAGAACAACACACTTCTGGAAGAACTAAAGAGTGAGCATGGTAGCCATTATCATTCTGGATAACAAGTATTTAGAAGTATTTTGAATACAAAGTTACTTAATTAAGTTCATAATGATCATGTCTCTTCACAGGCCTCACAGACTAACAGAGAATATAGTCCGGTGGCAGATCAAGAAAACCCGGAAGTGAGGTCCGCCCAATGTTTTATGGCATTTTCTGATTCTTTAAGGGATACCTAATGATATTATATAGGGTGCCACTTTGACACCCTTGAGCGATTTAAGATATTCAAGATGACGCCTTAGATGGCTCAAAATGTATTTATCGGCCATAAATTCGCATATAGAACACACTTTATAATCATGTTGGTGTCTAATATAATGATTTCAGTGTCTGGCAATACTAACAACTATTTATTTTGGTGATTAAATTGATTTTAAAGCTTTAACATATGTATTATGTAGATAAATGGGACAACCACTGCCGATATACAATTTATTTTAATTTCTGTTTCAGGTAATGTTAACTGCAATATTTGAAGTGGTAACTGGTTTAGTGTGTAATAATCTAGTCAATGCTGATGCATCGGTTGCAATTGGGTTAACAAGCATGATTCAATTTGAAGAAAGTTGGCCTGCAGGATTCAATCAAACGTTGTCCAACAAAGTTAAAACTATGTCTACAGCCAAGAAAAAATTGGTTTTGGGAACAAAAGATGTTTGGGATACAGAAATTATATTTTCCCGATTCATGGTTCTAGTAGGTTCACGTGGACTTAATACAGAAGAAGTATTTCGTCATGAACTCTCTCCTGTGCCTACTTAAATGTTTGATAACAATGGTAACATGAGGGATTCAAAAAATAAATCAACTCTAAAAAACATGCTTCAAGTGCAACATTCAAAGAGAACTCATTCATCAAGCGAGTTACCAGCAGTTATCCTAAATGATGGTTGTGCTGCACTGTGGAAAATGTTTTATCCTTCATCAGGCACTGTGAGTGACTTTGTGAATGGCTTCGTAACTTGTGTTTTGAATGAATTAATAAAGGATGAAGTACATTTAATATTCGACCGATACCAAGACTTCAGTATCAAAAGTGTGACAAGGACATCTAGAGCTGGTAAACAAGCTAGCCGTTAACATAAATTAACTCTCAACACACCTCTTCCATCTCAGAAAGTTTTATTAACTGTTACATTCAACAAGATTCAACTAATCAAAATCATTTGTGAAACATTCATAACAGACGGTGGCAAACATGCTGCAACATATGAACACAAACTCATAATTACCAGTTCAAATATACGAAGGGGTTACAATATTCAGAACAGACCTACGAACAACGCATGAAGAAGCGGATGTTATTATCCCACATCAAATGGTGTCCTGTGTTAATGAAGGATACAAACTTGTAACAATTAGAAGTAATGATACAGATGTATTTGTTCTGCTTCTTCACTATTACAGACATTGTGCACTCAATCGTACTGTTTTAATGGAAGGAACTGCATCCCAGCGTCAAGTTATTGATATTGGAATGACAGCTCATAAGCATCGCGATATAATTACGTATCTTTTGGCGGCCCATGGTTTATCAGGTTGTGATACGGTATCCCATATTTATGGTATAGTAAAGGCAACTGTTGTGAGAGCACTCCAAAAGGGCTTAAAGCTATCGCTTTTAGGGAAAATAGGAGCCAACATTAATGATGTAATATATGAATCTACTGCATTTATAGCATCATTCTATGGGTATTCTATCGCCGAAATTAGGTCTATGTCAGATATAAGATACAACATGTGGCTTAAAAAAATGGGAACTGAAAAGACCAACAAGGCTGTGAAACTGTGTACCTTGCCACCTACTACCGAAGCCTTTGCCGAACATGTGAAGCGAACTCATTTCCAAGTGTGTATTTGGAAATCTGCACTTGAGGAAAATCCACCACAACAACTGGCAACAGAATTGGGCTGGGTAGAAGATGTTGTCAACAAAAGCCTGATTCCTGTAACTGTACCAAGTGGAGTTAATCTGGCTCCACCCGAGATACTTCATATGGTACGCTGTGGTTGCGCAAAAGAAAACCCTTGTTCTAATAGAAGCTGCAGCTGTGTGTTTTCTAAATTAACATGTACACAATTTTGACATTGCTATGGCGAAAAAACTTGTTGCAATCCGTGGACACAGTTCGTACCAACTGACCCTGCTGACGATTTGGATGATTAGAGAGATGACTTATTAATTGTGTAACATTGTAAATTTAATTTTATTAGTTAAAGAATTTTACATATATAGGTGTAAACACATATGAAATTTGCTTGACATATTAACTCCCGGTTAAGATTTTAATATTTATGTAGATAATTTTCAGAAAACTGATAATATCCATGCTAAATTGACGCCATAGTTTGGCACTTCATGTGAAAATGAAATGCTAGGATGATCAAGTCTGGACTATGAGACTTTTGAATCGTCATAAGAATGTCATGTATACATTTATGACTTATTAGAATGATCATAAAACTTAATCAACTTTTGATATGTTGTTTGATATGATATCCATATGTAGTGTGAGTGCAAATTTTTTTTGGTAATGAAGTTACATTCCATTGGCCTGTTCAATTTAGTAAAGTGAGACTGCAAGATAGTTTATTTTAGTTATTATATATATATATATATTACAACTAAGGCCTTCACATTTATACTGGATGTTAATATTTGTTTTGTTTTTTACTTCTGCAACAATTAAATTAAATACGTAATATTTAAAATGTTGATGCTAATCCTTTGCATATTAAATAAGATGCTTGTAAATGTTACAGGTTACTTATAACATTGATTACAACATAAATTATGTATATAAACGTTACAGCTAGCAAAAGATATTTCACGCCACATTTAACTTCAATTAATTTTACAGTCCATGCTTTTAAATGTATTGTAAATGTATGTGTTAATGATTTAGTATTTAATCAAAGTTCCCTTTCCTTGGAATCAAGATATTCCAAATATATCATTATCAATTTACGAAATATTTTCTTAAATATTTTATAAAAATATTTAATTGCCAAAATAATTTGTTCTTATATTGTATTTGTTCTTATATTGTAAATGTATGTGTTAATGATTTAGTATTTAATCAAAGTTCCCTTTCCTTGGAATCAAGATATTCCAAATATATCATTATCAATTTACGAAATATTTTCTGCTATATTTTATAAAAGTATTTAATTGCCAAAATAATTTGTTCTTATATTTCCTAAGCCCTAAAATCATTTTATACACCACAATGATTAAAAAATGTGTCTTATACGCGCATATATGCCCGATGAATGAAGTTTAAACTATCTTGGTCGCCATCTTTAATATCTAAAATTGCTCAAGGGTGTCAAAGTGGCACCCTGCAGAATATCATCAGATATACATTGAAGAAACATAAAATGCCATAAAACTTTGGGCGGACCTTACTTCTGGGTTTAGGTCAAAAATGTCATTTGGCAACCGGACTAATATGTTACAAACCCTCTTCAATCTGCCCTAAGAATAGGTTATTCATGGAGCGAGGTAACACGAAGGTAACCTAGCAGACCAGTCTGGCTATCTGAGAGTTCTGTTTTCCAGTTTCTTGAGATCACTCTATGCTATGCTGGGATGTTCTTACTGTAAGCCACGGCCCCAGCAACCATGGCCTGTGTCTTTGAGTGTTACAGTTTGTAGTGACCTCGCTGTCAAGGACCAAACAAAAATAAAAAAGATTACTTGTTTGAATTTTTGTCATCCAACATCTTAAGTTGTATACTGGAATATGAAAAAGTTAAAAACATTGTCCTCATTCAAAAATCAACAAAAGACTACAGGAAAGTTTAGCGCTATGAAAACAGACACTGCCAGTTTTTTTACCTGTGACACCTGAGACATCAATATACAGAAACTGCTTGTTTGTACGACGCCTAATTGAAAATGTAATTTTGTCAGTAAATTTCCATTTGGTTCTTTTATTTTAACTTCATTATGATTTAAACACTGAAAACCTGACAATACTAAACAGTATATTGTGATAAATACTACTAAAAATGCACCACATGAGAAAATGGTGTGAAATACAAAACTTACTGAAAAAACAGACCAACCATCAAAATGATTTTAATTTACTTAACAATTAGTGCTAAAATAATACAGTGAAACTCGTTTAAAATGTTCCCACATAATACTATTTCCATCTCATAAGATCAAATGTTTCCGTCCCACAATTTACATGCAGAACAATTACATTCATTTTTGATCACCCAAAGAAGCTTAGAGGTTTTAATGACACACAACATGCAATTGATGGTGAACCACATTAAAACTTTATATGTTTGGGATATCACACATAATTTTGTTAGAGATTATTTCTGGCGATAGTGAAAGTTCATTCTATCCTCTAGGCTATTGATAAGATTACAAGGTATTCAAATAAGTCTCGGAGGCTAATCTTTGCCTCACAATTTCACAACAAAAATTATTTTATGGAATTCACAACATAAATTATTTTATGGAATTAAAATACAGTTTGCAACAAATGAAAGATGTCTTTTTCAGCATATTATATTTCCGTGTTGGCGCAGCGACTTATACGCCATTAAATCTGCCTTTTACCAAAAAAAAATATAATATTTAGTATAAAATTAACATTGGTATTCAAATAAGAAAATAAAAATACTTTTTTTTAGTTACCTCAAAGAATAAGCATCGCTAGTTTTTACAGCAACTACGCATTATAAACTATGAGTGTAGTGAGTCATCATAATTTTTGATTGTCTATTGGTTTTAGGTGTTTTGGCTATAGATTATGGCCCTCAGAATCTGTAAATAAATGTGTAAACTGGAAAATACTTTAATAAACTAAAAATCTTTGTAACATGTTTCTTTCCTACAAATATGTACAAATGTACATAGAATATCCATAACTTATTTGGACTAAAAAAAATGTAACTAGAGTTATTTTGTCACCATAAAATATTTTTCTTAGTGTGTCATTCTATGTATTTTGTGGTGGCTGCTGAGTAATAAGATTAAAACTGTGTGTTATGGCTTAGCTGAACACTTTTAAAAAACCTTGCTTAGGTACTATCTTCTTTATCTTGTTTTCTATCATTGTGCTAAACGCCGAAACGTACGTTGTACTTGACATAGTGACTTATGTTCATACAACACGGAGAAATGTGAAAATATAACCAACTTCAAAATGCTACCAACATACTAATAACTACTCTAGTTCACCAATTATAGAAGCCGGCAACTAAAACATTACACCTTTTCCATACGTTAATGCACTGAACTATATTTTTGCGTTTTCATTGGCAACTAAATCGTATATTTACTATACAATATTACATTATACGCAGTTTTGGGCAGAGATGTTTTCAAGGGTTAATTTTATAAAGTGTTCAGTTAAGTGTAAATGGATGGTATGCCATCAGAAAAAAAAAATTACTTCCCTGTAACTATTTTCCTTAAAATTTATTTTAAACTAATATTTTTAGCATGTGCATATGATTATTGATATAATATATTATATTAATCAAAACATAAAACAACTTTCAGATGTTCAATTATGAACAGAAACATTATTTCTGAAATAAATATTATTTGAAAATTCCTGCTGCGCATCTGTATTCCTACTATAGTCCTTTCCAAGAACTATGGTATCTTAATAAAACATTTTAAAATTTTGTTTGATCGAAATACAGGCTAATTTCTCAAATAGTATTCTGTTAGGTGAAATCAAATCATTATCTTTAAATTGAAGCATATGCTTCTTGCGTCGTCGTACAGCTGAGTGACTCCTTCCCCTCTCTTCCTCCTTTCCCCCTCTCCACTACCTCTTTCGATAGATTTCCCCTCCACATCCCCACGCCTTCCCCTGTAATGTGTTATTCCGCCACAGCTCCAGCGCCCTCTACTTTTGCTTAAAAGGGCCTGCGAGCTCTCGTCTCGGGTCGTTCGGTTGCGGTCGGGGGAGCTGTTTGTACTGGTCAGTATCAGCGATGACGGTAACTTGCATATGGTAACGTCACTCTTCTTGCACGATGTAGTCGTGCACTTTTTTCACATACATTTGTCTCGCCCGTGTAAGTAACTTTATCCAGCCACGTTGTTTGTTGAGCCGCTTTGGCTATAGTATGGGCATTTATGTTTGTGTCTCGCTGTACTGCCAGTCTTGTTATGTGGCTTGCATTGCCACTGATGAACGTAACGTCGGTTCCTTGTAATGATAAATTTATTGACTGCTGTATTTTTTGTGTACGCCGCACCGATATTGGCCGCCTAGTTTTGTTGTGGAGCTTTAATCAATTCCTTAATTAACTCTTTTTGTTTGCGGTTTCACGCCTTTCGCACCATTTGTTGCGCGAGCCAATATCGTGTCTGGGCTTGAGTAACCTCTCCCCTGGCCGCACCGAACCTCCGCGTTAGGGCTTATCGTTTGATTCTGTTTAAATTGTATTATTGTTTCTTTCAATCATTGTTTTTATGGCCTGCGCAGCCCGCCTTCTTGATATTGCTGTATTTTTATTAGATTCTATTTTACTGTAACATTTTTCTGTACAGCGTTTATCGAGGTACATATAACGGTTCACGTTATATTGTTAAGAATTTATAGTTACGATTGTTATTAATAAAATCAAAAACTAGGTAACGAATGTGGTTGGTCCTGTTTTAGAACAACATACCTAACTCTCTGAATAACTACTTTTTTTTTCTTAATAGCTTGCAGTCTGGTCGAACCCGTGAGTCCACCGGGCTGCAAAATATCTCACCAAAAGCAATTTAGTAAATTAATGCGTCTTTGCTACTATATTTGATTTCTGGGTGATTTGTCCTTAATTTGATTTTCTTTAAAATGTTGTGCCTTTCAGAAAAAAAATTATATTCGAGAGTAACACCATTTTCTTATTTACGTTTTAACACTCTTCCACAAGTGTTGCGGTTCACACTGAAAGCCAGTCTGGCACTTCTAGCAGCGAAGAGTAAGTTAGTTAGCTGATGTCTTCTAACAACAGGAAGGCAGGAATGAATGACCTCACTTCCAAGAATGTCTCTACCTGCCAGCATTTTAGTTTGGCAACATGGCAGCCCACCCCTTTTCTGTCACGGGACTTGGGAGATTATCTTACCGGGAATGCCCAAACATAATAGAAAGAGAGGTCCCACGCGCGAGAGAGACGGAGATACGAGCACTCCTTGCTACCTGAACAGTACCACTAGCGCAGACATGCGGATTTCTCCAACAGTGCAGCGAACCCAGCGCCGTTAATGGTTTGAACAGCAGCTTTTAAACGAAAAAGCAGAACAGATTGCTTTGATGATGTTGAATTTAAAGGATCAAAAGTTGACTTGACTGATTTAAGAATAGGACTGGCATTGTGTACTGGGCATTAAGTAAGTGGATAATCTGAGAGTGTGAGTGGAGAATCAATAGATGTATGGAAAGTATTATTGCCTTAAATTCTATCTGAGTATGAACCCAAGAACATTTTCAATGTTGATGAGTTCCGCCTTTTTTCTCAAAATCTGCCTGATAAGACATTTGTTTTAAAAGGAGAGGCTTGCCATGAGGGTAAGAAAAGCAAGGAGAGGCTAACTGTTCTCTTGGGCCAACATGGAAGGATCTGAGAAGCTTAACCTTTTTGTAATTTGGAAGGCCAAAAATCTATGATGTTTTAAAAATGTCATAAGTTCACCATGTAGGTACACAAATAAAAAAACAGCATGGATGACTTGTGTCATCTCTGAACAATATTTGCACTCCCTGGATGCCAAAAAGGGAGTAAAACAGCGAAAGATTATTGAGTGTGTGGATCACTGCCCTGCCCATCTGAAGAATGTAGCACACTTGAGAAATGTGAAAATACAGTTTCTTCCTGCTAATTCCATGGATCAGGGTGTTATCAAGGTACAAAAGCAGTATTCCTGCAGACTAATCACAAAAATGAACCACGCAACACCTAACTGTCTATTTTAGATGTACTGCATTTCCTTGCGGCTTCTTGAGATTCGTTGGACCCAACCATCAATGCCAACTGCTTTAAGGCAGGCAGGCAGGCAGGCAGGCAGGCAGGCAGGCTTTGGAGGTGACACTTTAGCCCCAACTGATGAAGGTGATGATGGTGATGAGGGTGCATGCAATAATGCATGGAAAAGTTTGCAAGGCAAACTAAAAATTACTTGTAGTTTTGACGACTATGTTGAAGCTGAGTGACGTCCTGCGACCTCAAGGTGCTGAAGCGATAGCAAGTAGCAGCAACAATGATGTGGTTGCAGTAGAAGACGATGATGAAGATGAGGATGAGGATGAGGAAAGTGAAGCAAAAGCACCACCAAAACCAACCTGTTCTGATGCCTTAGTGCAACTGGAAGGACTGTTGGACTTCATTCAAAGCACTGTAAATGTGCCAAACAAATATTTGGAAAAGTGTCTGGCACAATGAAAATTTCATAATGCAGCAAATCGAGAAGAATTCTAAGCAGACAACACTGGATCACTTTTTTCGAAAAATTCAATTTAGTTTATGTAGTGATGTACTTTTTGTAGAGACTTTTATTACTCCATAAAGGTATGTAAGTTAGAATTAGTTTCTTTCAATAAGACATTTAATATTTATTTTGTTATATAGTCTTAGGCACTATTTTTCATAAGAAATTGTTACCATTATTTAATTTGTTCAATTATACTATTAGTAAACTATGAAAGGGAGAAAATTTTCCTTTTTCATTCTAAGAAGTTTTCCCAGCTAAGTAGTTTTTTTTTTTAGTCAGTCCCTTGAAAAAAACATTTTACAGAGTTTCACTGTATCTTAAACTTACAAATGCTCAACAAAGTTTTGAAAAAATATCGCTCTGCCTTTGCTAAACACTCATGTGACATACTACTCACTGCAATATACTATGTTTAGTCTCAAGACAAATTTGGATTCTCAAGGATGATAAGACTTCTAGCTGAACAAACACAGTACGATTCATTGGAAAGATCATACTATCTTCAATTCAGTGATGAAAATATTTTTGCTTCCAGACACTGTAAAAAAAAAAAATCTGCAATTCAAGATACCAAATATACTCACAAAACACAAGTCAACAACCAAATATTCGTATAGCAACAATTTTGTGAAGACACCATCAAAAATAATGGGCGTAACACAGATTTCCCCTCTCTCCCCCTCCCTTATTCTCCTTCTTCCCCTTCCCCTAGAGTCATTATTTTTATTACTTGGAGCTTTCCCCTTTCATGCTTCTGTGCAGGTGCATGTTGCACTGTCGCAGGGCATAAAAGGTGTCGGAGCCTCTGCTCCGGCATTCACTCAGGTTTTATTTTTAAACTGTAACTGTATCAGGTATAGAGTTATCTTTTGTATACTTAATTAAAAGCCTTTTAGTTTGTTACGAGCTGTGAGGAAAGCCATGTTGTATTGTGATTTGTCAAGTGTACACGAGCCTTAACGTTTTCGCGCATTCTGCAGGGCCGATGTCTCTACTTGGGATTTATTCTTTTCTTATTGATAGGTTTGCACCCTAAGGTTCCCCCTTAATTTTTGTTAACCCACCTTTAGGCTGATTTGTACTGTGGTAGGCTGACTCCCCATTCGACTTCATGCTTGTGCATTTCTGCGATATCACTTACCACAGCCTTGCCAGGTTTGGTTTTCGGCAATGCAGACTTCCACTCATGAACGCACTTTGTATCATGCTATACTGTTATTTTGGTACTATTTTCTTGTTTTGTAATGTTTATATTCTTTGTTGTTGTTCTTTAAATGCCCTTTTGTATGTCAAGAAGTATTTTTCAAAATGTCTGGATATGTGGCTAACCCACCTATGCGTAATGTTTATGGCTCTTAGGGTATTTACTGTATTTTTAAAGTAACTTCTGAGTTGCCCTATAGCACATTAAATTGGCAGAGTTGTCTTGTGAAACACCTGGTAGATTGTTCTTTTAATGTCTTGAAACTTAGTAACTTTTCTTTTGGTAATGTTAAAAAGCTCCTAATGTTGTTCCTGAAATGTTCCTTAATTATTTGTGATAAGTTTAAAGCTATTTTGATAGATTGATTTCACTTTGTTATAATTTGGAGATGTTATATTGAGCATCGTAACTTTTGTGAATTTGCTAGCTATCAGCATTATTGTTTCTTGGGTATAATTTTTTTAATACTTTGTATATCTTGGCCTGTGGGTGTTGTTATCAATGTTGTAAATTATAACAGTAATAATTTTTCATTACTTGAAATAAATCTGCCCAAATTTAATAGTGGTTAATGTTATACATTTGATTTATAAATTCTTTTTTTGGCACATCCTCCTCTTACCTACTATGCTCTCTGTATCAGAACTGAGTATATTGACTTGCTTTCCTTTCCTGCACAGATTGGAAGCTGCTCGGAATGTATATTGTTCCTAGGAGGGTTCAGTGTTTACAAATTCGGTTTAAACTCTGGTCGACTGTTTCAGTATTATGATCACAGATTCCACAAAATCTTCTTAATTTAATTATAGCATGAAATTTTGTGGAAACAAATTTATTATGAGCCTATTTTAAGACAAAGAGGTCAGTACTAATATGTTTTTCAACTGTACAAATAAGATACAACTACTTTTTTTTAAGCTGATTACTCAGTACTCACACTCAATGTATGAAAATGTTATTTTACATTACAATCAACACTTGTGTAAAATAATAACGGCTCTAACTTTGGCATTAATAAACCTATACACATATGCATACACCTACAAATTACCAGCAAGGTGAGGTGACTACAAATGCAAACACTAACTTGCAAGATATAATAAACTATCAATTTCTTACTTTCAGAACCAAAATTTCTTCAATCAGACGGTCAGCCTTTCTCTTTAATTTTTTCTTGGCTTCTTCAGTTCCATTCTTCTTACTGAAGACTGCAGCTCTTCGCAACAGTCTCCTGACCAAGTGAACTCTAGCTTGCTTCGAATACCTTCGCATCAACACAATCTGTAAACCAAGAATGTGTCATCGTTAGGGCCTGGAAAATTTCGGTGTTTTCAGTATGCAAAAAGCGGTACTTTCAAATTAGAAAAGTGGTGGTTTAAAGTCGGTATTTTCATTATGCAATGGAAATTTTACTGGTATTTTAAATGTTGACTAAATTGTGCAGTTATTGAATATAATAGTTTACATATTTAATAAACAATCCATGTATACTAGGAATAGACTAATATGCATAATAACAGTCAATTAAATCCAAAACAGTTACACAATACGGACACGTTGCTATAGATGTTTGCAACTACAAATTTTCTTTTTTTTCGGCTGCCCATGCCACATGCTTAGCCGACTTTAGGTGTTTGTCAATGGAATCTTTTCTTTCCCATGAAACTTTACAGTTGCATAATTTGCACATCACTGTGCTATTGTCAGTACAATAAAACCCATGTTTCTGATACTGATATGCTCGGTCTCGAGCACTCAAAGTATTATTCGGCATTTTCAAACTCTAGACAGAAATATGTTGCAACATACTACATACAGGCTGTTACGAAAACAATCAACTAAACTTGGCGCGCGAATAAATATCAGCAGTGGAATGCCACTACGTTGGAAACGCTGTCGCGGCTCGTGACGTCAACAACAGATGCTGGCTGCATGATAGTCACGCATGCCCGCACACTCCCAGTCTCGCTGCGCAGACTAATTTCGTACCTGCAAAATCATTATTTGCTTATTCTCTTGCTATTTATGAAGTTACACAAAATAAACAACTACGGTAAGATAAATTCGTTAGCCACTAACATGTGTGTTTAGCTTTACACAAAACAAAACTTCTCACAGTCTGGGAAATGTATGATCTTCGTTAAGGAAGCATTCGCTTACATGAGAAGTTAGTAGAAGCTATGTTGGCTAACCTGGACAAACCACGTTTGTTTTGTTTACATTTTACCATATATGACACAACTTGGATAAATACAAGATATTAGGTTATTATTTTCTTTGATATATTATTTTATACACTTTTCGCAAAATACAATAAACGCGTTCTCATATCCGGCCAAGTGTGCACGGTAGTTTAGAATTCTGCATCATATTAATTTTATTTTTCGTAGAGTGTAAAAGTTTGAGTTTGCTTGCATTCAATAAATACGGTATTGGCATAATGGAGTGGAGGAACACGGGGTTGCCACTTGAACAAACCCCGGCGCACAAAGAGAAGAAACTTAGCGCGAACTATACCCGAGATCAATTTTGAGCAAGAAAACCATACACAAACACGGCTTATGTAAAAATAAGGTAATTATGCTGAAACACAAGACTTGGGTTAAATGATACTTTAACCTTGTGTGAGTATTAGTGATCTGCAAATACAGTAGAATCCCGCTGATGCGACCCCCTCACGGTTTCGGGAAAAACGGACTTATAAACGGAATGGTCGCAATAGAGAATTCGGGCCAAATTCCCCCCCCCCCCCCCAAATATATCCAAATACATAAAAAATCACCTTTGTTCGCATAGATTTCATATTCAAATAGTCTATGGTGTAAAAAAGACAAATTTTTAAATTCATATTACACCTCGGACTCGCATACCCCGAACAATGGGTTCCGATAAATACTCGCGCTAAGTGAATTTGCGTCACGCGAGTTCGGCTATGCTAGCCGGCTGGTGGTTATTTTCGTTCACAACGTGGCGAAGGAACTTGTGTGGATCAGGTAGAAAACATTCGGCTATAAACGAAAGATATAAGAACAATGCTATCCTGAAATGCTGTGACATGTTTTTGGAGTAGATAATCACAGCGACAGACCGACAGGATGCGCTCCCGCCCTTGCCGTCAGTGGTGTTTATTTTGACAGCTCAAGCAATTATCTTTTCCAAGTCCCTTCACAGCGTAAAAAAAAAAGAAAAAAAACTCGTGGGAATGCAGATGGAAAAGTAACTATGCAGTAAAATAAATATATTTACGGCCCTGCTAAATTTTTCTATTCAATAAAATTCGAAGTATTAGTGATTTTTCAGCAGAAACTGCTGTGTGACTAATAAACAAATTATATCATAATAACTTAAACTTATAAAGTATTAGTAACGGCGAAGGACAGTCGTATAAGCCCATAAAAATATTTATTTTACCGAGAATGGACTATACAACCTGGCTTTTGTCGCACGCGGTGTGGGAGGGGATGAGGATGCTGACAGTTTCTCACGCAGAAGGTTGAAATAAGGGAGGGAATGTGTTGAAATGTTAGTTGAGAAAGGGGGGGGGGGTGTTTTTACATGGTTTGTGGCTCTGGTAGGGATGAGCCTTGAAGAATTAGCAGGGGATGGGAGAGGTAAGCGTCACGTCATGTATGACGTCAAGCCGCCGCTACCGCCAGCCTGGCCGGACGAGTTTCTTACGCTCTCGCAGAAGCTACCACAGTGGCTTTCGTGCGGGCGGGTTAAGATAACATGACAGCTGAGACGGCTTTTCGTGCGATAGTAGACGCGCCGAGCTCAGCTAGACACTGCCGCGTGGACAGTCTAGAGGGGTGGTATCTATTTTTAGCCGTCTTTCGTATGCCTGCCTGCTTACAGTACAGCTCTCGCCAAGATAAACGTGAACACATAGCGCCCAACAAAGTGTAACATACTTGATTTTCAACTTTCTCTGCTCAAATTTTTCACGGTTTCTCAAAAAAAAAGGTCGTATAAACGGAATGGACGAATCAGAGGGGAGTCGCATCGGCGGGATTCTACTGTAATGGTACACTTTTCGCGTTTTCGCGCGAATTTTCGCAAAATTCGCGATCGCGAAAAATTCCAGGCCCTAGTCATTGTGCGGTAGCTACTGTAAGACCAAATGCTCTTTTTACACAGGTACGTCACCTCACTGGATGAACCACCCCCCCTCCCCCTCCCCCATCATCATGGCCACCCGTCACGTTATAGTCACAGGGTCTCAGTCTCAGCTGTATGGTTGGGTTTGCTACATTCAAAACACTGTGAACTCATCCAACATTAAAAATACTGTGAAATCGATGAACCGCCGGTTATGAATTACAAGTATGTAACTGTTCCGTAAACGTATAAAATTATTTTCCTTTATCCTGGTCGAATGATCCTGCATATATTTATCCTGTGATCCATGATGCTAATTTCTTTAATTTAGTACATCAAAATATCCTGGCCAAAACTAAACTTAACATCAATACAAACTAATTATGTCAGGTCTTGAGGAAATTTTTTATTTGTATTTTAACTTACGATCATAATTCAATGTTATAACACAAGTTTTAATATGTACAGGATCTTTCAAAGTACCAAATTAAAATGGCAACCATCATGTACTACAGATCCAATGAATACAGGATCATGCCATCAGTATTAAGGGATAAACTTAGATACGTGATAGAGAACTTTTACCAAATAACCTAATACTGTACTATCTAACTAACCTAATCTAACCAGACGTCCACATATTATCCTATAGTAATTTTAATGTACTTAACCAAACATTAACAAAATTTCACAGTAGGTATTTTTAATGTAGTTAACTTCAACTTAACCATTTTAACAACTTTACACTATGTGTAATGTACCTAACACAATACAATAGCATTCTATGCTTTTCAAAGAAAAATTTTATACAAATACTGAAAGATACACTACCATTTGAACTAAGAAAAATCACTTACTTTTCTGATGGCAGTGCTGCGCAGTATAAAAATAGAAAGAATTTTTTAAACTTGTGCCTACACAAGAATGATTTTCAAGTAGAAGCAGAATGGCAGTTCTTCGCTACATCACACGGCAAGAGTGCCTGCGATGGATTAGGTGGCACAGTTAAAATACTAGCTTCCAAAGCTAGTTTACAAAGACCATACAATGACCAAATACTTACACCAAAGCAGCTTTTTGAGTTTGCCAATCACAATATTCCGGGTATAGACTTTGAATACTGCACAGCTGATTACGATGCAGCTGAAAATAAACTTTTTCCGAGATTCAACAATTCAAAAGCAATTGAAGGTACTCACAAACTGCATACTTTTATACCGATTTCTGAAAATCGTCTTCTCACAAAGTCATTCTCATCAAGTGCACAAAGTATGACAGAAATTGTAACAAAAGTTGATTACTTAACACCTACAGATTTACAGAAAATTGACTCTGGATATGTTACAGTAGTTTACGACAAATCATGGTGGCTTGCTTATATTCTTTAAAAAAATTGTGAAAATTAATTTACAGTTAACTTTTTACAGCCTAAGGGGCCATCTCCATTTTTTTACCCCAAACCAAATGACATACTAACAGTACCCAGTAATTCTATTCTATAGCCCGTCCCACTCTTAGATTGCAGTACACGGCTTATGGCGCGCGCTGTTGCCAAATCTCTAACACATTACGAATTTCAGGAGATGTGTGTCCTTGTAATTCGGATCGAACAAGAAGCATTTTAAGAAATCATATCGTAATTTATAATATTTTATACTATTACACATGTGATTTTGTAATAATGCCACTTTTATGTAAATTTCAAATAAAAACTACCTATTGTAGACGAAAATTTCTTATAGTTTTCTTTTATGTTCTAAAAATCCCATATATATAATCACATTTTCATTGGCCCGATAAATGCCGTATTTTTGGACAAGTCATGTCCAAAATGATAAATAAAATACGGTAATGGAAATTCTCTGTCGAGTAGTTATGGGAAAAATCCGAACAATTGGGTCGAAATGGAGAAGAGTTTTTGAAAAACAGAAAAATCGCAACTCCCATAATATGAATAATATCGCATCCGTTTTAACGTATGATAACTCGGAGTACCTAATGCCAAAAAATATTTTCTAAATAAATTTTTGCTACGACCAGCCATAACTGCATGGGTTCGAAAAATATTTTCACCGGACAAAAAAAACGTAACTGCCTTAGTAGACACCTTATAAAATCTGTTTAAATTGTTTGTAAATATCATAATTATTTTCCCAAACTTTGTCAAAAACAATGTTTGATAAGATGCTTGGTGTTGAGAAGGATAGAAAAATAATTCAAAATTTTGTACCATCATCGCTATTAAATTCCTTCGTATTTATTTGATACATTTTACATATTATGTTCAAGATTTGATTAAAATATATTTTGTAACAACCATTACTGCAAGGGGAAGAAAAAAATATGGGTTTAAGGATATAAAAATCCTTTTTTGTTCTAATGTAAAGAAATATAATCTTCAAAATCTTCCTGCGCCTTTAGGCTGTGCCGATAAGGAATTTTTTTTAACTTTAACTTACAACAAGAATTTTTTCACACACATTTCATTCATAGGAATTTATACGATAAATGTAACGTTAACTTGATTAAGAAATTAATAACATCACATACCTTTTAATCACTATCGCTACCGCTGACCAATGTTGATACCCCTTCCATAAGAGTAGCACAGAGCTGACCAGAAGAATGGTAAGATTCCTTAATTGCATTGCACACACACATAGTTTTTGAAAAATACTCACATTCAACACAATCTTGCGCTCCCTCCCGCGTAGCCTACCGATATAATTTCTTTTCGGTGTTCTAACTTCCATATTTTATATGTACGTAATTAAATAAATGTAGAAAATAAAATCCCGTATCTTAATATATAATTTGTTTGTCAAAATTATAACTGTAACGAGTCACCGGACACAACGCGTTGCTTCGTCGCGAGACTAACTGGCAGGCTGGTTTTCAGAAATGCGTGTCTAAGGAAATACATGGTTGACTAAGGAAGCCATGTATTTGAAATTGCTTGCAGGACAGAACCCCACTTATCTAAACACACGACCCTGTTTCCTCTTACGACGGCAGCTTGTGAGAGAAACCTCTATTGCAGCACGCTCTTGTACTGATAAGACACATCTTTAACAGCTATTTCCACGGAAACTGTAGAAGCAATTGAGATGGAGCTGCTTTTAAAAACTAATTCAATTCATTGTGAACATTTTTCACGCTTTCGTCCCCCATCTATCTTTAATAGAAAAAAAGTTTTCCGCTGGTCAACTTTTTGATGTGTCAGTTTGTGAGAAAATGCATTTCAATATATTAAAAAAATTATTTAACACATTCGAGTCTGTTGCTTATGACTGGTTTAAATCACTGAATACTAGGGGTTTTTATGGTTTTCCATTTTTTTTTTATTTAAATAACATATATGGTACTTAAAATACTTTTTACATGATAAAAAACTTTAGATTTTACAATTTTTAATACAATTTAAAACATGATTTTATCTCTTTTTGTTACTGATAATTTATTTTTTATAATAAAATGTTTTACATAAATAAAAAAATTTCTCATACACACTTCATACTATTCATTGCTATGATTTTTATTTAAATCCAGTTAAGTTAACATTTATTTCACATTTCCAAATTAATACCAATATATGAATACGTAAATAATTTTTATTTGGTTATGTTTATGAAAATTTTGATTTAGTATGGAACTTTTGGAAGCACCCTGGCACGCACAGAGCAAAGCCACAGTCTTCGCACCACCAACGAGTTTCCTTATTCAGCCGTTTTCCACTGTTGGCTTTGCCTACATCGGAACATACTTTACAGTATCTGGTAGGGTTGAGTTTTTTTTCAGTTGGTGGAATTTTCTTCGGAAAATGTCGAGCAGACAATCAATCTGTGGATGAGGATGATGGTGATTGAACGTCTGTATCAGTAGCACCATATGAAGCCAGCTGGTTCCCAAGAGCTCTCATGAAGTTTTCCAAACTTGTTTTGTTGCCATCAGCCCTGGATTTTTTGAACAAAATGAATGAATTTATGATTGACATCAAAAAAAGGTGGAAAAAAATTTTTTACCACCATTTCATTGATTTTCTTTGAAAGGGGTAGTAACTGAGTAATTGATCAACATGATCAACACCAGTTTTGTTTATATTGTAGTCAAGTACAACATCGGGTTTGGTTTTAGCAACTAAGCCACCTCTACCTCTTACAGTGACTTCACTGCATGTGGCTTTGTGCTTTGTGGAGAGGCAGTACACATCACGTGTGTCCTTCCACTTTACAGCCAACAAAGGACCGCACCTGCGAAAAATTGCTTCACCTCTTGCAAGTTCTTTGCATTTCAGTTCAGGTGGCAAGCCTTAGCGGTTTTTTTTGTACCGTACCCACAGCCAGGGTTTTTTCCACGGCCTTAGAACTACAGGTCTGGACACTTGTCTATCTTGCCATGCATTCAACTTGACCCCCTTATTGACTGATTTAGTTCATGAAACGGCCGCTGGCGCCACAAGACAGTGGTCCGGTTTTAGCGTGTTGACAATAGGAATTGTTTTATATAAATCAGAAATACTCGTTTGTCAAGAAGGGTAGTTGTTTTATATTTTTGATGTTTATTATTTATATTAAAAAAGTTATGTATGCGCACCAAACTGAACATTGAAGTGTGCAAGTTTTGAGTAATGTTGATTTTTCTGTTTGGGGCGGGATGGTGGAGAGGTTATTGGAGGCAGTTTTTGAAGTAATGTGAACCTTCTAATTTTTTTAACCAAGTTCAAATAATTCATCGTGCTGTACAATGCCAAATCGCGTTTTTGCTCCAGGTTGTAAAACAAATTGCGACCGTTCATTTGACAAGTGTCGTGTTCAGTGCACCCAAACATGAACAACGCCGATTGTTGTGGCAGGCAGCAATTCCGAGGAAGGACTTTATATTAAAAAGTAGTAATTTCGTAGGCGAGAAACATTTCATTGAAGCTGCATTGCTACATAAGTATTTTGTAATTATTTCTTGCTGATTTGTGTACATGTAATATGTTTATATATCTATACATATTTACCATGTAGGGGTATGAAAATTAAATTCTAGTGAGTTTATTTGTCTATAGTTTCTGTAAACGAGTTATTTTATCTATTAGTTCAGTTTTTCCTTCGCAATATTTTGTTTGGTATATTTATCAAACAACTTGAAAAATGTACTTGAAAATGTTGTCTCATGATTATCATAAAAATGAACACTTTAAAAATTGATAATCAGTACACTAGCTAAACTTTACTTTTTATTCAAAATAACATAGTAGCTCAAATAACCCTATTATTTGCAACCAAAGTACTAACAGTTATTTAGTGATAAGTCGACTGTTTCCACAGTTGCATAATACCTTCAGGGCTGTCAAAATAGTGGCAAGTAAGCTATACGTATAGGTTTATTATGTTTTTTCGTAGAAAAGTTACTATGTATAAAGAACTCAATAGAGGGATTGTCTATCATCTGCAATCTCCTGGATCAGGTCTGTGGTGCTTAGATACGTAGAAAGATGTTGGGATGACCCTTTGTTCATTATTAAATGAGAATACTCAGCAATTTAATAGTAATGCACTGTTATAGGTTTTTTTTTGTTGTGGATGTTTGTTAGAATTAATTGATGTTTTCGCACAGAAAATATGTCATGTGCAAATATACATTTAAGGCTGTTTTAGTTGTATATTTGCAAATTATGAACTGATGCACTAAAATATCAGTTCAAAAGAAGTTTTTTTTATGAAATTAAAAATCTGTTATCAATAATAATAGTTATTAAACTATCCGAATTTTTAAACCTTTAGGAAGTAGGTAGTGATGTAGTTGAATAAAAAAATGTTTTAAAAATTCATAAACCTGAGTAGGGTTCATGGGTATTGAAGGGTTTATTCTTCCTGTAAATAGTTAATCTGCTTTCTCTTTATTTTAAACTGCACACAAACGATTGAGCATAATATTTTTATAATAATTTTTAAAACAGACTGTGTTTTTGTACTTAAGTTCGGCAGGGAAAATTGGTTTAGTTCATTTCAAATTATTGTTCTAAAATCACTTACATGCTATGGAACTCGTCAATATTGTTCTGAAGATTGGTGATGGTGTTCTCAACAAATGATCGAACATTTTTTTACATAAATTTTATTAAACAAACAATATTTTTGTACCAATGTTCAGGGACAGCAGACTGGTGATTGGTTGATGCAATTTTGGGTTGGAAATAATTTGCTATCACTTAAGGAACTTTTCCTTTCATTCTTAAATACCATTGTGCCATCAGGAACAAATAAGAAAGTGACTAATTTCCCAGCATTAATAACAATAATAATTGAAGGGGAAAAATAATGTTGGACACATAAAAATAGTTATTTTGTTATACCAGATACAGTTTTTTTTATAGACAGTTGGTACTGGGACTTAACATGTATTTCCACCTCCCCTTCCATTATCAAAGTTTTATTACAGTTTCGTTTGTATTTTGGCCTGAAGACTATTAAGTTGTTAAGTATTTTCTATAGATCATAAATTATATATTAACAAAGTAAGTGTGCATGTTTTTCATAAAGATATTGTAACAGCTTGAAGAATAAAAAGCTTAGTAACAATGCTGTTCAGTTATATTTTAACCAAGCAAGATGGTAGGTACTGCATTTGTGTTATTGAAAATAATTGAGAGTTCTAGAAATATAAGAGTATATCTCCCAGTCGTAGGACTAAAAAATGTTTTTTTTGTGTGATTTTTGTACTCGTGCATTTATCTTTGTAATTATGTAGTACATCTCCCTAAATAGTCTTAACATAATTTATTTTCTGTAAATATATAATATGATTTGTAATAAAATTTTCATTTCATAACATGTTTTTGAATAAGTACCTAAACTCATAAGTTTTTTTTATGCTAATAGCAAGTTAGGGCACATGGCAATAGTTTATAAAATTTTGATGTTATGTTCTGCTGATCTTTGTACTCTGCTCAAAATGTTTCACACCATGTAAACATGTCATCATTTTATTTATATTATAATATACTTATGTAAGTATCTTAAGATTATGTAAAATATTATTTTAATTGATAACATGTATTATTTGATGTATGTTTAATTGTAAAACGTGGCTTCTCCAATACCATTGTGTATATTTCACTATACAGGAATAATCTGGATTTGATGCAAATAAACAAAATAGCAAACCAAAACCTAACTGAATTAGCCCTCATTTCCTGCTCCTAAGACTGTTCAAGCACGTGTTTAATTACACACATTATGTCTCGTGCATGATTACAGCTCACTCTCATTGAATGCATAAAAAAATTATTTAGAAGAATACACAACACATATTCATTCCACAAATGATACATTTGACAGACTGTGTAATAGCATGCCATGAAGGATGATATCTACACAATTTTTCAAGAAGTTTACATATATGGATTTTAAAATATTTATTTGTACTTACTTGCTATTAAGTTACGTAATTCCATTAGTTATATTAAAATCCCTACATTGCAAATTAGAGTTACTGGACATTACATACTGAACATTGACTTGTGAGTAATGCAATACGCTGTGTTTTTGTACCAATGTTCAGCGGGGAAAACTTTTTCAGTTCAGTTAAAATTTATTGTTCAAAAGAGCAGTTACCGTTACATGCTATAGAACTGGTCTATTTTTCTGAAATTCGGTGGTGGTGTTCCTGATTTGGTGGTAATGCTAAAGTGCATAACTTAGTATAGTATTATGGGCATGGTCATAATTTCAACCTTTCTCATTCAAACAATAGTCGCAAATGATTTAGCATTGTTTGTTAATTTGTTATAAATTTGTTTTACAGACAATATTTTGTACCTATGTGTGGTGACTGTGGACTAGTGATGAGTTGATGTAATTATGGTTCAGAAATTATTTTAAAACACTTTAAGTAACTTTTCCTTTCAGCTTTAAAAACCACTCTGACATGAACAAATAAGTTAGTAACAATTTTGCCCTGCATTAATTGTAGAGGGGGAAAATAGTGTTAGGTGCATCAGAATATTTTTTTGCTCCAGATATGGTTTTTTACTACCAGTTAGTACTGCAAAATAACTGCACTTCCTAGGTGTATTTCCACCTTTCCCCTTCCATTTTGTAAAAATTTTACAGTTTCCTTTGTAATTTCGGTTAAAGACCATTAAGATGTTTAATATTTTCTGTAGATCATAAATTATATATTAACCAAGTAGTATGTATAAATGCGTGACAAAGGCCACTAGGAAACTAATTACGTATTAAAAATAAGACAGACATACATATACAGATCGGTACTTGTAGAAACTAAACACACGCACACAGTTTGGTTGACATTTTTGTGCGGAAGCGCGGTCGCAATGGTTTTGCTAGCTTAAGCGAGCTTCATCTGTTGAGTACCTAAATGTGTTGTACAAACTATGTGTTTTTGCTTTCTACAAGTACCAATCTGTGAGTACTTGTGTGTCTGTCTTATTTTTATTATGAAAGTAGTATGTTTGTTTTTCATGAAGATATTGTGACTGCTTGGAAAAAAGAAATTCTAGGTAACAACATACCTAGTTATCGTTGAAACAAGCAAACTGCATCTGTGTTATTGAAACTATACTGAAGTTCCTTTATTATGTCTTGATTTTCAAAAGTGAAAAGGTTATGAAATGGGAGGAAATGTGTTATCTCAATATATGCAAAATACAATCTAAATATAATGAAATGAAGTACGATGTTAAAAGGTTGCAGTGAATGCCAAATCTAAAACAGTAAGGGAAACTGTTAAGTCCAGGAAAATAGCTGGCGGATTGTAAGAACAATTTATTTGTGTCACTCTGCTTCCCAAAGGGTCACACTGAGTCAATGAACAAAATTTTTAAACCTTGCACCCACATGCTTGCACCTACAAATTTTGAAGAAATCTTAATACTTTTTTTACAGCTGCATTCTTACTTATAAGTGTTTTAAAAACAAACATCAATGTTGATTATTAATATTATTTTTACATTCTTTATCACATTACTTGGTAAGTTTTATAATTCTACTTTTTCTGATCAACCAGGCATTCTAGGTGGTGGTGGTCTGGAGCTAAACATTTTTGGGGACCTAATTTGGACAAAAAGTACTTTGGGTGGCAGCTTAGATAAAAACGTAATAAATATTTGGTATAAAAATTACAAGTTCAGAAGAAGAGTGCGGGAAAAGTAGGGCGAATGCTTGCCACCGGGCACTTCTGTACCCAATTGCAGCTATGATAATAATAATAATAATCATCCACAGCCTGAAACACTCACCGGCATTCATTTGCTGATCATCCAAAGTACTACAAATAAGAAGAATGGAGGAATGAAATGGCCTGTAGCCACTGTTAAACAATTTTTTACTAGGCAAACTTTTCACTGCAATTTTATTTTGCGACATAGTTTAAGCTCTTGTTATAATTAGTTTCACAGAAATTGGTACCTACTTTTACACAAACTGTTACTTTATTTTCGTAGCGGAAATTTTGTATATAGGAGAGTTATTAGACTACTGTGTCTAATTAAACACTACATATATAACTCCCGGAAAAAAAGCATTAAAATATTAGCATTACGAATCACGATTTTCAATAGCGCGTAGTTGACCGATGTTATAAAGTTATGAAAATAATCTTTCAAAACAATAACAAACATAACCTATCAAACATCAACATTAGCCATTTTCTTGAACTGTGCACATAAATTCTTTATAACGTTGGAAAAATGTTTTATAATACCTACATCTCTCATTGAGTTTTTAAAAAACGCTGCCAAGTATGTGTAATTATCATTTAAATGCAATTAACTAAAAAAAGTTCATAAAGCACAATGTTAAAACCGGACCACTGTCTTGTGGCGCCAACGGCAGTTTTATGAACTAAATCCGTCAATAAGGGGGTCAAGAAAATACGCTTGTGTCCAGACCTGGTTTCTAAGACCGTGGTTTTTTCATCCCATAACTTATAGAATAATGTAGGACTTGAATAAAATCTGTCCATGTAAATTGTGTGCACCTTATGAAAATAATCATGACACAATCTCCGGACAAGACTCTCAATAGAGTTTTCCACACTTCCAGCACCACCAGTATAAACCTCACAGTTTAGGACATATCCTGTATTGGTGTCACAAAGAATATATAACTTTATACCATACTTATGAGGTTTATTTTTTATATAAACGCGGAAGTGTAAACGTCCTCGAAAAGGACACATTCCTTCATCAATTGTCAGGTTTTCTGATGGATAAAGACAGGCCTTACATTGACGGAAAAAATGATTGAAAAACGGCCTGACTTTATGTAGAGGGTCGTGATTTTCTTGTCCTCTTGGTACGTAAGTAGCATTGTCATTTATGTGTAACATGAATAATATTGACCGGAATCTGTCTCTGCTAAGGAGACGCCCAGGAAATGGAGTGTGCATTATGTTGTCATTTGACCAATAATCTGTTATCTTGGGTTTCCTGACCAAGCACATGTGAATGATCACTGCAAAGAAGTAATATATTTCTTGAAGCTTGACCATAGTCCAACGCTGCCACATTGAATTTGGTTTACATTTTTTTGCCCGTTTCATTTTGTCAATCATGGTACCTGCATATCGATTTGTTTCAGTCTTTATATTTTTTATGACGTCTGTGTCAAAAAATTTAGAGAAACAGGTAAGTTCATCGGAAGTTTCATCAATGTCGATAAGAATGCCAGATGCTTCCTCAAAAACAGGCAGCTGTGGTTGGTTGTCCATTGATACCCAGCGATTGACTCCAGGTTTTTCATTTGCTAGTAATCGTGTTCTTGTATTGGAATCTGAAACGAAAATCATATGTTTTTTACATTGTTTGCGTAATTTTATTTTACTTTTACGTAAATGTGAAAAAAAAAACGATTACCAGCTTATAAAGAAATTCAAAGGCACAAAAATGTAATATTTATGAAAGCTGGGTAACTTACCAGAAACGTTACTTGTGCTAGGTTTATCCGAGTGGTCTTGTCTATTCACATTGCTCAGCTGCGCAATGTGGACTAGCGGAACATCGTCTTCATCTAAAAAATAATAATGTGACATTCACATTTACATGTAAGGGTCCAAGAGCTAATGTAAAATATCTACAATACACAAGGAAAAAAAATACGAACCACTATCAGTACCTGTATCAGGTGTCTGTGATGGACGAGCTTGTGAAAGTCCCGTTTTCTGTGTAAAACTGCTCTTCTGTTTCCTTATTTTTGCAAAATCTTCATCTGTAATAAAAAAAACATCCTGGGTAAGATATGTACAAAAATAATAATTTTTATACATAGGTAAAACAAGTTTCAAGCTCATTCGGCAGGTTTTGAATAATTGCATACAAACCTGATGTGTCAGAATATTCAGACGATGGTTCATACAAAGAATCAGAACTGCAGTTATCAGCTTCTGAACCAGAAGAAGCATAAAAATCTTCATGTTCGAAAAATTCGTCACTCTCGCGCGATCTCTTTGCCATTTCTACTGCAACAAAACCGCGGTAATTCCCCTGGCACGATGAAACACGCCCGAAGCAGCTTCAAACGTAAAACAGTACAGCAGATGCCATCTAGCGGCAACCGATAGTACTACGACGACTGTGGAAAGAACGCCCGGCAATCCAAGCCCGTTTATCGCTCGAGCAAGCACATAATAGTCCATGAAAACGTGCGCGAGTGAGGCTCGAGCGCCGTTCATTGTATTAAAATACTATGCTCGAGCTGAGCTCGAGCATGGACCCGAATGTGTTAAGTGAAACCTGTATAGTTTTTGTCTTAATATTTGTTCGGTGGCGTCCTAAGGCATTAATTTATTAATAAAAAAAATCAGAATGAAATACACATGTAGGTTTTGTTTTTTTTGATGTGAAACATCTCGGAATACTTCAAAACAGTTCGCAGTGAATAAGTTATGTTTTTTTAATTTTTTCAGACACTTAAAATATGTTTAAGTTTTCAAAATAAGCATTGACTGATGCGTATTTCGATGCTATACAATATGAAAAAAAGGCTTGGTCCAAAAATTAAAATTTTAATTTCGTTTGATATTTGGCAACAACGCACGAAGAAACAAGGACAGCGCTAACGGCCATCGGCGTGTGCTAGAGAGAGAGAGAGAATGTGCCCATTTACTTCCATACTGCAATCTAAGAGTGGGATGCTCTATAGGAGTAGTGAATCCTGTGACAGCAACCGGAAGAGTTTACACGTTAAGTAAAACTGATATTAGTGTGTCATCACATGCTTTACAAAATTTTTTAAGAAATTAAGATTGAGTAAAAGTGTAAAACAAAATTAAATAAACTTGCTATATTACTTTACTAATACAATTTGTGACATTTACTTTCTAGTAATTATGACAACTTAACAATTATTTGCAAAATAATTCAAATACTCTTTCATCCTGAAAATTGGTAAGTAAACAGCATACTAGTGTATGTATATTTTAGATATGTATTGAAAGCTTTTATGCTTTTTTCTTCAGTTATGCATTTATTTTTAAGAAATATTGTAGTGGCTGATATTACAAACACATTAAAATTTTTAAATATTAAATCAATAAGCAACATTTTTCCTTATTAGTTCAATAAGTATACATTTGATTATTCAGTTATGTATATAACTTTGATTTAATTCGTATTTAAAAAAATATTAAATTCTCACTCTTGGGCAACATTTATCAGTAAATTTTGGCTTAAGCACTATGAAGACTGGGTCACTCCATATGAAATGGTCCAATAATAAATTAATCAGTTGCTTGACTACTTCAAAAAAATTTCAATTTTTTACTGTTGTTTCCCATACATTCAAGTACGTAGTTGGAAACAAGTGATCAATAAATTTTTTAATTGAACCTTTTGCGAATGGCGGCCATTTTAGTAATGTGGAAAGGAGCAGTTTTGGCAATTGCAGACGTTTGCGAGAAATGTAATTTTCAACAATGGTTTGACTTAGGCATTTCAAACAAAAACCAATGATTAACTTATATTCCACTCTTTACTTTTATCTGTTCATAGACAGCATAATATTTCATCTAACTTGTGAAATTAACTCCTGAAGTTTAGTGTCTTGAGCACACAAAACACACTTTTTAAGGTAAATTTTTTCATGGAAGGAATAATATATGATGTATGATTTTTTTTATTTCAAGTAGTCATGATACTAAACTGTATGTGTGAAAATTTTGAACATTGATATTTTCCTCAATTTATAAAAATTTTCAAAAATTGAAATTTTCAAATTTTGCAATGTTTGAGGTTTGATATCTCTGGTGGGACAAGTGATAAAAATGTAATTTTTATACAGCAAGTGCCCCTATATGATAGTAAACTACAGTATAAATTTCAACTTTTATATTTGAGTCTGAACATAGTTGCAGAATTTTAAAAATCTAGTGAAAAAGGCTGTATTTCAGCAAACAAAATCACAAATTTCTATGGTGAGATATCCTTACTTATCTAATCAACATAGGTTAATATTTTTCTACGAACTTTTTGCTTTCAGATTGTTAAAAAACCACACACTCTGATCAACCAAAATAACATTTTACCAACTTTACTTACTTGATATGTTGTATATCCACACAACTAACAACTCGTGGGATAGTAGAACAGCATGTTAACCACAATGTCTTTTTTGTGAATATCTATAGTATAAAGTGAAATACTAAAGTAACTTGCACTGACTACAAAAAATGACAAAGTTTTAGGTCAGTCTTGTAACTCAGAGTTGAAACTTATTTTTTATAAGAATTGTAAAGTCTGCTTATTTCTTTTGACAATTTATCTGCTATCGTGTGTGATTAACCTGTTACGGTTGTAAGTTCAATAGCAGAGATTTTTCTAAGTACATTTGCAAATGGCACCCACACTTAGTCATTTAATGATTTCTTAAATGAAGTTCTAGGGCCTGCTTGGTGGTAAAAATGGACATAAACATCATGATTTTCTATGCTTGTAGCTACTATTACCCCAATCACCCACTGTCCTTCATAAATGCAGGCAACTGTGTCATTTTCTTGCAGAGTAAGTGATGACATCTTGCTAGTTTTGTGATCTTCGTACTCCTGCGATTCTGAAGTGAGGTAGCACCTAATCTTGTTTTCAGACACAGCCTGGAATTTGTGAAACCTCCGTGTCCCAACAATTCTTTCACATTGCAGATATCTTTCTTGCAGCTTTTCAGTATGTTGTATTTCTTCTTTTTTTACAAGAAAATATTTAATACCTTTGATATATTCAGTACAAAATGAAAACATTTGGTCTACATTCAGGATATGGTCTTGTACAGTTCGTTGCAAACTTGTCTTGGTGACATGACATTTTAACCATGACATGATGCGAAAAAATGCCACTCTCCTTTAACACCAAAATCTTTTTCATGATTAGGTACATATGTTAGCAAATATTTTTTTGTTTTTTTACTGGCTGCTGCTACCATCAGAGAAGTAAATAATTGTCTCAATGTCAAGTTTAACCCTTAGGCGGAGACGTGAAAATATTTGACATATCTGGTGACGTGGTGCTCCTCAGACCCCAAAATGTTTTGTAGAATTTAACTGATTAGAAATTATTTTTGTTCCATGTAAAATTATTTCATGCATTTTTTATACTTATTAATTAAATTTAAAAATAAATTAGTAAATGATTATTTACCAAATATAAAATACAATTTTTTCCAGTGGAGCTTGCTCAAATAAATCTAAAAATGCCTATTTGTAATACCTGCTTTTAAAAAAAAAAAATAAGCAGATGGTAGCCTAAAAGTTTTATTTGCTATTCAATATAGATATAGTGACAAAACAAAATCTAGAAAACTTCAACGAATAATAAGACATTTAATAAAATCTACGACAGATAAATTTTCCCAACAAAAATAAATTACTTTTTTCCCCCCAAATATTTTCCTTGCATAACAAATGCTTCAACCACAACAAAATATATAATCTAGCTAACTAGAAAGCACATGCATACTTATATATTTTGAAAATGGCATTTTTACATAAAATATATTAGTCGAACATTGTTTGAAATTGAGATTATACAGTATTTGCACATGTTTGCTCTGTAATCATCACACATTGCTTTTCCACACACACTTTCATCACTTAAGTCACTAAAAATATATTTCAACCACTTAGAAATAGTTTCGTCATAATCTGGATCGCCCACACGCACACATGTTCGTTTAGAAGCCATTTTATCACTTCTGAGATAGAAACATATCTGGTGACGTGGTGCCACTACGACCCCAAGTTATCTTTGCAACCTGATATCTAGCACTGGTACAGCGTAAACAAATCTGACACTGCAGGAGGAGACTATGTGATATCCAAGCGAAAGGTAGATGGCACCACAAGCAAGAGCCTTGAACTGAACATAGATGGCAGCAAGTTAAAGTTTTGCTGGGGTCACGGAGACCCCACGTCTCCGGATAAGGGTTAATGTCCTTTAAGTGGTTCATTAATTTAGATTGAAAAGCATGAACTACTTCTGTATTGTGATCTAAGCAGTCACTCAAAACACAAATGCTAAGGCTTTAAAGTTTGTCTCCCTCTCTCAAGTATGCAACAAAAGGATGTACTGTAGCTTGATCATTTACCCAATGATATCCTTGGATTTCATCCTGAATGATGAAAGGTCAGGGTGTCTACAAAACCAGCTCTACAAAATTCCCTTACTTTTCCCTGTTTTCCGGATCAAAATTTGTGATTTTCCCTGACCTTTCTTGTAATTTGTAAGATTATTTTTTTTTTAAATTTTGTTTCCTTAATTTTGGTGTGGGAGTGAGTGTGTGTGTGCATGCAATTGCATAATAGTATCTATACGGAAACAAAAAAACCTTATATATTTAACTGAACAGACCTTCAGTTCATTGTAACATGTTTGCAAATAATGAAAAACTTAAACTAAAGGCAAAGTAAACAATAGTGTACTTACTATGCAATACAAATGTTTTAACTTTCAAAATAAGTTTAAGTATTTCAAGCAATAAAATATTATGCATATAGATAAACAATACCATTTAAATGTAATCCCAACATCTGTACTAATCCACACACAAACATATGACCACACTGAAATAACACAACACTATGCAGAAAAATTACTGAATCCTCAGTGTGTCTATTTCAGCTTCCGAACGACTTGCTTCCTTTGCAGCATCTTCCAGTAATTTTGCTTTTTTTTTTCTCCAAGTCTTTCACAGCAATTTCAGCATACCTTTTTTGCCACCTTTCTTTTTCCTTGGAACAAGCATCAATGGACTCTTTAGCTTTCACCTCTGCATACTTCGCTCGAGAATTTCTGGCCGCATGAATAAGAGATTTGGTGATAGGGACATCTCTCACTTCACCATAGGATAGGACAGCATCATAGACGATACGCCGTGCAATCAATGAGGTCACCTGATTCGTCATTAAACACTCAGCATTTACAGAAAAACCCCGTTCAACGTTCGAGTTTCCATGTGACAGAATCATGATCATCTTCATTACTCTTAGAACTGATGGATTACTACCATTCTCTTGAAAAATGCTATTCCAAAATGAATCCAATCGCACTGTACTTCTTGTGTACTTCTTAAGAGATGCTGTTACAGAAGGAAGAGAACACACGCTCTGAATATCTGTAAGAACATCGTCAGCGGTTGAACCAGAACACCAACGATTTTCCATCAGAATGTCAAGCAGAGAAGTCATTCGCCGTGCTCGAAGTTTGGGATCAGCTTCGACAGAAGGATCAAAGCATGTAATTGCTTTTGTCAGTGGATAAGCTAAAGGACTACGTTCCAACAACTTTGACACCATTTTCGCTAATGCATTGCGACAATCACAACGGAACTCCATAATCTGAAGGTCTTTAGTGCAGCACGACATTCAAACCCTATATCAATTTTTTCAAATGATGTTAGATTCTTAGTATCTTTTACATTTATAGATTTAGGACTACTTGCTGTTTTAAATACCTCTTCTTTTACAAACCTTGTCATTAGGTTGTTCAAAACAGGTGTGAGAGCACTGTGCAAAAAAGGGGCCAAAGGTAGATCTGATTGAAATACAGTGAGAAAAGATTCAACATGATTGGCCAGGGTTATGAAGAATGCAAGCTTTGCTTCTAGTAGGGAATCTTTAATAGCAGCAGAAAGAGTTTTGAAACTATCAATTTTTGGAGGGTAATAACATCCACACACACGAATCCGGCCGGCAGCCATTACCAAAACATAACAAGGAACTGCCTCTGGCACAGAGCAAAAGGAACACACTAGCACACCCTACCGGAAAGTACGGTACTACGCAACTAATTTTGTTAAACGTCCTAGAAAAACCGCAACAGAAAATACTGCTGCGCAAGCAAGCAGTAATTGTAAATTTTAGTAAAATAATTATTAATTGCCTTGAGAATTTCCCTGACTTTTATGAGGCTAGGTTAAAATTCCCTGACATTTCCCTGACTTTTCCAGAAAAAATAAATTCCCTGACATTTCCCTGTTTTCCAGATTTGTCAACACCCTGAAGGTGTAGTTTTCAGAAAAGTCTGCAAGAACAATGCATTCTGAACTAGTAAGAGCTTCTTTCTTTTTCTTCAGTACTCTTCCTTGAACCTTATAAATGTAATGATGAACTTTCAGTTTGTCCACATTTTCTGCTAGACATTCAAAATATTCATCACGGGACTTCACAACAGTTATCATTTCTGCTCTGTCTGTCATGACCCACTGTTTGTACTGTATATTATCACCTAATAAATCTTCATCAGACCCTTTTAGCAAATCTAGTAACGTGTCTTTCCCAGGACATTCTTCACAGCCATTTGTCAAGAATATGTAATTATTGCTGTCACACACAAGTATTTCTAACAAGTCTTTATAATCAACACAAAGACGAGCTCCTTCGATCATCAGTTTTACATTTTGATGATAAATGCAGACACATACAGAATGGGTCCCAGATGCCCCAGCGATTATGCACCATCTAGGCCGCAATTCACAAAATTTTGACCTTCCAATTTTGCACTCAGGGTGGGTCTGTTTGAAAGCCACAAACAATTCGTTTTAAGTTTGTTAACACCAATCTTTTTTTTCTTAAACTTTTTGGCAATTTATTATGACTTTTGGGCCATTCCAGGCGAAACTGGACAAATCTTCAAAAAATTAAAAAATTATTGTAGAGCACTTTTTGTGGTTTGTTTAGGATACTTAAGTATTGTATTTAACATTTTTGGTACAGTAGTAACAGTTGTTTGTTTTTAGGTTATAATATTGAAATGTTAAAGGAAACCATGTACACATTGAGAACATTTTTGTAGAGATATGTTAAGTTAGCATGCTTAAATCTTCCCTCCAAAAAGGTTGTTTGTAACATTCACTAGGTAGTGTTTACAGTGCTAACCTTGCAGTAAAGAAACATCAACATATCCATTCTGTAGGTAAGTTAATCTGTCATGAATTTGGTTATTTAGTTACTGTATACATATCTGTCACACCCGTAACAAAAAATTGATAAAAGTTGACATGCTTGGTTAAATAAAGAACTGAACATGTTATCATCATGTGAATGAAAGGTTATATATGACAATGTTTAATGTAACTATCCCTTAACTGGCTATATTTTGATTAACTAAGTAAAGATTAATATTAAAAAGTGTCACACCCGTAACACAAATATAACATTTTACTTTCTTTTAAGGTAATAAAGCATGCTTTTTAGAGTAAATCATTTTGGAATGTGTCAGGACTACTGGTAACAATTAGTTTTGTTTTATTAGCCATGTATAGTAGCTGTGAATTTTAAGTTTGCATGTATATTTATTATTACTTTTTACAGATGAAGGTACAGGACAGCAAAGAACGTGTTCGTAAGTGGAGAGAGAGATTGAAAGCTGATTCAGATAAATGGAAGGAGCACCTAAGTAAAGAACAAGAGCGAGATAAAACAAGACGAAAGAAAAATATGGATAACTTGTGTAGGTCTAATAAAAAAAGACAATTGAAATTAAAACGTTTGAAGGACTCTGAACGCCAGAGGAAGCATAGGAAGGAGTTGAAAGAGAAAAAAGAAAAGGAAGACCTAACACATTTATCACCTATAGGTTTGTATAGATGTCCACAGACTTTAGGCAAAGCAGTTCAGATGGTAAAGAAGTCACTTCCAAACAGCCCAACAAAACAAAGCGCAGTATTAAACAAAATACTGCAATGTTCTTCTTTTACAATTTCAGCAGCATCAGTGAAAAAACGAACTGCAAATAATGCTATTTCCGAGGAAACAAAAGAGAAGGTTAGGTACTTCATTTTATTTGAGAGATGATGTAAGTTGGCAGTCACCAGGTAAGAAAGATGCCATGACCGTAAAAAAATCCAACCACTGGGAAATGTGTGTCTGTTCAGAAGCGATATATGATAATCACAATCAAGGAAGCATATGGAATTTTCATGAAAGAATATCCAGATGCTAACCTTGCTATGTCAAAGTTTTATGAATTAAGACCTCTGCAAGTGCTTCCCTCATCAAAACAACCTCATAATGTCTGCATCTGTCGCTACCATGCTAACTTAAATTTCCTTTTAGGATCACTCAAGTGCTTAAATTGTTTCCCCCAAAATATTCATGATTTTCTTGAAGCAATCTGTTGTGACATTGAGAGGGAGACATGTATGACAGGATATTGCCATGCTTGTAAAGATAATGTTGAAGATATTTTGCAACTAGAAACAGATGTAGCTGAAACTGTAATGTTTAAACAGTGGTGTGATGTTGATGGCTATCCTAAAATAATTGAAAGGGAAGGTACAGTTGAGGATGTACTGAATCTTATTCAGAAGCAGGTTACTGCTTTCAAGTACCATTTTTTTGTAAATAAGAGTCAGTCCAAATACTTTGAGGAACAAAAGAATAATATTTCTGAAGATACAGTGATCATGCAAGTAGATTTTGCAGAGAACTATGGTGCAGCCTATCAAGATGAAATTCAGAGCGCTCATTGGAGCCACCATCAAATCACTATTTTTACATGTTGTGCTTGGCTAAGTGATGGAAAAGTGTGATCATTTGCTGTAATTAGTGATGAACTATCACACAATAAGATTTCTGTGTATGTTTTTCTAAAGAAAGTGATAAATTGTGTCACAGAAGAATTCAAGGATCTAAAAACTGTAAAAGTATTCTCAGATGGTTGTGCCAGCCAATTCAAAAACAGATACAATTTATTTAATTTATGTTTCTTCTTAGATGATTTTGGGCTCATTGGGGAGTGGCATTTTTTTGCCACTTCTCATGGCAAAGGGGCAGTGGATGGTGTAGGAGGAATGGTCAAACATAAAGTGTGGAATGAGGTGAAGTCCCGCCGTAGGATGGTTATTAATGCGAAAGAGTTTTTCAATTGTGCTTCAAAAATCATTTCAGGAATAAAATGCATTTTTGTAAACATGGAAGAAATTCACAAATTCAAAGGGATGCTAATGGACCGGTGGAAAATGCACAGGCCGTACCTGGACTTCAGTCAAAACATTGTTTAAACCATCGAACAACAAGTTCTGTCTCTTAGTGGGCCGCACTTCTTTCTCCACGTTAGAGAAATGCAGCATGACGAAGGAAAAAGTATCATACAATGACATTTATGCAGAAACGGAATCAAGTGATTTCAGTGATGATGAACCCATCCTTTCAGTTTCAACAAATCATCTCAAACCAGGACAATGTGTTTTAGTAGAATATGAGGGAAAGAAGAGAACATACAAATTTGTAGGGATGTGCCAAAGTGAGCCTGATGGTGAGGAAGTTGAGGTACTGATTTTAAAACTTCATGATAAAGACAATAAAAGAATATTCAAAATTAATGAAAAAGACAAGTGTTTTGTTTTCATCAAACAAATTTTGAAGTATCTTCCAGAACCAGTAATGAAGGTAGTCGGTAACAGAGTGTACTATGAATTTCAAAAGGATATTGACATCATTGAACCGTAACATGTTTGTAAGATGTAAATCTGGAGTGAAATTTAAAAAAAATTGTTTAAGACTTAGCCTATACTAGTGTGAGATAATGTAGTTTCTTAAAATCCTGTATAAAGTTAGAGTTTGACTTTTTCTTGTACACATTTTACACCATACTAAAATAGGCTAGAAGTGTTTTGCATTAAAAATTGTTGTAAATTTGTTACATAGTATTATTTACAATGTTTAATATAAGAAGTTGGTATGACATAAGTGATTCAGTGTAAATCAAATCTGTCTACAAAAGTGACAGTCATGTTGATGTACAGTCTCACACCCATAACATAAGATGTCACACCCGTAACATATGATGTCACACCCGTAACGACACAATATAATTTATTGTACAAAGAAAGGAACATCTTCATACAAATTGGCACAGGAATAATTATCTACGTTCCTTTTATTGGCCACATATGGTTAGATTTCACAAAAGTCCTTTCAGATTTCACAGAGAATTCAACGTAAACATGTAATTTTGTATTGTGGTGTCCAAAATATGTCACACCCGTAACATAAATACAGATGCTTGTAAAAAAAATTGTATAAATTTTTTTTAACAAATGAAAATGCAGACAATTAGCCCATTAATGCAGTGTTTGTGCATATATGCCTGGAACACATTTAGTTATATATAATACATACAAATATTGTTTTTGTTTGAAAAATATCATTCAAATGTCACACCCGTGTGCATGGAATGGCCCTTTTATACATTCCTTTTTGCCAGCGCAAAGTCGACTACATATTGTCATCATCTTCGTAAAAGTCAATGACTTTATGAATTGTGTCTTCACTGATTCCTAAACCTTTTCTTTTGGTCATGTCTGGTAAGATACCTTGCTCTTTAACAAGTTCCTTGGTAAGTCTTACTAATTGTTCAGATACATTGAACTCAGTTGTGATTTTGTTTCTAAACCTAGAAGGGGGAAGTAAACTAATTATTTTAATTTTTTCTTCTTTTGATGCAATCTTACATTTTTCTTTCAATTTACCAATTAAATCTTTGATATTCTACTTGTATGTGCTTCTCCATTCGTGCATCATCCATAATTGATTGATCAAAACAGGTTTCAAGGCTTTTTCTTAATGTTTTTGATACTTTATGTATTTTAGATGTTATAGCATGTTCCCTTTTATCACTACTTGTGTAATTTTGAAAAAGGAGATAGGCCCCCTCCTTACCAACATTATAAAATACCTTTTTTCGTTAGAAGGGGTGGTTGAAATGATACCATTCACTTATACATAATTGAGAACTTTTATTTATCAAGTACACTAATTGGAAAACTAATACAATTACATTTTTTATTATAATGAAATAGACTGTTATAAAACTATATAAAACAGTGAAAATTAATGTCTTACCAATAACTTTATTAAGTACTAAAATTACATAAGGAACATGTGATTCTGAATTAAGTATAATATTGTATTGATAACCATACAAAGAAATTCAATTCAAAATTTAATTTTTCGAGCATGATTAGCTGCAAAAGTGTTAATAATATCATCAAAATTGATAAAAGCAGCTCGTTTGTGTTCAATAGATATAATACTTAGATTTGTTAATCTCTGCTGGCCTATCGTGCTTCTCAAATAGCTTTTAATAAGTTTAAGTTTACTAAAACTTCTTTCACCTGGCGCAATTGTAACTGGAAGGGTGAGAAACATTCTCAGAGCAGTAGTAATGTTAGGATATGCCTCCTCCAGTTTATTTTTGTAGATAAGGCTCAACATTGTTGATGCTGTAGCATCTTTTAATTCATAGTCTACTGTTAATGTATGGTGCTTAAAACTTTCAATTTCAAATACGAATTCTTCTTTGTTAAGATCAGCACTGTAAGTGTTTCCTGATTCTGCTGCTTTGACTTTTAAATCTTCTACTTCCATTTTATGAATTTGAACACCACTTAAAAATCAAAACTTATTTTTAATGTTCTCCAAAGCCTTAAACCTGTTACTCAGTTCCATAATTAATCTGTCAATGACTTCCAACTTTATACAAATCTTCAGCACATGCAGAAACTTCATCTTCACATAACTCACCGGGTAAAGTTTTCTTTTTTCTTTTCCTTTTTTCTAAGAACTCATTTGATATTTCATTGATGCTTGCTAGGAATTTAGCTTCAGTGATAGCTTCAGATGGAGTAAAGTCTCTACAAGATTTCAGGAATTGTAGAAGACCCTGAAGGTTTCGGGCAGCCATATCTACTGTAAGGTCTTCTCTTTGCAAAAACTCATTGACATGATTGATCTTTTCCAAAATAGCATGCTAAAAACACTACATAGTTATGAATTCCAGTTTCTTAATATTTTGTAAAAGAGAGCTGGCCTCACATTTAGTTTCAGGTGTCGACAGATTATGATTTTTAAGCTCCTCTAGAGCCTGTAAAATGTTGCTGTAATGTTTGTAGACAGCTTCGACCGCTTCTAATCTTGCAGACCATCTAGTCTTGCTCTCAGATTTTAATGTTAGTGGCACATGTTTCTTTAAAACTTCCCAACGTGAAGTTGAAGTCACAAAGAAAGAATAAGTACTAGCCTATTTAGAGTTCCAAAAATGTTTTGTGCCTCAGTAGTAGCACTAGCCGCATTAGCTCCTACTAAATTGAGGGAGTGAGCAGCACATGGAGTAAAATATGCTAGAGTGTTCTCTTGAAGCAATTTGAACTGGACACCTTTATACTTCCCTGCCATGTTTGCCCCGTTGTCGTAGGATTGCCCTCTACAGTTTTGTATGCTAAGTCCATCTTTTTATATTTTTTTTTTTTTAAGAATATCTTGGCTGATACCTTGACCTGTTTTGTCACTAACTACAAAAAAATAAATAAAACTTTCTTCTACTTCTGATGAGTTTACTTTGACATAGCGAACTACTTGAGTCATTTGCTCATTGTGGCTGATATCTGGGGTGCAGTCAAATATCAAGGATAAATATTTGGCATCAAAAATGTCTTGAATGAATTATGTTTTGCCTTATGTTATTAGCAATAATTTCAAGGAACTCGTCTTGTATTTCATGTGAGAAATATGATATTTGCCCCTTTTTATGCCGCTCAATATGCTTTTGGAGAGGGACACTATAATGTGATATTAGTTCAATTGTATTCAAGAACTTTCCACTGGCTGGGTCACTAAAGTCACAAACTTCTTTAGTGCTTCGGAATGGACTCCCTTGTTTTGCTAAGAATAGAACAGCATCAACAATGCAATGCAATACTGCCTTCCAGTGGGATTGCTCTGTTGAATCTGATTCTGAAGCTTTGCATAAATACCTCCTTTTCCTAAACAAGACTCCAAATTTTTCCACGAGCAAAAACATAGTTTGTGATTGGATGAATTTTCATGTTCAGGCAATTTTTCATCAAGTTTTTTCCAATTGACGAATCCCATTTCTTTGGCCAAGGAAGACATTTTATACTCAGAACCAGATACTAAGTGTGAAAACCTGCACGGTACAAAGTATAAAGCATTTTTGCTTTCACTATAACCTAGCCATGATCTCTTTACTTTTGTTCCATTTTTAAGAACCTTAAAAAACCAATCTTTGATTAAGTTGCGGCCATCTCTGCTGCTATTACTTATATTAGGTTCAATTTGATTTTCACACCTCATTCTTGTTATATAGCACCTTTCTGAATCAGAAAAATTCTGTGGTCATGAACCAGGATCTCTTAAGTCAAAGGAAAACTCACATATTTTGGATGTTTCTTGAAGACCAGTTGAAGTTCCTGGAAGAGGTACAAATTCATCCTCATTCACTACACCAGTAGCACTCATTTTCTTGTGAAGTGTGTCATGCTGGTTTTCTTCCTCTCCAACTTCAGTGACATCTGTAAATATTAAAAGATGCAATTAAAAATGTTCACTAATACATTTTAATAGGCCTATTCAAACATTAATTTGAACCCTTTGAGTCACCTTGACCTATATATAGGACGATACAAATTATATTTTTTTGTTTGCATATTTTATAAAATATCACTTTTGTACGCTTACACTTTTTTTTTCATTTTGATAGGCTAAATATAATTTTCAAACATTTATTAGGTGATTTTTACATTGTTAGACTTATTTTATAAAACAATGGCCGGTTTCAGAACAGAAAAACGAAACGAAAAGATAATTGTCTATTTTATATAATTAAAGATCTAAGCTAGGTTTTAAGTTTTTGTGACTCTATACTATAATTGAGACAAGTAGTGTGCTGTGGATCTAAGTTTCACAAGGATATGAGAAATGAACAGAAATAAGATGTGATTCTGTCTGAATATAATTACGCTACATTTATTTCAGGAAAACTTATAACAGATATAAAAGGTATTAACATGCAATTTCAATTACATTATTAAAGAGCTCTCAGATTCATTAAAAAAATATGGGCAGGCCCTAAATTAGATTATAAAAGGTTTCATAAAATACATAAACCAAAAAAAAATATATGTTCTCAACATCCCAGTTTATATTCTTAAAGTCCAAAACAGATGCTTATATGATTAGTTTCTTCAAATGTCGTAATTTAAAGAATGTTCCAAAAAAGAAAAGGTTTACAAATACGGTAGCACCGGAGGTCGGTGCTTCGCTTCTCGGAGATCAGTAGTCAACATGATGCCAGGGCGCCTGTTTGTTGTTGAGGAAGAGTGTGAAAAGGCCAATTCGGCATCCGGCTCTTGGACCCTGTCTGTGAACAGTCCGAATCAAACCTGATCAGAACTAGTACACAGACAGTTAGCAAACTGGGCAGAAAATGCCCGCAAAAGATAAGGGGAGATTGGGGAATGTCGCTGATAGTAACTCACCAGACAGAGAAGTTGGCTTCTAGTTTCTGATGCATCGTCAATCCGAATCTGGAGCTCGCGAATACGCGGCAGGTGCGGATATTTCCATTATTTCAAAAGAAATTATTTAAAATAAAATAACTACTATTCTTTGTACTGTACAGATGGAATAAACTACTTAAAGAAATTTACAGGGATCGCATCCCTTGTCTAATCGACTACATTGTCGGTTGCGGCCGGATGGAAGTCTTGTAGGGGAACGTGGGGACGTTTGGGACGTTATTTAAATTTATATTTTTAGAATTTTTTTTACATCTACCTTTGATTTCTGCCGCAAAAAAAAACAAGCGTGATACTTTGGCTACACAAAGATCCCATTAAACATAAATTTGAAGTATCTTGCTGGCTATAAATAAATAAAATCTTTGAGTATGTAAATTGTCCCAAACCTCCCTGCTATGGGGACGTTTGGGACATGGGTTGGGGACGTTTGGGACAGACACAAATACTTATAAGCACAGGTAATAAGATATATTAATTAATTAAAAGTGACTGACTAAAGAACACAGATTGTTTTTCTATAGTATTTTTAAATGTGTTCTTCAAATGTTGATCTTTTATACAATTTTGACTTAAGCCTATGTTTGGGACTACCCTCTCAGTTTTTTTCTTGCAAGTCAAAGGCATCTTGTGGGAAAACCTGAAATAAGATTCTAAATTTAGGTTAGCTTCAGATGTTAGGCCTATACAAATGCTGAGGGTATGTCTAGATTTGCAAAAAAACTGTTTGCAGTAGGATTTCTAAAATTCATTATAACAAATCCATATAAGTATTCTTAGGCGTAATGATTAGGGTCTACTGAAAAAAATTTACAAATTGCAACCAATAATTCAGAGTTCACCTATAAGTTTGCAATTACTTACATAATGGCAAATTGTTTACTTAAACTTAACTTAATTAGTTCCCATTACTATGTCTAGTCATTAAATTAAAACTGAACAAATTGTTACAAAGCTTCGGCCTAGGCCTACAGTTAATTAATCTTTAGGTAGGACCTATTGAAATATTTGGCTATTTAAGTTAAGTTATACTTAGTTTTTGCACACTTTACATGTTATTTAAAACAAATAATTTAAATCTGAAGTTATGTCCCAAACCTCCCTATATTAGGCCTCCCAAACGTCCCCATGGTGCAATAAAAAACAAACATAGCCAGAGGCTCATAACCTATAACTTTTTACTTAAGGTTATTTTTTCCAAATAATCCTTAAAAGTAGTACTTTTGTATAAAACTGTCACACTTAGCTCTAGTTCAATGTTGACAGAAATATAGTCATAATTTCAATGTTGAATCATACAGATTTTAGGTAAAAAAACAGTTTTTAATTTATTAAGAAGACATCACTATCTGAATTTGTTCAAGAACACACCTACAACAATTGGAGGGAAACAGCTGTTTACACAAAAAAATTCAATGTAGTTCTACCAACATTTCACTGACAAAACATGGTGTCCCAAACGTCCCTGTGTCCCAAACGTCCCCACGTTCCCCTAGTGTGTTTTGTTGATCAGCCGATAATCTCAAACAGTCCATCTGGAATCGCGACACAAAGTGTCCGCAGAGGAGCCGCGTCTCGTAATTAAAAGTAAATGTTCAATCAAAAGTGGAGGGGGAGACTGGGGTGTCCGGACCAAAAGGTTCCGAAGTTCCCTGAGTGGGCATCATAAAAAAACTGACTTCGATATATCACAGTTGGTAGCACTGGCCGATTTTAGCGCTACCTGTTGAGGGGTGTCTGAAATAAAAAAGAATCGACTCGCCCAAGACGTCTGCTATAGCCTGGGGCTAATGGCGCAGTCGGTGCTGCGTTCTGGCGGCCCACAGGGGAAGGTAGCTGGGAGGTTCGTCAAGTCGCCACCAGATGTCGCGGGCGTCAGCTCCACGAGCTGACGACAAGAGAAGAACTTACTATTTCGGCCGCTAGATGTCGTGTGTGTGGTCCATCGTTGCACATATTTTTTCTATGGCAAATCGTCCTTGAAGTCGGCCGCTCCCTGGCGGGGTTCACGTCAGGGCAATGATCCTGGGCTAAATTCTGAGAACCGGAGGGAGCTGGGAGGGGTGGGTGTGGAACAAGGCTGGGAACGAGCATCCTAACGTGACTTTCGAGGAGAGAACCTAAGACGTATGCGTGACGGTAAAAGCTATGGTAAGCTCTTCTCTGAGATATGGTAACAACTCGTCCAGGCTGCTGTATGCAGTTTTAGTCATGCAGGGAAATAATGTTACAGGCCCCGGACGTGACTGCAAGCTGGAGAAATGTCAAACGGGCTGCCAACGACGTCTTCATTAGACTAGCAAAAGATCAGATTGATCCCTGAGAAAAGGTGCCTCAGGCTACTGGCACAAGTTTAAATTCGTAGAGTACACAAGCCTAACAAAGTGTAAATCACCCAATTGTAACCAAATTATATAGAAAATAAAATTTCCAGAAATAATTTTAAATTATAATAAAAATTTTAAAAAAAGTGCCGAAATACCTAATTTCCGGCACAGTATCAGTATTAGCTTACCTGATATTTCTCTTGATTGTTCATCTTCACTGATGTTAGTTTTTCTAAAAAAGGATTCTAATTTCGGTGTCGCCGACAGCACATCGCTTTCTTTTTTCCTTTTCTCTTTGGCAGCTTTCCTGTACTCGGCTCCACTCAGCCGTTTTCTGCCGTCCATAATTTAGAGACTAATAAAAAACCGTAACCCAGCTTATAATGGACAAATGACTCAAAATAAATATATATTTTCCTAACACCTATAAATGGTAAATACTGAAACAACTTAACGTCACACTCGCAGGCACACACACAAACAACATAATTGTAGCACTCGGCGAATTACTATGTCTATTTAGTGGCAGCAGGAGCAGACAGCCCAAAAAGCTGCTAAAATGTGACAACAAACAAAAGAGCCTGCTCCGACGTCCCTCTGCACATCAACAGCCTTCCCCCACAGCGCCGGGAAAGGAGGGGTGGTAAACCATACTGTCGTGCGAGTACACGAGAACCAACGGCGTAACTAATGCATTTTATTTCACCACACTCTCAGCCACTTAATGACGTCCCAGTATTTTTTAATTTTTTTCAACATTCATTTGTCCACAGAATAGCTCGTCAGGGCGTATTTGTGTTAGTGAGGCGAGATGATAAGCAAGACTCTCACTGGTGTTACTAACGCGGTATCGTCTCTAAGAGCAAGGCTCTGAACTGGCACGCAGACTTCTCATCGTACACAGGATAATTATGAAAATTAAGCGGAAACCGTTACATTAAAGGGCGGCTACATGTAGATAATCTGGAATGCAATATTTACCGGACGTTTCATGTCTAAAAACTATACCGAAAACACACGTTTTAGCTGTTATCCTTCTTATAAAAATACAGTTTAAAAATGAAATACAGAAACAGAACTACAGGGGTATCCTAAATTCTTCAAAACGTTTCACAAGTATTCCCTGCTACAGTAAAAACACTGTCTTCTTGCAAAGCATTTTTCAACTTCTTTAATTTCGGAACGAATTTTCTTACAGTATAAAACTCATGAATTTTTCTCTACACAGCACCGTGAAATCATCTACTTCGATTATTTTCATGTGCTCTGTTTTCGTACCCATTGGTGTCGAAAAGGTAAATCTTGTTTAGCTCTTTGCCTTACCATCTGCTAGAATTTGTTTTACAGTTAAAATTGAGACACCTGTTGCAGCACTTGCTGTATACAATTTTAACAACTTTTTGGTTTGCTGAAATGTTTTGCATTATTGTATTGTAGACTATCTCTCGAACTTGTTCCCGCAGTGGCGAGCTAGATTTAATACACGATTTAAATCCGATGGTTCGTGGTTCGTGTAACTAGGATTGCCAGACAGCCCAGCGCGATCGGTGTTATCAGCCAGGAAGCAATTAAGTTACTAACCCCCTCCACTACTCGACGCTCTCGTCAAGTGATCACCCGCGAAACGGGTCCTTGAGATGCCAGCTCTCATCGCAGTGGTTTTACTCACTCCAGACCACGGATTATGGTAAAACTTGTTTCTTAGAGTGAAGTAACGCATTTGAAGTACGAATATATTTACAAATTATGCATAATCAAGTTAAATAGAATTTCTTAATTTCTTGGCTAACTTATTGGTTGTGATATCTACAGTTTCAAAACTTTTTTTAATGACTAGTTTCATTTTGTTTAGTAAACCACTTTTCATATTTTGCCGCCCCCTGATATTTGCCGCCCGGGGCACATGCCCCCATGCCCCCCCCCCCCCCCTTAGTTCCGGCCCTGGATAGGCCTAAGGCGGAACATGCAGAATCTACCTGGTCTAATATGTTTGCAGGGTCATTGAAATCATACTGTGAGAACTCTGCATCCACATGCTTTGTTTCCTTCAAAACAAATATTTTTGAATAACAATTGCATTTTTAGGCATGTCCATGTGTTCAATCTGTATTTCTCTCAAACCTTTCATAACTGATTTCTTATGTTTTTGAAATGGGTCACTACAAGATTTGCCAAAAATATGATGGTATTTGTATAGGAACTTTTTTTCATGGTACTCACAAACTGTTGAAATACTACGGCACACACTTGACTTGATCAATCTTTGTTTTTCTACATCATAACCGTGAAGATCTTTGATGGTTTGGGAAAATTGTCCATAACAACTTTTGTGACACCATTCATTACAAAAACTCCCAATGGAACATTGCTCCATTTTTGACAGAATTATGTAACTGTTAATCAAAATAATTAAGGAAGAATTTATATCTAACAAGTTGACTGTCTGAACATGAATGATAGGATTCTTCTGAGATCACAATCTAAATTCTTGATACAAAATACTTCTCAATTCACAACTTTTTAACCCCAATAAGATACTTTTGATTGTTGGTTGACTACAATATTAACTGCATTTACTGCCCTAATGCTTTGTTTTATTGTGTAACAAAATATAAACAACATGGCCAAACTCGGAGATATGATACATACCAAACTCATGGCTTGCCACATAGCAACTTACCTTAGTACTCTGTGTTACTTTTTAATACTACTGCACAAACACGATGTCACCTATCATTTACACATATATCCATTCATCTATGGACTTAGTACTGTAAATTCCAACAAAATAACAAAGCCATTTTAACTAGATATTTAAAATTCTGCAACTTTGTTCAGACTCAAATATCAAAGTTGAAATTTATACTGTAGTTTACTATCATAAAGGGGCACTTGCTGTATAAAAATTACATTTTTATCACTTGTCCCACCAGAGATATTAAACCTCAAACATTTCAAAATTTTAAAAATTTCAATTTTTGAAAATTTTTATAAATTGAGGCAAATATCAATGTTCAAAATTTTGGTAAATATGTATTGTACGGATTAGCGCCAAAAAAAACCGTACAAATATGAAATAACTTTCATTATATGCTCTTTTACGTCCTCTTTTCAGAACCGCCTGCGGAGATTAAAAATTCCAATTACTTTTGGAGATATCGCCGTTCTTATTTTGCAATACAAGCCCTATGTAATCATTAAACAGACGCCATTTTATATTTTGCTGTGTGTGCGTGAATGCCTAAATAACAGAAATTTTCTATTAGGTAAGGTTGGTTACATGATAAATACTTCAAAATAAACGGAAATTAAAAATAATATCAATTAATTTTACTTGTATAGTTTTAAGTATTTATAATGTAACTGACCTGACCTAACAAAACGGGACAAAGGTAGATTAGGTCAGGTCAGCTACAGTATAAATACTTTGAAACTGAACGGACATTAAAAATAATAAAAAATAATTTTAATGGTTGTTTAGTTTTAAAGTATTTATAATGTAGCTGACCTGACCTAACAAACCAGGAAAAAGGATGAACAGTAGGAACTCACGTAATTTTCTTTTTACGTGTTGTAGTCGTTCAACTACGTCGCGAAAAACAAAATAATAATACTTGTAAACAAGCAACAATGGTGAACGCGGGAAGCCTACGATTCACTCATCCTTCTGGACATACCCGAATACTCACGTTGGCAAGCCTTCTTTCAACAGACGAGAGGAAAACGCCCGATCGTGCATCTTCGGTTTTTTTTTTTATTGTAAATAAATATGCAACTCATGAAAACTAATGGTCAATTAGGTTATGTTAGCTACATTATAAATACTTCAAAACATTGTGGATGGTTGATTTGGTTAGGATAGCTACATTAAAAATACTGTGAAATCATGTAAACGGTTTCCTAGCGCTGGATAGCTACATATTAAAATGTTATTTGCTGAGCAATCATAAAATGATTTTACAGTTTTTTTTAATGTAGCTATACTTACCTAATATAACCAACCATCTACAATGTTTTAAAGTATTTTTAATTACTTCTTGCTAATTTTAAGAAAAGAAGGCTTGCCAACGTGAGTCTTCGGGTATGTCCAGAAAGATGTGTGAATCGTAGGCTTCCCGCTGAACGACGCATCAGTGCACAACATAAAAATTAAAAAATTCCATATCTCCTAAAGTATTTGGAATTTCTGATCTCCGCCGGGTTTAATGAAAAGAGGACGTTAAAGAGCACAGAATAAAGGTATTTTCGGATTTTTAAAAATTTTTTTAAAAAAATTGCCAAAAAATGAATATTAAAAAATTCGATATCTCCAAAAGTAATTGGAAATTTTTATCTCCGCAGGCGGTTCTGAAAAGAGGACGTAAGATAGCATATAATGAAAGTTATTTCATATTTGTACAATTTTCTTTGGCGCTAATCCGTACAATACATATTTACCAAAATTTTCACACATACAGTTTAGTATCATGACTACTTGAAATAAAAAAATCATTCATCATATATTATTCCTTCCATGAAAAAATTTACCTTAAAAAGTGTGTTTTGTGTGCTCAAGACACTAAACTTCAGGAGTTAATTTCACAAGTTAGATGAAATATTATGCTGTCTATGAACAGATAAAAGTAAAGAGTGGTTTTTGTTTGAAATGCCTATGTCAAACCATTGTTGAAATATTACATTTTTGCAAACGTCTGCAATTGCCAAAACTGCTCCTTTCCACATTACCAAAATGGCCGCCATTCGCAAAAGGTTCAATTAAAAAATTTATTATCACTTGTTTCCAACTACTTGAATGTATGGGAAACAACAGTAATTTTTTTAAAATTTTATGAAAATAGTCAAGCAACCAGTCCTGGAACACTTGATATGGATTGACCCGACTATTTTTTTTTAGATGAGTCCATTGATGGTCCATTATGAAACTTGGTATAGAGGTAGCCTATTAGTATACAAAAAACATATATTTTTCGAAAAAAATTAAAAGGGGTGTTGGTAAATATGTAGAGTAGCAGTATATGCGAAAAAAAAGTTAAAAATCAGAAAATACTTTTATTATATGCTCTTTCATTCCTCTTTCCAAAACAACCGGCGGAGATAATAAATTCCAAATACTTTAGGAGATATTGAATTTTTTAATTTTCATAGTTCGGCAATATTTGTTAAAAAAAAATTAAAAAGTCCGAGAATACTTTTATTGTATACTCTAACTTCCTCTTTTCATTAAACCCGGCGGAGATAAGAAATTCCAAATACTTTATGAGATATCGAATTTTTAAATTTTCATCACAATACCTGTGCATTCATGTTGCCACCATTGTTTCTTGTAACTTGTATGAATTTTTTTTTATTTTTCGCGATGTAGGTGAACGACTACATAATTTTCTACTAATGGCAAAGGAATTGTACCCGCCTCTAACTTAGGTGATTTTTTAACGTTTCAAATTTTAATGTTTTATTTTTGTTATTTGGATTTGTAGCGCAAGTATTAGGTAAAAAAAAAAATTACGTGAGTTCCTACTGTTCATCCTTTGTCCCGGATTGTTTGGTCGGGTCAGTTACATTATAAATACTTCAAAATAAACAACCATTGAAATGAATTCGCATTATTTTTAATGTCCGCTTAGTTTGAAAGTATTTTTAATGTAACTGACCTGACCTAATCAACCATTTTAGTTCCTACTGTTCATCCTTTGTCACCGGTTTGTTTGGTCGTCAGGTCAGTTACATTATAAATATTTTAAAACTATACAGCCATTAAAATTAATTCACATTATTTTTAATGTCGGCTTAGTTTGAAAGTATTAATAATGTACTTAACTGACCTGAGCTAATAGACCATTTTATTAATTACGCATTCACGAACAAACGGCAAAATAACAATAATGTACGGCGGTCGAATTGTTGCACAGGTCTTGTATTGCAAAATTAAAAAATTCGATATCTCCTAAAGTATTTGGAATTTCTTATCTCCAAGAGGAAGTGAAAGAGCATATAATAAAAGTATTTTTGGATTTTTAGCATATTTTTCGCAAATACCGTTACTCTACATATTTACCGGGGTGTTTTTGAGATTTTCAAATATATTTTTTTAATTGTTTTGAAAAAAAATGGAAGTTGAAGGATGACAGCCTTGTTATATATCAGGTTAAAGCCCATTAAATACGGAAGAGAATAAAACACGTTTGAGCTCTCTAGACCTAATAGTTTTGAAGTTATATATTTTTTACTCTATCCAAATATTGCAAAAAATATGGTTTTTTTTTAATGGCTATTACTCAAAAACTATTAGTCCAAAAAATTTAAAATTTTGTATTAATAACTGCCCCATGGCTACAACATGTGTACCAAAAATCATTCAAATCTAAAGGGGTAAGGTCCAAATTAATTTTTTTATTGGTTGATTTCACATGGAATGACTAGCAGAATCTAGTGGAAATAGAGAAATGCTAGTTTGCAGGAATATCAACAAACATTACTAACTAGTACTGAAAATACAATTTCCAGCATTTTTTCTAGGGAAAAGCCACTGTTCAGCAATTACAGTTGAAGGGTTTGGGCAGGAGCAGACAGCTAATGTACACCTCATTCATCAGGCTTTTGTCATATGCACCTGTAGTCTGGGACCCATACCTGGTGGCCCAGGTGCGCAAGTTGGAGAAAATGTAGCATGATGGGTGACATGTATGATGCTGTGATGGATGTAAAACTTGAGTAGGTAACTTATGGCATACTGCAGACGAGGTGGTATAGGTGACCATGGGATCGTAAGGATGAGGTGGCTGGCAAACTGGATAGAGAAGGGAGAGATTTAAAGAAAGTGTACAATGGGTGGAGTCTTTAAATTAGTTTGGAGAAACTCTTACTTGGAGAGATAAGTAAGAGAGTAGAACATGCTTAAAAAAGGAAAAGTGGTGCAGCTTATAAAAATGCGGCAGTTTTAAGGCGAATCAAAAAGTTTTAATTCACGGTAAACCAGCTCGATGCCCAAATACAATAAAATTATATTTAAGAGATAACTTTAAAACACATAACCTCTCTTATAAGACACAAGAACTCTAAAATTCAATTCCTTATTTTTTTATATAGTAAGAAATTGCTTTATTACGGTGATCAATATAAAATTAAATTTCAAACAATAAACTGCTTACCTGTTGATTTAATATTTTTTTATTCATAGTCAAATCCATAATTAATCATGTCAAAACCGCACCAAGTAATAAAGCAGAACCGTTGCCTATGAGATTGGGGTGGCCTTCGCATCACTGCGGTTTTCGCATGAAAAGTGTCGATACAACTGTAGTTCCAAAAACTCCGCAAGATGGCAGGGGTTTACGCTGTAGATTTACGCTGTTATATGGCAGTTATCTTTAAAATTTGTAAATTTTAACATAAAAAACAAAGTAGCGCGGAAATTAGTTCGATGTTTACATTTAAAAAAATGTGTCTATACTTTTACATTTACATATAAAATATATAATAAAATAAGCATCATAATAATAAATTACAAATTCTACTCACCAATTTTTTCTTGTTGATGTGACCAATACAATGAAAATTACTTATTGCAGTTTAAAACATTGCAACAACTACCCGACAAAAAATATTCACAGACCCAAATAATATTGCTAGTTACCTATACTATTCACAGTTTCAGTAACTTTCTGCATAAAGGTTTACTATTGAACTGTTTCGCGCGATAGTATTTGTCTGTACATATCATCGCAATGTTGCTCAACAATGGATTTAGGGCCGATATTATGACCTCCGGCTAAATCCTCAGGTTAGCTAGCCTCCAGGTAAGGCTAGCCTCAGGTTAACGAAAGAGGGGTGTATTATGACCCATACTTAGCCTGCGGTTGGCTAACCTGAACCTGACGAAGCGTGTGGTGTAATAATGGTTGTGTTGGTAATGAAATAAAACAGAATTTGGTAACTTTTGTTGCAAGACAGTTATTTTTTCTGGTAGAATGCTAGTCAGCTGTTTGTTTGTATTGTGATTCGGAATGTTTACAGCTGCAGTAAAGAAATATGCCGCGAACTTTATCTTTCAACAGATATAATTAGGGATGGGAAATATAGTTCTTTGGAAAGAACTAGTTCGTTCGGAACTAGTCACTTCAAAGACTAGTTCTTTAGGAACCGTTCTATTGAACTACATCGGTCGCGGACTGTATCGCGGTTTCCAATGTTTAAACAAAATATTCCATACATGACACCAACACAATCGTTACAGACTTTTTGTTTTATGGGCATTTCTTTTTCTATAAATATCTCCCATTACAAATGAGCGACTATCATATTGTTTTTCTTTCACACACTTCTTACATTTTTGAATGTGTATTAATTTATTTTCTGCAAGTAAAGTGCTTATTTTCACATGTGTACAAAACAAAATAATAGTATAGTGTTTTCTCATCTGTGACAACCTAAGCTGATTTTTTTCGTATTAGGTAAGTTTTATTATGTTTCTTTAAATTTTAGTGTAGTTTTGTAATGTGTGGTCTATGTGTAATTAAAGTTTAATTTCAGATTGTATAGGCTATCTGAAATTTAACGTAATTACACTTATTTACGTGACACCTTTTTTAATGCCAATATGTAATGTAAATGTCTAAAGAATATTAGATAAAAATTAAGAGTTCACGATCGTCAAACGATACATCATTGCGCAAGAAAGAACGAAACGAAAATAATGACCGACAGCCTAACTACACAATTAAATAAACTTACTGTGTGAACTATCTATGTCTTTGAACTAGCTAGTTCAGTGAGTATATGTACTCCCTTTCTCTTCGGTCTTCGTAGTTCAGATCAGTACTTGGAACGTCTCTGCTTGGTGGAACTGACGAAGCGAGACCAAATAAAGAACAAACGTAAGAGAGGGAAGAAAGCAAGAAAGAAAGACGTGGCATATTGGGTGACAGTGGTATGGTTGAGGGGGGGGGGAGGGTTATCTTTCGCGCATGCGCAGTAAGGACCAAACAGAGTAGGAGACGAGAAACACGCAAAGAACGAAAGAACGATTGTTTTTGGTAACAGCGAACTAGTAGAGGTGGGTTGTTACAGCAATTTTCGGTTTCTGTTCCAACCTGAGATTGATACAGTAATGTACCTAGTTACAAGTATCTGATTTTTTTGTATCAGAGCAGTAGCGGTCCCAGGAATAGAGATGGGTTGTTACAGCAATTTTCGGTATCTGTACCAATCTGATACTGATACAGTAATGTACCTAGTTACAAGTATCCGATACTTATGTATCAGAGCAGTAGCGGTCCCAGGATGAACTAGTCACCTAGGGATCTTTCGCGCATGCGCAGTAAGGACCAAACATAGTAGGAGAAGAGAAACGCGCAAAGAACGAAAGAACGATTGTTTTTGGTAACAACGAACTAGTCACCTAGTTCGCTCGTCAGAACAGTTCCAAATGAACTGGTAGTTCGCGAACTACCCATCCCTAGATATAATTAAATTAACCAAAAACTACTTTGACGTCAAACCTGCTTTGTATTAAACCATAAAATTACAATTTACGATTCAAAACCGTGTGTTTTCAACTTTACTCTTGTATTGAAACTCATGATTTTGTTAGGTTATATATTAAGCCAAAACTAACGAAGTAATTCTATACCAACAAATAAATAGGGATGACATTTTTGCTAGAGAACACTTATTTCTTTCATAAATTTATTTCATAATCAAATAATATAGACCCCGTTTCGTGAAAATACTTGTCGATTTTGTTTTCACTGGTGTAGGTTTCATTTTTGTACTAATAGTTTCGTATCACGTATCCAAATTAATCCGATCCTGATGGAATTAGTTTGTGGTATAGGATGCTTGCTGTTTTAATTAAGTAGGTCGAGAGATCCTAGATATATTCACTGGGGAAATAATTATGATTGTAAAATGTATACGAAATATATTTTTACAAGACCTGACATAATTTGTTTGCATCGTGATATGTTAGGTATTTTGTGTTATGTACAGGATTTTTCAACATTCTAAATTAAAACAGCAAGTATAATGTAAAACAAGACCAACATATAAAGGGTCATGCCGATAGGATCAAGGGATAAACTTGGATACGGTAAACAGAATAATTCCAGTGCTGTTTTCGTTTTGCACTTGCGTGGCAGGTAGATAATAAGTGCCTAATGGTTTGTAAGATAGGGAAGGGATAATTGGGTAACATTTATTTTCACATTCAATTGTATTCATTGAATTAGAACCACGTCTGAAGTCGTATGAAGTGCATTTCATTCCCGGCATATGTCCACTGTATTAGGAATAAAAATTCACAGATACAACTTCCACGAAAACACACATTTTATAGTTAATAATAACCCTTGTTTTGCAATTTTAAAATGCACTAATTTACACATGTTCTTAAGCAGGAACATTTAAGTTTATATATATTGCACACGTTTATGTACTTCGTGATCAATTAAAGTCAAATAATAATACACGACTCGACGAGAATAGAAAAGCGTGACTACACTTTCATGTCATGTAATTTTTAATAAAACTTTGACGAATACGGCGAAGCATTTTATATTTAATAATAAATTATCCCATCGCATCCTGCAAATATTCAATAGAATTCCTCAAATAGTCATCATCACTATCAACAACTAACCTCGCTTGATACATCGCCATTTTATTTTCTGTTGCTTAGCCTCCCGTTAAGCAGCTAGCGGCCGGTTCATCCACCCGCTAGGTTAGCCGGGACTTAACTGGAAGTTAGACGTTAACAGGGAGTCATAAAACCGAAATAAGAGCTAGCCTGCGGTTAAATTTTATCGGGGACTTTAGTCTGGGGTCATAAAACCGGCCCTTAGCAGCTTCATCAACAACAACAAACACAGTTTCTTATTGTCACATTTCGAACACTTAAGAGTGTCAATTAATCTTGTCTTACAATATTGTGTAAGCGATTTTATTACACCTTTGCTCGGCAAAAAATTTAATGCACTCACACAAAATGCCACAATGATCATCACAAGAGAAACAAACGAAGCCTTAAAATATCTCAAGCCACCTCTGTCTTGATTATGGATTAGCATATTTAATGGTGAATTACTGGATACTGTGGCTAGAAAGTCCATGCAGTGAATGCAGTTGGTGTTCTCCTCGGCAACTCTTACGAGATAGCCACAAACAAAGGCAACTGATGCAGTTTTCATTGTTGCTGGACAGGCTGCAAAGAAAATTTCGCCAAATGTAAAAACGAAAAACAACTTTACTCGCTAATAATTAAGATTGGGTATCAATACCTACTGTTCAATGGACGATTCAGGATTTCCAGCACAGAATTTGGTAGAACATCAGTCGACTAGGAAGAGTTGGGTTGTGCATGGCATTGTTTTGAAGATGAAAAGCTTGAATCACTCTCCACATTTGCATACATTGATGCTCGTATAATACCAGTGCGTAGGGTTGTTTGTATTGCATGCAAACATTACCGAGCACCCATAGCATCATTAAAAATTCCAAGTTGCCTTAGATGACTGAAGAACAATTCAATGTCGTCACTCGAAAAGTTTCTAGATAAGACATAGTGAAAACCATTGTCCAGCAAATAAGTTATGCAGGCAACTGTTGATTTTGTAGTGATTACAAGTGCTGCATAGGTCTCTGAGCTGAAGGTTTCGTTTCGGTTTCGACCAAGTTGTTGAATATCATGTCATGTCCAGCAGTTTGGCCTCGGCTGTTATGGTAGCACAAGCCCCAAGTGTGCCACCCATCCTACATAATGTATTAGGAGGAAAGTTAGTTGGCCACCCGCCCCTAGATGGCAGACAAAGGATAATGTAAATTAAGGAAACTTTGTCAACCTACCCAGCATAATTTAGGACAAATATGTAAATACCCAGTGTTGTAACAAGAAGCCTTTGAATTATAAAAGTGAATGTAAATATTATTGTAATTCTACTATGTATGCACAGGAATGGTACAGGTGTGCCCACCCTGATGAATATGTACATGCATTGTATATATTTACTCTGGCTGAGCCCGCAGAAAGCTCTTCCCAGTAATTTCTGGGTAGATGGAGTGCTCTGGTTAGAGGTGGGTTGTAACAGCAATTTTCGGTATCTGATCCAACCTGATACTGATACAGCATTGTACCATGTTACAAGTATCTGATACTTCTGTATTAGACGGTCCCAGGAGGCAACAAAGCTCTGTGTATGCAGACCGTGCAATCGGAAGGAGAATCTGATACATTATTTATCACGCCTGGTAATTCACTCCCTCTGATACTCACATGCCCGCCTGTTACAACCAGTATCAATCAGTTCAACATTCACTGCAGTTTGTCCTGGCCGTGTATCACCATGTTGCGGGCTGTCATGCTTTGTAGTTAGTATCTTTATAGTAAAATAAGGAATGGATAAGTGCACGAAAAAGACTTCATTTGTGTGGAATTTTTTCACGGAAAATAATGAGTTTGCTAATTGTAATTTGTGTAAACAAAAACTGAGTTATAAATCATCGACTAATCTGAAGAAACATTTGAAAAAACATTGATATAGTATGCTCACTAATGTACCTATCTGTTTTTTTTTTTTTTTTTTGATAAAATCGTGAATTTTTAATGTATAAAAACACTAGTTACTAATTGTTTTCGAAAAAAGAAAGTCCATATGTTGATTACATCTGTTATTAGTGTCAACTGAGAATTTATTTGCATTTTCATAGCTGTTAGGTGCACAAATATAAATATTATATCTTGTATTAATGTACTTTTTAATATTAAAATTTCATTAGTTTTATTATTGAACGAGACGGTGCACGCACTGCGCACTGAGCGTACTTTGAAGTAGGACAATAAACAAAACGACTTGTAACCAGGGCTGCCACTCTGATATTCATGAAAAACCTAGATAACCTACAAAAAAACCCAGACACATGGGTAAAAAAACCCAGATGCATCTAAAATGCTATGGTTTAAAATGTTTGCGTACTAATTCAAAAATATAAACATAACTGGTTTTAATATAAAACAATTAATTACCTTACAAGACTGAAAACGGTTAAATACAACCAATACAAGAAAATTACACTGCAGCAAAATGGCTGTATAAGTAATTCTTGGACCAGCACATATCATAAAAAAACCTACAAATATATACATGACAAAACAAACACCATCACTGCATTCTTTAAACCGGTAATTGTTTTTATAAAACTGCATCATGTACGTTAGTCTTTATTCAGAGTCTGATTCTACAAGATTGGTTTGAAGGTTAATTGTTGCATTGGTTTTGTGTTCTGCAAGCCTCTTTGAAGAATGTGTCTAGTTTAATATTCGACTTAGCTTCTTGAAAACTAGTTTTGTGTTTATATGTATTTTTGTGTGTGAAACACACAGACTTGTTTGCATTTATCAAACAGATATTGCAACAGATACAGTAGCTACTACCTTTATTATTGTTTTAGGTATAAAAATAATTAAAATTATAAAAAACCTAGAATTGTTGGAATTCATTATTTAAAAACCCAGAAACCCAAACACCATTGGAAAAACCCAGATCTGGGTGGAAAACCCATGAGTGGCAGCCCTGCTTGTAACAATATCGCTTTGCGCCTCTCCAAGGCTTCAACGCCTTCCCCTGCGCTTCCTCCCCTACATTCTTTCCCTTCTTTATCCCTTATTCAGGGGTGCCCACAAGGGGGGGGTAACGACGCAGACTGCGTCATTAAAATTTCAGGGGGGGGGGGGGGTTGTCAAAAGACGAGAAAATATATATATCATTTACATACTTATAGCTTCTAATGTGAAAATACTTTTCTGGTGCTTTGATAATTGAAAGGGATCTTGTATATCAAATTGGCAACCCCGCACTTTCCTCAGCAAAAGCAGTTTGGCATCTGTCGGTTCAGGATGGTCCCTATCCCCGCTTCGAAAATAAGTGCACACACGCATATGACCAAAATTATTATTATTAGAAAATTAGTTTTAATTAATGCAAAATGTGACAAAAGATAATACTAAAAAAGTATAATATTATAAAATCATTGAGAAAATGGCACAAAAAATTTCGGGGGGGGGGGGGCATCATTAGGTTAGGGGGGGGTGAGTCATAGTGTTTAGGGGGGGTGGGCACCTCTGCCTTATTCGTCGTTCCTGCTCCCTCCCCTTTCACAAGCTCCGCCCAAGTGACCGTCATCTGCGATCGGGTACTGCGCTCATTGGCCGTGGTGTTGTTCCAGGTGAATTCTGAACTGATACTAAAGTCTCTGATACTTTTCAAGTGTACTCGTTTGCCGTTCCTGATACAGGCGCGTATCAGTGACAAAGTATCTGTTTGATACTTTTCGACCCACCTCTAATTTGAAGCAAATCCGAGCACTCTTGGCCATTTACTAACTGATTTCTTTTCAGCGATTTTGGCGAGCCACCAACACCTGCTGCTGCTAGTTCCTGCACTCGCCACCAGGAGTGCTCTTGTTGTAGATCTAGAGACTAGTACTAGATCGTCTTGCCAAGTGTGTGTGCTACCGAATCGTAGCCTATAGGGGTGATCAGGGAGGGGGGGGGGGGTCTGGAATGGATCCCCACCCGACGACGCCGAACCTGGGCGGAGGCGATCTCGGTCCGAGGCCTTCGGCCGAAGCCACCATGTTAACCGACCGACCAACGCCGACGAAAGCTTATGGACGACAGGCGAAAGCGACTGCATCTTCGCAAACATCTACGACGACGCCGACCACGCCTGGTGTGGTGGCCTCTTCCGTGTAGGGGGGGGGGGGGAGCTCTGCCTTCGCCCTCGGCACCGGTAAGGGTTCGCCCCCAGAGCGCCAACATCAAGGTCAGCAACTCCAAACACCTCGCCGGCATCGACCTGTCCTCCATTCCGACTGCTACCTCGACTCCTACTGTGTCCATCTACACCACTACAACCACCACTGCCTCTATCACCTCGCCCATGGTGACCGCTGCTCCCTCCTTGCCCGTTCTCGTCGTTGACAGGCCTGTGGACCCCATGGACACCGCCACTCCAGCTACTTCGGACGATGACTTTGGCTTCGTGAAGCCTAGGAAGACCACCAAGAGGCCTCTCCGCGACGTGCTTTCTTCGGACGACGCCGTCCCAGTGGACAACCGCTACAGCTCCTTATCCTCCTTGCCGGACTCTGACCACGATGCTGCTGCCTCATCTGCTCCTCCTCTCACCGCCAAGCCTCGTCGCACCCAACACCCGAAGAGACATAAGACTATTGCCACGCCGTCCCAGCCTCAACCTTCTACGTCTGTCTCCCCTCCGCAACCTCAGCCATCCACGTCTCAGCTGCCTGCCGGCTCTGTTCCGTCTGCACCTAAGCCGCCTCGCATGCCACCCATTGGTATTCGCTCCTCGCCAACCGCTCAACCTTTCCTCCACGTCAAACACCTGCAGTCCTTGCTCACCGATCCACTCACCGCCACCTCCATTAACGACCGTACGTCTTTCTACACCGCTAATCCTCACGACCATCAGTTCCTCTTCGACCACCTCAAGAGACATGGTTACCAGCCCTACACCCACCTGCGTCCCGACGAACGCACCGACCGTGTTGTGGTCAAGCGGCTGCCCTCCTCCACCACCGCGGACGAGGTCAAGGAGGCTCTCCTGGACCTCGGCCTCCCAGTGGGCACCGTCGTGCCGCTCCGCACCTCCGCCGACTCGATGACCCGGCCCTTCCTCGTCTGCACCAACGGACTAGGGGAGGCGACGCAGTTCCTCAAACTGAAGACGCTCGGCTGCTGGGTGGTGTCTGTAGAGCGCTACCGGGGCTCTGGGAGGGTGCCCCAGTGCTATCGGTGCCAGTCCACCGGACATCCGTCGACACGCTGCGAGTGGGACCCCAGGTGATTTAGATGCGCTGGGCACCACTGGTCGCGAGACTGCACTTCCACGACTAAAAAGTGCGTCAATTGCGACGGGCCACACTTTGCTACCTCGACGGACTGCCGTGTCATACAGGCGTACATCCGACGACACCCGCCGCGACCTGCTGTCCCGGCGATGACATCCGACGCTCCACGCCCGTCTGCTCCGCTCCCTTCTGACGTCCGGACTTTCCCGGCTCTGCGGACTCCTGCTTGGCAGGGCCGTGACCCACCTTCCTCCTCTTCCCAGGCACCACCTCATGCTCACCTCAACTCATCTTCTTCGCTGCGGCCTCCCACCACGTCATCCACTTCCACTCGCCCCGCCGACGCCGACTCAGACGTCACTTCACTGACATCCATGCTGAGGGAACTCATCACGCTCATCCGCCACTACCTGCCACTCATACGCCAGGTCCTGATGGCGCTTTCCCATGCCCAGACCCCATCGGAGAGATTTGAGGTGCTCCTCCAAGCCCTCCTAAATTTCTTCGATGAATCCCGCCCCTTAGTATCCTTATCTGGAACACCTTCTCCCTTCCTCCCAAACTCCACGATCTTCTCCACCTTCTCCGGGTGCATTCTCCCGATGTCGTGTTCCTCGCCGAGACCTGGCTCGACCCCCCCACACCTCTCCATGTTCCAGGGTACGCCATTCACCGCGCCGATCGTGATGGTCGGGGCGGAGGGGTGGCGTTACTCGTCCGCGCTACCTTGTCCCACCATCGTCGCCTCGTTCCATCTTCCCCCGCGGCCGAGGCGGTCGCCGTGCGTTTGCATGGTTTTCCGTACTCCCTGACTTTGGTCTCCCTTTATCTCCCGCCCCAATTCCCCTTCCCTACCGACGACATTGTGGCCCTCGGGCGGCTCGACGCCCACGTCGTGCTGGCCTGGGACTACAATGCGACCCATCCTTTTTGGGGCTGCGCTGCCACGAGCCGGCGGGGCAGCTCCCTCCGTCAATTCCTCCGGCGTACTCACCTTTCTCTTCACGCACCACCCACTCCGACCTTCTATCCAGCCCAGCACCATCGTCGCCCCAGTGTCATCGACCTCGCCCTCTCATCACCCCTTCCCGTCCTTTCTCACCTTTGCACCATCACCACCGGTACATCCGACCACTTGCCTGTCCTCGGCTCGCTCCACTTCTTTCCTCACTCCAACCCCCACCTCCCCCGGTACGACTTCCTCCACGCCGACTGGTATGGCTTCCAGGATTCACTCTCCGATGCTCTGGACCTCACGCTTCCCTTCGTCACTCCTGCTCAGCTCGACGACCGAGTCCTCTACTTTTCCGACGCCATCTCTTCGGCCGCTTCTTCTCACATTCCGCTCACGCCTCCGCGCCCTCTCATCATCCCTTTCCCGCCGTATCTCCGTGATGCCGTCTCCTTGCGCAACCGCTTCCGTGGTCGCTGGCAGGCGAGCCGCTCCCCACTGCATCGCAGGGTTTACCTGGTGCTCCGGGGGTGGTGCCGCCGGTTGATCGCGGAGTGGAGGGCCCGACTGGAGGCGCGGCGCCTCGGCTTCCTCACCGCTACATCTGACTCTCTGTGGTCTTACATCCGTCGCCTTCGTTCCGTCCCCTCCTCTATCCCTCCCCTCACTCTTCCTGTCGTGGTGGCGGAGGCGGCTTCGGAGCGATCCGAGGCGGTCGCCGCCTACCTCGCCACCACCTTCGCCTCCGCCCCCCACCCCACCTTGTCGTCAGGGTCCTCGGACGATGATGATGCTCCTTCTCCCTTGTCCCATCACGTCACTCTCCCTCTCCTCCCTGATGCCCTGCCCTTCCCGTTTGCCACACCTTCTGAAGTCACCTCTCTGCTCTCCCGTCTCAAGTTCCGTTCGGCCCCCGGCTCCGACTCCATACCCACCTCCGTTCTACGCCATCTTCCCCGTAAAGCCACTGTTTTTCTCACTCGCATAATTAACGCCATGTTCATCCTCTGTCATTTTCCGTCTCCTTGGAAACTCGCCATAGTCTCGCCCATCCCCAAGCCAGGCAAGCCTGCTTCCTTGCCTTCCTCCTATCTCTCTTCTCCCCATCCTCTCCAAGATCGTAGAGAGAGAGTCATCCACCGGTGCCTTCTTCTTCAGGTCAACACCCTTCACCTGCTCCCCCATCACCAGTTCGGTTTCCGCCCGCGTCATTCCACCACCCACGCCATTGCTCGTGTGGAGCTCCTGGTGGTGCAGGGGTTCGCCAGGAGGCAACACACGGGCATGGTGCTCTTGGACCTGGCCTGTGCATTCGACTCCGTTCCGCATTCCCAACTCATCTCTCGCCTCTCAGCCATCGGACTTCCGCCGCACCTGGTCCGTCTCCTCTGCTCGTTCCTGGGGGGTCGTACCTTCCGGGTTCGAGTGGAGGGGACGCTTTCCGCACCCCGGCCCATTCTCGCCGGCGTCCCCCAGGGCGCCATTCTCTCGCCTCTCCTGTTCGCCCTCCACATTTCCGACTTGCAGCCCCCACCTGGGACCTACCTGGTGCAGTACGCCTCGCATCCTCCGTCTCCGAGCGGCTGCTCGGCGGCCGCCTTGCCCGCGGACTCACCTCACTCAACACCCAGTTCCTTGCGCACGGCATCGGCTTGAATCACTCCAAGTCACGCTTTATCATTTTCTCCCATCATCATCCTCACCAGGACCACCCCCCCCCCTGCATCTCCACCGTAGTCATCCCCTGGTCGCCCACCCTCCGCTATCTTGGGGTCACCCTCGACCGATCGTTCACATTTCTTCCGCACCTGGAATCCATCTGCTCCAAGTCCCGTGCCGTCTTGGCCCAGCTGGCCAACGTACTCAGACCGTCCTCCACCGTTCCGCTCCCTGTTCGCCTCACCGCATATCGCTCATATGTCATCTCACATTTCATCTACGCATGCCCGGTCTGGGTTCACTCATCTCGTTCCAACCTTCGCACTGTCACGCGCTCATATTTCCTTGGTGCCCGCCGTCTCCTCGGCCTCCCTCGTGCCACGCTCCGCCAGACTCTATTGGACAGGACGGGACTTCCGCACCTCCACCACCTGCTCTGTCAGACGACCGACACTTTCTTCCGACGTTGCCGACGTAGCGCCAATCCGTACATTCGACAGCTGGCAGAGCCGCCGCCCGACGCACCGCACCCCCGACGTCCGCTCTTCAGTTACGATCACTTACTTGACGAAGGACAGCTGGACGACGACGACGCGGCCGGTGGACCAGACAGATGACCCTGGGGCCTCCACATCGACTGGTAGCACTGTGGGAACCCCCTCCTCCTCGGCGCCGTTATGGTGATCATCTCTCCGTTGTTCCGCGCCGGCCCATCAACGGCGCAGCGCCGTCCGAGCCCTGCGGGCCCCCAGCAGCCATGAAGAACTCGCCCATCAAGAAGTAGCTGAGCATCAAGGACGACCTCGTCAGGGCAGCTCTGCTTTGTTGAATAAAGACTTTTGTAGCCTTGCAGGCCTTGTGCCCATGTACCTATCTTTTATTGTACCTTGTACCCCCCTCTTTTTTTATTAAATGATGGATTTTTTGGTGGGTGACTCCCTTCAGTGGGAGTCCCCTTTGTTAAAATAAAAAAAACTTGAACAGTATTATTTAGGTAGCGACCTCCCTGGAGGACTGTTCCTACTCCTACTTCCTCTGGTAGGCAGCAACCTCTCCCGGCTCTTGGGCAGCGACCGCTTGTTCGGGGACCGCTCCTGCTCCTCTGCCCCTCCATGACAAAAAGGGCCGGCCGCAAGCACTCTCGCCAGCAGGGACGACCCCGGAAGGAGACATCGGAGGAGCTGCTGAAGCCGAACCAGCTGGGCTACTTCACTGGGCCGGCGGAACCCCTTGGACAATACTCCTCTGTTCCCTACTCCCCAGGGCACTCGCCCTCTGCTCAATTCCTGTTCCCTCATCCCCCCACCCCAGTCTCACCGACCGGCTCTCCCGTGCGTCCCCTCATCCCCATCAAAGTTCCGCCCCACCCCGACCGCCGCCCCCCGAAGCCCTATACGGGCGGTGACAGCCCTCGGGACCCGCGGCCGCAGCCCAACTCGGCCAGACTTGCTGCACGGCTGCAAGAGCTCTTTGGTCCAGACGCCTGATCACGAAACTCATCGGGGGTTTTTACCCCCACCTGAACCACTCCAGGGTCCCCCGCAGAAACCCGGGACAAGTCAATCAGCTACATAAGGCAGGAATGTTTGTGTAAGCCACTGAAGACGTTCATCACTCATGGAAAAGAATTGCAGTTTGTCCATATTCCTTGATCTACAGGCTTGTGTTCTGTTGCAAACTTCATGAATGTCAAACCACTTTCTCACTATTTTCATGAAGTGAACTGTTGCCTGAAGTCTGTCTTTGTCGGGAAAGTGTTCACTTGAAAGTGTGTCGCATGTCTCAAGTGCAGCAGTCACTGATTCAGAAAATAACAGTTTTGCTTGTTTTACATTCATTTTTTCCAAATTTGAAGGATATATCATCTTCTGAGACAAATTCCGAACAGGGGTAAACACAGGGCTTTTCTGTAACTTATATAAAGTTTGCACATGCTTTCCTGTTATCTGAGTCCCATTTAGCCTGAATGTCTTCTCCAGAAACTGTGTCCTGATATTTTTTATTATGTGACTCTGGTCAAAGCTAAGGAATATTTTTCTTGTCTTGTCTGTAGGATAAAAAAGGTATTTTTATGGCCAGCTCCTTGATCATGCCAATTTTTTTATGAATTAATTTCCGGATTATGACCCATCTGCATAGCGACAGTTTAAAAAACCACGACTTGCCTAAGCCAGGATTAACTAGACTCCACACATCCCATGTACGCAGGGCAACTCAGCAAAACTAACAGCTGTGTTTTGGCCCAGCAGAGCTCTAAATATTTGCGTCAACACTCCTTTTGGCCCAGCGGGGCTCTAAATAATTGTGTCAACACTCTTTTGGCCCAGTGGGGCTCTATTATAAGCGACAACTCAACCAGAGACCCAAATTCCTTGCATCTACCAATTCTTTCCTTTCCCCACCTCATCAACTAGTCCTTGCTAGTTGTTTTCCCCCAGTCACAATTAATTAATTAATTCAATGCAACTTTTCATTTTATTTTGCTAATTCAAAATGGTGCGAAGCACGCAGGTGTAGGATCGGCTCCCTCGAGTTCACTGCCTGTGCTGTTAGGGCCGCTTCCCTTGCGTGAAGGGCATGACCCGCCTGTCTGGCTTCACCTTCAGTGCCGGTTGTGTTTCGGAAAGGCATGGGATTTTGAATTGCAAAACTATATTTTAATTCTTGAAACTCTAAACAAACTGCATTCTCTCCTACATCGGAAAGCTTACATGATGATATGCCTCCGAGTGCGACTGGCCGGGTCCAGGCTTGGTGTGTCTGAGAAATGACACACCCTGTTGTAAGCCTGACTGTCGAGAGCGGCCTTGGAGCTTTACACTACACGCACAACGAGTTTAACTAGACCATTTTGACACAGAAAATACTACAAGCCTCTAAATACAGACATCACGACACTCACATGCATCAGTTAGCCACCTGACTGAGGGGAAAGGGTGACCTCCCCCCGCCGACATCTACACTAATTAAATTAGAGCCAAGCAACAGAGCGACAGCTATTTTACTACTTGCAGGACCGTGAGCCACCTTTAATCTTAAAATCGCACACTTCGCGCCCTGCCGTCGTTTATAATGATTTGAATAAAGTGATGGGGTCGCAATCTTGAATTGACTTCCCACATAGCGAGTTATAGGAACATAATAGTTCCTGGTATCGCTGTCACACGCTCTTGGCCGAGCATATGAAGAAACGTCGGCATAGGATGATATATCACTGATGTGACAGGCCCTTCACATAATTTCTCATACATTGCCACATTTACCTTGGAATTATCAGTAACAATTCTCAGCACACAAATTCCCACTTTATCAACGGCTTCTATTACTTGCAGAGTTTTTGTGTACAGTTGCGAGCCATCTAAATTCTTGCAAAAGAAAAATGCAACAGGAATTCGTATTGACGCCTTCTGCCTTCTGCCGAGGTGATATTTAGGGTGTGGTATTGCTTTTAGGCGCCAACTAGCAATGTTAACTACGTGCTAGTGCGTAGCCGAGACTCTTGGCTCAGGGCATGACACCGCCACGTGGCCGGCAGACAGTAGGGGTAGTTCTGTCAGAGGTACCCCCGGCTGTTTTAGCCACCAGGGACGCTATGCTACAGGCGTTGTAACAGATACGCAGAGGCTCAATTTAGAGTGTTTTATTACAAGGCACGCTTTACATGCGCTGCATCGTGCATGGCCCGCTTACTGGGAGCGGGGCTCTACAGGCCTCGTTTCTGATGGGTTTTTGCCGCGCTGCCCTAATGTTCCATGCACACTTCACTCAACACTAATCTTAAACAGTTCCGGAATTTATACACACAGTTCAAGGATCCACATAATACGGGTAGTTCCAGTGATGAGCTCAAATTAAGTAAGGCTATTGGTGAACTCAGGTCGACTAGCCGGGCTGTCCGTGAGGCTAGGAGCTGACGGGTTTAAAAACTCACGCAATTCCGGTAGGGACGGCAAGGGCGGAGGATGAGAGGCTCCGCGGGCGACCCGCGACTATTCTCCTTGGAGGGCGGTGATCAACTGGCGATGGCTGTGGCGTCCGCACGACTCCCCAGCCTCGCTCCCGCGAAAACGTGTCGTGTGCAAAAGTAATCCCGGGCCATACACGCCGCCTGATGGCGCTAAAGTCCAGAATTAAAAATAACATTTAACCATAGCTGTTACTCAATTAAGATCGTTTTCAAGAGCGCTGAAAGTTAATTACAAAGTCCAGATAATCAGGTCACCTCACAGTGCCCCCGTGGTCGACTATCGCGCGGGCGACAGTCGGTCAGGTGGGGCAGCTTATGTTCGAGGCGTTGCACCACCCTGCACCCAGGTGCGTTCACGTCGCACACGCTCGGAACGAGGCGGCGACGCGCCATAGCGGTCTGTGCGGATTCGAGGAGCACTAACGGTTGGCGTCAGTATCTTGGCAGAAATTCCTCTAAAAATTAATCATAGAAGTCTATTTGCCAATTCATCACCATTGTCCATTTTCTCATCTGATAATTCGTTCCAACCATGAAACTGATCAAGCTGCCTATCGTATAACAACTTGGGCTGAATTGACATCTCATCAATAATGAGTGAACCAATCCGTTCTTGATCTGTGCATTTGCCTTAAATTCTGTTATCAGTCTCTGTATGATTTCATCAGTAATTCCTGTTTGACCAGAACGATTCCCTACATTTTTTTTATGGTGGATTTGTGTGGTAAGTGGGGGCGACTGAATTGTTTCGACCCGGCGTAGTGACTATTCCGGATTTCCTAAGTAGAAGAACAGATTTTCATCGAACGGAATAGTGACTATTCCGTCTACGAAATAAATTCTGAAAGGTGGCCCGGATTTGTACCGACACAGAATAGTATATATTCCGCACAATCGTAGGAATGACGGAATTGTGTCGAAACGGCGTAGTGACTATTCTGTTTGTTATTAGCATCTACAAATAGCACACGGAAAAGTGTCGTAATATTTTAGGTGAAATTCCAGTGACTAACCTGTACGCCAGAACCATACCGATCCGGAATTCTGTCGCATCTGATATTTTAAAACTAGTTCATATAAAATGACGGTAGATTGCAGGCTTATCCTGTTTGAGCAATGCTGCCACCTGGCAGTGAAGCTAAAAGCTATGAGTTTGACTTGAAATTGAAATACTATCCACGGAGTTTCGCAAGGGTCGCAGAGATCATCAAAATCAACGTTTTCATAATAGGATTATAAATGCCATTAACAGAATCTTAGTATCAGGTTTATTTCCACGTAATTTAAATACAAAAAAAGTCACATACCTATAGATGAAATAATAATTGGTTCATAAATAATAAATTGACAGTTAATGTTAAAAAAACCTGCTATACATGATAATATTAAAATATAATTATACATCAGCAAATCTGGGTATAAATTTGAACTATTATTAAATCCAAAAAGTACGCTTACAGCAAAGAAATTGGGCTTAAATATTGACTGTACTTTATTTAAATCATGGTTCTGTACATGTTGTATACAAAAATCTAAAATAGTCCCTGTACCCGTACTTATATTTTAAAACATATTTTTTTTTTGTTAAATTCATGTTTTTTTAATTTTGAAATGCACTTTCATTGGTTGCCATTTGTAACGTTTCCGTGCATTGTGGAAGCAGCAGATGCGACAATGAAATGTCAGGGAGATCCTTCTCCGTTTACGTTTTCGATGTCACCGTTTCCGTGCCATTGTAGAACGGGCCTGAGAGTGCATTTCAAGATTAATAAATAATAATAAAAATTATTATTTTTAAAAATCTAATTACGGACAGAATTTGCAAATATATAAAATTAACGACAAATTAATAAAGAACACTAAAATTGTTAGTTTTTCAAACAAATGTTAACGTATTTAGAACATAAACAAACATGACTACCACCAAATCCAAATACTCGGCGTCTATTGGTCGCACGTAGAGGTGGGTCGAAAAGTATCAACCTGATACTTTGTCACTGATACGCGCCTGTATCAGGAACTGCAAACGAGTACACTTGAAAAGTATCAGAGACTTTAGTATCAGTTCAGAATTCACCTGGAACAACACCCCGGCCAATGAGCGCAGTACCCGATCGCAGATGACGGTCACTTGGGCGGAGCTTGTGAAAGGGGAGGGAGCAGGAACGACGAATAAGGGATAAAGAAGGGAAAGAATGTAGGGGAGGAAGCGCAGGGGAAGGCGTTGAAGCCTTGAAGGAGAGGCGCAAAGCGATATTGTTACAAGCAGGGCTGCCACTCATGGGTTTTTCCACCCAGATCTGGGTTTTTCAAATGGTGTTTGGGTTTCTGGGTTTTTAAATAATGAATTACAACAATTCTAGGTTTTTTATAATTTTAATTATTTTTATACCTAAAACAATAATAAAGGTAGTAGCTACTGTATCTGTTGCAATATCTGTTTGATAAATGCAAACAAGCCTGTGTGTTACACACACAAAAATACATATAAACACAAAACTAGTTTTCAAGAAGCTAAGTCGAATATTAAATTAGACACATTCTTCAAAGAGGCTTGCAGAACACAAAACCAATGCAACAATTAACCTTCAAACCTATCTTGTAGAATCAGACTCTGAATAAAGACTAACGTACATGATGCAGTTTTATAAAAACAATTACCGGTTTAAAGAATGCAGTGATGGTGTTTGTTTTGTCATGTATATATTTGTAGGTTTTTTTATGATATGTGCTGGTCCAAGAATTACTTATACAGCCATTTTGCTGCAGTGTAATTTTCTTGTATTGGTTGTATTTAACCGTTTTCAGTCTTGTAAGGTAATTAATTGTTTTATATTAAAACCAGTTATGTTTATATTTTTGAATTAGTACGCAAACATTTTCAACGATAGCATTTTAGACGCATCTGGGTTTTTTACCCATGTGTCTGGTTTTTTTTTGTAGGTTATCTAGGTTTTTCATGAATATCAGAGTGGCAGCCCTGGTTACAAGTCGTTTTGTTTATTATCCTACTTCAAAGTACGCTCAGTGCGCAGTGCGTGCACCGTCTCGTTCAATAATAAAACTAATGAAATTTTAATATTAAAAAGTACATTAATACAAGATATAATATTTATATTTGTGCACCTAACAGCTATGAAAATGCAAATAAATTCTCAGTTGACACTAATAACAGATGTAATCAACATATGGACTTTCTTTTTTCGAAAACAATTAGTAACTAGTGTTTTTATACATTAAAAATTCACGATTTTATCAAAAATAAAAAATAAAAAAACAGATAGGTACATTAGTGAGCATACTATATCAATGTTTTTTCAAATGTTTCTTCAGATTAGTCGATGATTTATAACTCAGTTTTTGTTTACACAAATTACAATTAGCAAACTCATTATTTTCCGTGAAAAAATTCCACACAAATGAAGTCTTTTTCGTGCACTTATCCATTCCTTATTTCACTATAAAGATACTAACTACAAAGCATGACAGCCCGCAACATGGTGATACACGGCCAGGACGAACTGCAGTGAATGTTGAACTGATTGATACTGGTTGTATCAGGCGGGCATGAAAGTATCAGAGGTAGAGAATTACCAGGCGTGATAAATAATGTATCAGATTCTCCTTCCGGTCGCACGGTCTGCGTACGCGGAGCTTTGTTGCCTCCTGGGCCGTCTGATACAGAAGTATCAGAGACTTGTAACATGGTACAATGCTGTATCAGTATCAGGTTGAAACAGATACGGAAAATTGCTGTAACAACTCACCTCTAGTCGCACGGAGCAACGTAAACGGAAGAGCTCAGCATTGCCGAGTTAATCCGTGCGGGTCCGTCTCCATCTGCGTGCCATTGTGTAAACTCTGTTCCGTGAGATCCGTCTCCGTTTACGTGATTCGTCTCCGTTTCCGTGCCATTGTAGAACGGGCCTTAAAAAGAACCGTATCATTATGTTTTTTACAACTGACTTTCTGAATTATGAACATGACTTTTGTAGCCTTATTTTGGATGTAAGGTGCCACAGGAATGAAATTTATTAGGAAATGAGAATTGCAATCGTTAGAGTTAATACATTTTTCGCAGTTGGAGCTTTGTTTGCATTAACATTATTTCTTAAATCACGCCTTATTTGAGCCGTGAGCCGGCTGGTGTAAGCAATTTAGCCTTGCGTACATCTTGGATACAACTGTTTCTTAGAACATGCTAGGATTCAAAAACTGTATTTGACACTTCATCGTCACGTTTAATAGCTCCCTTATATTTTCTGAAAGCAAGTATTCCCTCGAGCCATCAATAACAAGATACCGGTGTCATCTGTGCAGACGGAGGACGCACCACACGCCGGGTTTATAAGAATAACTAGATCACTTTGTTAAGCAAATAAGTTTGAAAAAATTTTGATATTTCTGTAGCTAGAAACTTAGGTGCGCGAATGGAAAAGCATGGTAAATAAATTGTGGCGTGATAGACCCGGTGCAGGAAGATACCCATGGCACACAACTTTGTTAGAATTAGAGGTGATGATTAGGTCAAGCCACTAACTACCCAGATAGTAAAATAGACTTGAATCGAGCTTGAATCAAGCTTGCCATGAGTCATGACAAGCCTACAAGCTTGAATCAAGCTTGTCATGGCAAGTGTGTTAGCTTGAATCAAGCTTGATTCAAGCTAACTAGTTTACATTTGACAAGCTTGCAGCAGCAATCCTGCCATGATAAGCTTGCAGCAAGCTTGCCATAATGTGATTGAATCAAGCTTGCAGCAGGCTTGCCGCGACAAGCTTGCAGCTGGTTGCCATGACAAGCTTGCAGCAGGCTTGCCTTGACAAAATTGCAGCTGGCTTATCGTGACAAGCTTGCAGCAAGCTTGCCGCGACAAGCTTGTAGCTGGTTTGCCATTACATTTTTGGTGCTGGTTTGCCATGACAAGCTTGCAGCTGGTTTGCCGTGACAAGCTTGCATTAGGTTTGCCATGACAAGCTTGCAGCTGGTTTGCCGTGACAAGCTTGCATTTGGTTTGCCATGACAAGCTTGCAGCTGGCTTGCCGCGACAAGCTTGCAGCTGGCTTGCCGCGACAAGCTTGCAGCAGGCTTGCCGCGACAAGCTTGCAGCTGGTTTGCCATGACATGTTTGCTGCTGGTTTGCCATGAAAAGCTTGCAGCTGGTTTGCCGTGACAAGCTTGCAGCAGGCTTGCCTTGACAAGCTTGCAGCTGGTTTGTCATGACAAGCTTGCAGCAGGCTTATTGCCTTGACAAGCTCGCAGCTGGTTTGCCATGACCAGCTTGCAGCAAACTTACCATGCCAAGCTGTCAGTGGCTTGCCACTAGATGTCATGAGATGCTTGCTATGCAGCAAGCTAGTAGTGAAGTGCTTGCAACAAGCTTATAACAAGTGTGCTTTCATATGCTTGTAGTAAGTCTGATTGAAATTATTATACTATCAAATTGGTTTTGCTGCAAATTTGCAGAAAATTTCAAGACTGCCATTAGTTGTCTGAAGAGTAAAATAAATTTTGTACAATCAGTGCAACACTGCTGCTGATACAGGCGGAAGAACACGTAATGCTTATATTGTTCTGTCAATAATCATTATTGTACATCATACTACAAAAAGCCAGCTACAAGTAGGTAGAGTTGACTATGCTTAATAAAATAACATACCGAAAGTTTACCGCTGTATACCTTGTGCGTATCACCGAAAATTTGCATTTAAGTCCTTGATGACAGCGACTTACATCACTCCATTAAAATGCTACCCATTTGTACAGTTTTTAATTTAGACTGTCCATAAAATTACCAAAATAGTCTTGAGACTCTAATGCAGCAATTAATGTTGTAAAAAGCATAAATTATTAATATTAAAGATATGATATTAAGCGATTAATTCATGACTTTTTTTTTTAGCTTTGCCACCCAGATAAAAATACGATATATATGATAGGGTGTATTTATGTTACATGTATTGAGATTATGCATTTTTTTCTTATATGAATTTTTTTGATGCAATAAAATTAACAATAAACGATTTCTGCTTGGAACTTGTAAATGAAAAACTCTAGAGGACCTCTGGTTTTATATATGCATGGATTTATTCTGTTACAACAATTTTATTATTAAAAATTATTTTTGTAGCAACTATTTTTTTATTTTTTTATTTCTGATATATCGTTTTATTTTCGATCAGAACAATGCAAACTTTTAATGTAGTATGTATTCGAAAATATTAAAAATTATATATTTACTTCTTTAAAAACAGTTTGCTACATAAAAATTTAATAAAACGATACATCGTAAATGTACTCTGAGTATTTTTTTCATTTTTATAACATAATTCCTATAATAATAGGTATTACTTTTTTTTTTTCAGAAAATAAATAAAACACGAGTTGTGTTGTAAAATGTATAGGTAGCATTACATATTTAGTTTTTTTTATAAGTTAATGTATTTGAGTGCTGCGCCTAGCTGACGTCGTTGGATTGCTAGTGGCAAAGAGCGGTGGTGGATGTTTTTGCAAGAGCTTGACCTTATTTTATGACCCTAGCTGTGAGAGGGTGTTCGTCCCAGAAATCATAACGGTTAAGGAAACTAGTCATTCTCTGTCACGTACGGCTGTGCTACTCGCGCAATATAGTCAAATATCGTCAAATATCACAACTTTCCGGGACGCTCGGTCATTTCTCGGTTAGCTCTGGTTTCACCACAGTAAACGGAACAAAATCTTGTCTGTAGTGATTTCATATTCCTATTACCGTAGCAGTATGGCGTTTTAAGAAAAACCAAGTTTGCTGTATACTGAGAGCCTACTTAAAAAAAGTATTTATGGAGTTATTAAATTATTTACGAAACACCATTTTGTGGATCGTTTGGGAAATTATCATTTAGGACTTAAATGCTCGTTATTGGTGTGATCACAGGGGTTACATCGGTAAACTTTTTACATGTTACTAAGAAACGGTCATTCTACAACTGTACAAAGTTTCTTCTTTGGGATAATTTTCCATGTATTAAAAAACTTTGTTTCTTAACAGCAAAATTCGTCCCGACCCGAGCCATCTTCGGCAACCTCGCAGTAGTACACACTACGCGGCTCGGATCGCTTCGGCGGTCAGACAAATTGTACCAGACTCTCAACAAATAAACTAATGTAAAGCTTAAGAACTTTGCAACTACTTTTATTTAATGTTTTCACATCGGGCTTTTCATGCGTATTTCCATTTGTGCCATTTTTTTGCATAACACCTCTCTCCTAATATTATTGAATTCATAGCATATTTAGTCAAACGTAGTGAAATGTTTTTAAATTTAATCATAGAGATAAATGTTTTGAGTTAGTTTTGGTTTGCTATTATGAAGGTCTACTATAGTAATTACGTTTAAGGAGTGCTATATTGTTAAATTGCCAATAAAGTATTATTTAGTACTTAAATACATGTTTTCGGTGTTACGCGCAAGGTTTGCGGAGGTAAACATTTCACATGTTGCTAGAAAACGTGTATGTTACTACTGTTTCAAATTTCAGTTTGGAGCAAATTTTACAAAGATGAAAACTCTTTTATTTCGTGGGAGTGGAAGTGACCCCAGCGCTTGCGGATGTGGCTCTGTCGCAGTGCGTAGACGACATTGATACGCTCGGAAGGCTCTAGTGATCCAATAAATTAAGCTAGACCTTTAAGAGATATGTCGCTGTTAAGCTTAAGAATTATACAACTTTTGTTCAAGAAATATTTTCGTAAAACCCTTTATTTTTAGGTGAATAATATTTTTATTTCCTTGACTGATGTAAAAAAACTTATTTCATTAATGAAACAATTTTTTTCTTACCTTTTATATTAACACTTAGAACTTTATTCATTATCAATGTGTGTAGTAGTGTTTTAAGATTATTTTCATAAAGCTATCGAGAGTCTACGGTAAAGAGTGCGTAAATGGAAAGCATTTTAATGAACTGCTGTCAGTCGCTCTCATCTAGGGCTTAACTGCAAATTTTCGGTGATACGCACAAGGTCTATAGCGGCAAACTTTCGGTATGTTATTAAGCATAATCGACTCTACCACTGTGCTATCATATTATTTATCTTGTTTGGTATCCTTCCGCCCAGCGGTCAAATTAACGTTGTCAAGGGCCTAAAACTCGTGTCCAAGCGTCTATTACGGGAAATGTGAACATATTACAACTTTTAAAAATTATCTACACACCAATTATTACGCAAACTTCACTGTACACAGTCACATATACCTTTACCTGTAACTATTTTTAAATGGAGTTTAAATATAATATAATTAATGTCCATATGGTTTATATATAATACTAGCTGCAGTACCCAACGTTTGCCAGGCTGAACCCAGGGTGATATATTGTCCGCGAGTAAGGCCGGGCTTCAACCAAATTCACTCCGGCCGCGGGATAGGCATTTACATGCAAAACAAATTATTGCGCGATTTCCACAATTTTTGTGGTAATAGCGTCAAACAAAAACATTGTTGTAGATTTTGAAGACCTTTAACAGTGCTATGGCTTCAAAAGTTTTAATTTTTTATTTCAAGATGGTGATATCATGTGATATAATATTCAAAGTATCATAGTTTTCAGGCTATTAATTAAATCGCTTAACTAGCTGTACTGCACCCTTGACTGAGTTGAATTCTTTAAAAAAAAGTCAGCGGGACTGATACTCTATCTCTAAAAACAGACACAGCATGCAGGGGCGCAACAACTAAATTTCCAAAGGGTGGGCAATATACCTTTTTATAAAGAATCATCTATCCCCCCTATTGAAGCAGGGGGAGGGGGTCCGGGGGTCCTCCCCCGGGAAAATTTTTATTTGAAGGTGGAAAATGGTGCTATTTAAGCAGTTTTATTATCTAAAAATTGAATTCACAGCACTTTCTTTGCCCCCATTTGCCCCCACTTCAAGATTTCAGAGGGGGGGGGGGGAAATACCCTTCCCCCCCTGTTGTTGCGCCCCTGACAGCATGGTTATTTGTAATAGAAGCATTGAGGCCGAGAGGCCCAGCCAACACCCTCTGGACACAAGCGCGTGACGTCATCAAGAGTGGTCCCTCACTCCGCTCTACGGCGCGCCTGTTTCACAGCGTTCGCGCCTGTTTCACAGCGTTTTAGCTGCTTTTCGCTGTCATTTTATTACTTTTATATTCTTATAATTCTGTCTCACTGTATGGACATCACGTATAACATTAATTAAAAGTAATTGTGGATTAAAATTTAACTAGTTAAGTCATGCGATTTAAATCCGGAGTACAAAATCAGTAATTTTTCGAAGAGGAAATCTTCGACACACATAATGTTAGCTTGTCTAATATAGTATTAGACACATTTCATTAAAGCGTTTTCGTCAATCATTTAAAATTTAATCGTATAATGTTATTAAAACTGATATTTTTAAGAATGATAATGCGTGGCTAAGATAACCATTACAAAAACGTATCAGAGTGTTATAATACGGTTTTAAGAAATTGACTTAACGTTTATAGACATAGTCATTTTTTTTATTTATTACATTTTCTAACGTGCGCTTTTAAAATATACTTTGGATGTTTTGTAAAAACGTTTCTACTCACAGCAGTGCTAGTTTCGTTAATAAACACAGTTATAGACTGTTTTATCACGACAGCAGGCCACCGAAGCAAACTATATTTTCTTTATTTTAATGAATTTTAGGTTGCTTGTCAAGAAGCTAGTTCAGTTTGACCTTTGAATATATATACTATACTGTATAGAAGTCGCCAGCCCAGGTTAAAATTTCTAATACGGTTTTGAGGTAGTTGGTTAATTCACCGCCGCAATCGCCACCATCTCTAGGGCATCGACTTGTGGTGGTCCCTAGCGGACAAGTGTCGAACTATTCAAACACCCCTTCCCCCTCCTGTTGAACGACATGGAGCTGCAGTGAATGATGGGGGGGGGGGGGGGGTGCGGGGAATGACAGCGGGCGACAGGGCTGCGCTCTAACATGTAAATAATAACTAAGACGATACAGGGCGTTACGGCACCCCACTGCAGCGGTGAAGTTCCCAAGCTGCTCTCATACGCTTCTAAAAAACGTAGAGTAAATCCTATCCACTCGCGACTTCTATACAGTATATATATTCAAAGGTTTGACTAAGCTCATCGAAACAAACGAACTCTGCTGAAGTAATTAAAAAAAAAATTCTGTCATTCCATTTATTATCCATAAACTGTTTTGGCTGTTTTTAAACTTATGTTGACAATATGTTTATAAAGCAAAATAATTACCACTGGAATTATTTTAGAACGCACTTATAGTCTTACCTAACCCAGACGCCTTCCAAACAAATACGCTTAGTTTTAGTTAGGTTACGAAAAAAAGATCCAAATGGACTTTCAGTTTATGACTGAATATAGCTACATAACATAAAAACATACCTACACATAATAAACGATATTATAACAAGACGTAACTTTATTACATTTCATAATTGCTGAAGACAGTTTTGCTGTTACAGAACAAACTTTGAACATCATTCACAGTATATTGTTACAATACCAGCAGAGTATATAGTGATTAGTATATTTTAGCAGTAATTGGTTTTAATGGTTAAATGTAAACATCATCTTCATCCGACGATAAAAGGCTATAATGACCATAAAAACAAGTGCACTTTGTAGTCATAATACGGTTTCAAGTGAATTTAGTCAACCAGAGAAAAAGTACTCTTCTCTCGTATGTAACTGATACTTACTTTGTAGTGTTTCAAGAAATTAAAATTTTATTTGTTATTATTGTTGAACGGGCAATTTTTTTTTTGTGTAAAAATGAGGCAAAATTATTTCTTCCTGGGTTCCTAAAATAATCTTATGGGCATGAGGTGTCACAAATTGAGAATTTCAAGTTACAGGGAAATAATTAAAATGTATGTTTTCAAATTCCAGGTGGACAGACTGTTCAAAAAATGAAATAACAAAAATTTGAGTTTAATTGAACATGTGCTAACTCCTGTTGCAAAAAATTATTTTTATTTCAGGGCTTTCTCGACTATGACTAGGTGCTGACAAATAAGAAGGGCAGTTGGGAAATATTTCTGGAACGGCATCATCACATAATCTTGGGTGTGCCAGTGGAGCAGTCAGATGTTTGCCAGTTCTAGAATCATAACAGCTTGTTTCCTTCAGTATGTAGTCTTACTAGAAATGCAACTCGCACACCTCAAAATAAAGAAAATAATTATTTGAAACAATGCATTCATTTTAACAAGACCAGTTGAGCAAATACAAATTTGGTTTATAGTGTATAATATTTTTCATTTATTGGTGTAGGTTTGACCTTTATTAAGATTTCAGGGTCAGTTAATTGCGTTTACATAGAAAATATAGTTATTTAGCAATCTTTCTTATCCTACGTTTATTATGAAGCTTAACAGTAAACATTTTTCTGCCAATATAAAGAGGAAGTGTAAGTAATTTTCTGATGTTTGAATAGTGTTTTAAAAGATTTTTCAGTATTAAACCACGCAATTGAAATATACATCCGAGAAACCTATTAATCAGTAAGTATAAAATACTATAAATTTTTATTTGATACCAAGCAGTGGTATCATTGACTAAGCATGCTCGTTTATTTTACTGGCATTGTGGGGAAAGAGCAAGTTAAATTTGACAGTCTTAGCGATAGTTTTATGCATTTGAAACCACTTAAATCCAATGTTATTAAGAAATCAAAACAATTTCTGGGCATATAATTTTAGTAATGAGAATTAATATTCGTTAATTTTGTTTCAAAATAATACGAAAAAATAATACTACGAAACTTTTAGTAATGTTTATAAAGCTATAACTAAAAATTATGTACCAACGTAATTAGTTCATGGTCTCACGAATAAATAGACATATTAATTTTGAACCAAAATGAGCTTTAGTTATCAGAGTTACCGAAAAAATGTAAATTTAAATGCAATTTATGTTAACCTGTATTAATTTGTAAAGATAACAAACAAATAAAAAATCGTTTTCTCTTACACTATGCATCAGAATTCTCATGTTTATCTACAAAAAGGCCCATACAGAAGATATGACCATCTAACATTCTATACATGAAACAAAGATGTAATCGAATTAAAAATTATTATTTTTTCCCTCTAAATTCCTTAAATGATGATTTATAATCAGGCATTTTTATTTTTTAAGAGAAAATTGCTCCTTGAAATGTTTTCAAGTATTTTTAAAGAATTCATAATTTAACATTCATGCATAACACATTTAAATATTACCTTCTCCAATATATATGGTAGTTTAAATATCAATAGCATTATAAATTTGAAAGTGGATGTATATGTATGTATGTAAGTATACGTGTTTATATATAGCGTGAGTATTAGTGACTTGTAAATTTAATGCTTCTTGCAGGAAATTTCAAATATAATTCTAATAGGCCTTTGCTTTACTGTATTATATTTATTTTTTCTCTTTGGTTATAAATGCTTTTGTTTTATACTTCGTTACATTCGGTAACACAACAGCGATACGGCATGTTAACTGATCTCTCAGTTCCAAATCACATAAGAAACCCACATCCCGACACAACGACTATACGGAATGTTAAGTGATAGCTCGGTTCGAATTGCAGCAAAATCCGACATCGAGTAACAAAGCAGTGAACCAGCATGTGAACTGAACGCTCAGCACGAAATCTGTACAAAAACTGACCTCTGGCAAGCTACAGAAGGGAAGGAACATGTGCGCGCGCTAGGCTCGACCCTTGCCGGCCGGGGCAGGCTAGGACCACTCCTGCTGACGTCACACGCCTCCCTCCGTTTCGAAAGCAGGCCTTTTATCCAGTGATGCCAACTCCTACAAAATGTCCCCCCTAGGACCAACTTCAAATACCCCTAAATGTCGATCAAAAACCCCTAAAGTTTTTGTTGTATACTTGGTTTGAGAGGTAATTTCAAATATGAATTAAAAATACGTTGAAGTAGTAAAAAATAGCTTTTGTATTTATGTGAGTACATTTTACATATTTATATATGTTAATCAGTGATTGATATATTTTAATCAAATTAAACGAGACAGAATTAAAATAAAAAAAACGAATTGCTTCAATGTCTCCTTTTTTTCCTTCTAAACACAATATTATTAAATGTCATTGGGATAAGCTTCTAATATTTCGTCGAAGGCATCGGCCTGGATATCACGCTGCGTTCTCTTGACTTGAGCAGTAAGTTGTTATTGGTAATTTCAGCCACCAGCGCCACCTGCGTCTTGCTTAGTACAAGCAGGGGCGTAGGAACCGGGTGGACAGGGGGGTCGTGTCCCCCTGAACTTTTTGGGTGGAGGGGACTGCCCCCCCCCCCCAAACTTTCTAGACCGTGATATTTTTATTTTATAATATTATTCTGCCCAACTTTATTTGTAATTTCTTCACTCTCAAATTTTATCTTAAGAAAACAATAATAATTTTAACATCGATGTATCCAATGGTTAGATACAAAAACTGCTTAAAACGAGCTATTTTGCACTTTTGGAATCAAAATTTTCCGGTGGAGGACCCCCGGACCCCAAGTCTTAGTAAGAGGGGAATGGGTTTACATGACATCAAAATCATTAGGTATTTGTCCCCTCCAACTTTATGAACACAGCTACGCCAATGAGTACAAGACACGAAGTACGGCATTAGTTTAAAAATATTTTCAAGGCAACCGATGATAATTGAGCAAAAAGTGTGTTTGTAGAGAAAAAAAAAATTCTTGAATAAAGTACCCCCTAAAAAATCCCCCTAAATAAATGTACCCCCTAAAAAAAACCTGGACATCTTGTTTCCTCCCTAAATTTGGGGGGAAAACCCCCAAGTTGGCATCACTGCTTGTATCCAGAGGGCGTTGGCCCAGCACATGGTTGTTGACGAGGGGTGGCAGGGGGGAGAGGTTGACGCGCGAGGTGGCGGAGACAGGCTGCCGTGTTGCCAGCTCCTTCCTGGAAGGTCACCCACCCCTCGCGACTGTGAGCCAGGGAGACGGACACGCCTTGCGCGCGGGGTAGTGACAGTTCTGCATTTACAACTTCAGTGGTTAGTGTTTAACTCTTTACAGGACAGCAAATAAAAACAAAAACTGATAGCATGATGGTCATGCATTAAAAATAATAAAAATTGTGCTTACGCAGTTCGTCTTCACAAATTAAATTTGTACATTACTTTAAATAGTTTTTTTCTGTGGTCGTTTTTTCATATATAATTTAGGAGGATTTTATGTCACACTGTTATGCACACCGAGGCTTCTTCGAAACAATCCTGTCTAAACCAAGTGCTTATTAATTTTTTTAACTTCACATTTATTATGACAAGAGATCTCAAATTCCTATCTGAATATCTACACACACTTGATAAAATTTTATTTTAATAGCGAGTTTTAAAAATAACACAGAATAGTTTTTGCTATCTTTAGATTTAGGCTGCTCCTGAAAATTCAAATGTTTCTGAAGACGCACAAACGATTACATTTGTTTCAAACTTTGATATTTTTGGTAGAGCCGTGTTGATAAAAAAATCTAGCGACACTCACATTCTGTCAATTAGACTTTTTTTTAAGAAAAAGATTTTATGGCGTCGAGGTCTGTGGCTAGCTGCGCCCTCGGCTACCGAGCATGATGGGAAGGGATGGGGAAAGGTGTGTGACGCCAGCGTCTCACCGAGGTCACTCATTCTCTCTTGTGTAGTATTAGTGTTCGGAACGCTCGACTACATGTGACTTATTCAACTAAGTTTTATCAAGTCTTGGTACGCAGTGTGCGATTATGGGCAGCACAAAATTCCTCAAGAAACGGCCACAATAAATTGTCAAAGCGAAATAAATCCGCAAAAAAGAAAATGCTTCTGGCATGTATGCTAAAAATAAAAAAGGTACTTATGTACATTGAGTGTTATATTTATTATTATGTATACACGGATATGAGACATTTATGTGTGACCTACTGTAAAACTTTTAAAATAAGGTTGAAAACTGACTGTCCTGGAAATTCATTTTTAACATTATTAACAGTTGAAAAAAAATATTTGCTCTAAACACATTTCAAACGGATTTAAGGTTTTCTTTTATGCTTAAAAATAATTTCTATATGCCTATATATTGAAAATTTATTAATGATACATTACACTTGTGTGCTAGTGACAATGTTAACCGTAAAAGTGTGGATGCATACGGGACAATTTTGATTTTTATATGCAGCTATAAATACCATTTTTATTAGGATGCAATTTTATGTCTATAAAATTTTTTGTAATCTTTACTGTCAATTTCACGTGCTGGCACTTATTGCCAGCGACAATAGATTATAAAACACTGAGAAAACAATCCAGAAATATTTCTGTAAAATATTATTTATGTTATTCCATTTTAAAATTTAACCATGTGTATATATTTTTTTAGACGTATACGTAAAACAAACTTTTTATTAAAAATTCACTTAATGTAAGAATCTATTTACATTAAAAGTAGTACTAAATTAGATTTTCTGAGTTTTGGTGACGACTTTGCCCACTCACCGATGGACTGCCATTGTGATTATACACACGTCTTATATTTGCTACAATGTGACTGAAAAACGTTATATAATTAACGTTTATATAGTTTTATTTAACAGTAATGAATAGTATCAAAATGTATATTATTAATGTCATGTTATAATTGCATGTCTAACATCTAACAGGTGCACAATGTTAGTATATTTAGGAGTATCATTTCTGTGACAAAACAACTTATGTAATTAATGTTGATTGCATCCCATCACTGCAAGTCACTTTGGAAGAAAGAAATAATATCGTAGAACGAACAAAAATGCAAGCTGATTGTGAGCTATGGCACAAAATGAGACGTGTGCGGTTAAAAGCCAGTCATTTTGGCGTTGTTTGTCGCCGGAAAGAATCTACGTCCTGTTCAAATCTTGTTAAACAGTTACCTACTTAACAAGCCCCCGTTTTCGACACTGGCAATGGAATAAGGTCGTCGCAATGAGCGTATTGCCATTCAGAGGTTTCAAGCACAAACCGGATTAGTTGTACAGAAATGTGATTTATTTTTGGATCTATAATAGGGATATTTGAGTGCTAGCCCCGACGGACTTGTGGTCGAAGAAAATGCGATTGTTGAAATCAAGTGTGTGCCTTTTGTAGTTGACCAAGGGCTCCAAGAATCTGCAATAAGAAAAAGAAAGTTTTTTCTACGTGTGAATGAAGATGGAAGTTTAATTCTTAAACGTTCACACCTTTATTATTTTTATCAGCTGCAAAGGACTTTAACAAAGCACGAATATTGTTACTTCATAGTAATGTCTGGCGTTCGTCAGAATTTACACGTAGAAAGAGCAGAAAGAGATAAGCTCATGTGGAAAACAGAAATGTTGCCGAAACTGACTAGATTTTATCGTAGGTGTTTACTGCCTGAGGTAGTGGTGCCAAATCAAAGCATAGGCAGAGCCATTAGAGAACCAGACTACATTTTGGAAGCTGAAAAAGCTTGGTAGAGAAACAGCAATCAAGACGTTAAAAACTGAGCTGGAAACAGCAAGGGATAAATGAATGTAAATATAATTGAAGTAAGATATTTTTGTTCTTTGAAACTCTGGACGATTAGCCATAAAATGTTCTGTTGTGTTCAAATTTGTTCTAACATCGAAAACATTAAGTTAAACGAGAGAAAAAAAATATTTTTGGAAGTAACTGTTCATGAGTTTTATATAAGGTTCTAATTTTATTTGAAGTTTATATTTTATGTTCTGTGGAGACATACCTTTTAAAATATTGTTTACAGTGAATTTCGAAGAACTGTTATATGTAGTTTTTTTTGTGTATACTATGATGTAAAAAAAAACGAAAATTGATTTATTTATTGAAATTGATGTTATAGTAATATACATGTCTTTTGGTCTCTATGTTGATGTAAACTGCGTTTCTACTATCAGTGATATGGTTTTTCTTTTCAATATTAGTATGTTTCTTATTTTTCAGCTTTTTGTCTATAGTGCTTTATAGAGTCTAGATTACATACAGACTACCAATTTTGAGATGTATACAGGTAAATAACTATGCACTGGCAAAACGTCTGTCGGGATCTGAAATTGATATAAATTATTTTGCACACTTGACATTCAAATTAAGAAGACATTTACTATCTACATCTTATTTCGAAAAAGGTCCCATTCACCCTGTGTTCATCCCGGGCAACGCCGGGTACTGCAGCTTGTCTATATATATATATATATATATATATATATATATATATATATATATATATATATATATATAATTATGTATATATATAATTATTTTTCATGCGTTAAGCACAATTTTTACTCAATTGAAAATCTCTGTATGTATAAATAAATGCTGATATATCATTATTTCCTTGTTAATAGGAAACAAAAAGGAAATATATATATATAGGCTATATATACATATATATTACTTCAATTTATAAGTTTGCAAGTTAAGAACAAATATCCATGAACGATACGGGGCTCTTGGTTTGCCTATTGTACTTGCACTTGGCAATTGTTTTATAAACTTAAGTTTTAATACGTCAATGTATTAGGTCCTCATTTTTTACATTTCGTTAAATTGTCAATGTGTAGCAAGTATATGTATGTACATGGTGTTTTTTTTCTTACGAAATATTTGTGTCTTGACTCATCTCGACTACTGTATTCAGTATTTTACAAATTGTTTAATATTTCAAAAATAGTCCTGCCCTATAACTCAAATCTATATATGTATGCATATATATATATATATAACATAATTCAAACATTTGGTCACAAGCGTAATATTCGCATACATTATGTGGAGAAGTTAAAATATTCTAAATAAAAAAAAATAGGTTTGCTCATAAAATTAAATGTGTGTTTCTAGGAAAACCCACCAGAGTGACGGGGCTTATGTTACGGGACGTGTAAGTGCACGTAATCCTTGAACATGACATGTGATAGAGTCCAGTTTAACTGACCATTGGTTGTAGAATTATAACTAAAAAAATATATTAAAAATACGTTATCAATTTAGTATCTGAATTAATCTCCAAAAAACCCTGCTCTATACGATGCCCAATGAAGATTCCTGCTGTCCCGGGCTTCTAGTGCTGAAACACTGCTGAGTGGGTGTGCCTCGCCGAAAGTCCGCCCCTAGCTAGGCACGCGGCTCTTCTCCTCAGTGGGACACAGAGCTGGCAACACCGGATGAACACATGATCCCGCCCGCGCACCCCTTCCACCCTTCTGCCTACTCGCTGCCACGGTCATATCTCTGTCTGCGATCTCTCGCTCTCATCTCCACCCCAGCACTACCTGGTGACCATGATTCACAACCGCTACCTTGAAGCTTGCCCTTAAAACGAAATGTATAGCACTATATGAGAGTGTGGTGGTCATAGAGAAATAACATACAATTGCTGTTTGTATGTCTATGAGCCTTTGTCCTATAAAAAAACTTTTCATTTGAAAAAACAAATATTTAGGTCATTAATTGAGATAAAAACTATCCTACCCCTCAAGTTGGACTAAGTTAAGTATATGTGCAAAATTTCATTAAAATCGGTTAAGTAGTTTCGGAGATTAGCGTGGACGAACATCGTGACACGGGATTTTTATGTATAAAGATATATCAATAAAAATATACAGCATTTCAGCTAAGTTACCTATATATTTATATTCAAAATCATAACGACTAAAATTATGTTATTTAAAAAATTCTGCTGTCTGAATATGCTTACTCATATCAGCCTCAACTATATAATTATGTAACTAAAGACCAGAATTTTAAAACAGCTTTCAATCGATCTTAAAAGTTATATTTTAAATGTAGTGCAATAAAATGTCTCACAGAAAACTCATTTATTAAATTAACAAGTTATTGTCATCTTATTTTTCTGAGACATTTGCCCAAAATTTACTTACGTTCGCATGTGGAGCCATAAATATAATTTAATTAAGTACTAAAACCATTTTCTTATTGCTTACATGAAATAACCTTTGGCAGACCACGGCCATCGCTGTTTTCAAACCACGTTATTGCGCACTGCTTCACAAGAAAAAGTCGGCTAGAAATCTGCCACATTAACAAAGGCAGCGCGCTGGAAGTGTGACCCCACCCAATCAATATTTACAAGAACAATATAATATTCAGAAATAAACTCTTAAGTAGGTTTTTTTTACGAATGTGAACTGATTTATTTTTATTTATGGAAGGGCCACGGGGTGTTGCGCTTCGTCCCGGAAGCCATAGCCTGGCTTTAGCAGAGGTTTACGGTGAATTGTGAATTCGTAGGCATCGTCTGCAGTTTGAAGTGCATTTCGGTTTGGAATCGCTGTAGACAGATAATTTTAAATAAAAATTTTTATTCTTGGTAAAATATATATGCACCTATTTGAGATACCAGACGTTTGGGATAAGTTACAATTGAACCTTAAATGTGCAACATTGCAGCTCGTAGGTAACCTATAATTCGCACTCAAATCAGAAACGAAGATATTTAACTTAAATATAAAAGATAAACTAGTTTTGAAATAATATCATCTAATCCAGGCCATCATAAAATGGCTTTACAGTTAAAATTATATATAATTATATTTATGAAAGCATGAAAGACAAGCGAACTTAATGAGAAACACATAAGAATAATCAATATCCAAAATTTAAAACAAAATATTTTTCCAAAAAATTGGTTGTCTGTAAAGTCGGTTTACGGACGATAGTTTAACGTGACGTCATAACAAAACATCGATGAAATGATTGCATACTTTTATGAATAAAATTGAATCATTTTTATTGAATTATCGCTATTTTGTATGGATACAAAGAAGGAGTGAAAGGAAATCTACAATTTAATTGATAAATTTACTTTTATTTGCACTCATTAATTCAAATATGTTTATTACTTTAACGAAGAGATTATTTTAACTATAACTTTTATACATGTTTGCTATTTAACTTCTTTCAATCTGTCCGTGCAGCCGGCGTTCATCGATTCATTAGATGTTAGTAGTATAGTTTGGCCGGTCCGAGATCAGGCTGCAGGCTGTGGAGCCGAGAGCCGGTCCGCGCTCCTCAGGCTTCTGGCTGTGGTGCCTGTGGCGTCGACCGCCATATTGGATTGTGACGTCACGGCAGCCATCTTGGATGAGCGTAACGGGACACAGTGTAACGGGACATAATGTAACGGTACATAACGTAACGGGACATAACGTAACGGGACAAGTAGATCACGGCGGCCATTTTGGATCCGCCATCTTGGATCCGCCATTTTGGATGACATAATTGTGTTTTCTCGAAAATTCCGGTGATGTGTTTTCCGCCATTTTGAATGATGATGTCACCGTTGCAATTTTCGTTACGGCCGCCATCTTGAAAATCCGCAATTTTTATGTTAGAAAATCGGGAAATTTTTTAAAAATCATAAAAATATTATTTCATCGAATTAAATAAAAATCTTAAAAACCACTGTTGCAGTTATCGTTACGGTCGCCATCTTGGATTATATAAATTTTACATATTTCGTTACACCCGCCATCTTGGTTGAGTACCATGTCATTCTTACACTTTATGTTACGACCGCCATATTGGATCCTATTAATGTTGCAATTTTCGTTATGGTCGCCATCTTGAAATTTGGACGCCATCTTGAAAATCTTTAATTATTATCCAATTTTAATGAAAAAAATTCCAAAATCCATCAAAAAATTAACTTATTCGAATTATGATTGATTATATTGATCACCATCCTCGGTTCGAACCCGGTGAGTGCAAAAAAACTAAAAATGACGACAGGCTCCTTCCTCAATGGTGGCTGCAGGCAGACTGACTCCTACCACTTTTTTTCAAAGCATATATATCGTCAACTAGTATGACGTCATGTCCGCCATCTTGTCTTCATCCGCTGGAGACCACCATCTTGTTTTCGTCCGCTAGAGTGTGCTGATACCATGTTAGTAGAATTATCTAGTCACCACACCTTGGATCTTGACCTTGAAATTTGACTTTGACCTTGAAATTTGACCTTGACCTTGAAATTTGACTCTGACCTTGAAATTTGACCCTGACCCTGAAATTTGACCTTGACCTTGAAATTAGACCTTGACCTTTAAATTTGACTTTGTCCTTAAAATTTGACTTTGTCCTTGTCGACCATCATGGATCCGACATTTTATGTTCAGTACATGCTACCAGGAGCTACCACTTGCTTGAGTATGCCATCTTGTGTGTGTACTTGTATTATAGAGTACATTTCCATCTGGATAATTTTATTCTAACCCGCTACAGTGCAGTAATCGGCCGCCATCTTGAAATCATGTAATAATGTAGCTAGAAAAGCGGGAAAAATTCCAAAATTCATTAAATAAATTTGTAATCCATATAATGATTGATTGGATCGACTAAGGTCCTTGGTTCGATCCCTGGCCGATACAAAACAACTTTAACTAAAAAAAATACTAAAAAAGTGTTAGGTTTGAGAAAATAAAAACACCACAAGTTCTTTTAAAAAAAATATTATTACATAAATCCAATACACTACTACAAGTACAAAAAAAACACTGACAAATTACCAAAGCTTTTTGGATTCCTCGATTCAAACAGTCTTCTTATTGTACGGACTAAGCCTTTTACATGACTTTAAATGTCTATCCGATCCGTTCATCACCACAGCCAGAGACGGACTGAAGTTCATAGCACTTATATAGTCTCATTAGCCGGTACAACACATGAGTCAAATCAATAACCATGTTCATTATACGTCTCGGAGCATTTTTTATAATGACGATGTAAGCTATCGAGACGTGAAATTAGTTTATTGCACTTATTGCACTGAAATTGTATTCTTTGAACATTATTAGAACAACCGCTTCTTTCATGTCTGCGAGCATTTGAGGTGATAGTAAATGATGCACCACAGTATTTGCACTGATGCGAAGTACGCTCTTCATTAATTGAAGTATTCAATGCTGATGAAACTTCAGCTGATGGTGGAACAGCACATATCGAAGTCTCCTCCAGTGTTGTCAGAGGCTTTGCCAACGGGATCTGCTCCAACATCGTCGGCGCCGACGTCATGGTTCCCGTAGTCGATGGTACATCCTCCATCGAGTACGACGTTAAAATCGGTAAAGATGCCATCGAAGTCTCAAGAACAGGCAATTACACGACTTATGCACCAGAAGAAACAAACTAGGTGATCCGTACACCGTCGACGGCAGTAACAAACTGAGCGTCCTGCTGTCTAGGACTCGTTTATATACATTAACCGGTTTGAATAATACGCTAGTCAAATCAAGAACAATTTACTAAAATACTAGAGTCAAAACAACATTAAAAAAATAGAAGCACCATCAACAAAAAAGGAAGCACATTTGGAAGCACCTTCAAAAAAGGAAAAACAATAGGAAGCACCGACTACGAAAAGGCAGCACATTTGGAAGCACCGACAACGAAAAGGCAGCACATTTGGCAGCACCGACAACGAAAAGCCAGCACATTTGGAAGCACCGACTACGAAAAGGCAGCACATTTGGAAGCACCGACTACGAAAAGGCAGCACATTTGACAGCACCGACAACGAAAAGGCAGCACATTTGGAAACACCGACAACGAAAAGGCAGCACATTTGGAAGCACCGACTACGAAAAGACAGCACATTTGGAAGCACCGTCATCGAAAGGCAGCACATTTGGAAGCACCGACTACGAAAAGGCAGCACATTTGGAAGCACCGGCTACGAAAAGGCAGCACATTTGGCAGCACCGACAACGAAATGGCAGCACATTTGGAAGCACCGACAACGAAATGGAAGCACATTTGGAAGCACCGACAACGAAAAGGCAGCACATTTGGAAGCACCGACAACGAAATGGCAGCACATTTGGAAGCTCCATCAACCAAAAAAAAGGCAAAAAGGAAGCACAAGTTACGAGATCTAAGTCTTAGTTAGAAATCAGAATACAAAAATAAAAACATTAAATTCTTATAATTTAAAATATTTATTTTATTGCTTTACATTATACAAATGCAAGTAAAAAAAGTCATTATTGTATGTAGCCAGCATTCCTCAGTTCCTTGAGTATGAAGGATATTTCTTTGATGCACGAATAGTTTCCTGCACAAAGCGAACCATGTAGAAGTCTTAGCCGGTCAACCAATATGTTTGGATCTTTCCATGATGTGTAATCATTCTCTTCTACCACCATCTTCCTTGCACCTTTATAATAAATATTATGATCTCTGGTGTCTTCCGTTTTACCACCAACCTCAGGGTAACTTTCATGTTTGAGACGGTGATCATCACAAGCTTGATCACATTTATTTAATATATCACGTCGTTTCCACCGTTTCGGTCTCAGGACACCGCCACATTCTTCGATCTTGGCAGCTTTAGGTGCTTCATCATAGTCTATGTCTTTGTCAACAGCCTCAGAGTCACTGTAACAATCACCGTAGAAGGAATCGTCTTCACCCTATTTACCGTAATAATTCGATGTTGATGATGTTGAAGTGTCTTCATCGTCTTCATGCTTCCTTTTTAAGAGTTCATCATTTTTACAAAGTAGGAAAGATCTACTTGAATTCGGCTGGAATATATTCTCACTTTTCACGTTAAGGATTCTTCCATTGTCCTCATTCTTCCGTAAATCATCAACCTTCTTCAATTTAAGTTCTTTGTCGAGATCGGAAGAGCCAAGAAAATTATTGTCGTAATGCAGATCACTCTTCCTTAGGCTAGTAGATTCATCGTTGTCCTCTAGCTTGTACGCAGGCTTGGCGCTACAAGTTCTGCCATGTATTTTTAGGCTCTCTCTCCGCGTAAACGACTTGCTACATCGAACACAACTTCATCATATTGCGCAGTGGATTTTTAACACAGTCATTCTTCTCGTGTTGTCTTTTATTCTTTCTCAAGATAAACTCTTTACTGCAAAACTTACACCTATGTTCTTTCAATACAGTGTCAGATCCCAAATCGGAATTCATATTAGTTACTGAGACTAATGCCAGATACCAATTGAGTGTTTTAAATTAGATTCAATACTTAAATAGAAATTTTTTCATATTTCATCAGCGAGAATTAATATATCTCATGCAAAAGTACTTTATGCATGTAGTTCTGCTTTTCAACAACAGATGTCGCCACATGTTGCTTGCAGGTAAATAATATTTAGTTCTTTTATGCGCAAAAGTAGGATGGCTTCGCTAGACTCCAAGGAAAAGGAAGTTCGTCTTGCATGTAGGTGCTCCACAGATGTCTCATGGCGTAATATTAATTTGACTGAGTAATGATATTTGTTAATTCCACCTGATAAAAATATTGCAAGTTTTGATTTAGTAGCAGAAATTATCGAATTAAATGTAACTCCAAATAAAATGACATGTCTCATTAGACCAAAAAAAATCCATGCAGAGAGCGGTTTCTCAGAATAGTCAGAAACACTTGAAGAGACCACAGGAATGATTGCAAGAACACGGGAAAAGCCATTAAAATATTGTCAAGAATAATCAGGAGCACACGGAGAAAACCACCATAATATTAACAATAATAATCGGAAGCACACGGAGAAAACCATCATTATATTGACCAGATTAATCGGAAGCTCACAGAGAAAACCACTACATGTTTTCTTTGATATCATAAAATTAAAGGAAAAAAATATTTAAAAATAAAAATGAATTAATAAAAAAAAATAAACAAAATGCATAAACAGTTTCTGCTAGCTTGTAAACTTATCATTGTTGAGCAAAGATAGAGTTCAAGGTCAATGTCAAAGTTCAAGGTCAAGGTCAAATTTCTAGGTCAAAGTCGAATTTCAAGGTCAAGGTCAAATTTCAAGGTCAAGGTCAAAGGTGTGGTGACTAGATAATTCTACTAACATGGTATCAGCACACTCTAGCGGACGAAAACAAGATGGTGATCTCCAGCGGATGAAGACAAGATGGCGGACATGACGTCATACTAGTTGACGATATATATGCTTTGAAAAAAAGTGGTAGGAGTCAGTCTGCCTGCAGCCACCATTGAGGAAGGAGCCTGTCGTCATTTTTAGTTTTTTTGCACTCACCGGGTTCGAACCGAGGACGGTGATCGATATAATCAATCATAATTCGAATAAGTTAATTTTTTGATGGATTTTGGAATTTTTTTCATTAAAATCGGATAATAATTAAAGATTTTCAAGATGGCATCCAAATTTCAAGATGGCGACCATAACGAAAATTGCAACATTAATAGGATCCAATATGGCGGTCGTAACATAAAGTGTAAGAATGACATGGTACTCAACCAAGATGGCGGGTGTAACGAAATATGTAAAATTTATATAATCCAAGATGGCGACCGTAACGATAACTGCAACAGTGGTTTTTAAGATTTTTATTTAATTCGATGAAATAATATTTTTAATGATTTTTAAAAATTTTCCCGATTTTCTAACATAAAAATTGCGGATTTTCAAGATGGCGGCCGTAACGAAAATTGCAACGGTGACGTCATCATTCAAAATGGCGGAAAACACATCACCGGAATTTTCGAGAAAACACAATTACGTCATCCAAAATGGCGGATCCAAGATGGCGGATCCAAAATGGCCGCCGTGTTCTACTTGTCCCGTTACGTTATGTCCCGTTACACAGTGTCCCGTTACGCCATGTCCCGTTACGCTCATCCAAGATGGCCGCCGTGACGTCACAATCCAATATGGCGGTCGATGCCACAGGCACCACAGCCAGAAGCCTGAGGAGCGCGGACCGGCTCTCGGCTCCACAGCCTGCAGCCTGATCTCGGACCGGCCAAACTATACTACTAACATCTAATGAATCGATGAACGCCGGCTGCACGGACAGATTGAAAGAAGTTAATTAGCAAACACGTATAAAAGTTATAGTTAAAATAATCTCTTCGTTAAAGTAATAAACATATTTGAATTAATGAGTGCAAATAAAAGTAAATTTATCAATTAAATTGTAGATTTCATTTCACTCCTTCTTTGTATCCATACAAAATAGTGATAATTCAATAAAAATGATTCAATTTTATTTGTAAAAGTATGCAATCATTTCATCAATGTTTTGTTATGACGTTGCCACGTTAAACTATCGTCCGTAAACCGACCTTACAGACAACCAATTTTTTTTTCTGAGATGGTGTATTTGTATTTGTTGTAGCTTAAGAATTTACGAAATTATTAGTTTTTTTTAAGAAATATTTTTTTTTGCAAATAACTTTAGATAAAGGCAGTTAACACACATTGAGCCTACCCCACACAAAACCATCAAATAGGCCTATACATCAGGAGAAACCTGAATGTTAGACACTGAAACTGAAACAAATGTTTTCATCATATTAACATAGTAGGCTATTTGTTTGTACTATTTTCGAGTCCCCCAAAATTGAGAAAATCTTCTCTTCCAACGATGATCTTTGGGAAAAAAAAAAAAAAAAAAAAAAAAAAGGTTTTTTATATTAGACAGTAAAAAAATAACTATAAACACACATATACCTAACTATAATTTTATCGTGTTGCAAAAATAATGTTTTGAATTGATAGTAATTAAGTAAGCATCATACAAATAACAATAAAAATTTCTCCTAAAAACCGACTTTCCGCCTTATTTTCAACTCATTAAAACATCAAGAAACGAACGAAAAAAATTAACAAAACTTGCTGCCTACTCTTGCAAATTAGTTTTAAAATCTGCGTTTTTCAACCAAAAAGTGTATATTGGCAACTTAAAAATTACACAATTATTTTAAAATCGTACTTAAAAAATTAATTAAATAAATGTGTGGCAACATCAAAATTGCATACATTTAAATATCTTTCTTAAAATTGTTTAAAAAGAAGTTGAATTATAAAATATTTATGCTATATAAGATGCAAGAGAATCGGCAAATTAATTTAAATTTTAAATATAAATCTATCAACATAAATTTCACATAAGTTAGCTAACTTTTGAATTCGTTAAAATTTCTGCAATGATGTGGTAACACGTTTTATAATTTTTTTTGCAGAATTCAAAAAAGCTGAACCTGCAATCGGCTTAATGTTACAATAATAGCATTACCGTATGAATTCTACTCATCTTGTTAGTAAATATAATACCATATATTTAATGAAACAGGGCTCACGCGTCTACCACTAAGTCAGTTTTATAATTATCACATCACCATGTGCGGGACACTACAAATATGTACAACATATTATTATACAACATAATACATGCCGTACGTGATCTAGAACTCCTGTCGAGCTGTGTCAACCGATTATAATTCAAGTTTTTGGTCTGGTATTGTGGAACAGGAGATTGGCAGTTTTGATGTTTCAGAGACATTTATTTTTTATATTTAAAAGTAAAAATTTATTCTGTATTGCACAGAAAATAAAGAAACATAGTCAGTGTATGAATTGACAACTTATGCACTTAAAAAGTAAAGGCATAAAATAAATCATGAGTGCAAATAGAAACCGAGATACACAATAAATTATAAAATTATAAATGGAAAAGGGTATACTGGCGCACCCTGCTCAGTGATAATTCGCAATGAGCTTCAACAATTAGTTATGAGTAACTTGACAGATAGCGTTGCTAAACCACGCGAACACTGCACTCTAACGTCGTTATGTAGGTACTACTTGAAAAATTCATATTCGAATAAAATCCGGATCGGACCATGTTTGACCAAACTACATGAATTCCATCGAAAAAAATTCGAAACTTTTCCGCATACAACTAAGCCGACTTCCACCATACCCGGAATCTTCACTACACGGAAATGTGTCGAACCGGAATAGTGACTATTCCGGGTCGGCACAAGTCCGTGCCAACTGGTGAGATTTAAATCTTGTATGGAATAGTGACTATTCCGATTCGACACAAATCCGTTTTTTGCCATTCCTTAGGCGGAATAGTCACTATTCTTTTCGACACAAATCCGCGTCCCCTGGTAAGTGTAATCATGGAGGTAATAGTCTATGGAGTGGAAGCGTATAACCAAACTTGAAGCATCCTAGCAGACGATGTTGAAAGACAAGGATAGAGCTAAAGGTGGCAAAAACGCCAATGTTTACATTATTTTGAATGGCACCGTTTTAATTTTTCGCTGAATATACGTAATGGTGAAAGCTTGTGCAGCTTTTGGTTGCACTAATAGATTCGGCAGTTGTGGTGGATTAAGTTTCCATAAGTAAGAAACTGTTATTTTCTTTTTGTAAATGTATAATGTGCGTTCATACAGCGAGAGATAAATTTGGCTTTTAAATTTTCCTAACCCAATTTTATGTGCTGGTGGACGACGTAAATAGTATTGTAAATAGTAAATGTATATGTAAGATATTATATTTATGAACATGTAAATTTAATGTGCTTTTAACGGTCGTTACTTAAAATATGGCGAGTAAACGGAGCGCACACGTACGACGCAAGGCAGATGCACTTAAACTTAATATTTTACATAAATTTTATTCGGTTGACTACAAGCTTGTCATTGTTTTGTCTACCAATTGATAATGTAGTAAAAGTTCCATAATCACGTATCCAAGTTGATATCTTGGTCCTGATGGCATGACCCTGTAATATCTAACTGCAGTATCTCGAAAACCAGTAGAAATTTAGAAACGCCGTTTTCAAGGTAAGTAGAGGAACGTCATTAGTGTTTAAAAAAATGTATTATCAGAATTTTATTATTTTATTTACGGAAAAACCGCGACCTAAGAATTTTACCCTTTGTTTATTGTCACTTGTCAAGTGTTTATATATAATCAAATAGGTAACTTATATTGTGAAATATAACTTTGCTGACGAGTCCTATATACTACTTGTACCATATTTGTGTAAAAGTGTAGTCTCCTGGAAAACAAATAATTTAATTGAATTCAGTGGCTTCATAAATTAAACATTTGGACTAGGTAAGTTGATTAGCAAAAAAAAAATGTGCGCATGAACAATTTTAATTATGCATAAAATCACATTGGCCTACCCTAGGCACTTTCAACTGTTGATGTAAATTAAATTTTAAGGAATATTAAAACAGCATGTTTATTTATTCACAATGCACGAATCTTGAGAAGTATCTACATGTAAACATCAACACACACTGTGACTTACTCTACACTTTCGCAACCTTTGTACAATTTTCTCATTAACTGTTTTTAAAAAAATGTTTTATTTGACTACAGTTTGCAGCATAGCATTTCGTGGAATCCAAAAACTCGTTTGAATTGAACATTCGTTAGTTTTGCTTATTACTGTTCTGTGGTTGTAATCTAAAGTATAGTGTCGATTTCATAACACTTCGCATCAGTCGTCGCAGTACATCAATAATAATATTCACAGTAAAAAAACAATATCAAGACAATGTTAAAAACCAAGTATTATAGTTGCTCGTTGTATTAAACAAACATGCAGAATCGTAAATACTTGAATGTGGTATTGGCAGTTCGTACACTGTCTGTAATTAAATCTTTCCGTTACCGTTTAAATGTGAAAGATATGCTAGCCCTCCTGCGTGGTTCTTTATTACTAATAATATAAAAAGAATAGTTTCATATTTAAATTTTTTGCACGCACATTTCCTAAAGCGTCATACAAATCACATTGCTGTCTGCTATTCTTTTGCCACCCGCAATATGGCGGTGCATGTAAACAATCGTCGTGCGCATGCGCAGTCCGAAGATTTTATTTCGGGTACAGGCTTCATTGATTACCCTTGAAAAGTACGCCTGCTTCCACTCCATAGACTATTACCTCCATGAGTGTAATATGTTAATTTATCTTGCGAAGTTGTAACCTTTCGGTGAACACATTTCCGAAAGAGAGGAAATTTTTAATTAGTGGTGCACCGATGCGGATACCGATGAATCGTAATCAGCTATTATGGGTACTTACCGATTAATCGTAATCGGCGATTATCTTAACGATTACTTTGCTGATTATTTACGTCCCGGCGTAATTAAGTAAGTTTTTACCGTGTAATATTTGTTACACATTTTAGGACGAAATACGGTAATATTTGTATATATTACAAAATTCATCTAACTCCGTCATATCATAATTACAGATATTTCGTTAAGTTTAATAAATCTCATTGCCTCGAACAATAAAAAAATACATTTTTCCTACACGTTTATTTACAACGACCTAGAGATATATAGACTGCTAGTGGGAGGCCATCTTTGATTCCAATTGAATTTGACAGAATGGTGGGCAAACAGTGCTTTGTTAGCAGACGACGTACGTTGACAGAAGAAAAGTGGCAGTGTACTAAGTTAATTATAAAATTGCATTGAATCTGAAATATTAACAGTAAAGAGACAACTAAAACTCGTAATGAACGAATACGACTATAATAATAACAAACCCACACATCATTTAAAAGTGTTCATTATTCCATTGCAGTCGATTATTTTTAATTAATAGTACTTAGTGATGAGATAAATTCCACGTACTGTATCAAATTACCTACACGAAATATATATATATATATATATATATATATATATAATAAGTTCAATAACTGATCTACATATATTGGTCACAAACGTTGGGTCAAAGAAGGGTTAGCTATTTTCTAGCGCATTTAATGTCGTAACTACACATCGCATTACTATGAAACTGTATTTAAAATTATATTTCACTCGTTCCATCTTTAAGTATTACCCGAAAAAACTGTAAAATTGCGAAAAACCTACATTTTTAGGGAATTTACTAGCAACTTGCATCTTTCTCCCATAAGAACCAATGCTTTTACAGCTTCGAGGAATTAAACACCACAAGTTCTTTTACAAACATAATATTTATTACATAATTTCTATTCTACTACAGGATCATTTGCGAAAGCCAGCAATCTTATAATCATTTAGTTCCGCAGCGGTGTGAAATGACTAATTCTTAGCTACAATCGGTTTATACTAGACAGAGTCCAGCCAGAACCTTTACAGACATAGTCAACCTCTTCTTGACAGAGTTTCTGGATACCGTTTTTAACAGTTTGCTTCACATCGTTAGAACTGTAAATTACTGCAGCCGATGTCTTGAATGCACACTTCTTCACTTTGTCATCGAACGGATATGGCTTTCCATATATACAGTCCAACCACAAGTTATATTTCAAAGGTCCGTTTGTTGCTACATCATCAGTAAGCTGATTGATTATGTCCTCTCTGATATCATCAAGAAAATTACAAATGTCTTTCGACTCACCTAACGTATTTAAATAATAGTAGTCCTTCAATGTTCCACGAAATGCAGACTGCGCTAAGTAGAAGCCATTATCGTTCACTTGTAATGCGCCGAACACAGTCTTAGGTTTATTTTCCTGTTCAGACGTCATACCAATCGGTTGCTGCACATCGGTTTTCTTGCTTGTACGCTCACGAGCCTTCAACCTAAACCGAGGAGTCGAAATTTCTGCAGGTAGTTCAGCAGTAGGCACACGGACTTCACCTTTACAGTTTTTCGCATGCCGTCGCAAATTATCAATTCGAGTAAACCATTCATGACACTCATCACATCGAAACTTCATGCGAGATGGATTCTTCGTGCATTTGCTCCGCTCATGTCTTCGTGCATCATGAGCAAATGCAAAAGACGTATCACAGTAGCTGCAAGGATACCGTGGTGATGAAGACGAACCTTTCAGACCCTGATCCAGATACTGACGTTGCCGCAGTTGCATCTTCAGGCATACTGTTATGAACATCAATGCATCGTTGTTGCGCTGAAACCTTTACTTTCTACCGAACAGAAGGACCTTTGCATGCCTTCATGTGCGTTTTCATATTATCTTTTCTGGCAAACTGCTTATGACATTTCTCACAATCAAACATTTTACGATATAGGTTCTTGGCACATTCTCTATTCTCATGTCGTCGAGCATTGCTGTTGTTTGAGAAAATCTTGTCGCAGTAACAGCACCGATGTTCGTTAGTTGTTGTCGATTCGGCATCCATTGAAGTCTCCATTGATGACGAACCAGCGTTCGTCGAGTTTCCCTGTGCAGCCAGCACTAGCAGCATTAAAGTCTCTTCTGCTGGTGGTACCACATCTGTTGAAGTCTCCTCCAGTGTTGACATCGACGTTGCCAACGGAATCTGCTCCACCATCGTCGACGCTGACGTTATGGTTCCCGCAGTCGATGGTACAACCTCCATCGAGTTCGTCGTTAAAGTCGGTAAAGATGCCATCGAGTTCGCAAGAACAGGTAATTACGTGATTAATGCACCAGATGAAACAAACTAGGTGATCCTTACACCGACGACGTCAGTAACAAACTGAGCATCCTGTTGTCTAGGACTCGCTTATATACATGCACCGTATGGAATAATACGCTAGTCAAATCAAGAACCATTTACAATAATACTAGAGTCAAAACAACATTAAAAATAGAAGAACCATCAACGAAAATACAGCACATTTGGAAGCACCGGCAACGAAAAGGCAGCACATTTGGAAGCACCGACAAAGAAAAGGCAGCACCGCCAACGAAAAGGAAGCACATTTGGAAGCAACGACAACGAAAAGGCAGCACATTTGGAAGCACCGACAACGAAACGGCAGCACATTTGGAAGCACCGACAACGAAAAGGCAGCACATTTGGAAGCACCGACAACGAAAAGGCAGCACATTTTGGACGCACCAACAACGAAAAGGCAGCACATTTGGAAGCACCGACAACGAAAAGGCAGCACATTTGGAAGCACCGACTACGAAAAGGCAGCACATTTGGAAGCACCGACAACGAAAAGGCAGCACATTTGGAAGCACCGACAACGAAAAGGCAGCACATTTGGAAGCACCGACAACGAAACGGCAGCACATTTGGAAGCACCGACAACGAAAAGGCAGCACATTTGGAAGCACCGACAACGAAAAGGCAGCACATTTTGGACGCACCGACAACGAAAAGGCAGCACATTTGGAAGCATCGACAACGAAAAGGCAGCACATTTGGAAGCACCGACAACGAAAAGGCAGCACATTTGGAAGCACCGACAACGAAAAGGCAGCACATTTGGCAGCACCGACAACGAAAAGGCAGCACATTTGGCAGCACCGACAACGAAAAGGCAGCACATTTGGAAGCACCGACAACGAAAAGGCAGCACATTTGGAAGCACCGACAACGAAAAGGCAGCATATTTGGAAGCACCGACAACGAAAAGGCAGCACATTTGGAAGCACCATCATCGAAAAGGCAGCACATTTGGAAGCTCCATCAACAAAAAAATGCTAAAAGGAAGCACAAGTTACGAGATCTAAGTCTTAGTTAGAAATCAGAATACAAAAATAAAAACATTAAATTCTTATAATTTAAATTATTTATTTTATTGCTTTACATTATACAAATGCAAGTAAAAAAAGCCATTATTGTATGTAGCCAGCACTCCTCAGTTCCTTGAGTATGAAGGATATTTCTTTGATGCACGAATAGTTTCCTGCACAAAGCGAACCATGTAGAAGTCTTAGCCGGTCAACCAATATGTTTGGATCTTTCCATGAAGTGTAATCATTCTCTTCTACCACCATTTTCCTTGCACCTTTATAATAAATATTATGATCTCTGGTGTCTTCCGTTTTACCACCAACCTCAGGGTAACTTTCATGTTTGAGATGGTGATCATCACAAGCTTGATCAGATTTATTTAATATATCACGTCGTTTCCATCGTTTCGGTCTAAGGACACCGCCACATTCTTCGATCTTGGCAGCTTTAGGTGCTTCATCATAGTCTATGTCTTTGTCAACAGCCTCAGAGTCACTGTAACAATCACCGTAGAAGGAATCGTCTTCACCCAATTTACCATAAAAATTCGATGTTGATGATGTTGAAGTGTCTTCATCGTCTTCATGCTTCCTTTTTAGGAGTCCATCATTTTTACAAAGTAGGAAAGATCTACTTGAATTCGGCTGGAATATATTCTCACTTTTCACGTTAAGGATTCTTCCATTGTCTTCATTCTTCCGTAAATCATCAACCTTCTTCAATTTAAGTTCTTTGTCGAGATCGGAAGAGCCAAGAAAATTATTGTCGTAATGCAGATCACTCTTCCTTAGGCTAGTAGATTCATCGTTGTCCTCTAGCTTGTACGCAGGCTTGGCGCTACAAGTTCTGCCATGTCTTTTTAGGCTCTCTCTCCGCGTAAACGACTTGCTACATCGAACACAACTTATCATATTGCGCAGTGGATTTTTAACACAGTCATTCTTCTCGTGTTGTCTTTTATTCTTTCTCAAGATAAACTCTTTACTGCAAAACTTACACCTATGTTCTTTCGATACAGCGTCAGATCCCAAATCGGAATTCATATTAGTTACTGAGACTAATGCCAGATACCAATTGAGTGTTTTAAATTAGATTCAATACTTAAATAGAAATTTTTTCATATTTCATCAGCGAGAATTAATATATCTCATGCAAAAGTACTTTATGCATGTAGTTCTGCTTTTCAACAACAGATGTCGCCACATGTTGCTTGCAGGTAAATAATATTTAGTTCTTTTATGCGGGATGCGGGATGCCCACTAACGATCGCAAAAGAAGGATGGCTTCGCTAGACTCCAAGGAAAAGGAAGTTCGTCTTGCATGTTGGTGCTCCACAGATGTCTCATGGCGTAATATTAATTTGACTGAGTAATGATATTTGTTAATTCCACCTGATAAAAATATTGCAAGTTTTGATTTAGTAGCAGAAATTATCGAATTAAATGTAACTCCAAATAAAATGACATGTCTCATTAGACCAAAAAAAATCCATGCAGAGAGCGGTTTCTCAGAATAGTCAGAAACACTTGAAGAAACCACAGGAATGATTGCAAGAACACGGGAAAAACCATCCAAATATTGTCAAGAATAATCAGGAGCACACTGAGAAAACCACCATAATATTAACAATAATAATCGGAAGCACACGGAGAAAACCATCATAATATTGACCAGATTAATCGGAAGCACACAGAGAAAACCACTAGGCCCTACATGTTTTCTTTGATATCATAAAATTACAAGAAAAAATATTTAAAAATAAAAATAAATTAATAAAAAAATAAAAAATAAAAAAAATGCATAAACAGTTTCTGCTAGCTTGTAAACTTATCATTGTAGAGCAAAGATAGAGTTCTTGTACAAGCCAGAAATTTATGTTTTTTTTTTATTTTTTATTTTTTTATTAATTTATTTTTATTTTAAAATATTTTTTCTTGTAATTTTATGATATCAAAGAAAACATGTGGTGGTTTTCTCTGTGTGCTTCCGATTAATCTGGTCAATATTATGATGGTTTTCTCCGTGTGCTTCCGATTATTATTGTTAATATTATGGTGGTTTTCTCAGTGTGCTCCTGATTATTCTTGACAATATTTTGATGGTTTTTCCCGTGTTCTTGCAATCATTCCTGTGGTTTCTTCAAGTGTTTCTGACTATTCTGAAAAACCGCTCTCTGCATGGATTTTTTTTGGTCTAATGAGACATGTCATTTTATTTGGAGTTACATTTAATTCGATAATTTCTGCTACTAAATCAAAACTTGCAATATTTTTATCAGGTGGAATTAACAAATATCATTACTCAGTCAAATTAATATTACGCCATGAGACATCTGTGGAGCACCAACATGCAAGACGAACTTCCTTTTCCTTGGAGTCTAGCGAAGCCATCCTTCTTTTGCGATCGTTAGTGGGCATCCCGCATCCCGCATAAAAGAACTAAATATTATTTACCTGCAAGCAACATGTGGCGACATCTGTTGTTGAAAAGCAGAACTACATGCATAAAGTACTTTTGCATGAGATATATTAATTCTCGCTGATGAAATATGAAAAAATTTCTATTTAAGTATTGAATCTAATTTAAAACACTCAATTGGTATCTGGCATTAGTCTCAGTAACTAATATGAATTCCGATTTGGGATCTGACGCTGTATCGAAAGAACATAGGTGTAAGTTTTGCAGTAAAGAGTTTATCTTGAGAAAGAATAAAAGACAACACGAGAAGAATGACTGTGTTAAAAATCCACTGCGCAATATGATAAGTTGTGTTCGATGTAGCAAGTCGTTTACGCGGAGAGAGAGCCTAAAAAGACATGGCAGAACTTGTAGCGCCAAGCCTGCGTACAAGCTAGAGGACAACGATGAATCTACTAGCCTAAGGAAGAGTGATCTGCATTACGACAATAATTTTCTTGGCTCTTCCGATCTCGACAAAGAACTTAAATTGAAGAAGGTTGATGATTTACGGAAGAATGAAGACAATGGAAGAATCCTTAACGTGAAAAGTGAGAATATATTCCAGCCGAATTCAAGTAGATCTTTCCTACTTTGTAAAAATGATGGACTCCTAAAAAGGAAGCATGAAGACGATGAAGACACTTCAACATCATCAACATCGAATTTTTATGGTAAATTGGGTGAAGACGATTCCTTCTACGGTGATTGTTACAGTGACTCTGAGGCTGTTGACAAAGACATAGACTATGATGAAGCACCTAAAGCTGCCAAGATCGAAGAATGTGGCGGTGTCCTGAGACCGAAACGATGGAAACGACGTGATATATTAAATAAATCTGATCAAGCTTGTGATGATCACCATCTCAAACATGAAAGTTACCCTGAGGTTGGTGGTAAAACGGAAGACACCAGAGATCATAATATTTATTATAAAGGTGCAAGGAAGATGGTGGTAGAAGAGAATGATTACACTTCATGGAAAGATCCAAACATATTGGTTGACCGGCTAAGACTTCTACATGGTTCGCTTTGTGCAGGAAACTATTCGTGCATCAAAGAAATATCCTTCATACTCAAGGAACTGAGGAATGCTGGCTACATACAATAATGGCTTTTTTTACTTGCATTTGTATAATGTAAAGCAATAAAATAAATAATTTAAATTATAAGAATTTAATGTTTTTATTTTGTATTTTGATTTCTAACTAAGACTTAGATCTCGTAACTTGTGCTTCCTTTTAGCCTTTTTTTGTTGATGGAGCTTCCAAATGTGCTGCCTTTTCGATGATGGTGCTTCCAAATGTGCTGCCTTTTCGTTGTCGGTGCTTCCAAATGTGCTGCCTTTTCGTTGTCGGTGCTTCCAAATGTGCTGCCTTTTCGTTGTCGGTGCTTCCAAATGTGCTGCCTTTTCGTTGTCGGTGCTGCCAAATGTGCTGCCTTTTCGTAGTCGGTGCTGCCAAATGTGCTGCCTTTTCGTTGTCGGTGCTTCCAAATGTGCTGCCTTTTCGTTGTCGGTGCTTCTAAATGTGCTGCCTTTTCGTTGTCGGTGCGTCCAAAATGTGCTGCCTTTTTGTTGTCGGTGCTTCCAAATGTGCTGCCTTTTCGTTGTCGGTGCTTCCAAATGTGCTGCCTTTTCGTTGTCGGTGCTTCCAAATGTGCTGCCGTTTCGTTGTCGGTGCTTCCAAATGTGCTGCCTTTTCGTAGTCGGTGCTGCCTAATGTGCTGCCTTTTCGTTGTCGGTGCTTCCAAATGTGCTGCCTTTTCGTTGTCGGTGCTGCCTAATGTGCTGCCTTTTCGTAGTCGGTGCTTCCAAATGTGCTGCCTTTTCGTTGTCGGTGCTTCCAAATGTGCTGCCTTTTCGTTGTTGGTGCGTCCAAAATGTGCTGCCTTTTCGTTGTCGGTGCTTCCAAATGTGCTGCCTTATCGTTGTCGGTGCTTCCAAATATGCTGCCTTTTCGTTGTCGGTGCTTCCAAATGTGCTGCCTTTTCGTTGTCGGTGCTTCCAAATGGGCTGCCGTTTCGTTGTCGGTGCTTCTAAATGTGCTTCCTTTTCGTTGGCGGTGCTGCCTTTTCTTTGTCGGTGCTTCCAAATGTGCTGCCTTTTCGTTGCCGGTGCTTCCAAATGTGCTGTATTTTCGTTGATGGTTCTTCTATTTTTAATGTTGTTTTGACTCTAGTATTATTGTAAATGGTTCTTGATTTGACTAGCGTATTATTCCATACGGTGCATGTATATAAGCGAGTCCTAGACAACAGGACGCTCAGTTTGTTACTGACGTCGTCGGTGTAAGGATCACCTAGTTTGTTTCATCTGGTGCATTAATCACGTAATTACCTGTTCTTGCGAACTCGATGGCATCTTTACCGACTTTAACGACGAACTCGATGGAGGTTGTACCATCGACTGCGGGAACCATAACGTCAGCGTCGACGATGGTGGAGCAGATTCCGTTGGCAACGTCGATGTCAACACTGGAGGAGACTTCAACAGACGTGGTACCACCAGCAGAAGAGACTTTAATGCTGCTAGTGCTGGCTGCACAGGGAAACTCGACGAACGCTGGTTCGTCATCAATGGAGACTTCAATGGATGCCGAATCGACAACAACTAACGAACATCGGTGCTGTTACTGCGACAAGATTTTCTCAAACAACAGCAATGCTCGACATGAGAATAGAGAATGTGCCAAGAACCTATATCGTAAAATGTTTGATTGTGAGAAATGTCATAAGCAGTTTGCCAGAAAAGATAATATGAAAACGCACATGAAGGCATGCAAAGGTCCTTCTGTTCGGTAGAAAGTAAAGGTTTCAGCGCAACAACGATGCATTGATGTTCATAAGAGTATGCCTGGAGATGGTGCAACTGCGGCAACGTCAGTATCTGGATCGGGGTCTGAAAGGTTCGTCTTCATCACCACGGTATCCTTGCAGCTACTGTGATACGTCGTTTGCATTTGCTCATGATGCACGAAGACATGAGCGGAGCAAATGCACGAAGAATCCATCTCGCATGAAGTTTCGATGTGATGAGTGTCATGAATGGTTTACTCGAATTGATAATTTGCGACGGCATGCGAAAAACTGTAAAGGTGAAGTCCGTGTGCCTACTGCTGAACTACCTGCAGAAATTTCGACTCCTCGGTTTAGGTTGAAGGCTCGTGAGCGTACAAGCAAGAAAACCGATGTGCAGCAACCGATTGGTATGACGTCTGAACAGGAAAATAAACCTAAGACTGTGTTCGGCGCATTACAAGTGAACGATAATGGCTTCTACTTAGCGCAGTCTGCATTTCGTGGAACATTGAAGGACTACTATTATTTAAATACGTTAGGTGAGTCGAAAGACATTTGTAATTTTCTTGATGATATCAGAGAGGACATAATCAATCAGCTTACTGATGATGTAGCAACAAACGGACCTTTGAAATATAACTTGTGGTTGGACTGTATATATGGAAAGCTATATCCGTTCGATGACAAAGTGAAGAAGTGTGCATTCAAGACATCGGCTGCAGTAATTTACAGTTCTAACGATGTGAAGCAAACTGTTAAAAACGGTATCCAGAAACTCTGTCAAGAAGAGGTTGACTATGTCTGTAAAGGTTCTGGCTGGACTCTGTCTAGTATAAACCGATTGTAGCTAAGAATTAGTCATTTCACACCGCTGCGGAACTAAATGATTATAAGATTGCTGGCTTTCGCAAATGATCCTGTAGTAGAATAGAAATTATGTAATAAATATTATGTTTGTAAAAGAACTTGTGGTGTTTAATTCCTCGAACCTGTTACTATTATGTTAAATTGATGTTATATTTAATTTTTTTGCATCGTCCTAGATCGTACCAAGGACCTTAGTCGACCTAATCAATCAGTATATAGATTACAAATTTATTTAATGAATTTTGGAATTTTTCCCGAATTTCTAGCTAAATAATTACGGATTTTCAATTGGCGGCCAAATGACAAGATGTCGGGTGTCACAGCAATAATAAATGATTACTGTACTCTAGCAGATAAGAATTAAACTAACATGGCGTCAGCGCACTCTCGCCGACGATACACTGATGATGGCTTCCAGCAGACGAGGACAAGATGGCGGACATGACGTCATACTACCTGACGATATATATGCTTTGAAAAAAAGTGGTGGGAGTCAGTCTGCCAGCACCCACCACGAGGGAAGGATCGGTCGCCATTTTTATTTTTTTTGCACTCGTCGGGTTTGAACCGAGGACTCCGAGCTCCGTGTCGTAAATGTTTGTTTTTTAAATATTTTATTCAAAATTTTATTATTTAATTTTTTTTATAATTTTTAAATTTTTTTCATTAAAATCGGATAATAAATTTAAAGATGGCGGCCGTAACGGAAATTGCAACGGTGACGTCATAATTCAAAATGGCCAATAACACAATGCCGGAATGTTCGAGAAAACGAAATGACGTCATCCAAGATGGTGGATCCAAGATGGCCGTCGGGGTCAAGGTCAAGGTCACATCCTGATAGAGGCTTAACTGAGGCTTGAGTTAAGGATGCTTAAGCCTCTATCAGGACATTTCTAGCCGTTGGGATTTTTAAGGACTAAATCGGGAAATTTTCCCTCGAAACGGGAATTTTTCCCTCGAAAAAGGGAAATTTTTTCTTAAAACGGGAATTTTTGAGTCATTTTGAGTCATTTTTGAGGAATTTTGAGGAATTTTTGCCGTCGTGACGTCATATTTCCAAGATGGCGGAGTCGGCGCCAAGCACCACCGCCTGAGGCCTGTTTCCGGACCGGCTATGTTATACTACTCATAATAATTCAAATTACAGCACCCGGGATCTTTTGCACAATTTTTTAAAAAATATTGTAACACATTATAAATAAGTTTGGTGTATTTGGGATGCGTATTTGTTATAAAATCGTGTTAATATTATACCCCTACCATGAACAAAGTTTATATATATATATATATATAAACCCGGCAGCTGCGAAATGTTTTTTTTTGTACTTGTAAAAATAAATATGGCGCACGCAACATTTCAAAAGTAATAAATATATTTGAATTAATGAATGCAAATAAAAGTAAATTTATTAATTCAATTGCACATTTCATTTCACTCCTTTGTATCCATACAAACTAGTGATTATTCAATAAAAATTATTCAATTTTATTCATAAAAGTATGCAGAGGTAGGTTTTATCATGCAAAAGATTGAATAATTAAAAAAGAATTATTCCGCAAAGAATATAATATTTTTAATGCCTAAATGGTTTGGTTGCAAAAACCTATTAAGGCTTAGTCTCAGGCCGAATATGATATTTCCTTTTCTTCTGGATCAATCATTTCATCAATGTTTTGTTATGACGTTGTCACGTTAAACTATCGTCCGTAAACCGACTTTACAGACAACCAATTCTTTTTTTAAATAAATATAGTTTAAAAAACTAAAAAAACATGCTTTTAAAGAATATCAAACTAACAAGTTAAAAATAAATATAGTTTAAAAAACTAAAGAAACATGCTTTTAAAGATTATCAAACTAAAAAGTAAAAAATAATTTTAAAATTTAATTTATGACAATAGTATATAAGCAATACTAGTATAAATGAGAAAAAAGCTTGAGGCGCTTTGTGCCATATTTTTTGTATACTAAGCGCCCCATGATTTTTTCTCATTTATACTAGTATTGCTTATATACTATTGTCATAAATTAAATTTTAAAATTATTTTTTACTTTTTAGTTTGATAATCTTTAAAAGCATGTTTCTTTAGTTTTTTAAACTATATTTATTTTTAACTTTTTAGTTTGATATTCTTTAAAAGCATTTTTTTTTAGTTTTTTAAACTATATTTATGTATAATTATCATAAGGAAATGAGTTACCGACACTACCTATTATCATCTGAGATTACTATTTGGAGTTGCAACGTCACAAAGAAATGGTAAAGTCTCTCCGAATCATTTACAGTTAGATGTATGGATATAATCTTAGAATTTACCGAGAAAAAAAAAAAAGAAAAAAAAAAATTCCTCGGCGTGGCCGGGAGCAGAACCCACGATCGTTGAATCCGACAGCTGTCGTCCCAGAAGTCGCGCGCCTTAGACCGCTCGGCTAACGAACGTAATGAAATGGGAGGGACATTTTACAGTGATGAGACACTCACTCTTAGTCGAAAGAGTTACAGACGGACAGACAAACATACAGGTGAAGCTAATATAAAGCATGTAAAAAAGGGTACCTACCTTGCATCAGGAAATTATTTTACTTCAATATCACTTTCCAGATACCTATTACCTTCTATTTCAATCGTTTGTTTACTAACAGCTGATATTCTTATAATTCTCCGAATTATTGCTTGCGATTGGCTGTTTACTCTTACGTCATCAGCGATGTCGCCCGTCGCGGCAAGGCAGTCTTGTCGCTTGTGCTCACGTCGCGAGCTATCGCTCGCCGCGAGCGATGTTAACTCTGGTTGGTATAGAATGATGTCACATCGCTACGCGTCGCATCGCGCCGCGCTGCGCTATTGTGAAGAGGCCTTTTGTGGTAGACGCGTGAGCCCTGTTTCAGTAAATATATTGTATTATATTTACTAACAAGATGAGTAGAATTCATACGGTAATGCTATTATTGTAACATTAAGCCGATTGCAGGTTCAGCTTTTTTGAATTCTACAAAAAAAAATTATAAAACGTGTTACCACATCATAACTGAAATTTTAATGAATTCAAAAGTTAGCTAACTTATGTGAAATTTATGTTGATAGATTTATATTTAAAATTTAAATTAATTTGCCGATTCTCTTGCATCTTATATAGCATAAATATTTTATAATTTAACTTCTTTTTAAACAACTTTAAGAAAGATATTTAAATGTATGCAATTTTGATGTTGCCACACATTTATTTAATCAATTTTTTAAGTACAATTTTAAAATAATTGTGTAATTTTGAAGTTGTCAATATACACTTTTTGGTTGAAAACCGCAGATTTTAAAACTAATTTGCAAGAGTAGGCTGCAAGTTTTGTTCATCTTTTTCGTTCGTTTCTTGATGTTTTAATGAGTTGAAAATAAGGCGGAAAGTTGGTTTTTTAGGAGAAATTTTTATTGTTATTTGTTTGATGCTTACTGAATTACTATCAATTGAAAACATTATTTTTGCAATACGATAAAATTATAGTTAGGTATATGTGTGTTTATAGTTATTTATTTTCTGTCAAATATATAAAGCGAGTTTTTATTTTATTTTATTTTTACAAAGACCATCGTTGGAAGAGAAGATTTTCTCAATTTTGGGGGACTCGAAAATAGTACAAACAAATAGCCTACTATGTCAATATGATGAAAACATTTGTTTCAGTTGCAGTGTCTAACATTCAGGTTTCTCCTGATGTATAGGCCTATTTGATGGTTTTGTGTGTGGTAGGCTCAATGTGTGTTAACTGCCTTTATCTAAAGTTATTTACAAAAAAAAAAAAAATCTTAAAAAACTAATAATTTCGTAAATTCTTAAGCTACAACAAATACAAAAACACCATCTCAGAAAAAAAAATTGGTTGTCTGTAAAGTCGGTTTACGGTAGGGTTGCCAAATCATAAACTTGAAAAAACGGGACACATCCAAGGAGGGTTTGGGGGCGATACCCTCCAGCTAAAGGGTCCGAGGGGCCTGCATCGAGACGTAATCATTGAAACATGCTCTTTTTTTGCTAATTTGAGGCCTATAAATCTTTTTTCAATTTACCTATGAATATGTAATTTAATTTAAATTGTGAGGCGTATAATAAATAAAAACAACAATTTTGCAGTGAATACTTATTTATTATAAGTATTATGACATACTTCAAAACATAATTAAACAAGATAACTAAAATTGTTAGTCAAAATTATGTTAAAAATCTTTAGGATTTCAATTGGGGATATTTTTCTTTCGTTCCAACCAATTTTAAAAGCTCTTTCTTTTCCAATATAAAGTTGTAAAAACTAGAACAGTCCATTTTTAAATTGTAGAGTACCTGCAAGATTGCAGAAAGGGTATCCACTCCCATCTTGTTCCTTTCATCTGTCCATTGAATGTTCATAAGCGAAAAGATTCTTTCAGTAGGGGAAGACGGCCCGAGGAGAGGCGCGACAAAAGTGTATCATCAACCCAACGTAAATACGGGACGGGGCGATGGAAAAGTACCATACTGGAAAAGTACCATACTGGTATGGTACTTTTCCGTATGGCACAATTCCGCCTCTCTTCTTCGAAAAAGACGGAAAAGTACCATACTGGAAAAGTACCATACTTGGAAAAGGACGAGACGGAATTGTGCCATAATTTTTACACACTCCATGGAATGACTACAACGCCTCTTTTCTCAGAATAGTGTGGAGAATTCGTCTGTAGACAGCGCTGTCAACTCCAACAGTTTCTTAGGTTAACTCAAATGATGCCAGATAGCAGCACGTGTCCTTTTTAAGTATGGCACTTTTCCGGTATGGTACTTTTCCGTCTGTTTCGAAGAGGCGAGGCGGAATTGTGCCATACGGAAAACTACCATATTTTACTACAAGATTCAAAAACATTTGTGGCAGCTATAAATTATATATTTAAGTATGGTACTTTTCCGTCTGTTTCGAAGAGGCGAGGCGGAATTGTGCCATACGGAAAACTACCATATTTTACTACAAGATTCAAAAACATTCGTGGCAGCTATAAATTATACATTTAAGTATGGTACTTTTCCAGTATGGTACTTTTCCAGTATGGTACTTTTCCGTATGTTTCGAAGAGGCGAGGCGGAATTGTGCCATACGGAAAACTACCATATTTTACTACTAGATTCAATAACATTCGTGCCATAGATAAATGAGATTTTAAAGTATGGCACCTTTCTGGTATGGTACTTTTCCGCCTGTTTCGAAGAGGCGAGGCGGAATTGTGCCATACGGAAAACTACCATATTTTAATACCAGATTCTATAACTTTCGTGCCAGCGATAAATGAGATTTAAGTTTACAATATTTTTAAATGATTTCAACTATTAACTTTTTTAAAAAATACAATAAACCAATAATAACTAAAGTAAACAAAAGCAATGTTTCAGTGTTCCTTAAATACAATACCTCCTAAGACATACTTACTACCTTCTTAAAATATTACTACTCCCGAAAAAAATCCATTTTAAATAACTCACTGTAATCAAATAATTTATTAGGCCAATCTTACAACTCAAGCAGCGATTGCTGTATGCTTTCTTAACAAAACGCACTATCCAATTTTTCTATATGGGATGACAGATTGTTAGAATAGGCCTATGTGTTTGGCAACAATATTGTGTATCGAAAAGTTGCATTAACCCGCGAGGGATCGGCTATAATTTACACTTATTTTTCAAAATTCTGTTATTTATTTTAATGAAAAATTATAAACCAATATTAATTAATGTATTTCATAAACAAAATATTTTTGCAAACATGATTCAGGATAGATGCTATAAAAGTTAAATTATTTTAATATAATAATATTTAATATAAGAATTAAATAATTGTTATAAGTTTTAGAGTGCTATTGTTGATACTCACAATTTGATAATGATTGTATTTTATAAAAAATAGTTAGGTAATGTATTGTGGATCATTGTTCTTATTTATAACTTTGTACTAAATAAATAAAATATAGCATAGCCTACCATTGGCATGAGTTAAATTCTGAGTAAATCTTCATTTTATATTATTAAATAAAGTCTTTATGAAATAAATTTAGTTAATATTAATTATCTGAAAGAATTTTAAATACTTTCAGAATTCTTGTAACGCTTATTGATACATACCTACAAATAAAAATCCAAAGGTCTTAAAGAGTTTTATATATTAAAACTCGAAACAATAATAATCGTGGATGCGAGCATACCTACAAAGGTTTGTTTTAGATTTTTCCTCCGAAATATTTTGTTGTTACTTACTAAATATCTATATTACGTCAGCCAGAAAGCAATAAGTTTGTACTGGCACCGCAAATTCCAGAAATTTCCAAGACATCGAATTCAGCTGTTGCAGCTTTTAAATTTAAGTTCTTAGATTTTTTGAACATACTTTTAAAAGATTCATGTTGATATTGTCTTTACAAAAAAAAAAGCCTACAGATATCTGTTATTTGTTGGAAATGAGATATGGTGAATGTGTAGTGAGATCATTTGTTTCTTTTATGGCAAAACTGTGTCCTTCTCGTCCATAAACCTGATATCAGCACGTATCATACTGACAGTTGTAATTTAAAACATTGAATAATATTTGATTATGTATTAAAAATAAATTTTAAACATGTCAAATAAAGAAGGTGTTAATTCGTTCAATAATTGTAATAATCATTTTCTTGCTACATCGAATTAAATTTTATTGTTTTTGCTTTAAATTTGATTAACTGTTAAACGATAACAATTACTTTCAAATAAATGTGTGAATTTCAATATAAAAATGCTACTATGGTCTTAAGTAATGAAATGCTTATCACATAGTTCGAATACTCGAAAGACATGGGTAAATTATGGCTGGTATCTAAGGCTGTGTTCCAAATAATCCGCACTCGCACTTGCACTCGCACTTGCACTCGTGCTCATACTCACACCCACAATTCCTTGCGTGCAAAGTGCATGCTCCATGCGTGCTCGCCATTTGGAACACAACCATACTCCAAAGTAAACACACCCATGTGTATGAGGCTTCCTACAACAATGTACAATGCTAACAGCTTCATTTAGACATGTACGTTGGTTTATCCATCACCTAAATGCATGTATGTATATGTTTATGTTTCATCATGTTAAAATTAACTATCCTAACCTGTACCTCAGGGTCAATTTCCGTGCTATTACCGGTATCATACTTGTTCATCTTTGTTGCATATTTGTTCCAAGTCTTACAGATCACATGAAGACATCGCGTGTTGTTTAATTACGAACAGGTACTTACAATGAAACGTGCATTGTTCATTTGCCTTTGTTTTAGATCAATAGTCCAGACGTAAACGTAAACAAACAATGGTTACGAGAGTACGCAACGAGCATGCATTCAAAAACACTCGATATGCGCACTCGTTCTCGTGCTCGCACTCGACTATATGGAACAACACTCTCGTGACGTCACTTCCGAGAGCGAGTACGTGAGCACGCATGTTTACCTATTTGGAACACAGCCTGAAGAAGCTATAGAACTAAGCAGCAATCAAATGCTTGCGATTTTATTTCAAATGTTAACTCCAGGTCACTAGTTGAAATGCAATCCATTGTATTGATCTTAGTCACGTGACCGAAAATCATAACTCCCTGACAACCCATAAAAATAAATTAAATATTGCAAGATTTAAATTATGTTTAAAATGACACGACCTATTGTCATCCTTGAGGTATATCTGTTCAATTGAGTTTTGTTTTTGGTTAATAAACTAAGTTACATAAAAAGTACAATAAAGTGAAACTCAGCGGATCATTTTACAAAACAAAATATATATTACTACTTTATTTAACCTTCTTTATGTATCTGATGGGTTGTCGGGATTCACAGTCAGTTTTCTTGGTCTGAAATCTGGCGTGGTTCTGTTTTGGTCGTGTTGGGGCTGTTTTCAGCCATGTACCGTAAAAAATACCAGAAGATTATTTTTACGTACTGGTGTAAGAAATGTAAAGATGCATACAGTTTCCTCGCCTGAGGCAGGGTCTATGCGGATGAGGCTGACATTTGTTACGTTTGTGCAGTGTTGTAAAATAAGTTTAAATTACATATCAATGCTAACCTTTTATCATACACTGCTGTAACGGTGATTCTTTTAGTTTCAAAAAGTAAAAAAAAAAAAAGAAAAAAGAAACGAGGTGTGATTTTGTCTAGATATTAGTATCTATATGTTTATTTGACTGGTAATGCTTATAACATGAAATGGATAACCTCCTATTGATTCACATATATATTATAATTATATTAAATTATTAAATCGTTGAATTATTAAATTTACATTAAAGCTCATTAAAATTACATAATTAAAAATATGGCTTGTAAAATATCTGAAATTATGGGCCGGTCCTAAACGGAATATTAGGTTTCATTTAGCGTCGGTAAACAAAAATAAAGAAATAAAACGTTAGAAAAAAAAAATCCCAGAGTGATCAATAAGTGCTATAAAGTCCCAAAATAAATATTTCTGGTTTTTGATGTTGTCTACGTCGTGATGCAAAAGTGGTTAGGGAAGTTTAAAAAAAAAAAAAAAAATTAGCACCGGAGGATTGGTGCTCGCTGGCCGAAACAGATATTTTATGTCTTCAGGGCGCCCTAGTCGTCCTGATTGCTGGAGGACTCGAAGGAGGCACTGCTATGTCCGGATATGGCTCTTGGACCCTTTGACCCTGTCAGACAGGGAGGTGGCTTCTAGTGTTCGAAGCGTAGCTCGCCAGGATCCGAAGATCGCAAAATCACGGAAGTCACGGATGTTTCCATAATTAAAAAAAAATATATGTATATGTTAAATATAACTACTGAAGCATAAATACTTCTACGATGAATGTAGATGGGATAATAACTAATTAAAAAGACTTGTAGGGACAGCATCCCTTGCCGAGCTGACTTAGTTACGGCCGGACAGGAGTCTTGCGGGGCGTCTCGCCGATGATATGATTCAGTCCGTAGTTTTCCGAGTGGTAAATAAACAAAACTCTGAATTCGATATCTCGAAGTTGGTAGTACTGGCCGATGTCCGCGCGACCTACTGAGAGGTGTCCAAAACGAGTAAATATCGACTCACTCAAATTGTCTGCTACAACATGGGGCTAATCGAGGGAGGGACAGGTACCGATCTCTGGCGACTGGCAAAAGGACTAGCGCACATAGCTTATAACAGAAGTCGCCAGGGGGCAGTGGTGTAGCGTGGCCATACGTTAGGAAGGCTGTGTCTTAGCCTTGAGTCGTCGGGGTTATTGGCCCAGGCCATTGCTCTGGCCAATGTTCCCTGTGAAGCCTTTTATGAAGGGGGGGGGGGGGGGGGTGAAAACTCGCAACCTCAGTCGGAAAGGAGGCTCTACCGAGCCTGGGGACGTGCCGAGGGTTTGGGCAAGACGACTCATGTTCGTGTCCGAAACTCGCTCACGTAAGGAGGGTTCTCAGGAACTACCTGATCTGATAGTCTGCTGGGGAAAGCACTCTTTGACACGGAGAGGAGGAGGAGAATATCAGCCAGTGAATGTGCGTTAGAAGCGGGGTTAGACGAGTACACTGCACGACATGCATTGCATTGGCAAAAATCAGATCCAGTAGAGGGAAAGATTGGGGTGACTGGTCTGACAAAGGTTAAATGGGAGTGTTTAAATATGAGCCGCTAAAATTTTTGCTGGAAATTTCGTTATCTGGAATCGTGGCAACAACATGCCAATTCAGCAAAAATTCTGGAATTGGTAAAGTACTACAATCATATAGGCTCTTTATATGGGACGAATGCATATGCCTCACAAACAAAAAGATCTACAAGCTCTTTATCGCAAACTTAAAGGTTGGTGAGAAAATGAACAGCTATTTGATGGTGTACTCATTTTATTGTATTCTGATTTTCGACAAACTCTCCCCCTTATACCATGCTCTAAACTAGCTGATGAACTTAATGCATGTCTCAAATGGTCAGTGTAATGTCAACCAGTACAGAATTTGTCTTTGAAAACAATATGCATGTGCAATTTCATTTTTTTGGGGCACACTTTTGTTTAAATCTGTACCAGAACTAATACATATAACTAATTATTGTAGTCATAATTCTCTAAGAACTACCACATTTGCGCTATTTACAACTGTTATGTTTGGTTTGTATTTTCCTATATAAATAGGGCAAGCTTCAAGGACACGTTTGTGAATCATGGTCGCCAGGTAGCGCTTGGGAGAAGCCGAGAGCGAGAGATCGCGGACAGAGATAAGACAGACAGCATGTATTGTTCTTGGTGAAAAAGGGGGGGGGGGGTGGTTTACCGGCAAGGTTACTAGAGAGAGGGGTTTACCGGGACCACATGGTCATCCAGTGTTGCCAGCTCTGTCTCATTCATTAAAGATAGCAGGCGCGTGCCTAGCTAGGGCTTTCAACTGTTAACAGACCCATTAGGCTCATTGTCACCCAGCAGAGTATCAGCCCTGGAAGCCCGGGACGGTCGGAATCCATTTTGCATCCAATAGAGCAGTATTCTTATTTTATTGTTTATTACATCAATTGATACAGTAAGGCACTAATGACCTAACATATGTGAAGCAATAATTCTGGAACCAATTCTTAATTAAACTGGTTCTCTTCCCTACGTGTGTTTCACTCGGTAAGCACCTGCATACATATGAAGGATGATGTGGAGCTACGCGTCCTGCTACACAATTCCTCTATCTGTGGTGGGTTCTTCCCAGTCGTGACATTATATATTTACAATATATTACCTTTTCATTTATTGCACTAACGTGCGTTTTTAATTATAAAATACAGCACATTCAAATCTTTCACAATCACATATAAATAACACACTTTAAAGACTATAAGCATGAATTATATTAGAATATATATGTTTTTTTTTTTAACTTATTGAAGTTATAGGGCCTGACTTTTATTGTAATATTAAATAATATGACATTAATAGATAAATGCAAAAGTATTCTTATTAATTAAAGATATTTTAATATGTATTTTTGGAAAGAAATATAAAAAAACATTATACATGCCGAAAATTGCAAGACATTGAATATGAACTGGAATGTGAAACAGATTAAAATATAATAATTATATAAACGTATTATTATATAAATCTATATAAAGTCCTAAGTTAATTAGAATTAGAGTGACCTATGTCGTTCATAAATGTTTGTTCATATATATCGTACTTCTAGGAAAGATTTTTTTAAAGCCAGTTGCCAAGAAATATTTTATAAATTTACAAGAAGATTATTATAAATATGTACAACATATTATTATTGTAATTTTTTATTTTCAGAAATAATAGTGAATATTTAATGTCGCGCTAACTGGTTTAGACTGACTTTTGTACAAGCATAATTTTTTATACCACGGAAAACGTAATAGAGTACCTACTTTAAAATAAATGATGAATTATTGTCGCGGGCCATTCGCAGCTGGCGCTGCGCCGGGAGCCGAAGGGTGTCGACGGGGATCAATGAGCAGGCTGGTTTTCAAGAATTGGAATGGCTATTGTGAGAGCGACATTGTTCGAGGGTCGGGCCACCCTCCTCACCTGTACCCCTCGCCAGTAACGTGGGCTTGCCATAAGGTGCCAGTTTACAAATATCTGTGATTTTAAATGAATATTTCAGTTACATTAGAAACATATCGCGCGTAACTCACTCTTACACGTGATAGAAAATAATTTTTTTTGGCAATTCTAACCTCTATTAATAAGTATAGAAGATAATTATCTAAAATAATCACACAATTAAATGTTATATTTAGATTTTCATGACCCCAACTACAGCATTAAAAATTATATTTATAATTTCTAGGCCTTTTAAAATGTACATCTTCTATAAATTGTATCCTTAAACACTTTTAAAATGTTTTCTTATTACTACTTGGCAAAATCATTTATACAGTGTATCAACTAAATAACACAGTGCACATTTTATTTAATTTCATTTATTTTTAAAGTATTTAATAATTCTAACATTTCGGCATTTATTACAAATGTTATTAAAGTAGGAACAATAAACATGAATTAAAATATTATGACTCATTTACAAATATACTTAAATATCTGTCACAGTTCAAATACTCAGACCATAAGTTGTTTAGTTAATATCAAAACTAAGATTAAATTAGTCGTTAATATAATATTACAACCTTAGATTATAAACATATGTACTGCTACAAAGTAAAAAATGTATGTCACACACAACTTTTGTTTAAACTTTTTTAAAAATAATTTATTCTAATTTGTGCTTAACATATTTCCTCGTTCGTGGGGTCATAGATAATTATAATGTGGTGTATGATTTAGTAATATATTTGGTGACAGATAATTGACTTTTAAAAGACGGGTTCCTACTGTCGCTTCCTTTGAAAAGGTTAGGAAGCAAGAATATTATCAATTCAGAACAATGTTTCACAAAAACGCTGCATTAATATTCAGACTTTAAATAATACTTCCATCGCTCCTGAAGAAGTTTAATAAAATATAAAGTGGAATGCCTCAATTTTCCAGTATACAATCCAATTAAAGTTTCATATAGATTACAATCAAGGTAAGCATACACTGAACGAACTCCAAACAAACTACCTGTGACTTTAAAATTTGTTTGATACTTATTTCACATATACGGCATTCAAACCCTTAAAATATTTTTGCACAGTTATATAATATGCGAACATGGAAACTATATAAATATTTTCTTATAATCTATAAGCCTATGCCAGACTAGATGGCCAGATTAGACAAAACCAGTTGGATTCCAAACCTTAAATTTATTGACCTTATTTTACCTGAACCAGAAACGAAATACTAAAAAAAGGGCTTATCCAATCACAGCCAATTACATCAGACCGTATATAGGCTCGAAGACAAACGGAAATTCTGCGCATTCATTTGGTCGCAAGCTAGAATGCAAATATTTATACTTTTTCACAGTGTTAATGATTGAAAGGCAGTTATTTGGGCATGTCCCTCTGCGATTGTGAGACAATGCAGCATAGATTGGTATTTGAGTTACAAACCTGGCCAAAAATATATATTTTTTGCTTTTCGTATGGAGATGCGTTAATTATTCAAATAAAAGCAATCAGTTTCAAAAAACTCGTGAAAGTTATACGTATGCATACCTGTAGCTCTTTACTCAAGCTTAACCCATATATATGTAGTAACGACTGCGTTGTGGTCCGCGGACGGCCAGGTGGCTTGAATTGCCGACGTGTTTGACATGTTCAGAACAGTCTAGTCCGCCCTCCTCGCCACTGGTCTACGTCCCCGGCAGTGCGGAGACCCAGTTACACAGAGGGCCGGGTTGGCAAGGCCAGCTTCAGAGGAGCCGCCTTGCTGACTGAAAGCGGCCCAAATTACTGACGCTTCACGCATACCAGTGCGCCCCGACGCTTGTTCTGGGCCATTCGGCAGCGGTACCCCTTCGCCCTGGCTCCGTGCCACGTCATTTTTCCAGCAGCATCTCGGTACGTCGACGTCTAAAACCTTCGATAAAGCCAGAAAGGGTGACAGTGGAGGACCGTCCCTATAAAAGGGACGAGTGGCGTAGCGAGAGTCAAGAGTGGTACCGGGGCCTTCTCCCTGGTATAGGGGCGACAGCGTGCGATAGTTTGGAGCAGTGTGCGTTGGCGAGCGAGAGTCTCGGCGAGACAAGAATATTGAGTGCTGGGGCGACCCGGCGACTGGCGACAATCGTGCGATAGTTAGAGGCGTGCGACAGCGGTGGTGCGGAGTCGAGCGAGGGCTGCGGCAGCGGCGCGACGACTTCAGGAGCTAGCAGCGACTACTTGGAGCCGACCTCCCTCTGCGAGTGGGGACTGGGCCGGCGGCGCGGCTGGTGGCGAGAGCTGGAGTGTGTGTGAGTGAACTGCGAGACTCGATAGAGCGGAACAGACTTGTATATAGTGCGGAGAGCAAAGTGTAAATAGTGAACAATAAAACAGTATTTAAACAATTAATCTTTTAATTGGGCTATTCCTCTCGAACCCACTTGGTAGGATCGTAACAATATTATACTGCCTACATACTGGATTGGATATATAACAAAAAAAAGTCGTAAAATAACTTAAAAATTACATATTTAATAAATAAATAGACACTCGTTAACAAAAGATATAACTTACATTTCATCATCATTTTAACTATCATCAAAAGAACCAGCTTGTTTTTTAAAAAAAACTCTAAGACTTTCTTTGATATTGTCTGCCTTTTTCTATTTAAGTTAGATTTCATGCCAGTGAAAATGGGTCCGAAGGTAACGCGAGCGATTTAAAATATCCTCATTAAAGTCCAACCTGGAAAATGTTCTGGAGAAGCTTTCTCTGTACTGAATAAAACGTTTATTTCTCGCTTCGGCTGCTTATTCCGACAACTGACTATTCGGAAATAAAGCATGCAATGTGATCCTCGGAACATGAGTTAATATTATCACGTGCACCTAGCCGGTGCCACCGCCATTTCTGTCACGATCCACTTTCAGAGGGGGGAGAGAATCGTAGCTCTTTACATAGAAACAACTCGCTTGGCATCAACTAGTCTTAACTTCATAAAATACTTTACTGTACCTAGGATCATAGGTTCGTCATCCCGTACAGGATGTCTGGTGAGAGCTGAACTAAGGAGATTTTGCAAAATAACATAATACTTAATTAAAATTATTTTATTCTTAAAGTCAAATACTCAACATCATTTTAAAGAACATTTAAATAGCGGGATTACAATTTAAAACAATAATCTCTTTACTTCCTTAACGATTGAACGACCTTACAAGAGAGAGAATGAGAGAACTTCACTAAACACTTCCCTAGTCCTTCCGAATACCTCAAATCATAATCAATACTTAAAATTAAAACAAAGATAAGTCCATACTCACATTTTCCGAAAAGCCTTTCCTGATCGATTACTTTAAAAAAATAACGTAGGGGCCTCTCCTGCCCTTGAAATCCCGAACGAACATTACATTTTAAAAACTATGACGCGTGACCCCTGACGAGGGCCATAGCCTCCGCCCGAAAGCTTGACGACTACATTATGACCTAACTTAAATTAAACGACTCGTGGCCTCTGGCGTCGACCATAGCTTCCGCCCGAAAGCTTGAATTCCTACATCACGAACGAACTAACAACTCGTGACCACAGGTGAGACGCATAGCCTCCGCCTGAGTGAGCCTGAATTCCTACATCACGAACGAACTAACAACTCGTGACCACAGGTGAGACGCATAGCCTCCGCCTGAGTGAGCCCCGAGTCATCACTCACTTGCGCTTAAATTCGCGCGCCCTGCCGCGCCTACCATAACAAAAGCTCGTTATTGAAGTCAAATTTACTAAACAACTAACTAGAACATCTGGGAAGACTACCCCCCCTCTACCCCAATGTGCAGGCCACACCGCGCGGCTTGTTACGACAGCGCGCCCCAGTAACTGCGGCCCGTGGCTGCGCCAGCGCGCGGCCAAACAAACAAACAAAATTCTGCAAGCCCGCAGCGCGCCGCGCCGGCCCCGTGCCCCAATTACATGGTCACGCCACTTGCGCTGACGAGTGAACAGAGCAGCCAGCCCAGAGTCCCGTCAGTAAAGTCCCTAAATTTGATTTCAACAACCCTGCAAAATTTCAACCCGCGACATAACCCTCCCCTCACAGAGCTCGAGCCCCATCGAGCTACCTCAAAATTACAAATTGTCTTTTTCCATTAAACCATAACTATAAATTCCTCATTTCACAAAAATAATAATTTTCTTAGTTCCTTGCTGTCTGAACATACATCTAGATTCTGCATAAGATTTATTTTAAAACAACAAGTATTCATAAAATTAAATGTAAAACTTTTATCTGGTTTGTTCTCACAGGAACCTTCAGAGGCTCGAGTTCTCAATTCTAAAAAAAATTGTTCTGTTAGTGAAGCTCTCTTTACAAATTAAATTAATGTTCTTAGTTTCTCAGTATTCGTTAAACAATGTGCAAATTCTTGATAATTATTATTTTTTTTTTTCAGTTTCCGTTTATTACCATACTTCTTTCGTTCTTCAAAAAAAATTAAGTGTCCTTACAGTGTTTCAATTAATTAAACTCTTATCTCGTGAAGGTTGGTGCAACTCCTCGAAGTCAGTGTTGTCGAGAAGAGTAGCTCCCTGGGCTGGCCATCAGCAAACACCACTCAACTCCAACAGCTACTGGACTGGCTTCCAGGGCAGCTCACAACTTCTCCCCACATCTGCTTCGGAGTTGTGCCATCCTCATCACGAACAGATTACAATTCTGAAACATCATCAACAGGCATTACCATCACGCCTGACAAATACAAAACTAACTACTAAACTGCAATCGATGGGCAAGGATGCAAACACACAAAAAAATAAAATTAATTAATTCAACTGCTAACATAAAGTATCCCACCCTTAGCATAATCTAATCAGGCAAATAATTTGATAGGAAAAACTTAAGGAAGGGAAACATGACCTCCAATAATTTTCCCTAACTCTTGAGTCTTGATCTTCTCTATACAGCAAATAGTCCCCACGAAGTAACTGGGTTGAAGGTCAGTTCACATGACCCACCCATAACCTCTTCTACTCTTCTTTTCTTCTGGGGGCAACCACAATGCCCACCAATCTCTCTCCATGGTGCCGAACCAGCTATCCCATGAGAGTAAACAACGTAGTCAATAGGAGCGCAGAGGGGAAACACCAATCTCTGGCTTGTCGAGTCATAAAACTGCTTTATCTTCTTCTTCTTCTTCTTCTGAGTAAAACATCTGATTAATCTTGCTACTATTCTTCCCAACAATAAAAAAAAAGTTCATCAGGTATCTTCATAAAAAAACATTCTAACTAATAATAAGTCTTCTTTTTCTTCTTTTTTTTTTCTGTTAGATGTAATAGAAGGCCATGTTAGGGAGGTTATAGGGAAAAAGAGTGGCCAATTCCCACCCCATCACCCACCTAGATCATGACTAATTAACTTTTAAACTTTCTATTTCAAACAAATAAAAAAAAACATTTTTTTATTCAAACTTTTAAATTATAATTACTTTTACTTCATAACCTCAAAAGCTAATCAATAATTCTAAATGAAATTGTGATTTACTGCATCCTTGTTCCATCCGATCTGTTTGTTTATAACCTTTCTTGTAAAGTATAAAATTTTCAAACATTACTAATTCAAAAAAAAAATTAAATTCTGGTGTCCTTTGAGTTACAATTAACTTTACTATTTCTTAGCTTGAAATAATTTAAGTTTTCAGAACTATTTCATTGTCTAATTCACAACACCTAAAAATCAACTCAAAACAACAAATCATCAAAATCAATAAGATCATCTGACCTACCTATCAGTACTGTGAACTTGAACTGTTCGTACACATTTATAATAAGCTATTGTATTTAAATTCCAACCTAAATAAGGTTTAAAAAAAACTACTAATCCCTCTGTAAATTAAGAAAATTAACTTTAAAAATTAAACTTAAGGTATTAGTTCTTTTTGACAGCTACCACAACTCACTAGTTCCATTACATTACTATAACCTAAAAAGTTCTGTAAATAATGTTTATAACAAAAAAAAACTCCAGTTACTGTCTTCCATAAAAAAAATAAAACTTTACATGACCTTATTAATCTCCACTTGTAAGTCCATGGCTGCCAGCTTTCTCTTCTCTTGAATCTTCAGTCTTGGCTCTTGTTTCAGTGATCTTGTATCTTGTCTCTCGAACTCTTGTCATCTTGTAAACTGGACTGCTGCTCAGCTCATCTTAAGGAATCTGTAACAGTTTCAAAAATACATGTTAATTTAAATTACATAATTCCTGTTCTTTGGTCCTAAAAAAAAAATTGTATTATTAGTACACATTACCCTGAAACAACATTATTATTCATTGTTTATTACTTAAAAAAAATGCTTTACCATAAAATCCTTTTTTGTTCTTTTCATTAGGCCTATTTATTTTCCTTCTTCTTAATTAAATTCTGCTTCAAATGTTAATCCTAACTTAAGACCTACCATCTATTTATTATTCATTACCTACATTATTTATGTTACCCTAAACTTCCCATAAGTTTCTAATACTTCCTATCAAAGACATTCTCTCTAAAAAAAAAATTTACTTGTGACTCTTAACTTAACAAACTTAAAAAAAAACTTTTACACTAGACTTAACTTATTATTCATTCTTAGTTACTAAATTTCTATATGTAAACTTTAGTACTTACAAACAAAAACTGCCTATTTCTCTCTACCTCTTAATCTCTTTCAATTATTACAATAATAATGTTACCTTGCATCTTTAAACTTTCTTCTTTTCAATTAAATTAGACATCTCATAACAATAAAAATTCTGCCTATACTCTTCTTATGGGTGTACAAACCAACAACAAAATTTTAAATTCTCAAGTTTCCTTATATTTAAATTATGCAATACAAATAACCTCTGTGGTGCCTGTACCCTTTTAGGCCTACCACCTTCTCCTCTCACATCATGACAACTCTTATTCCTCGGGGTCTGTATTCACTGTTACAAATCAAATATCTCAAATAAATTAAAAACAAATTTATTATTTTAAGAAAACAAAAATTTACATTGACTTTACTATGGAGCCTGGAAATCTCAATGTCTCACAGCAGCTAACATGACTAAATCCCATGGAACCCCAGGTTTACATAACCTGTGCCCAAAAATTTAAGCATACCAGGCTTTCTCTGCACTGGTTTTACAGCATCACACACTATTTAGGGCCCCTGATCTGCCATCAGTCCCAAGGAGTTTTCCCACAACCCCTCTCTACACAAGCGCCTACCGCATTCCTCTCAATTGGCTATCGGTTTTACGGCATTCTTTTGGGATCCGACCATCAAGTTAGGGCTAATCGAACACTAAACCTCCATACTTCCAAACTAATGTAAATCAATTAAATTTTCTCTGTAATTTCTTAAAATCCAAATAAAAATTATTCAAACATGCCCAAGAAACTTTCAAAAAAAAAATTCATAATCTTATCTTCAAACCCTTAAAATAAAAATAAATAGATTACTCTGTTTTCTCCTTAATAACTGTAAACTGTCAACAAATATTATGTCGTAAATTTAACTATGCTTACTGACTCTAAATCATAAAATCTCATTCGTCCTAATTAATAAACAACCAATTTCCTTGAAATCTCACTGTATCTCTCATACTCAAACTCCACTGGCTGAATATCTCAATAAATTCAAAAACAATTATCTAAACTCTTAAAGAAACTCCTCCCCAATTATTCAAATTACTTCACCTTATTTTATTTCATTACTTAAAACACCTTACTCAAAAAAAATTAATTAATTATCTAGCTATCTTCCATTATTATTTATTTACCGAACAAAACTTTCTCCTAAATTAATTTAGTAAAATTCAATTTCACATTAGGCAAGTACACTAACTCTCTACAGCAATGTTTCTCATTTCCCTCCTTCCTAACTGAATCCAATCTTACTTAACCTCCAGGGAATTTACCTCACAAAATAACCAAAAATTTCACTGTAGTGCCTATCTGCTATAGGCCCACTACACAGGGGGCTCTAACCCCACCAACAAACTTCATTGAAATGGTACCCTATCCCATACAGGATAGCCACTTCGGTACTACCATGGGGAACTCCTGCCCCAAACTACTCACAACTCTCAGGATTCTCCTGACCCTTAATTCCGTAGTCAGCCCATCTCCTATGGTCTGCGCTACAATTCCCTTTCTTCCCAGGGACACAACGCCTCACCTTAGGGTCCCTCGCCCTAATGAAAACATTAATTTTGTCTCTCTGTTCTCTTGGAGTAAATTCCCTCTACACACAAAAACTATCCTTCCCACTTTTCTCAATGCTTATCGATTTTATAGTGTACCTCCTTAATAATGTTTACAAATCCCAAAAAAAATATTTTTAAAACCGAGGTAGAATTTAACTAACAAAAACATAAACAACTTACAACGAAACACTTCTAGCCTATACATCATACACTTCTTAAATTAAATTACTTACATACTGAAAGTTCCTCTTCTCCTAAAACACACTTAAATTTAAATTTATTTAACCAATAGTCTATTTTCTTATCGCTAAGTTACCGTACAGCTGATCAAAACAAGGTCACGGCCGTCCACGTCTCCGTATGAGCCCGTGACGTCACCGAATTCCATCAGGTGCGCCAACCCTCGCTTGCGGTTCCTCCGTTCTCCGCTAGGTCTCAGCACCTCCCCGTCACGTGTTCACTCTGCCACGTCCACTGACGTGTCGTTCTGAAACAACTCTCAACATTTTTCTAATTAAAACAAAACATCACTATAAATTCTATAACTCTCTTTTACATAAACTCTCGTTTTCTCTTTAATTCCTTTCTAACGTTTATCCTTCCCTCGACTGATTTAATTCGTACGTCTCGTCTCCTACGCGCACGAAAACAAAACAAACTTCTCTTGAAAATAATTCCTATTTACGACAAAAAACTTTATTTTAAATTATAATTCTCTTAACCTACAATCTTAAAATGAACTTCAATTAAATTAAACCACTTGCATTATCTCTAATAAGCATTTAACTTATAACGTATTCTCCTCACGTAATAATCCCCGATATAAATCTACAATAAATTCAACGACTTAAAACAACTTATCACTATAAACTTTATCCTTACAAGTATCCTCAAATAAACATCTGTTACGTCAAAAAAAAAATCTCAAAGACTTCCTCCACTATAGACTAAAATTCCGTAATCCTCTCCTCAAGTAAACTCTTAATAACCTGCTATCAGAAGCTGAAACTAACTTAATAATAAACATAAAAATCTACCTCTCTCTCTCTCCAGAAATAGAACCTACCCGGCGCCTCCACCATTTCTATCACGTGCACCTAGCCGGTGCCACCGCCATTTCTGTCACGATCCACTTTCAGAGGGGGGAGAGAATCGTAGCTCTTTACATAGAAACAACTCGCTTGGCATCAACTAGTCTTAACTTCATAAAATACTTTACTGTACCTAGGATCATAGGTTCGTCATCCCGTACAGGATGTCTGGTGAGAGCTGAACTAAGGAGATTTTGCAAAATAACATAATACTTAATTAAAATTATTTTATTCTTAAAGTCAAATACTCAACATCATTTTAAAGAACATTTAAATAGCGGGATTACAATTTAAAACAATAATCTCTTTACTTCCTTAACGATTGAACGACCTTACAAGAGAGAGAATGAGAGAACTTCACTAAACACTTCCCTAGTCCTTCCGAATACCTCAAATCATAATCAATACTTAAAATTAAAACAAAGATAAGTCCATACTCACATTTTCCGAAAAGCCTTTCCTGATCGATTACTTTAAAAAAATAACGTAGGGGCCTCTCCTGCCCTTGAAATCCCGAACGAACATTACATTTTAAAAACTATGACGCGTGACCCCTGACGAGGGCCATAGCCTCCGCCCGAAAGCTTGACGACTACATTATGACCTAACTTAAATTAAACGACTCGTGGCCTCTGGCGTCGACCATAGCTTCCGCCCGAAAGCCTGAATTCCTACATCACGAACGAACTAACAACTCGTGACCACAGGTGAGACGCATAGCCTCCGCCTGAGTGAGCCCCGAGTCATCACTCACTTGCGCTTAAATTCGCGCGCCCTGCCGCGCCTACCATAACAAAAGCTCGTTATTGAAGTCAAATTTACTAAACAACTAACTAGAACATCTGGGAAGACTACCCCCCCTCTACCCCAATGTGCAGGCCACACCGCGCGGCTTGTTACGACAGCGCGCCCCAGTAACTGCGGCCCGTGGCTGCGCCAGCGCGCGGCCAAACAAACAAACAAAATTCTGCAAGCCCGCAGCGCGCCGCGCCGGCCCCGTGCCCCAATTACATGGTCACGCCACTTGCGCTGACGAGTGAACAGAGCAGCCAGCCCAGAGTCCCGTCAGTAAAGTCCCTAAATTTGATTTCAACAACCCTGCAAAATTTCAACCCGCGACAATATACTGTGGACTATTGATGACTTAGGTTGCTAGGCACACAATTCTACATAATATTATGCAATATTTATGGTGTACGTACCAAAATTTTCGACACTTATATCAAAACCCAAAGATATCACTTTCAATATTATTTAAAATCGGAGAATATATTCAAGATCTAGCCCTACAATGGCAGCGGCCATCCGAAACTTTGTGGTTCTGGTTGGAGACTTTGTCTGGAAGTATACTTATTAGCCATATCTATATTGCCTGCGGCACGATGACCCAATTGCTCTGCGTAAGTTAATTCATCTACAGGAACTTTCTTTCTGAGCTCCATTTTTTTCCCGGTGCTTTGATTGATCACTCAAATCATCGAATTATTTATACGGTCGCCATTTCAATGAAGAGACTGGGGCAGCAGGTAAACCATTTCTTCATTTAACCAGTTTTCAATTTTTTTTTTTCAAGAACCTTTTTTCTGTACTGTTGCACAAGGCCCATTTTAGCTTGTGAAAAATCTTAAAACTGTTAATGATGTTTGTAAGATCCGATAATATCTTAGAAGGGCACTTAATAATTTCAGCTAATGTATATATTTTTATAATTCTTAGAGCTTTACATCAAAGAACCTGTCTGCACTTCATCTTATAATAGCTTGCAGTTGTTTTTGATTTGTATACATCAATGAAGCCAGAGAACCTAAAAAAATTATAAATAAAAAATAAAAAATCATTATCTGATATATTACGTCATATTTACCTTCGTGTTTCGGGGCCCAAGGCCAATGCTTATCATTAAAGTTGAATTTTTGACTCAAATACCAGTCTGTATGATGCCAAGCTAGTAGAGAAAGTAAATGAATCAAGTTGTGTCGATTAACAAGATAAAAAAATCTGTTCTCGCTAATAAATTGAAAAGCAAACCTCGTTTTAGCACATGTCGGACTGTTAATTCCACCCAGACGCCAGATGAATCCGAAATATTTCTGGATCTCTTCATATAGGTATCTAATGTGAAGTCAGTACATGCGCACGAAGGTTAGTTTTCACTTAATTTCCTACATAATCTAAAAGTGGCAATCCAATCCTAATTTAAAAAAAAAAAATTACAGCATAAAGGCGTAGGTACATTTCAAAGTTCCTGATTATTCTGTAATATTCCAGAAACTTTTATAAACTTATGGCACGTTAAAAAAATTACTTTATGTAACATTATATAATACGTTATTAAATACTCCAAACCGATAGATTTAATATTTTCTCATTTTTCACAGAGTGAAAATTATTCAAATGGTTTTAATTTAATGCATCCAGCATTGAAGAACTTAGAACGATTTTACGTATTATGCATACTACCTTAGTTGTTAATTTTCTATACATTTTTACTTTGGACTTAGGTTTGGATAATATTAACAATGTTTAAAATACAATACAATTAGTAAGAAAATTAAAATATTTTAGTTCCATCACTTCCCATTCTTAATCTAATAGTTCCTTACATAAAGAATATTTTAGCTCAAGTTTTTGGATCATGTTTATGATTCTTTAATAGATTATTCTGGATTTGAGAGTATTCCCACTACATTTTTTTTGTCTTTCAACCCTTGTTATTTTCACCCCTTGAAGAAATTGTTGGCAATATAAACATGAGGTAGAAAAAAAATTAAGAAAGTATTCAATCGTGTTCATAGTGCGTAATTTGTAGAAAATATTTTGAGGTTTTACAGTAACAAGAAAGTTTTTAACATGGTACAGATACTATCATTTCAATTTTTTAATTCTCTCCGTGTTTTTTATCCACTAGCGGCAAATTGGTTTATAAAAAAATTTTCTGACAATAGTCTTAGATAAAAATTACATCTAAGATTTACAAACAATTCAAACGGATTCGTTGACATGCCTACTAAGGGAGTTATGAATTTCTTTTGTCCTTCAAAGCTTGTTTCTCCCCCTCCTTCCTTTTCAGTAAGGGTTGGTTGTATTAAACATTATTTTAGAACACAGTTTTTGGTATTACTCCTACGTTGAAATAGAAGCAATATTTGTCATATGTTGTAAGAAATAACCATTTTTCTGTTTTTCAAAAAACGTTGCCCATTTATACCCGTTGGGTGGAATTAACTAATTTGACCGATATTTATCATTGCCATTTTTTATACATTGGTTTGAAAGTTATTTGTTCAAAATTACGATAGCTATCGTGTCCATATAAAATGGAATTTATATAGCTATATAAATATATAAACTTTTCAGTTACATACGGTTTTGGGGTTATGGACAATGGAGCATAACATTATATAATAATTTTCCAGTAGTCAGACCGTGGCAACATCTAACAATGGGTAAAATAAAAATAAAAACATATATGGTTTTTATTTTTTGCATATAATATTTATGGTTTATATGCTATCTATTTCCAAGTAAATAATTATAAAGCGTTCATATGAAGAAACAATTTACGGCATAACATATTTATACAATCAGAGATATTAAAAAATAGGGCGACTGTGTTGAATGCATCAAAAAATGATTATGCACCTCACTGAAATACTGCTTTACTTTGGTAACGGTTGTTTTAGTAACAATAAGTATTTTCCGGCCAAAGAAATTTGTTAAAGTAATAATCTCACATTAACGTTTTTAAATGGTTGTTGTTATTATTATCCTTTTCAACTAAGTTTAGGAGCTTCTCATATTAGACTGATTCATGTTTTATGTTCTATTGCTTGGAGAAAAATCTCATAATAAACAATAAATTATCCATAAACATCTTCGCAGCTGAAGTATTACAAAAAAATTAAATGTCCAAATTCAAATACTTTTAATTAGTTTCAGTTCATTAATATGTTAGCTGAGAGTTTTTCAATCTTTTCTAAGACTATGGGTATGTGTTTGTAAAACAAAAATATATTTGCTTAATTTTCAAAACTGTATAGGTATATATTACCCATAATTTTCTTTAGTTATCTTTCTTTCTAATATATGAAAAATAAGTAATGATTCTTTCAGATTATCATAATTTCTTAGTAATAAAATATTGGCTAAAAATTTATGGATTCCGAAGACACGTGTCTAAAAAGTGTCTTATAAGATACAGCGATATGAGTAAATCTTTTGTGAAGTGTCTGAAGATATGGCTATGCACATAAAATAGATTTTGTGAAAATGTACATAAATTTAACACAAATATTTGTAGAAAAACTAGTAACTGGGTATTACTGAATTAGTTAGTTTCCATCAGTAACAAATAATTTTTACAGAGTTAAAACTTCTTAAGTGGCTAAATGAACATTACACCTAAATAAAACACGTTGGTTTTAAAATGTAATTTTTGGCAATTTCATATAAAAATTAAAAATAACAGTCTTCATTGCTCAATTAATATTATACATAATACAGAATCATTAAATAACAAGAGAAACCAGACCAGTATGCTATCCTTTAACGAACTGAAGACTGTAAATGAAGAACTGTCTGCCTCGCACCTAGCCTGAGAGGTTGGTACAAGCTCATTTCCATCTCCCAAGCACACTGTGGCGTTGGCGGGGAGAGGGTGTGAGTGACCTTCCTGGAAGGAGCTGGCAACAGCAGCCTATCTCCGCCAACCCGCGCGTCATCCGCTCCCTCCTGCTTCCCCCCACCAACATCATGTGCTGGTAGCTCGCTTCCTCAATGTTTCGATTACAAAAAGTGATGCTGTCCAGAGGCTCCCACAGGATTTTTTCCCTGGAGGGGGGGGGGGGGGGGCAAAGTCAGTTGTTTCATAATTTTATACTCTAAATATAGAAATTAAAAATTATTCAGACAATTTTTAAGGAAATATGTCTGTTTATTAGTATTCTTCACATATTCATTAATCAGCACTAAAGTTGTTAATATGTAATGTTAATTTTTCATCAAATTGTATGTGAAACTATTTTCCTATCAAACTCGCAGAGAGGGCAACTGCCCCTGGGTACTGCCCTCCCCCTTGTTGGCATCACTGATGCTGTCGCTTTGTTTTCAGATAGAGTATCATACTCGCGGACTTTTTTTAAAGAATTCAACTCAGTCAAAAGTGCAGTCGGGCCCTTTAAGTGATTAAATGAATAGCCTGAAATTTATGATATGTACTTTGAAAATTATATCTCATCATATAACCATCTTTAAGGAAATATTTAAACGTTTGAAACCATAGCGCCATTAAGGTCTTCAAAATCTATAATATAGTTTTTGTTTCACAATTTGATCACAAAAATTATGTAAATCGCATGAGTAAATGTATTACATTTAAATTACTATCCCACCACCACAATGAGTTTGGCTGAAGCCCGGCCTTTATTATTTTAATACTATTTAATTTAATTTAACCGATAATATATATCCAGAATATTTCCTCTTTTTAAGTTAGATGTAAAAATATTCATAAGAACTTTAAACATATTATGTTAAACTAAAAGTATCATTTTGCCTTATAATTATCATAAACTGGAGTTACAACTTAATGTGACTTAATATTTTTTTTTAAAGTAAAGTTGTTCCAATCAAGACAGTATACCACGTACGTATCAAAGTTCTCATTTAATGTTAATGTACACCTCGTAGAAAAAATGTTCTTTGTTAAAAACAGTAGTAATATACTTAAATATATGTCGTTTGAGCACTGTAAGTTTGACATGAATATCTTTCTTTAACAGTTACATTTATTTTAACACGTTTGGATTGGTATCACACAAGATCTCTAAATTTCTAGAGTATGCCACTGTACTTTAAGTTGACTACCACAGAAGAGTTATGAATGTTTGATTTATTTCTCAGGTTCAGTTTTAATGTATGTGAACAAAAAGTCAACCTACCTAATAACAATAATAATAATTTTAATAGTATCGTTCACCAGTGCAATTGCAAGAAGATGCTACAAAGCATAACTGAAGCTTGCTGGACATACAGTTGCATTATTTCTCAAATATTATAAATTATGGTAAAATACGTATTCAGGGATGACATGCACATTTTTAGAAGCTTGACATATATTTCTACGAGACAAATCTGACATAATATTGAAATATTAAGTGATTTTTCAGACCAAGTAAAAAAATACGTGTTTTGCTGTCAGTATTTTTTTAACATGCTAATACAATATTCCTAGCTAAATTTTTCAATACGTTAGTCAATCATAAAAGTTACTCAAATTTTAAAGATTGAAACATACTGGTTATGAATAATCACAGAATTTATAGTCCATGGATACATATAGTATAAAAGCTAACATAAAGTTTTACACAAATTTTCAGTACAATAATATAAAATAAAAATATCTGACAAAAGTGGATATTTATTTACATGAATTGCACCTCAGTGAATTTTTCATTGTCATAAGATAATATCCGAAGAGGTATGATAAAAAAAAAATTCTGGTGTAGATATTTCATTAATTTTCTCTTAGTTTAAGCAATATATATTAAATTTAAATTTTAGTATGAATTCAGTAGTGATGTTGTATTATAGATTATACCTAGTAAATATTTGTAAATATATTTTAAACCTTAAAAAAAAAAAAAAAAAATGAAAAATCATAGCCAATCTATCGCTGGTCCGAATGTTATTGAATCTGGTAGTAAAATATGGTAGTTTTCCGTATGGCACAATTCCGCCTCGCCTCTTTGAAACAGACGGAAAAGTACCATACTGGAAAAGTACCATACTTAAATATATAATTTATAGCTGCCACAAATGTTTTTGAATCTAGTAGTAAAATATGGTAGTTTTCCGTATGGCACAATTCCGCCTCGCCTCTTCGAAACAGACGGAAAAGTACCATACTTAAATATATAATTTATAGCTGCCACAAATGTTTTTGAATCTTGTAGTAAAATATGGTAGTTTTCCGTATGGCACAATTCCGCCTCGCCTCTTCGAAACAGACGGAAAAGTACCATACCGGAAAAGTGCCATACTTTAAAAAGGACACGTGCTGCTATCTGGCGTCATTTGAGTTAACCGAAGACACTGTTGGAGTTGACAGCGCTGTCTACAGGCGAATTCTCCACACTATTCTGAGAACAGAGGCGTTGCAGTCATTCCATGGAGTGTTAAAAAAAAAATGGCACAATTCCGCCTCGTCCTTTTTCAAGTATGGTACTTTTCCAGTATGGTACTTTTCCGTCTTTTTCGAAGAAGAGAGGCGGAATTGTGCCATACGGAAAAGTGCCATACTAGTATGGTACTTTTCCAGTATGGTACTTTTCCGCGCCCCCTACGGGACATTTAGGCGCCCCGGGAGACTTTTTCGTGACCCCGTGTACGATCGTTAAAAACCGGGACAATCCCGTTTTTACGGGACGTTTGGTCACCCTAGTTTACGGACGATAGTTTAACGTGACGTCATAACAAAACATTGATGAAATGATTGCATACTTTTATTAATAAAATTGAACCATTTTTATTGAATTATCACTATTTTGTATGGTTACAAAGAAGTAGTGAAATGAAATCTACAATTTAATTGATAAATTTACTTTTATTTGCACTCATTAATTCAAATATGTTTATTACTTTAGCGAAGAGATTATTTTAACTATAACTTTTATACATGTTTGCTATTTAACTTCTTTCAATCTGTGTTATTCTGTTAAGGATAGGACGGTGATAGGAAAAGTAGGAAACGAATGGGAATGTTTCAAGTTTAATGTGCCTCGAAAAAGTCAAATCGATGGTTGTTCCAATCGAGTGGAAGCGCGTACAATGAACGTAACGGGACACAGCGTAACGGGACAACGTGCGTTACGGGACACTTTTGACGTGATAACGTCTAATAAATCGACGAACGCCGGCTGCACGGACAGATTGGTAGAAGTTAAATAGCAAACATGTATAAAAGTTATAGTTAAAATAATCTCTTCGTTAAAGTAATAAACATATTTGAATTAATGAGTGCAAATAAAAGTAAATTTATCAATTAAATTGTAGATTTCATTTCACTCCTTCTTTGTATCCATACAAAATAGCGATAATTCAATAAAAATGATTCAATTTTATTCATAAAAGTATGCAATCATTTCATCAATGTTTTGTTATGACTTTGTCACGTTAAACTATCGTCCGTAAACCGACTTTACAGACAACCAATTTTTTGGAAAAATATTTTGTTTTAAATTTTGGATATTGATCATTCTTATGTGTTTCTGATTAAGTTCGCTTGTTTTTCATGCTTTCATAAATATAATTATATATAATTTTAACTGTAAAGCCATTTTATGATGGCCTGGATTAGATGATATTATTTCAAAACTAGTTTATCTTTTATATTTAAGTTAAATATCTTCGTTTCTGATTTGAGTACGAATTATAGGTTACGAGCTGCAATGCTGCACATTTAAGGTTCAATTGTAACTTATCCCAAACGTCCGGTATCTCAAATAGGTGCATATATATTTTACCAAGAATAAAAAATTTTATTTAAAATTATTTGTCTACGGCGATTCCAAACCGAAATGCACTTCAAACTGCAGACGATGCCTACGAATTCAAAAATTCACCTTAAACCTCTGCTAAAGCCAGGCTATGGCTTCCGGGACGAAGCGCAACACCCCGTGGCCCTTCCATAAATAAAAATAAATCAGTTCACATTCGTAAAAAAAACCTACTTAATAGTTTATTTCTTAATATTATATTGTTCTTGTAAATATTGATTGGGTGGGGTCACACTTCCAGTGCGCTGCCTCTGTTAATGTGGCAGAGTTCTAGCTGACTTTTTCTTGTGAAGCAGTGCGCAATAACGTGGTTTGAAAACAGCGATGGCCGTGGTCTGCCAAAGGTTATTTCATGTAAGCAAAAAGAAAATGGTTGTAGTACTTAATTAAATTATATTTATGGCTCCACATGCGAACGTAAGTAAATTTTGGGCAAATGTCTCAGAAAAATAAGATGACAATAACTTGTTAATTTAAAAAATGAGTTTTCTGTAGGACATTTTATTGCACTACCTACATTTAAAATAGAACTTTTAAGATCGATTGAAAGCTGTTTGAAAATTCTGGTCTTTAGTTACATAATTATATAGTTATTTTGATTTTTAATAACTATAAAATATTATATTGCCCTTGAGGCTGATATGAGTAAGCATATTAAGACAGCAGAATTTTTTAAATAACATAATTTTAGTCGTTATGATTTTGAATATAGATATATACCTAGCTGAAATGCTGTATATTTTTACACGCTTTATATTAGCTTCACCTGTATTTATTGATATATCTTTATACATAAAAATCCCGTGTCACGATGTTCGTCCACGCTAATCACCGAAACTACTTAACCGATTTTAATGAAATTTTGCACATATACGTAACTTAGTCCAACTTGAGGGGTAGGATAGTTTTTATCTCAATTAATGACCTAAATATTTGTTTTTTTCAAATGAAAAGTTTTTTTTATAGGTACAAAGGCTCATAGACATACAAACAGCAATTGTGTGTTATTTCTCTATGTCCACCACACTCTCATATAGTGCTATTTATTTAAGTGCAAGCTTCAAGGTCGCGGTTATGATTTGTGAATCATGGTCACCAGGTAGTGCTGGGGTGGAGATGAGAGCGAGAGATCGCAGACAGAGATATGACCGTGGCAGCGAGTGGCCTGAAGGGTGGAAGGGGTGCGCCGACGGGATCACGTGTTCATCCGGTGTTGCCAGTTCTGTGTCCCACTGAGAACAGCCGCGTGCCTAGCTAGGGGCGGACTTTCGGCGTGGCACACCCACTCAGCAGTGTTTCAGCACTAGAAGCCCGGGACAGCAGGAATCATTGGGCATCGTATAGAGCAGGGTTTTTTGAAGATGAATTCAGATACTAAATTGATAACGTATTTTTTAATATATTTTTTTAGTTATAATTCTACAACCAATGGTCAGTTAAACTGGACTCTATCACATGTCATGTTCAAGGATTACGTGCACTTACACGTCCCGTAACACCGTAACATAAGCCCCGACACTCTGGTGGGTTTTCCTACAAACACACATTTAATTTTATGAGCAAACTTTTTTTTTTTAATTTAGAATATTTTAACTTCTCCACATACTTAATGTATGCGAATATTTAGCTTGTGACCAAATGTTTGAATTATGTTTTTTATATATATATATATATATATATATATATATATATAGATTCGAGTTATAGGGCTGGACTATTTTTGAAATATTAAACAATTTGTAAAATACTGAATAATTTAACATTAGTCGAGATGAGTCAAGACACAAATATTTCGTAAGAAATAAAACACCATGTACATACATATACTTGCTACACATTGACAATTTAACGAAATGTAAAAAATGAGGACCTAATACATTGACGTATTAAAACTTAAGTTTATAAAACAATTGCCAAGTGCAAGTACAATAGGCAAACCAAGAGCCCCGTATCGTTCATGGATATTTGTTCTTAACTTGCAAACTTATAAACTGAAGTAATATATATATATATATATATATATATATGTATATATAGCCTATATATATTTCCTTTTTGTTTCCTATTGCCAAGGAAATAATGATATATCAGCATTTATTTATACATACAGAGATTTTCAATTGAGTAAAAATTGTGCTTAATGCATGAAAAATAATATATCCATATATATAGACAAGCTGCAGTACCCGGCGTTGCCCGGGCTGAACACAGGGTGAATGGGACCTTTTTCGAAATCAGATGTAGATAGTAATTGTCTCCTTAATTTGAATGTCAAGTGTGCAAAATAATTTATATCACTTTCAGATCCCGACAGACGTTTTGCCAGTGAATGGTTATTTACCTGTATACATCTCAAAATTGGTAGTCTGTATGTAATCTAGACTCTATAAAGCACTATAGAAAAAAGCTGAAAAATAAGAAATTACTAATATTGAAAATAAAAACCATATCACTGATAGAAGAAACGCAGTTTACATCAACATAGAGACCAAAATACATGTATATTACTAGAACATCCATTTCAATAAATAAATCAATTTTCGTTTTTTTTTACATCATAGTATACACAAAATAAACAACTACATATAACAGTTCTTCGAAATTCATTGTAAACAATATTTTAAAAGGTATGTCTCCACAGAACATAAAATATAAACTACAGGTAAAATTAGAACCTTATATAAAACTCATGAACAGTTACTTCCAAAAATAATTTTTTCTCTCGTTTAACTTAATGTTTTCGATGTTAGAACAAATTTGAACACAACAGAACATTTTATGGCTAATCGTCCAGAGTTTCAAAGATCAAAAATATCTTACTTCAATTATATTTACATTCATTTATCCCTTGCTATTTCCAGCTCAGTTTTTAACATCTTGATTGCTGTTTCTCTACCAAGCTTCTTTCAGCTTCCAAAATGTAGTCTGGTTCTCTAATGGCTCTGCCTATGCTTTGATTTGGCACCACTACCTCAGGCAGTAAATACCTACGATAAAATCTAGTCAGTTTCGGCAACATTTATGTTTTCCACATGAGCTTATCTCTTTCTGCTCTTTCTACGTGTAAATTCTGACGAACGCCAGACATTACTATGAAGTAAAAATATTCGCGCTTTGTTAAGTCCTTTGCAGCTGATAAAAATAAAGGTGTGAACGTTTAAGAATTAAACTTCCATCATCATTCACACGTAGAAAAAACTTTCTTTTTCTTATTGCAGATTCTTGGAGCCCTTGGTCAACTACAGAAGGCACACACTTGATTTCAACAATCGCATTTTCTTCGACCACAAGTCCGTCGGGGCTAGCACTCAAATATCCGTATTATAGATCCAAAAATAAATCACATTTCTATACAACTAATCCGGTTTGTGCTTGAAACCTCTGAATGGCAATATGCTCATTGCGACGACCGTATTCCATTGCCAGTGTCGAAAACGGGGGCTTGTTAAGTAGGTAACTGTTTAACAAGATTTGAACAGGACGTAGATTCTTTACGGCGACAAACAACGCCAAAATCCCAAAATGACTGACTTTTAACCGCACATGTCTCATTTTGTGCCATAGCTCACAATCAGCTTGCATTTTTGTTCGTTCTACGATATTATTTCTTTCTTCCAAAGTGACTTGCAGTGATGGGATGCAATCAACATTAATTACATAAGTTGTTATGTCACAGAAATTATACTCCTAAATATACTAACATTGTGCACCTGTTAGATGTTAGACATGCAATTATAACATGACATTAATAATATACATTTTGATACTATTCATTACTGTTAAATAAAACTATATACACGTTAATTATATAACGTTTTTCAGTCACATTGTAGCAAATACAAGACGTGTGTATAATCACAATGGCAGTCCATCGGTGAGTGGGCAAAGGCGTCACCAAAACTCAGAAAATCTAATTTAGTTCTACTTATAACGTAAATAGAATCTTACATTAAGTTAATTTTTAATAAAAAGTTAGTTTTACGTATACGTCTAAAAAAAATATACACATGGTAAAATTTTAAAATGGAATAACATAAAGAATATTTTACAGAAATATTTCTGGATTGTTTTCTCAGTTTCTGTTTTATAATCTATTGTCGCTGGCAATAAGTGCCAGCACGTGAAATTGACAGTAAAGATTACAAACAATTTTATAGACATAAAATTGCATCCTAATAAAAATGGTATTTATAGCTGCATATAAAAATCAAAATTGTCCCGTATGCATCCGCACGTTTACGGTTAACATTGTCATTAGCACACAAGTGTAATGTATCATTAATAAATTTTCAATATATAGCCATATATAAATTATTTTTAAGCATAAAAGGAAACCTTAAATCCGTTTGAAATGTGTTTAGAGTAAATATATATTTTTTTTCAACTGTTAATAATGTTAAAAATGAATTTCCAGGACAGTCAGTTTTCAACCTTATTTTAAAAGTTTTACAGTAGGTCACACATAAATGTATCATATCCGTGTATGTATAATAATAAATATAACACTCAATGTACATAGGAATTTTTTTTATTTTTAGCATACGTGCCAGAAGCATTTTCTTTTTTGCGGATTTCTTTCGCTTTGACAATTTATTGTGGCCGTTTCTTGAGGAATTTTGTGCTGCCCATAATCGCACACTGCGTACCAAGACTTGATAAAACTTCGTTGAATAAGTCACATGTAGTCGAGCGTTCCGAACACTAATACTACACAAGAGAGAATGAGTGACCTCGGTGAGACGCTGGCGTCACACACCTTTCCCCATCTCGTCCCTTCATGATCGGTAGCCGAGGGCGCAGCTAGCCACGGACCTCGACGCTATCAAATATTTTTCTTAAAAAAAAGTCTTATTGACAGAATGTGAGTGTCGCTAGATTGTTTTATCTACACGGCTCTACCAAAAATATCAAAGTTTGAAACAAATGTAATCGTTTGTGCGTCTTCAGAAACATTTGAATTTTCAGGAGCAGCCTAAATCTAAAGATAGCAAAATATATTCTGTGTTATTTTTAAAACTCGCTAATAAAATAAAATTTTATCAAGTGTGTGTAGATATTCAGATAGGAATTTTAGATCTCTTGTCATTATAAAGGTGAAGTTAAAAAAATTAATAAGCATTTGGTTTGGACAGGATTGTTTCGAAAAAGCCTCGGTGTACATAACAGTGTGACATAAAATCCTCCTAAATTATATATGAAAAAAGACCACAGAAAAAACTATTTAAAGTAATGTACAAATTTAATTTGTGAAGACGAATTGCGTAAGCACAATTTTTATTATTTTTGATGCATGACCATCATGCTATCAGTTTTTGTTTTTATTTGCTGTCCTGTAAAGAGTTAAACACTAACCACTGAAGTTGTAAATGCAGAACTGTCACTACCCCGCGCGCAAGGCGTGTCCGTCTCCCTGGCTCACAGTCGCGAGGGGTGGGTGACCTTCCAGGAAGGAGCTGGCAACACGGCAGCCTGTATCCGCCACCTCAGCGTCAACCTCTCCCCCCTGCCGCCCCTCGTCACAACCATGTGCTGGGCCAACACTAGAGGTGGGTTGTTACAGCAATTTTCGGTATCTGTTCCAACCTGATACTGATACAGCATTGTACCATGTGACAAGTATCTGATACTTCTGTATCAGACGGTCCCAGGAGGCAACAAAGCTCCGCGTACGCAGACCGTGCGACCGGAAGGAGAATCTGATACATTATTTATCACGCCTGGTAATTCTCTACCTCTGATACTCTCATGCCCGCCTGATACAGCCAGTACCAATCAGTTCAACATTCACTGCAGTTCGTCCTGGCCGTGTATCACCCACCATGTTGCGGGCTGTCATGCTTTGTAGTTAGTATATTTATAGTGAAATAAGGATTGGATAAGTGCACGAAAAAGACTTCATTTGTGTGGAATTTTTTCACGGAAAATAATGAGTTTGCTAATTGTAATTTGTGTAAACAATAACTGAGTTATAAATCATCATCGACTAATCTTAAGAAACATTTGAAACGTAAACATTGATATAGTATGCTCACTAATGTACCTATCTGTTTTTTATTTTTTATTTTTGATAAAATCGTGAATTTTTAATGTATAAAAACACTAGTTACTAATTGTTTTCGAAAAAAGAAAGTCCATATGTTGATTACATCTGTTATTAGTGTCAATTGAGAATTTATTTGCATTTTCATAGCTATTAGGTGCACAAATATAAATATTAGGCCTATATCTTGTATTAATGTACTTTTTAATATTAAAATTTCATTAGTTTTATTATTGAATGAGACGGTGCACGCACTGCGCACTGAGCGTACTTTGAAGTAGGACAATAAACAAAACAACTTGTAACAATTTCGCTTTGCGCCTCTCCTTCAACGCCTTCCCCTGCGCTTCCTCCCCTACATTATTTCCCTTCTTTATCCCTTATTCGTCGTTCCTGCTCCCTCCCCTTTCACAAGCTCCGCCCAAGTGACCGTCATCTGCGATCGTGTTCTGCGCACATTGGCTGTGGTGTTGTTCCAGGCGAATTCTGAACTGATACAAATAAAGTAATTGATACTTTACAAGTGTACTCGTTTGCAGTTCCTGATACAGGCGTGGATCAGTTTCAAAGTATCAGGTTAATACTTTGCGAACCACCTCTAGCCAACACCCTCTGGATAAAAGGCCTGCTTTCTAAACGGAGGGAGGCGTGTGACGTCAGCAGGAGTGGTCCTAGCCCTAGCCTGCCCCGGCCGGCAAGGGTCGAGCCTAGTGCGCGCACGTGTTCCTTCCCTTCTGTAGCTTGCCAGAGAGAGGTCAGTTTTAGTACAGATTTCGTGCTGAGCGGTCAGTTCACATGCTGGTTCACTGCTTTGTTACTCGATGTCGGATTTTGCTGCAATTCGAACCGAGCTATCAGTTAACATTCCGTATAGTCGTTGTGTCGGGATGTGGGTTTCTTATGTGATTTGGAACTGAGAGATCAGTTAACATGCCGTATCGCTGTTGTGTTACCGAATGTAACGAACTATAAAACAAAATCATTTATAACCAAAGAGAAAAAATAAATATAATACAGTAAAGCAAAGGCCTATTAGAATTATATTTGAAATTTCCTGCAAGAAGCATTAAATTTACAAGTCACTAATGCTCACGCTATATATAAAATTGTATACTTACATACATACATATACATCCACTTTCAAATTTATAATGCTATTGATATTTAAACTACCATATATATATATATATATATATATATATATATATATATATATATATATATATATTGGAGAATGTATTATTTAAATGTGTTATGCATGAATGTTAAATTATGAATTCTTTAAAAATACTTGAAAACATTTCAAGGAGCAATTTTCTGTTAAAAAATAAAAATGCCTGATTTTAAAAATCATTTAAAAATTTAGAGGGAAAAAAAACATTTTTAATTCGATTACATCTTTGTTTCATGTATAGAATGTTAGATGTTCATATCTTCTGTATGGGCCTTTTTGTAGATAAACATGAGAATTCTGATGCATAGTGTAAGAGAAAACGATTTTTTATTTGTTTGTTAACTTTACAAATTAATACAGGTTAACATAAACTGCATTTAAATTTACATTTTTTCGGTAACTCTGATAACTAAAGCTCATTTTGGTTCAAAATGAATATGTCTATTTATTCGTGAGACCATGAACTAATTACGTTGGTGCATAATTTTTAGTTATAGCTTTATAAACATTACTAAAAGTTTCGTAGTATTATTTTTTCGTATCATTTTGAAACAAAATTAACGAATATTGATTCTCATTACTAAAATAATATGCCCAGAAATTGTTTTGATTTCTTAATAACATTGGATTTAAGTGGTTTCAAATGCATAAAACTATCGCTAAGACTGTCAAATTTAACTTGCTCTTTCCCCACAATGCCAGTAAAATAAACGAGCATGCTTAGTCAATGATACCACTGCTTGGTATCAAATAAAAATTTATAGTATTTTATACTTACTGATTAATAGGTTTCTCGGATGTATATTTTAATTGCGTGGTTTAATACTGAAAAATCTTATAAAACACTATTCAAACGTCAGAAAATTACTTACACTTCCTCTTTATATTGGCAGAAAAATGTTTACTGTTAAACTTCATAATAAACGTAAGTAGTATGTAAATGGGGCTACTAGATCAGGCCTCAGGCGGTGGTGCTGTGGTGCCGACCGCCATATTTGATTGTGACGTCACGGCGGCCATCTTGGATGGTTGTGACCTTGACCTTTGACCTTGACCTTGAATTTGATCCTCAAAAATCGCCAAAATCCGCCAAAATTGGGCAAAATTTGCCCAAAATTCCTCAAAAATCGCCAAAATTTCCATTTCTGTGGAAAAAAGTTCCGCCAAAAAATCTCAAAAAATTCCACAAATTAAAAATTTCTCATTTCGAGGGAAAAATTTCCCGTTTCGAGGGAAAAATTCCCGTTTTTAGTCCTTAAAAATCCCAGCGGCTGAAAATTCCTAAAACTGGCTTAAGCATCCTTAACTCAAGCCTCAGTTAAGCCATTTCTAGGAATAAGGATACCATGACCGCCATCTTGGATTATGTCGTCACCGTTGCAATTTTCGTTACGGTCGCCATCTTTAACTTTTTTATTATCCGATTTTAATAAAAAAAATTAAAATTTATTAAAAAAATTCAAATAATAAAAATTTAATAAAAATATTTAAAAAGCATACTTTTTCGACACGGAGCTCGGAGTCCTCGGTTCGAACCCGACGAATGCAAAAAAATAAAAATGACGACCGATCCTTCCCTCGTGGTGGGTGCTGGCAGACTGACTCCCACCACTTTTTATCATCATCTAGTATGACGTCATGGCCGCCATCTTGTCTTCGATGCTGGAAGCCATCATCATTGTATCGTCGGCTAGAGTGCGCCGATGACATGTTAGTTTAATTCGTATCCGCTAGAGTGCAGTTATAATTTATTACTGTGACACCCGCCATCTTGTCATTTGGCCGCCATCTTGAAAATCCGTAATTATTTAGCTAGAAATTCGGGAAAACTTTCAAAATTCATTAAATAAATCACTCATTAATTTACATATTGATTCGATCGATTCCCGTCCTCGGTTCGATACCCGATCGTTGCAATAATGTTTAATCTTATGTAAAAAAAATTATTTAAATAAACCATGTTCAACATTCGTAAAGAGACTCTAAATCCTCTACGACCACCATCCTATCAGACATCAAGACCACCATATTGGAAATGTGTAATTTTAATGCTAGAGATCCGGGAAATAGTTCAGAAATCATTAAATAAATTTGTAATCCATATACTGATTGATTAGATCGACTTAGGTCCTTGGTTCGATCCCTGGCCGATACAAAACAACTTTAATTTAAAAAATACTAAAAAAGTGTTAGGTTTGAGAAAATAAAAACACCACAAGTTCTTTTAAAAAAAATTTATTACATACTACACTACTACAAGTACAAAAAAATACACAGACAAATTACTAAAGTTTTGTGGATTTCTCGACATCTGCATCTGCCACCCACGAATTAAAGCGAGGTGGAAAGCCCCACCACTTGACGTAGGACCGTCCATTTCTTCGTTTTATAATCTTCTCCACCAAGTACGTATCGGGATACAACGTAGGCTGAATCTCTTCGGCATAGAAGCCTCCATGGATAGGTTTGTGGTCCAAATCTTCGAGGTAGTAGGTCCTAGGCTCTGATTCACGAACATGTGTCACACGGAAAAGTTCGGGACTCCAGTTTGCAGTGAAACCTTTCTCGAAGATACCTTTCTGCTTGGAGATTCGCACAATGTCACCGACGTTAGCTTTACGCTTTCGTGGATCTTTCTTCTTCGTGTTGGAAAACACTGTTTGAAGCAGGCGATTGTCCGTTACGTCCTTTGGCTTCATTTTCGTGGTAGAATGCACCGTGGAATTATACTCACACTTAACTTTCTCGATAGCATTTTTTATAACGTAGATGTAAGCTGTCGAGACGTGAAATTAGTATTTTGCACTTATTGCACTGAAACAGTATTCTTTAAGCATTATTCTGACAGCTGCTTCTTTCATGTCTGCGCGCATTCGTAGGTTTAGTAAAAGATGCGCCACAATATTTGCATTGATGCGATGTATGCTCTTCATTAGTTGAAGAATCCATTGCTGATGATGAAACTTCAGCTGATGGTGGAACAGCACGTATCGTTGTCTCCTCTGCAGCAGGTATCGGGATCTTCGACGCCATCATCGTTGCTGGCATCGAGGTCCCCGCTGCTGACGGTAAACTTTCTATTCCGGTCGACATAACTAAATCTCACGAAACTTAATGGAGAGAGCACGTCCGTACAGCACCGCGGCCAGAGGTGAACTGCGGGTCCAGTCGTCCGAACCTCGCTTATATACCCACGGTCTACTGGTATACATGAGTCAAAAAAATGTCTGTATTTAAAATTATTCTTTTATTAGGTACCTACAAATTATAGAAATAAAAAACACACGAGTTCAAGTTTTACACATTTATTTATAAAACATACACAAATACATATTAGGTTAAGGAATCAAGCATTTTCACAAGCAAAGTCTTTAATGCCGCACGAACTGACTCGTCGACTCCGGTTCCAACTGGTTCGCAGGCCACGGGATCAGGAACACAGGTTTCCAGCTGGTCATCTTCTGCGATGTCGACAACTCCGACAAGACATGGTCGATGACGTCTGTGACCACGTCTACACCTGGGCTTTGGCTCAGTGCTAGTTGGGACAGATTCACTGCCTGAACTGCGACGACGAGACGCACACCGTTTGGACGTCTGCGTAGAAGCATCACAGGCCGCAACAGTTTGCAACACGTCCATGTTTGGTGTTGCACGTGCAGACGAGGCGACTACCTCAGCGATGCTGGCAGGAAGGATTGTGTGTGGTCTCATGTGATAGACGGCACAGTTTCCAGGTTCGCAACAATCTACCAGCTGCTGGGTCGGTTCGTAGGACACAGGAAAGTGCGCAAACCGCCAATGCTGGGCGCCTCCATCACAGGTTTCTGTATATGTACGTAGATACCCGGAATCCCAGTAGCTGTACTCGACACTGCTGAAGCTAGGTCTTGCGCTCACGTACACGTTAGCAGGATGAAACGTAAACATCTTCTTGCAGGTCGAACGACAACTGAAGGCACGTACGTAGGTGCGCCATTTATATATATGCAGGCTCCTACTAACATTGTGTGTGCCATTTCTGCATTAACTGCGAGTTTGTACAGGCACAGACACGTTCAAACTTGTCACGTGGCTGCACGTCGTACATTGCACAGAGTTTGCGCAGGGAAGGACAGCCGTAGTCGGTCTGTATATCTACGATTTCAGCTGCTCCGACGTCACACAGTTCTCGTAGCCATTTCTTCTGTTCAGGTCCGGCGACGTAGATTATTTCGTTTTGCAGTAGTAAATCTTCAATAGTGTTTTTCACTTGGTGGTATGGAATCTTTCCTTCGTCCCACTCCAGGCCATGGTAGTATTTACATAGCCATTCATTCGACCGTTTCCACGGATACGGAGGTCGGAAAGTGCGTGTTCGAGTCTTGTCTCCGGAGGTGACGCTAATTTCCTTGAGCACGAACCCATTTTGGCTCTGGAAACCTTGCAGGTTGCAGTACATCTTGTGGCTAGCAATGCTCGGTCGTAACTAAATTATCATAGAAAACGAAACAGTATTTATGTCAGAATTTTCACAAGTTTGTCTCGACAATTGTACGATGCAAGCCGATCGTGAAGTATCAGACAAAAAGCATAGGTGTTTGGCGGAATATTTCCGCTAGTCGTTATCTCGATCCTACAGTCGATGATGTTTGAATTTATACGATCATCCTGTTTGGAAACGTCAAACACCATTAACGGAGCCTTGTTCTTGAAACTGTCGGGACTCAGTATCGGTGACTGTATCCGCCCGTAGTAAGCTTGCTGAAACTTGGCATACATTTGATATGCGAGAAGAAATCTTCCACTTTCAAAGTCCATGTTCATGTCAACGTACGGATAACTTTCGCTGTTTAAAAATATTTTTACATTGCGTATTTGACAGTTATCGAATACGGAGCGACTTACTCCTGCATTGAGCTGTCTTCCGGTCTGAAGCCCAACGATGATGTATCTTGGTTTTTCCGTAGCGAAGCTGGACTTTACTATCCAATTGATACGCTGACTATGAGGCATGCCAGGATAAGTTTCCAGGCTCCAGGATCGGAATGGCACATCGAAGTTCTTGCCATTTTCTATGTTCTTCAACATCTTGACTCGTTCAACGGTGCTCACTTGGATGTGGGGCAGCATCCACTCGATAGACTGTAGTGTTAGCGAGACATCTTGAGGGTTTTCTGCAGCAGCAACAATTGCATTAATGTGCGTGTTGGCTAGAAGCAGTACGAGCTCTTGTTTCGAATTAATGATTATAATATGCTTGTAGTCCTCAGCGAATCCGAGAAGCATGGACAGAGGAACACAAACTTCGAACTTCCCTTCGGCATAAACCGGAAGCTTATATTCATCCTCGAGAGCCCAACCGGCCATCTTTGCAGCAGACAGTTCATTTGGCGTGAGCGAAAGGTAATTTTTCATAGCAGATGTTATGCCTACATCTCTCGTCTGGTCTACCTCGACGCCATTGAGTACATATGTAATGCGCTCAATTAGGTGAAGAATACCATTGCAGGATATTGATGTCGTTGTCGGGTGCGTACCATCCGCTTTTGTCAGCGTGCCTCTTATACGTAGAAATGACTGCGAAGGTAAAGTACAAATATCTTGGTGCTGTACAGCAATGCGTACTTCCGATGGTAGTGCGTACGGTCCGAGCAGGAAAGGCTGGTACTCGTGCAATTCCATTTTCGTAATGCTGTCATCAAAAATGACCGGATCTTCCACGTTGAGGATTTCGTCTTCCATATTTATTCGGCACTTGTCCAATACTGAGAAGATACTTTATGTTGTCGGGTGTTAATGCACCGATGTCTGGTAGAGAACTGTTCTTATTCACGACATTACGATTTCTTTTATAACTGTTCGGTGTTACGAACTTTATGCCCATCGCTTCAAGTGCAGACGTAATGTAATTTCTTCGTCTTGAAAATTCACCAATCGTCCTCGCTGGTCAACGATTCGGACGACGACTTCGTGTGCGCACTTCACGACGACTGGAACGTAAATGATACTTTGCGGTACTTCTACCAGTTTATATCCTGGCGGGACCATCGGCGAAAACTCGTGCAGCATGTTGCTTAGTCTTCCGTTGAGATACGTTCCACTTGCCAAATTACAGTTTATTCTTATGACATTCACAGGCAAAATGTTTACTGCGCGCGTAGATTCGTACGTTCTTCCTGTACCATACACCTTTGATTCGAATCCGAGCATCGTACCTATGGTCCCAGGTTTCGTAAAGTCGACATTTTCACTGCATGTTAGAATGCTTTTTTGAGTGTTTGGATTTCCACGCAGTTGAAAGTCTACATCCTGTGGTAACATATCCCTGATGTAATTTGCAATGTCATCTATTTCGTAAGAGCCAACAGGTAACCGTATTTCATGAGCGGTCCCATCGCTTTTCAGAAAGCATATCTTGCAGTTTTCCTCGTCGATGTTCGGTATGGCATTATACGTTTGAAAATCTACGAGTCCGATACACCATTCTCCGTCTAAATCCAGAGGCGGGAAATGAACCGCCCGCAGCTCAGATGCGTGACCTGTCAAGGTAAGTGTTATCGACATGACTAATAAATTATCGTCACTGCACAACCTTTAAGTAGCAATTTTTATTGGTCAGCTAATTTTTGTTTGTTAAAAAGCGAAGACACAAGTGTCCGCAGTTTGTTTGATTTGGCCTCTGTTCCGTTTCGTAATTGTAAAACAACGTAGTGGTCCGACCCAGGTACTGTCGCAGTTCGGGCGGAGGCCGTAAATTTCCAAAACTATCGTAGTACTCGACCATGTTTCCAGTCTTTACATAGGCCACCCAGTGCGTGCCGCGACCCGCCGACGTGTCTAAATTAATGATGGCACGTTCGTGCGTTTTTGGCTTGCTGGGCAAAGTGTCTCGCATAAACACGCCGCGGAAGTTTGGTATTTTAAGTTTGCGTGCGTACTTTATTAAATCTACGTTGGTGAGCGGTCGTTTCGGTAGGGAACTTAGGATTTTTTCATTCGTTTTTTTTTCATGCCTCGGCCTGATTTGTGCGGCCGTAAGTACAGTCCTGCGCCGTTTTTTTATCGATGGCAATGGCTTCCATGCTGGCATTATGTCGCTGTGCTTCTTTTAACTGCTTGCGTTCATTCTTCGAAGTGTTGACTGCCCGCACTATACCGCTCGTTGCACCGATGAGGCCGCCGAGAACACCCAATGCAGGCAAAAGCAAAGGAAGAAATCCTCCTATAATCTTCTTGTCGAGAGTCTGTAATTTTTGCTTGGCTTTTTGCACGCCTGCACCAGTCTTGCGTTTGGTCTTGCGCGAGTTAGTCTTTGACTTGATGGAGCCGGCTCGACGAGCGCCCAGTCCTAATTTCGTCTTTGCCTTCATGATTTTGGAAACGCCCCACGCTGCGATTTTCTCTCCAAGTCCCGCGTTCGACGATTTGCTTATATCTTCGGCTTCCTGTGCCAATGTCTTGTCGGCCCGGTGCCTGGATTCCAGATCCTTGCTTAATGAATATGCGATATCGTGCTGCTTGCACTTTTCGTCCAGAGAATTAATACCCACGTCACCGCGAGCTAACCTTTTCGCTAGTTTAGTCCCGGGGCCGCAGAATCTGTAGCCGGGAATGTGTAGCTCGAATGGTAGATTGTTTATCAGCGAGTTTACGAGTCCCGCACCGATGTGTTTTTTGTTCTTACCTCTTCGAGTCATTACGCACAACTGACCAGAAAGTATAAATACGCTTATTTTATACAATTACTTTAGTACAATGCAGGTCGTCAAGCAAGACGTGTGTTTGCCCGTGCGCATTACGCAAGACGATGTATTTAGTGCGCGTGAATCACGACATGGCTTACTGTTGCCTTCTGCCGCACGATGCATAATGGCGGGTCCGTCCAACTGTGGCAAGACGTGTGTTTTACTGAGTTTACTGGAGGAGCCAAACGGTCTTCGGTTCGAGAACGTTTACTTGTATTCCAAGTCGTTGCAACAGCCAAAGTACCAGCGCCTAGCAACTGTTCTACAATCTGTGGATGGTCTGGAGTATTTTCCGTTTAGCGATAATACCGATGTTGTACCTCCAAACGAAGCAAAGCCTAATTCCGTGTTTGTGTTCGACGATGTAATGTGCGAGAAACAAGGCATAATACAAGAGTACTTTTCCATGGGCAGACACGCTAAGGTAGACTGCGTTTACTTGTGTCAGACGTACGGTCGTATTCCAAAACATCTCCTATGAGACAACGCAAATGTCATAGTTTTGTTTCGCATGGACGAACTTAATTTACGCCACGCTTACGATGATCACGTAAACACCGACATGACATTCCAGGAATTCAAAGACATGTGCTCCTTGTGTTGGAAAGAAGAACATGGATTCCTAGTCATCGTAAAGGACAGGCCTCTATATAAGGGCAGGTACAGACGAGGTTTCGATCAGTTTATCGCCAAACATGAGTCATAGCATTTCGAAATTCGGCCGTAGCAGTCGAGACTTAGGTACTGCTCTCAAGTCTCATGACGACGTTATCCGCAAATACATTTCGCTACTGGCTCAAAAAGTAGACGGGGTGAAAAAGGAATTTCTTGAGTACCTCGTAGCCATAGACCAGCGCGTGGAAGCTTCGGATTCTCGCATTCGCGACATGATCGAAGTATCGAATGCACAAAGACGTGACGATCTGAGGACTTTTCAAAGTAGTCTGAAAGCATCACTATCTCATTCGTCAACAAATTCAGATTTGGCCAAACACAAGAAAGAAGTTTCTGCGAACGAATAAAAAAAGTATATAAGGAGGTCTTGCAATAAGTTTTCAGCCAGTACAATGTCGGACCTGGCCAGTGACCTTCATCGAGCTATACAGTCTGTTCGCGAAAAATATTTACTTGCTAGACGAACCAGACTTGCACATGAGATGGAAAATGAGGAGATATTTAAACCAATCACTAGTCGCCTCGACGAACTTAAAAACAAGGAAGAACCAGCCTTCATTGTGAAGACAGAAGTTGAAGATGAAATGCCGACTGTAAAGAAGAGAAAGTATGAACCAGATCGAGAAGAAGAGGACTTAACAAGTACAGAGTCCATGCACAAGAAAAAAATACCGAAAAAGGGACATCAAGTTAATGCAATGGTCCGACCATACCTGACATCGTTTACGAGCCGGAATAATGACACGACCTACCGAGTGTACAGAAAACATAATAAGTGGTTCCTCGGTGCTAAAGAAATAGACTTTCTACCAGGAAACATCGTGCGCGTAGCAGAGTTCAAAACGCGCGGGACTCCGGGTCTGTACGAATTGCTGTTTCGCAGGGAACCTAAAGGATATTCTCACAACGACTTACAAGAGTACAAAAAACTGCTAGAGCTAACCAATGCACATTTTCGCGATAACGATCCAGATAGTGGTGTATATAAAGATGTAGATCATGAAAAAATGGACATTCTCGCTAATCTCTTCAGTGAACTAACAATACACGGAGAAGGTTTAAAAATGCTAGAAAGTGGTCAGACATTTGACTATGTATATTGGGACGACCCTAATGAATTAGTTGATCGCCTTAGAATTCTACATGCTTCGCTTAGTGTAGGAAACTATTCGCACATCAACGAAATAGTCTCCATACTTGAAGAACTGAAGGAAGCCGGCTACATACAATGAGTCGCACCGGAATCGCTCGCGAACTTCATGCTCCTGCTAGACGAAAATACCTTCGTCGCAAAGTCATAGTTCGTGGAATTGATGATTTATTCCAGGCGGACCTTGTTGAGATGATACCGTATTCCCGATTGAATAAAGGTTTCAAGTACATGTTGACAGTCATCGATGTTTATAGCAAGTTCGCTTGGGCTAGACCTGTAAAATCAAAGACTGCAACTGACGTAACCAAGGCCATGAACAATATTTTGCGTGATGGACGTGTACCGTCGCACCTGCAAACGGACCTCGGGAAAGAATTCTACAATGCAACCTTCAAGGCTTTGATGAAGAAGTATGGCATCAAACACTACTCTACATTTAGTAACGTCAAGGCCTCCGTTATCGAAAGGTTTAACAGAACTTTGCGTTCCAAGATGTGGCGACAGTTCACGGCTAACGGAAATTACAAGTGGCTTGACATCTTGTCGAAACTAATAAGCGAGTATAATCCCACGGTGCATTCTACCACGAAAATGAAGCCAAAGGACGTAATGGACAATCGCCTGCTTCAAACAGTGTTTTCCAACACGAAGAAGAAAGATCCACGAAAGCGTAAAGCTAACGTCGGTGACATTGTGCGAATCTCCAAGCAGAAAGGTATCTTCGAGAAAGGTTTCACTGCAAACTGGAGTCCCGAACTTTTCCGTGTGACACATGTTCGTGAATCAGAGCCTAGGACCTACTACCTCGAAGATTTGGACCACAAACCTATCCATGGAGGCTTCTATGCCGAAGAGATTCAGCCTACGTTGTATCCCGATACGTACTTGGTGGAGAAGATTATAAAACGAAGAAATGGACGGTCCTACGTCAAGTGGTGGGGCTTTCCACCTCGCTTTAATTCGTGGGTGGCAGATGCAGATGTCGAGAAATCCACAAAACTTTAGTAATTTGTCTGTGTATTTTTTTGTACTTGTAGTAGTGTAGTATGTAATAAATTTTTTTTAAAAGAACTTGTGGTGTTTTTATTTTCTCAAACCTAACACTTTTTTAGTATTTTTTAAATTAAAGTTGTTTTGTATCGGCCAGGGATCGAACCAAGGACCTAAGTCGATCTAATCAATCAGTATATGGATTACAAATTTATTTAATGATTTCTGAACTATTTCCCGGATCTCTAGCATTAAAATTACACATTTCCAATATGGTGGTCTTGATGTCTGATAGGATGGTGGTCGTAGAGGATTTAGAGTCTCTTTACGAATGTTGAACATGGTTTATTTAAATAATTTTTTTTACATAAGATTAAACATTATTGCAACGATCGGGTATCGAACCGAGGACGGGAATCGATCGAATCAATATGTAAATTAATGAGTGATTTATTTAATGAATTTTGAAAGTTTTCCCGAATTTCTAGCTAAATAATTACGGATTTTCAAGATGGCGGCCAAATGACAAGATGGCGGGTGTCACAGTAATAAATTATAACTGCACTCTAGCGGATACGAATTAAACTAACATGTCATCGGCGCACTCTAGCCGACGATACAATGATGATGGCTTCCAGCATCGAAGACAAGATGGCGGCCATGACGTCATACTAGATGATGATAAAAAGTGGTGGGAGTCAGTCTGCCAGCACCCACCACGAGGGAAGGATCGGTCGTCATTTTTATTTTTTTGCATTCGTCGGGTTCGAACCGAGGACTCCGAGCTCCGTGTCGAAAAAGTATGCTTTTTAAATATTTTTATTAAATTTTTATTATTTGAATTTTTTTAATAAATTTTAATTTTTTTTATTAAAATCGGATAATAAAAAAGTTAAAGATGGCGACCGTAACGAAAATTGCAACGGTGACGACATAATCCAAGATGGCGGTCATGGTATCCTTATTCCTAGAAATGGCTTAACTGAGGCTTGAGTTAAGGATGCTTAAGCCAGTTTTAGGAATTTTCAGCCGCTGGGATTTTTAAGGACTAAAAACGGGAATTTTTCCCTCGAAACGGGAAATTTTTCCCTCGAAATGAGAAATTTTTAATTTGTGGAATTTTTTGAGATTTTTTGGCGGAACTTTTTTCCACAGAAATGGAAATTTTGGCGATTTTTGAGGAATTTTGGGCAAATTTTGCCCAATTTTGGCGGATTTTGGCGATTTTTGAGGATCAAATTCAAGGTCAAGGTCAAAGGTCAAGGTCACAACCATCCAAGATGGCCGCCGTGACGTCACAATCAAATATGGCGGTCGGCACCACAGCACCACCGCCTGAGGCCTGATCTAGTAGCCCCATTTACATACTACTAACGTAGGATAAGAAATATTGCTAAATAACTATATTTTCTATGTAAACGCAATTAACTGACCCTGAAAACTTAATAAAGGTCAAACCTACACCAATAAATGAAAAATATTATACACTATAAACCAAATTTGTATTTGCTCAACTGGTCTTGTTAAAATGAATGCATTGTTTCAAATAATTATTTTCTTTATTTTAAGGTGTGCGAGTTGCATTTCAAGTCAGACTACATACTGAAGGAAACCATCTGTTATGATTCTAGAACTGGGAAACATCGGACTGCTCCACTGGCACACCCAAGATTATGTGATGATGCCATTCCAGAAATATTTCCCAACTGCCCTTCTTATTTGTCAGAACCTTGTCATAGTCGAGAAAGCCCTGAAATTAAATAATTTGTTTGCAACAGGAGTTAGCACATGTTCAATTAAACTCAAATTTTTGTTATTTCATTTTTTGAACAGTCTGTCCACCTGGAATTTGAAAACATACATTTTAATTATTTCCCTGTAACTTGAAATTCTCAATTTGTGTATTCCATTACACCTCATGCCCATAAGATTCTTTTAGGAACCCAGGAAGAAATAATTTTGCCTCATTTTTACACAAAAAAAATTGCTCGTTCAACAATAATAACAAATAAAATTTTAATTTCTTGAAACACTACAAAGTAAGTATCAGTTACATACAAGAGAAGAGTACTTTTTCTCTGGTTGACTAAATTCACTTGAAACTGTATTATGACTACAAAGTGCACTTGTTTTTATGGTCATTATAGCCTTTCATCGTCGGATGAAGATAATGTTTACATTTAACCATTAAAACCAATTACTGCTAAAATATACTAATCACTATATACTCTGCTGGTATTGTAACAATATACTGTGAATGATGTTCAAAGTTTGTTCTGTAATAGCAAAACTGTCTTCAGCAATTATGAAATGTAATAAAGTTACGTCTTGTTTAATATCGTTTATTATTTATTATTATTATTATTATATTATGTAGCTATATTCAGTCATAAACTGAAAGTCCATTTGGATCTTTTTTCGTAACCTAACTAAAACTAAGCGTATTTGTTTGGGAGGCGTCTGGGTTAGGTAAGACTATAAGTCCGTTCTAAAATAATTCCAGTGGTAATTATTTTGCTTTATAAACATATTGTCAACATAAGTTTTAAAACAGCCAAAACAGTTTATGGATAATAAATGGAATGACAGAATTTTTTTTTAATTACTTCAGCAGAGTTCGTTTGTTTCGATGAGCTTAGTCATACTGAACTAGCTTCTTGACAAGCAACCTAAAATTCATTAAAATAAATAAAATACAGTTTGCTTCGGTGGCCTGCTGTTGTGATAAAACAGTCTATAACTGTGTTTATTAACGAAACTAGCACTGCTGTGAGTAGAAACGTTTTTACAAAACATCCAAAGTATATTTTAAAAGCGCACTTTAGAAAATGTAATAAATAAAAAAATGACTATGTCTATAAACTTTAAGTCAATTTCTTAAAACCGTATTATAACACTCTGATACGTTTTTATAATGGTTATCTTAGCCACGCATTTTCATTCTTAAAAATATCAGTTTTAATAACATTATACGATTAAATTTTAAATGATTGACGAATACGCTTTAATGAATGTGTCTAATACTATATTAGACAAGCTAAGATTATGTGTGTCGAAGATTTCCTCTTCGAGAAATTACTGATTTTGTACTCCGGATTTAAATCGCATGACTTAACTAGTTAAATTTTAATCCACAATTAAGTACTTTTAATTAATGTTGTATGTGATGTCCATACAGTGAGACAGAATTATAAGATTATAAAAGTAATAAAATAACAGCGAAAAGCAGCTAAAACGCTGTGAAACAGGCGCGCCGTAGAGCGGAGTGAGGGACCACTCTTGATGACGTCACGCGCTTGAAAGCAGGCCTTGTGTCCAGAGGGTGTTGGCTGGGCCTCGCGGCCACAATGTTTCCATTACAAATAACCATGCTGTCAGGGGCGCAACAACAGGGGCAAGGGTATTATGCCCCCCCCCTCCCCCTTTTAAATCTTGAAGTGGGGGCAAATGGGGGCAAAGAAAGTGCTGTGTAATCAATTTTTAGATAATAAAACTGCTTAAATATCACCATTTTCCACCTTGAAATAAAAATTTTCCCGGGGGAGGACCCCCGGACCCCCCCCCCCCCACCCGCTTCAATGGGGTGGATAGATGATTCTTCATAAAAAGGTATATTGCCCACCCTTTGGAAATTTAGTTGTTGCGCCCCTGCATGCTTTGTCTTTGTTTTTAGAGAAAGAGTATCAGTCCCGCTGACTTTTTTTAAAGAATTCAACTCAGTCAAGGGTACAGTACAGCTGTTTAAGCGATTAAATTAATAGCCTGAAAACTATAATACTTTGAATATTATATCACATGATATCACCATCTTGAAATAAAAAATTAAAACTTTTGAAGCCTTAGCACTGTTAAAGGTCTTCAAAATCTACAACATGGTATTTGTTTGACGCTATTATCAAAAAAATTGTGGAAATCGCGCAATAATTTGTTTCGCATGTAAATGCCTATCCCGCGGCCGGAGTGAATTTGGTTGAAGCCCGGCCTTACTCGCGGACAATATATCACCCTGGGTTCAGCCTGGCAAACGTTGGGTACTGCAGCTAGTATTATATATAAACCATATGGACATTAATTATATTATATTTAAACTCCATTTAAAAATAGTTACAGGTAAAGGTGTATGTGACTGCGTACAGTGAAGTTTGCGTAATAATTGGTGTGTAGATAATTTTTAAAAGTTGTAATATGTTCACATTTCCCGTAATAGACGCTTGGGCACGAGTTTTAGGCCCTTGACAACGTTGATTTGACCGCTGGGCGGAAGGATACCAAACAAGATAAATAATATGATAGCAAAGTGGTAGAGTCGACTATGCTTAATAACATACCGAAAGTTTGCCGCTGTAGACCTTGTGCGTATCACCGAAAATTTGCAGTTAAGCCCTAGATGACAGCGACTGACAGCAGTTCATTAAAATGCTTTCCATTTACGCACTCTTTACCGTAGACTCTCGATAGCTTTATGAAAATAATCTTAAAACATTACTACACACATTGATAATGAATAAAGTTCTAAGTGTTAATATAAAAGGTAAGAAAAAAATTGTTTCATTAATGAAATAAGTTTTTTTACATCAGTCAAGGAAATAAAAATATTATTCACCTAAAAATAAACGGTTTTACGAAAATATTTCTTGAACAAAAGTTGTTGTATAATTCTTAAGCTTAACAGCGACATATCTATTAAAGGTCTAGCTTAATTTATTGGATCACTAGAGCCTTCCGAGCGTATCAATGTCGTCTACGCACTGCGACAGAGCCACAGCCGCAAGCGCTGGGGCCACTTCCACTCCCACGAAATAGAAGAGTTTTAATCTTTGTAAAATTTGCTCCAAACTGAAATTTGAAACAGTAGTAACATACACGTTTTCTAGCAACATGTGAAATGTTTACCTCCGCAAACCTTGCGCGTAACACCGAAAACATGTAATTAAGTACTAAATAATACTTTATTGGCAATTTAACAATATAGCACTCCTTAAACGTAATTACTATAGTAGACCTTCATAATAGAAAACCAAAACTAACTCAAAACATTAATCTCTATGATTAAATTTAAAAACCTTTCACTACGTTTGACTAAATATGCTATGAATTCAATAATATTACGAGAGAGGTGTTATGCAAAAAAAAAATTGGCACAAATGGAAATACGTATGAAAAGCCCGATGTGAAAACATTAAATAAAAGTAGTCGCAATGTTCTTAAGCTTTACATTAGTTTATTTGTTGAGAGTCTGGTACAATTTGTCTGACCGCCGAAGCGATCCGAGCCGCGTAGTGTGTACTACTGCGAGGTTGCCGAAGTTGGCTCGGGTCGGGACGAATTTCGCTGTTAAGAAACAAAGGTTTTTAATACATGGAAAATTATCCCAAAGAAGAAACTATGTACAGTTGTAGAATGACCGTTTCTTAGTAACATGTAAAAAGTTTACCGATGTAACCCCTGTGATCACACCAATAACGAGCATTTAAGTCCTAAATGATAATTTCCCAAACTATCCACAAAATTGTGTTTTGTAAATAATTTAATAACTCCATAAAAACATTTTTTTTTAATTAGGCTCTCAGTATACAGCAAACTTGGTTTTTCTTCAAACGCCATACTGCTACGGTAATAGGAATATGAAATCACTACAGACAAGATTTTGTTCCGTTTACTGTGGTGAAACCAGAGCTAACCGAGAAATGACCGAGCGTCCCGGAAAGTTGTGATATTTGACGATATTTGACTATATTGCGCGAGTAGCACACCCGTACGTGACAGAGAATGACTAGTTTCCTTAACCGTTAGGATTTCTGGGACGAACACCCTCTCACAGCTAGGGTCATAAAATATGGTCAAGCTCTTGCAAAAACATCCACCACCGCTCTTTGCCACTAGCAATCCAACGATGTCAGCTAGGCGCAGCACTCAAATACATTAACTTATAAAAAAAAACTAAATATGTAATGCTACCTATACATTTTAAAACACAACTCGTGTTTTATTTATTTTCTGAAAAAAAAAGAAAGTAATACCTATTATTATAGGAATTATGTTATAAAAATGAAAAAAAAAACTCAGAGTACATTTACGATGTATCGTTTTATTAAATTTTTATGTAGCAAACTGATTTTAAAGAAGTAAATATATAATTTTTAATATTTTCGAATACAGACTACATTAAAATTTTGCATTGTTCTGATCGAAAATAAAACGATATATCAGAAATAAAAAAATAAAAAAATAGTTGCTACAAAAATAATTTTTAATAATAAAATTGTTGTAACAGAATAAATCCATGCATATATAAAACCAGAGGTCCTCTAGAGTTTTTCATTTAGAAGTTCCAAGCAGAAATAGTTTATTGTTAATTTTATTGTATCAAAAAAATTCATATAAGAAAAAAATGCATAATCTCAATACATGTAACATAAATACACCCTATCATATGAATTAGCTATGTTTAAAGTAATCCCTAAGAAAGACCAAGTTGAATGAGTGTCGCAGTACGCAGTGTGTCGCAATGCCGCGCCGGCGCGGCGGTGGCCGTGAGAGATCAGTACGGCCGCAGTACACTGCAACGCTCGGGCCGCTTTAATAAGCTAACTAATTACGTTAGACTCTTTATAAATATACTGTCTTAAAGCTAAAGGTATAACCATAAACATTTATTTGGACATTTTTCGCATTGGGCTCTTCAAATTGGTGTATATCGTATTTTTATCTGGGTGGCAAAGATAAAAAAAAGTCATGAATTAATCGCTTAGTATCATATCTTTAATATTAATAATTTATACTTTTTACAACATTAATTGCTGCATTGGAGTCTCAAGATTATTTTGGTAATTTTATGGACAGTCTAAATTAAAAACTGTACAAATGGGTAGCATTTTAATGGACTGATGTAAGTCGCTGTCACCAAGGACTTAAATGCAAATTTTCGGTGATACGCACAAGGTATACAGCGGTAAACTTTCGGTATGTTATTTTATTAAGCATAGTCAACTCTACCTACTTGTAGCTGGCTTTTTGTAGAATGATGTACAATAATGTTTATTGACAGAACAATATAAGCATTACGTGTTCTTCCGCCTGTATCAGCAGCAGTGTTGCACTGATTGTACAAAATTTATTTTACTCTTCAGACAACTAATTGCAGTCTTGAAATGTTCTGCAAATTTGCAGCAAAACCACATTGATAGTATAATAATTTCAATCAGACTTACTACAAGCATATGAAAGGACACTTGTTATAAGCTTGTTGCAAGCACTTCACTACTAGCTTGCTGCATAGCAAGCATCTCATGACATCTAGTGGCAAGCCACTGACAGCTTGGCATGGTAAGTTTGCTGCAAGCTGGTCATGGCAAACCAGCTGCGAGCTTGTCAAGGCAAACCAGCTGCAAGCTTTTCATGGCAAACCATCAGCAAACATGTCATGGCAAACCAGCTGCAAGCTTGTCGCGGCAAGCCTGCTGCAAGCTTGTCGCGGCAAGCCAGCTGCAAGCTTGTCATGGCAAACCTAATGCAAGCTTGTCACGGCAAACCAGCTGCAAGCTTGTCATGGCAAACCAGCACCAAAAATGTAATGGCAAACCAGCTACAAGCTTGTCGCGGCAAGCTTGCTGCAAGCTTGTCACGATAAGCCAGCTGCAATTTTGTCAAGGCAAGCCTGCTGCAAGCTTGTCATGGCAACCAGCTGCAAGCTTGTCGCGGCAAGCCTGCTGCAAGCTTGATTCAATCACATTATGGCAAGCTTGCTGCAAGCTTATCATGGCAGGTTTGCTGCTGCAAGCTTGTCAAGTGTAAACTAGTTAGCTTGAATCAAGCTAACACACTTGCCATGGCAAGCTTGATTCAAGCTTGTAGGCTTGTCATGACTCATGGCAAGCTTGATTCAAGCTCGATTCAAGTCTATTTTACTATCTGGGTAGTTAGTGGCTTGACCTAATCATCACCTCTAATTCTAACAAAGTTGTGTGCCATGGGTATCTCCCTGCACCGGGTCTATCACGCTACAATTTATTTACCATGCTTTTCCATTCGCGCACCTAAGTTTCTAGCTACAGAAATATCAAATTTTTTTCAAACTGATTTGCTTAACAAAGTGGTCTAGTTATTCTTATAAACCCGGCGTGTGGTGCGTCCTCCGTCTGCACAGATGACACCGGCATCTTGTTATTGATGGCTCGAGGGGATACTTGCTTTCAGAAAATATAAGGGAGCTATTAAACGCGACGATGAAGTGTCAAATACAGTTTTTGAATCCTAGCATGTTTTAAGAAACAGTTGTATCCAAGATGTACGCAAGGCTAAATTGCTTACACCAGCCGGCTCACGGCTCAAATAAGGCGTGATTTAAGAAATAATGTTAATGCAAACAAAGCTCCAACTGCGAAAAATGTATTAACTCTAACGATTGCAATTCTAATTTCCTAATAAATTTCATTCCTGTGGCACCTGACATCCAAAATAAGGCTAAAAAAGCCATGTTCATAATTCAGAAAGTCAGTTGTAAAAAACATAATGATACGGTTCTTTTTAAGGCCCGTTCTACAATGGCACGGAAACGGAGATGGATCACGTAAACGGAGACGGATCTCACGGAACAGAGTTTCCACAATGGCACGCAGATGGAGACGGACCCGCACGGATTAGCTCGGCAATGCTGAGCTCTTCCGTTTACGTTGCTCCGTGCGACCAATAGACGCCGAGTATTTGGATTTGGTGGTAGTCATGTTTGTTTATGTTCTAAATACGTTAACATTTGTTTGAAAAACTAACATTTTTAGTGTTCTTTATTAATTTGTCGTTAATTTTATATGTTTGCAAATTCTGCCCGTAATTAGATTTTAAAAAATAATATTTTTTAAAATTATTATTTATTAATCTTGAAATGCACTCTCAGGCCCGTTCTACAATGGCACGGAAACGGAGACATCGAAAACGTAAACGGAGAAGGATCTCCCTGACATTTCATTGTCGCATCTGCTGCTTCCACAATGCACGGAAACGTTACAAATGGCAACCAATGAAAGTGCATTTCAAAATTAAAAAAATATGAATTTAACTAAAAAAAAATATACTTATATGTTTTAAAATATAAGTACGGGTACAGGGACTACCTATTTTAGATTTTTGTATACAACATGTACAGAACCATGATTTAAATAAAGTACAGTCAATATTTAAGCCCAATTTCTTTGCTGTAAGCGTACTTTTTGGATTTAATAATAGTTCAAATTTATATCCAGATTTGCTGATGTATAATTATATTTTAATATTATCATGTATAGCAGGTTTTTTTAACATTAACTGTCAATTTATTATTTATGAACCAATTATTATTTCATCTATAGGTATTTACTTTTTTTTGTATTTAAATTACGTGGAAATAAACCTGATATGTACTAAGATTCTGTTAATGGCATGTATAATCCTATTATGAAAACGTTGATTTTGATGATCTATGCGACCCTTGCGAAACTCCGTGGATAGTATTTCAACTTCAAGTCAAACTCATAGCTTTTAGCTTCATTGCCAGGTGGCAGCATTGCTCAAACAGGATAAGCCTGCAATCTACCGTCATTTTATATGAACTAGTTTTAAAATATCAGATTCGACAGAATTCCGGATCGGTATGGTTCTGGCGTACAGGTTAGAGGTGTAAAAGTAACGAAAAAATGTGTACCCGTATGTATTCGTTACTATAACAATTAGTACTCGTTACTTTCGTATCGTTACTCGTTACTTCTGATACCGCATGACATGGCACATGCTATGTTATATAACGGCATCGAATCGAGTCGTATTTCGTACGCGTACAGTATGACGTCGCGTAAATAAAAATAAATCGAATATAAACAATTAAAAATATTTGATAATTAACAGCTTTTGTTAACCAAGAAACAATTAACTCTCATTAGAGCGGCTTTATTATAATATATCTTTTAAGATAAGAACATAAAACGTGAAAATACGCGATTATAAAAAACAAAAACATACATATTTATAATTTGTAAAAAATACTTTCTTACGTTGTTTCTGTTTGAATCTAAAACTTTGTCTACACACACAATACCTTTAATAAACAGTAAAAAACTTGGACGTCGAATTTCCAAATTATACTTTTATTAATAAACAAACATCGTTCTTTGTAACGAATACGCGCGCGCATGCGTGAAACATACGAAAGATGCGAGTAACGAAATCCAGCGTTCCAGCCGTGTGTAACTTTTCGTTACTCGTTACTAGATGCCGCACCCGTTACTCAGTAACGAATACATACGGTTTGCTACAGCTCTAGTACAGGTTAGTCACTGGAATTTCACCTAAAATATTTCGACACTTTTCCGTGTGCTATTTGTAGTAGTGATGGGCAGAACGGTTCTTTTGACCGAACCGGTACTTTCGGATCAGTTCCGTGAAAGATTCGTTCAGAACGATTCGTTCATCTCGGTCATTTCGTTCTTTTCTGTGAATAGGATCTGGCTCTTTTATCAGGTGTCGTAACTCGTTCATCCTTTAGAGTATTGGCTACGTGTTTGCTTCCAGCCTCCCCTCGTTATCGCGTGACCCGATAACGAGAGGAGGCTGGATCGCGTGGGTGGTTATCTTTATCTACTCTGCATGGGTAAATGAAATTTCAAACGTCTAGTTGTATAATGACTGTTATAAAATTATTGACTGCAAATGCTTCATGCAGTGATTCTATATAATACGGGAGCATTAAATCTAAGAATGTTAGGTACGAAAGTGATCTTTCTTAACTTTAATTTGTAATCGCACTATTATAGCTAGTACTTGAACATTGCTTTTCGTAGCCAGTGAATCACAGTTGCGTATATGAAACAAGATTATTTATATTGTATTACTTTTTAAGTTACAAATATTAATATACAGGCTATTTACACTCTAGAGAGAGTAAAGTGTTTACATGTAGACCAACACATTTAGAGAAAAAAAGACAAAAATTGAATACTACTACTGCGATTCAGTATGAAGAGAGAAAAATGAAGTAGGTACATTAATTAACACCTAAATGGTAAGTGTGAACATTTGTAGTTACTTTCCCTGTTATTTTTAATTCATGTTTTTTTTCCCCCCAAATTTGTGTATGTGAATGTGAAAACGCAATTTTAAACCACTACTTAACAGTTGACATTTTCAGGTATAGATACTTTTCATGTTACCCTATTTTATTTGATCAGTTATCGTTTGCTCTTATGAACATGCTCACGCTGTGATTACTAATTCTTCAGACTCCTGACGTCATGAATCATTTCACGAACGAATCAGACCGGGCGCGTGGCCGGTTCTCTCATCTCGTTCTCTCGTTCTCTCCGCGTTTTCGTTCTTCCGAATCTTTCAAGGTACCGGCTCTCAAAGAGCCGGTTCTCTCGTTCTCTCCGCATTTTCGTTCTACCGAATCTTTCAAAATACCGGCTCTCAAAGAGCCGGTTCTTTACATCGCGAACGAATCGCAAGATTTCGTTCTCTCAAAGATTCGTTCTTTTTGAACGAATCGTTAACGAACGACCCATCACTAATTTGTAGATGCTAATAACAAACAGAATAGTCACTACGCCGTTTCGACACAATTCCGTCATTCCTACGATTGTGCGGAATATATACTATTCCGTGTCGGTACAAATCCGGGCCACCTTTCAGAATTTATTTCGTAGACGGAATAGTCACTATTCCGTTCGATGAAAATCCGTTCTTCTACTTAGGGAATCCGGAATAGTCACTACGCCGCACAATACATGGGATTGGGCCACTCTCTTCAAAGAATTGTAATTTGAGTTTAAACATAGCAAGGCTGACCATAAATTGTAGAGGCAAATTTAAAATGTTGATCTTCAACATATTTATAACCTATGATCATGTGATGTATATACAGCTAGTTAGAAAGTAAGTTGTAGTATAGTATGCAATTGAACCTTCAATAAGTTCTACATCCACACTTAAAAACTTATTTTTACTTGATGTTTTATGTTCTATAACTATTCAGTATAAAGGTTTTTTTTTACATTATAAACTACAAAAGTATTCAGATTTCTAAATGTAATGAAATTCCACTGAGCCCTCTACCTTTTTTTTAACTACCATTTCTGCCTTGTGGCCTTTTTTTTCTTACTTTTGTGTTCATTATAAGTTACAACCACTCATTTGATTTATTGTGTTAAATTAAATGATATTTAAAATTGGATGTCACTTCATAAGAACATTCAGGATTACCTGTATTCACAGTGCACAATTATACAAAAGTTTTTTATGTATGTAAAAGTTTTTTACGTAAGATAGTGGACACATACATGTATTAAAGTAACATGAGAAAATTGAAATATCTAAAATAAAGTTAAAAGGTTACAAGCTTTTATATACATGCAGCTCCCAAAAAAGTCTGCATACTAAAAAATAACAAATGATTTTAAATGAATTCTTACCATCTTATAAACTAGTAGTATTTTGTTATTTGGTTTCAAATGAATTGTTTTTGGTTAATTTATTTGACTGTAGGGATTAAATATCATTTGTAGAATAAAGTGTGAAAAGTAGTATTGATCGATTTAACTGTAAGTACAAAATATGTGTTACATTTCTTGTAAGTTAAAATTGTTCAGGTATTATAAATTAGCTGGAAAAAGCAAACTCATGACTAGAATAAATTGTACTGTTAGGTATGTTTCGAAGAAAGACTACCTGTTGCAGTCGTTACCATGTGTATGTACCACATTTTTATTGTCATGTTAACTGCCATAATTTTGTAGAAATAAATCACTTAATACATAAAATATGATTATGGAAATTCTCAGTTGAGTTTGTTAATGGATATAAGCCCACCAAAGGGGTATAAATGGGGAAGATTTTTTGAAAAACATTTAAATCACTTCAACTCCCATAACATGAAACATATCACATCTGTTTGAACATATTATAACTTATAGGAGTATTACCAAAAATTTTGTCTACATATTTGGATATGACCAGCCATAACTGTTAAGGGGTGGAAAAAAACAAGGGTTTGAGGACAAAAAAACTCCTAACTATGTTAGTAGGCACACCATAGAATCTGTTCATATTTGTTGTCAATTTTAAAAAATTTTTAACCACCTGATAACCACCAAGGGTGCTGTGGGTAAAATAATGAGGGGTTAATGGACAAACAAATATTCTTAATTACTCTATTAAGTTAACTATAAAATCTATAACAATTATTGCAATTCTTCTAAAACTTGTATAAAACTTTGATCTGAAACAATTTTTTTAGGATTAACCAGTGCTGCAAGAAGTTGAAAATACCAGTGGGTGGAAATTTAAAAAAAAATAATAATAAAACTTCTGTACAGTGTACACTATCGCATCCATTCTTATTTATTTAAAACTTTCTAAATATCTTCTGAAACTTTTATGTAACCAAACATTACTGCAATGAGTGAAAATAATATATTCAGAGACAAAAAATGATAACTTTAATTATTGCAGTTGCTCTCTTATGCTGACTGCATTGCTAAAATGCACATAGACCTCCAATTAAATTAATAAAATAAAGTTTTCTGCAAAATGTTGATAGCGAAACAATTAAAATTGTGCCAATCTCACCTGTGTACATGAAAATCTATATTATGCTGCAAATAGGCTATTTTATAAACCAGAAAATTAAATTACCAATTTAGGACTTTCCATTACCCTTAGCATTCCTTTACTGCATCTTATTTTTTTGTTCAGTTATAATTAAATTTTGGTATCTTCTTGTTATACACATTGTGGGTAATTGTTCCATATCACGTACTCAAGTTTAAGCCTTGATCCTGTATGATTGATCCTGTGGTACATGATGCTTGCTGTCTTAATTTAGTACATCAAAGATCCTGGACATAACAAAAATATTACAATAAAAATAATTTTAGGAAGTAAAAAAAAATTACTTTAAGATTTTTATTTGATGTAATAATACCATCAGAATTCATTGTTACATCACAATTTTTTTTTGTATCCAGGATATTTTTATGTACTAAATTAAAATAGCAAGCATCATGTACCACAGGATCAATATATTCAGGATCATGCCATTAGGATCAAGGGATAGGCTTGGATACGCTATTCGGAACATTTACCCACATTGTGTTTAAATATAAATTGTTTCATCTTGTGGGTGAAGAGAAAGAAGGTATCCTCAGTCCAATTCTTTCATCTACTCCATATTACATATGTTTCTAAGAGCTACACAGTTGGTTTTAGATCCATACAGCACAAAATGTTACAGATATGTTTCAGAAATATAACTTTTGAAACATTGTAACATGTTTGAAACATTTCGCAACCTACCTGAAACATCTCGGATATATTTCAGAAACGTCAAAATGTCCGCCCTGTGAAATATTTCAATGAAACCTCCCTGCAACATCAAATGGTAATGTTTCTGAAATGTTTCCACTAATGTCCCATCAATATTTCTGAAACATTTAACCGAAATATTTCCATAAATGCTCTGAAATACGTATTAAATTAATCATGTGACCTAAAATACCTCTGGAAATTAGGATGACTGAGGGTATATTTATAATTTAAAAGAGTATTGCACTTTAACAGATACCATAATGTTACAGCTGCATTCGTCAGCTAGTTGTAGTGAAGTGCAGTTACTGTGTTCCAATTCATCACAGCATGCCCTCGTACACTTCCTCTTGATCACTTTGTGCATAATGCCCCTTGACCACTCCCTTAGAAAGTGTTAATCGCTGGATTGATATGATCTTGTTCGTATCTTCTTGTTTTCGTCAAGTTTTGCTTGTCCTTAGTAATCATTAGTGTCATTTTTTGATTATATAAAAAAATAGATATTGTAATATTATTTTGTTTGAAATTATTTTAAAGATGTGCTCTGGTAGGGCATAGAATGTAAATTTTTGTCGTTTTTAATGTAATGATAATTGATTATATTACTTAATAATTTGGCTTGTACAATTGCTGAAAAACCAATTAAAAATCTACTTATAATTTCTAATGTAAGATTAAAAAGGCCTGCTGACAAAATCCAACAATTCAGGTAAATTAATGAAACCATATTCTCCAACCCTACTGAGCTAAATTTATATATATATATATATATATATATATATATATATATATATATATATATATAAAAACCAAGTTAAAGAAATAATTTAATTAATCTAATTAGACATCAGATGTTTTCCCAGGTCAGCGTACCAGACTTGCCTAACATTAATTTTACAAACTATTTTATTATTCTAAAAACAAATTATGGTCATGAAAGTAAAATTTAAATAAGTCTTCAGTAAGCTTGCAAAGTGAATGAAACTTACATGAATGTCACAGGAAGCCCAGCACTGGTGTCCATGGTTCCTGTCCATTGCATTTTATTTTAATGGGGAATTTGAATGTGATATAGTGGCAGGCAGGCATGCATCTACATCACTAATATATGTACCTATATACAATACACTAACATATTATAATAGAAAATTCCTTCTTGTATGTTGCACAGGAAACCGGTATTAACATAATGAACAGCCATGAGACTTGACCTGTGCTCGTATTGTGATGTACTTTTCTCCTTATTTAATGATATAGTAAGTATATATGGCTGGTGCTTGTGATTTGGACATTTGCAAGAAAAAATGTGTGCTTGAAAACCCTCAAAAGACATGTAACAATTTTATGCTATAATTAATGTCTTTTTCTTCTTAAACACACATATACTAATTTACAGAGGGTCTAAATATGAAACAATGCAGTCTTAATACAAATTGATCATATAGCTTTATAATCGACATATTGTTTTCCATTTCACACAAGCTGAACATAAATGAGACTGGACTGGAATCGGCTGTCCTCACTAAACGAAAAACTTGTCTGACCAGCCTAAATGAAGTGAGATGGTGGTGTAGTAGGGTCAATCCATATCAAATGTCCCAATTTTAATTTTTCAGGTTGCTTGACCTTTTTAGAAAAAAATAATTTTGTGTGTGTGGCCTCACTAGCATATAATAAGTTTAAAACCACAATAATATAATTTTACCATGCTTAGTTTATTATTGGTTGCTAGATTTACATGATCGGGTGCGGCAGTTTCGACGTTTGCAAGACTTTGGGGGAACTCCAATAAATTTTTATTGGCTGCTTCCGGAATTATTAATTAAATAGCACTGTACTGAGCATGCTTTGAAGTAACTTTATGTTTAGTAAAATATTTTTATTTTATTTTTTTATATACAAAAATGGGGTACAAATATAGTCAAAATTTGGGTCAAAAATACGAGATTCAGTGGTGTGTAGTGAAAGGAAGACTTCAAGTCTCAGAGTTGAAATTCACACAGGGAATTCCTTTCTACCAGTAGTCTTTGTATACCAAAAATGAAACCTGAGAAATATTTCCTTTAGTTTCTATGAGCTCGTCAACTTCCCACTTTTTGCATTTTTTACAAATTGTACACCTAAATATCTCTGGTGGGCAAACTGATAAAAATTTGGGATTATGCCAGAATGAAGCTCTATATGAGGGTAAACTCCTGTAAAAATTTGGACTTTGAGATTTATCTGTGAGTGCATAAAAAACAAGTTTGAAATGTGGCAACTATGCACATTAAACTATTATAACATGCATGCGTACAGATACACGATGTATCATATTACATATTTACAATACATGTACTTTACAATCTTAAGTGTTTAAAACTTAACCAAAAATCAGCAAGCAAAACTGTTAAGCAACACAGAAATTTCATCACAAAGAATGTTAGAAATGTTGTGTGTACGTACCGTGGATGTTGTAAGTTCCTGTGGTGTAAGTTTCCTCAGAATTCTGTTAAATGGCACCCAGGTAGAATCATTAACATGTTTCTTGAATGATGTACTGGGTCCTGATGGATGGTAAAATTTTACATGGATATCCATATTTTCATTGCTGATGCCATCAACTTCAGCCAACCACCATTGTCCATCGTAGATACATGCAACTATATCACTTATGTCCACATTCAAGGGAATTGTTTTGCTGACTTGAAAGTCTTCTAAATTTTCTGCATTTGAAGTAACATAACACCTTACAGTGCTCTCATTTACAGGCACAAACCTATGGTAGCTTCTTATTCCAGTAACTCGTTTGCAGTTTTCAAATATTTGTTCCAGCATTGTGGCATGATTGTAGATCTCTGTGCTTGACACATATATGTAAGAAATACCAGTTATTTGAGTGCTGCAGTACTGAAACATTTCTTGAGGAGTAAGTATCTGGTTATTTGCTGTTCTTTGAAGACTTGCTCGTGAAACTTGTCGTTTTGTAGTGCCACCAACTCCATCACATGCATTCTTACCGTGTGAAGAACCAAAAAAATTCCATTCACATTGCAGGTCAAAATCTTTTTTATGATTGCAGACATTAATTAAATTCTTTCTGTTCTTGTATTGGCTGGAAGCCCCATCAGAAAAATACAGAATTTTTTTGATTGCAGGATTAGTTTCAGTAATATGTTTCAAAAGATGAACTTGAAATGTGTGAACTGCCAATGTGTTATGTTCCAAACTGTCACTGATAATGCAAACACTTTTGTGTTGAATATTTTCTCCGTTCGTGTAGTAATAGACAAATGGATGTAGAGTGGCCTGTTTTTTTGCCCAATGAGCAGATTGTATTTCATCTTGAATTACAAATGTGTAATTTTCAGCAAAATCAGCTAGGACCAGGCACTCGTATTCAGTCAAATTCATCTTCCTTTCTTTCAAGAACTGAGATTGAGTTTTGCTAATATAATGATGTTTTTTCAAAGAAACTAACTTTCCTGCCAGATCTTCCATGAATTCATGTCTTGGCTTCAAAATTGTGACCATTTCTGCTCTATCAACAGTAACCCACTGTTTGTAGACAATATTGTCAGGTAAAGAATCACTTTCTTCAAGCTCAGCAAACCACTCTAAGAAAACTTCTTTTCCTGGGCATTGCTGGCATTCACCCATCATACACGAGTAGTTGTTGGAATCACACACTATCATATTGAGCAATTCTTTGTAGTGTACATTCAGCCGGGCTCCATCAATCATTAGTTTAGCATTCTGATGATAAAGACACACACATACTGTGTGTGTACCTGACGAACCTGCTAAAATGCACCACTTTGGTCTCAGCTCACAAAATTTAGACCTACCTATCTTGAATGCTGGATATTCATTCTTAAACTGTAGATACAGTTCATTTAGGTTGTTCAAAATGAGTCTTTTTTGTTTGTGAACTTTTTCTCCATTAATTTTCGCAGCTACAAAGTCTTTTTTTCCAGAACATATACGACTATTCTCATCATCTTCATAAAACCTCTCTACTTCTTTTGCAATGTCATCAATAATTCCAACACCTTTCTTTTTTCCTAGGTGAGGTAAAATTCCTTGTTCTTTAACTAGCTTCCTTGTTGTTTTCACAACACTCTCTGTAACTTGAAATTCGTTCATTATTTTCTCGCGAGACCAAGAGTTAGGGAGAAGACTGATGATTCTTACTGTGTCTTCTTTGTTAGCTGTAAGAGTTTTAGTTCTTAATTTATTGATTAACTCATTATATTCTGATGAAGATACTCCACAACTGTCCTTATCTTGAATAACTGAATCATTTTCTACAAAACACAATCTCAACTTCTTCTTTACTTCTTCTGATACTCTCTGTGCTTTTGAACTGATTGATAGATTTCTTTTGTTAGAACTGAGTTTTCTGATCTTAGAAGTACTTGGTGAAAGTTCCAAAATATTAAAAGCAGAGTCTAGTTTCTCTGCCATTTTTTGTGATGTTAACAAATTCATCAACCTCTTCCTCATCATTTGCATTTTCTTTGGTAACAAATATCTTACTGTAGCATGTTGGGCAAAGAGATTTTCCAGGCACAAGACATAACCTCAAACTTACATCTTGAAAAGTATGCTTCAACTTAATTTCCCTGAGTCCTTTTGATATTACCTTCTTGTGAACTTGCATCGGGTCACAACAAACACGACCGAAAATATGATAATACTTGCATAGAAACTTGATCTCATGATATTTACAAACTGTCAAAATAGCCTTATTCACTCTCAACTGCAACAGATTTTTATCTTCCTCACTGAACTCACTTATCAATTTCATTTTCATTGGCACATTACCATAAACATTCTTGCGACATTATTCTGAAGTAAAACTTCCTATTGAACAGATATCCTCCATACTTATAACCTCTCTTTTCTATGCTTATAAGTAAACACCATAAATAGGACAAATTATCCAAAGATAACACAAATACTAATTAATGTGCAGTGCTCCTTGTAGTACAGATTAATAGTGCATTATAATACATATTGTAATATTCTAAATGTGATGATAATATGAATTTTAATTATTTATATGAAATTGGTTGATACCATTGATGTTTTTTTAATGGGTGGGTAAGTAACATAACCCTAGAGTATAAAGGCAAAATTCCACACATTAAAATTTTTTTTTCTGCATTCACAGTGCAATCTCAAAGTCCAAATTTTTACAGGAGTTTACCCTCATATAGAGCTACATTCTGGCATAATCCCAAATTTTTATCAGTTTGCCCACCAGAGATATTTAGGTGCACAATTTGTAAAAAATGCAAAAAGTGGGAAGTTGACGAGCTCATAGAAAAGAAAGGAAATATTTCTGAGGTTTCATTTTTGGTATACAAAAACTACTGGTAGAAAGGAATTCCCTGTGTGAATTTCAACTCTGAGACTTGAAATCTTCCTTTCACTACACACCACTGAATCTCGTATTTTTGACCCAAATTTTGACTATATATGTACTCCATTTTCGTATATAAAAAAATTAAATAAATATATTTTACTAAATGTAAAGTTACTTCAGAGCATGCTCAGTACAGTGCTAAATAATTCATAATTCCGGAAGCAGCCAATAAAAATTTATTGGAGTTCCCCCAAAGTCTTGCAAACGTCAGAACTGCCGCACCCGATCAGGTAAATCTAGCAACTATTAATAAACCAAGCATGATAAAATTATATTAATGTGGTTTTGAACTTATTATATGCTAGTGAGGCCACACACAAAAAATTATTTTTTTCTAAAATGGTCAAGCAACTTGTGCTGGGATACTTGATATGGATTGACCCAGTAGTGGAATATAAATGGGAATGAAACAAATGTGCAATGAGAAATACTCTTTAACATTGCAATGTCACTTTCCCCAATTGAAGAGCTCAAATTGATCCAGCTTCCCTAACATTGAGTGGCCAGTGACTTGCTGAAGATACAATAGTGGCAGTCCATAAAAAATGTGGTTTCCTTAATTTTTTCTATAGAAAGCATGTTAATCTACCTAAAGTTCATGGGTTAAGCTAGGTTTATATTTGTATTTTAATACTACCAAATTGACAAAATAGCCTAAGGATAAAACAACAAATACAATATGGCAATAGTATATAGGGTCTCAAAAATCCAAATTTTCAAAGTAAATACACAAAATAATATTAACACAACAGTACTTCCACACAAACTAGATTCAAATGAGATCACAAATTTATTGTAAACAAATAATATAAATAATTTTGTAATATGCAGTACAAAATTTTAAAATAATATGCATGGCGAGTTATACTTTGTACAAAATAGAAGGTAGCTAGTTTGGCCTAACTCATCAACAATGAAGTCATTAGAGATAGAGAAACTTATTCAAACAGACAATAGGGTTTTGGATTGTAACTTCTATGATCTATGTTATGAAACCAGCCAAGAATGCACCTGAAGTAAGTTAAGAACCATATATAACCATAATCAGAAAGCCACACCAGGTCAAACCAGGTTCTTTTCATTTGAATACTTAACAATAGAGGCAAAGATGCAAAGGGGTATTTTCAATAACAAATAACAACGTAGTCTGAGAAGTAGACTTTAATAAAAAAAAACTATATATATATTATATATACAATACATGAAATTTTTAACTGACTCTCTATGCAGATGTTCTTGGAGATTTTTGCTGAAAAAAAAGAGAACAAGAAAAAACAATTATTTTTAACTTGTTTCAGGTCAATTATGACATGTATGTGAGATTTTTAAACATGTAGACACTAAGTTGTTACATTATTTATTTTTAAATTACCATGCAAACAGAAAAAAAAGTTTCTGATGCCAATGATAAATTTCAAAACTGAAAGCATCTTAAAAGGGACAAATTGGTATTGCAACCTATGCATTTTTTTTTCAAACTTATTAAGCAGGAATACTTCTTCACTGGGAATTTCTTAACATGCTATTTACATTCCTAATAATCAATTTAATGGTGTCTGGTAATGCAAAGAGGCCCATGACATTGTATAATAACACATTTTAAGCAAAGTTTTAAAAGAAAACTTAAATTTAAATCCTAATGATTTCCTAATAAGTGTCTGTGTGAACAGTGCCTGTGATGTTACATCATTACAATTCAGCTCATATTTTTGTGCAATAATACTCTAAAATTTCTAGTAATTTTTTGAGCAGATTCTCAATATTATCCTTTGTAGTGCACATTTAATGTTTATTTTCATTAATTAAATTGCTACCACTACATAACTATACACATGTAATCTAATAAATCATCATTAAATGTGTTTCCTTTATTGTAATATAATGGATGGAATTAGGTTTTGTCAAACTCTCCAAATCAAACATACTTGGTTACTACCATAATTTAGCATAAGATAAACTAATTTAAATAGAAATACCAATGATGCTTATGCTTAGTACAACACAACTCGAAGACTTGTACCTTCTCTGCGGTAAAGGACAAAATTTATTTCAATTATTATGCGCTGCAATTCCAGCCCACCAATAAAATGAAGGCCAGATTGCGGAAATAACTTTGTTAAGCGAAATGGCAATTAATGAAACCGCTGTCTAATTATATGTGTAGGCCTAGTGCATTCACTTACAATAAATTACATTTATGACAAGCCAGATATAATAGCAGGCTTTATTAAATTTCCGTTAATAGTAATACGTAGGCCTACAACATACGATGTAAGTACTACAGAGTGCGGAACATAATAAAAATAATTACTTAACCAGTAGAATTGTAAATTATTTCAAATTAAACACTTCAATAATTATATTAAAATAAACACAACGTAATTAATTTATGTGTTGTGCACAGTAAATAAACATAAATTATCCTTAACTACATATTATAGGTTATGAAATATATTTACTTAAGTATATTATAAAAGCCCGAAGGTGATAACTGAATAAAATAAATTGGTTTAATCAATTGCTATTAAAACCAACATACTTATTTAGGAACCTATAAGCCTATATTTGTGATTTTTAACTAAAGATAACATTAAAAGGACTAACCCATACATTAGCATTCGTGTTCTACAGTCAACGACCATATAGCGGCATAGCTACAGTAAGTAGAAAACTTGTTAGATGCTTTAGCAATTTTATTAAATCGCGAATATCCTGTTAATGCATCACATAAATTAAAAATCAGACTGAAAATATAAATATGGCACGGGAATGTTTGAGCATAATAAGCATACCGACATTCCTTAACCTACAGCTTTACACATTTCGAAGACGCATAAGAGATTGTTTCTATACCGGTACTTGCTTAAGTGCGAAAGTAAAAACAAAAAATAGTAAACTAACATGAAATAAATAATGTTCAAACTTACAATTTATTCACCACATATAAAAATCCAAGTACCAAAATACTGCGCCAAAACAAAAAATAATACACAAAGACAAAGATTTCTAAACTTCAGTGCCAACAAGCATGATGGGAAGTTTCAATATAATGTCTCAGATACATTTCAGAATCAACCACAATGTAATATTGCCAAAGGAATCTTGCTGAAATGTATCTGAAACTTCATTTATAGACATGAGTACTATGTGTCCAATGAAATGTTTATGAAATATTCCAGAAACATGACAGATGAAATGTAATCTACTCGAAACATAGTTATGTCACTGCAATATCACAGACATGTTACTGAAACATTGTGTGCTGTATGGGGATTTATTTAGCAGTAGTTAGTCATCTTCAAACCAGAAATTATATTAGGTCTTTACAGCATTATTTATACTATTTTCCTTCACAAAAATTTATGAACCATCAGAAAAGTGTGGTGTGCTACCTTGTGTAATGTGAGAAATCTGGTATACTTGAAACACGAGTGGGCCAAGGGAACTCATTCTGAGAACTATATATGATTTTATTTGTACACTTTAAAGTTGTGCAAGTGAGATACAATTACTAGGTCTTTTACTTTACTTTTGATCTTGAAATAACAACTTTTGAAGAAAATATTTATGATTTATGAGGTCTAAAGGTTTAGACTTAACACAAAAATAATTCATGCTGAATTTTAACTCAAAATTTCAAGGCTTGACTAGTAAACTTAAATATTGTATTTACTGTTGACTTTTTGTAAGTCACAATGTCATTTTTTTAATGTAAATTTTGAATGCAACAATATACAAAATTATTCTTAAAAGTGAATTAGATAATAGGGTCATTCAAATATAAACCGGAATATTTTTATACAGATTTATTGGTGATATACGAAAAATACAAATGGAATGCCTTTTTTTTCTACATAGTTTCCTTAAGCATATATACTTCCACCCCCCCCCCCCCCCTCCCTGTTTGATCCCTTCATGAAAAGAAGACTGGTGCTCCAGGAGCCAACTGCACATGTACTGTTTGACTGCAGCATTGTCTTCAAATCATTACCCTCCTAATGCCTCTTTCAGTGGACCAAACATACAGCCTGAATATTGCCTTCATTGATGCTGGTTGCCGGATGCAATATGTGGCATCGATTTCCCACTTTCAAAACTTATGGCTCAATGGAACACTTGTGCATGCCTAGGTATCTCCTCCCCATTCTCCCGCCACCGATTCCCCAGCGTACTGCACCGCTCAAGTTGCTACTTGAGTCGAAAGAACAAAATTCTGTGGACAGTGAAGGATGGATGTATTGAACTTTAAAAATAGCCTTTTTATTTTTTTTCAACCTTGCCATATTATGGTTTACGTAGTTGTGTGAGATGCACTATGTACACAAAACTTAGTTTTTTAGTTTATTTAAATTGTGAAATCGTCAAATGTTATATTCATGTTCCTTTTTTTTTCCTTGGGTTATGTTTGTAACTTTGACTCTTTTTGTTTATTCATCCTGCTAGGTTAAATGGGGTTTTAATGATTTTCCATTTGAAAAAAAAAATGTAGTGCCCAAACGTGACTTGAAAGAATTGAGTTACCACCTGATCATTTCTGTGATAACTAAGGAGAATTTTAATTAGCAGATCTCATTTAGTCCAAAGTTTAAATAAATAAAAAATGAACAGTTTTTTTTAACACAGGATCACTTTCAGCACATTGAAATTGTATTGAGCATCCTGCAAATAAGATTATGAAAAAAATTCAAAAGGCTATTATTATTATTATTATTAATATTATTATTATTATACGACGGAAAATAGCCAGTTCGATAGCTCGAAACACGTTGCTAATCGATTTGTGTTATACATATCGATTTATATCGTTAACACACTTTCGATCACGGTATTTCATTTGTAGATTCATAGATGGCAGCGTAATCGGCGATTGTTTGTAGGTACAGAAAAACAGCGTTGAGTTTCCGGTCTTTATGATATATGGTCGTTGACCACGAGCGTAGAGGCAAATATGGTATAGGACAATATGGGAAAGTCTGATCGTTTTCAATGGATGGCGTGCGAGACACGCTACTGCAGCGCCTCTAGCGGCATGAACTGAAGAATGCCCGCGAAATTCAAATTTACATTTGGCAGCATGCACTGTCTAGGTAGGGTTTTGGTCTTTTAGATTTGAAACTCGAGGTATTATCGATGGTAATATAATGCTCAATTACGTACATTACTATGAGAGTTGTAATTAAGTACGTCAGGTGAAAACATTACTGCTTGAAACTGTTAAATGCAGATAAGAAATCAGAAACAAAAGTTTTCCATTTCCGGAGGTCTCGTCCCAAACCGCTCAACATACGAAGGTTGGGGAGGGTTCATATTATAGTGGGGACCATGCGTGAAGTCGAGGGGGGGGGGGGGGGCAGCATCCCCCTTCCCCCCTTTTCACCCCAATTTTTGTTTTTCAGGAGGCTCCTACGCGAAGGCAATGAATCGTGGAGAGGTGGGAGTTAGTGCATTACATAGGGGGTAACATGCTCCAAGTATGGTTGGGGTTTTGTCACCCCCCTCCCCCCATTTGCCCCCTCCACCCTCCAAATATTTATATTCTGAAAGCACCTAAGCCAAGGCAATGTATTGTGGAAAGGTGGGAGTTGGTGCGTGTTGTAGGGGTCACATGCTCCAAGTGTGGTATAAGGTGCATCCTAGCTGCTCCATTTTCTCTCCACCATCCTCCAAAGTTTTGGAATTTTTGAGGGTCCTGCTACAATACGGCTGGCATTGGGACAGTGGGAGGTTTAGCATGTTGCATAACTTATGTAGGCCCCACAAATTTTTTTTTTTTGAAACATTGCATGCCGGTTACGAACCAGCCTGCGGTTTCAATTGACCTTGATCATTACAAAAGGGCAATTTTGCAACTGTAATCCAGGCCACATGAAATGTTAATGATTATTTCCTTTTTCTGTCTGTATAAACAGGTACATTACTTCAATAAATCATTATTATGGAGCCACATAACCACGTCAAATACAAGGAAACTCCAGTCAATACATAACCAAAGTGTAAAATGAATTTATATTTTAACTCATTCGTGGGGCATGTGATTACTATATTGTTACGAAATAAGAACTGTTGTTTATCCCCCAAAAAAACAACCATTTTGCTAAACTTAAAATACTAAATTAAGAAATAGATGAGAAAATTCATAATAATTAGCTATCAAAGTTGTTTCTTCCAAAATATATTTCATGGCGAATGATTTATGGCACATAGAGATACGACTGCCAAAGTTTTCTTGTGTCCATTACTTAGGTGCTAAAAATGTTAGTAAAATGGCTGTTTTCATAGTGTTAGACAGCAGCTACCTTCCAACACTTTTTTCTAGGTGTGTCCTTTGAACACATATGCAAGTACAATCCTGATCACATGTAAAGGTGACCGACTCACAATCAAAAAGAAAGTTTCCAAATTTTGACAGTTCTCTTCTGAGGAAGATGTTGACCTTCAGTATTACCTGGCTTCCTGGAAAAAGTGTGTGTGCAATGCTGTTTGCATAGGCAATACTCAGAAGTAAACTTTCAAAATTGTAACATTGCAAGACCCCTGCCCTCCTACCTAAATATTTTTCTTTTAAACTATTTTCATGAATGTAAACATTTCTTAAAAAAAAGTCTCTCTAAGAATATTTTACCGTTTTATGTATTTAAGGGTTGATATTTGCACTTGCTGTATGTTTTAAGAAGGTACTTTGTATTTTAACAGACATTTTTAATCATTACTATTTTTTAGGTAATCATTCACAAATAAGTCGCTGTACTAGATTTTTGCCTGTTTTGGCCTACTTTTTCAAGTTTTTCTCAATAAGTTGAATTTTGTAAAGTAATTTGTATTATGATTGCTGTTACATAATGTTATAAAACAATAGATTAGGTGTGGGATGTATTAGCGAGAGGCATAAGAGGCCTGTAAGTGCGAGTGAGAACGAAACAGTGATTCCCTGCCAACAGAGACAAAAGCTGGGATTTCCCACTGGTCGTGGGAACTGAGTGATCATTACTGTCTCACGGTGTGGGAGAGAGAACGAGGATGTAAAGTCCCTGGCTCTGTGTGTAGAAAACTGTTTTCAAGGTGTGTCGTGTATTCTTATTGGCTTGGGATGTGTAGTGTGAATGAAGCGGGTGTGTGATTGGTCAGTGAGGTCATGTGACTGCCCTCCCTGCGTGAAGGACACAGTGTCATGATCTCACCAGTTGTCTGTCGATCGCTGCACCAGGAGGGCGCGTTCGGCGGCTTCTCACGAAATATGTAGTTTTGGATGCGGTTGTTTCGTTTTTCGGACAATAAAACTCTCAAATGAAAAAGGAAGAACATCTTTTTATTTTATTTCAAATAACGAATCGTAAAATACAAACACAACTTACATGAAAAACACTTTAATTACAAGATCAGCCATGCAAGTTGTTAACAAAGTTGAAATTATAGTCACAAAAATTTCACCTGCCTTTGGCTGACTCCGTTTTGTAAAGGAATGTGTTCGTGTAAGATACAGAATTGGACCTCATCATCAGGACCAAGAACAATAGGCATGGGTGGCACCTCGAGGCTTGACTCACTGTATAACACAAAAAGCCGTGAACGTAAAAAAATTGTCTAAGAGCATGTTAAAAATCTTGGGTAAGTAAACAAATCAAATAACTTACAGAAAGAAAATGATAACTTTGTTTCTATTTTATATATTTTTTCTCTTTCAACTCATTCTTTACAGCAGCACAATTTGTGAATGAAGAAGCTTCCCCACCCTGAATCCACCACTGATTGTGTTAATTAGTGTCTTATAGTAAAAAGTTTACCACTTGGATGCATGCCATGTTACACAAGCAGCCAGGATTTTGGGTGTTACAATACAAAACTGTACGCATGTACCAGCACTAAGAGTTTATATATATATATATATATATATATATATATATATATATGTATATATATATATATATATATATATATATATATATATATATATATATATATATATTGACGCCACTCCGGCTGCCTGTCTAAGTTTTTAAGTAAATATTAACGTTGGAAAAGATCTCAGGGGTTTTAACGGGGGTTCGGCCTCGTGGCTGCAGGCAGGAGCGCGTCTCCGTTCGAAACCTACCTGGGCTGTTCAGGCCACCCAGGGCGCCTTGTAAATAACTGGTAAACGAATTGACACGACACTGCACTTTATTCAGAACCGATACACTTATTGGTCCAGGTACTGGCCGCGTCTGTTGTCTGACCGCTGCGACACGCGTGTCTCTGTGTGTAAACGGTACGCGCGACCAGGATAGGTTGCAAAGTGGTATATACGGACTTATACAGTGGCCGATTATCAACGTGAAAGATGCGGCGGATAGTCGCGGAGCTACTGTGCTGCAACAACTTATGCAGACATTTACTTTAACATGGAGAACGGCACATACAAACGAATGTTCCAAAGTTATTTGCAATCTAACCTGTGGCGAAATATTAAAGTCCCGAAAAGTACATAAACCCGGTAAGCTGGAAACATACATGTTACAGTCACTTTCTAATTAGAAATTACTCGGTTAGATTGCACATTACAAGTTACACATTTACAAACGATGAAAGTTAAGAGGCGTAAGTTAACGAGTAAGAACTCGACACACGTTGCTAAGAGTCTTCGACGATAACAATTGGCTTTAAAGCCGAAACTGCGTAACTCAATTACGCTGTCCTTAATCTCTGGACATGAAATTACGTAATAAATGCAAAGCTCCCTGGTGGGATAAAATTAATTAGTTAACGAGTCGCACGAAATATCGTGCGACTGGGTGGGGTCGGCGCAGAGCTGGTAAAGGATTTTAAGAACTTACACTATTGCTGAGACTTGGATGTAGCGCGAAAGTTGATGGCTCTGCGTTCGCGGAGTGTCCGACCCCTGCGAGCTCCCGACAGTAACTGAGCTCGAGACCGCCCTGCGGCCTCACACCTCGACACGTGCAGCGCGGGAAAACAGCTCCGACCAGTTTTGGACTAAAATGACATATTTCACAATATATGATTATAAAACAATTGGACATAATTTCCCTTGAATTAATTATCTTTTAATTGTTATTAATTTAGTTGTTTTTGATTTAAAAGAATAATTACATATTTAATTTGGCGCATTGCCACACCCGGCCGGGCGCTGTTGTCGCCTTGGTGTTCGTCTCGGCGCACTTTCACCCACTCGGTGGACATCACGCTCGGGCGTGTTCGATGCACTTAAGAGTAAGTGTTGTGACATAACGGCCTGTGCGAACCAGAGGGAGCATCGGCGGTCGACGTCAAAAAAAAAATATATATATATATATATTAAGTAAACATTACATAGATCCTCAGTGAGTTCCAAGATGGCTCAAGGATGTAGAACAAGTAAAGAAATACATGGATAGACATAAAACATTACAACAATAGTAAACAAATAATCTACATCATAGAAAGACAAAATACAAAATATATGTAATATGAGTAGCTAATGAAAATACACTTTCAAATATATATATTTATATATATATATATATAGCCATATTATCATCATATTTATAAAAATCTAAGTAAGAGTAAATTGATCAAAGTTTAGGACACTGCATTTATACATACATTACTACTTCAAAACATAATACTTGTATTTATACTCTACAATCAGTATCACAATGACATATAAATTGGTTATTCCTTTAAGAGACACCACTTAACAATTTAAAAATTTGTCCACAGAATAAAAGGCATTTGTTATTAAACAGTCTCTTAGCTGGTTTTTGAAGCTTTGTTGTTGTGCCTGCATAGCTCTCTGTTATCATGGGAAAGCTTATCAAACACTTTTATTGCAGTGTAATACGGACCTTTTTGGGATAGACTATTTTGCGGACAGTGAATACAGTTTTGCATTCTTGTGGAATATGAGTGAAGATAAGAGTTTACCTGAAATGATTCAAAATAATCAGAAAGAAATGCCAAAATAGAATAGATGTATTGACTGGGCAAAATAAGAACTTTCAATGTTTTTAATAGCGGCCTACAAGAGCTATTCTTTCGGAATATTAGTGTTTTTTTTCTTTTGTTGTATCACATGTCAGATGTGAATGCTGGACAATACATAGAACTTAACCAAGACACAGTCACCCAGCTCAATGCATGAACCAACGTATTTACACTCAATTACTACCCTGAACATTAAGTCTCACTGTATATATTGATAACGTTAAAATTTTTGAATGGCTTCTAAAATCGAGATTTGACTATCAATACAGCTGTACACATTAATAATTTGTATAATAATTACAGCTACTTATAGTTATCATGGAATTAATAGTAGATTAGAACAAATAACAGTTTAAAAAATTAAAATAACACGCTTTTATAAGTAAACAAAACTAAAAAGTAAAAAATAAATAAGAGTTTAAAAAAACTAAAAAAGACACTTTTATATGAAATCCAACTAAAAAATAAATTTTAATAAATTGAATTTAAAAATAGTGTAAAATAAAAAATGTATTTTATTTTAAAAAAAAGTGTTGGGTGCTGTTTAAGATATTATCAAAATGATAATCCTTCGACTCATATCAGTCAGTAAAATAATTATAACTATTGACACCATGCAAAGTGCCCCACGCTTTTTTCACAATAATACTAGTATTTTTCATTCATTATTGTTTTAGGCTTATTTTAAAAATTATTTCCTCAATTTCTTTCAGGTAAAAATCCTTAAACTGTAAGTTTTGCTCTCTATCCAAATATGTTTTTGATATATCAACTGTCAAACTTATCCATATTTTCCATGTTTGATGTCTTTTATTTAATGAGTTACTGACCTTGGCATAGTTTGGAGTATTTGTAACTGCTTGGTGTAGATTTGCAGGTTGGTGTTCGAGTGGAATTTCAAAAATCTGCCCATCAGGTGTAGCTATTGAGGTTATGCATATGGTGTTTGATTTCCCATCTGCTGTTGGTTTCACAGCAAAATCACACTTCAATTTATCCATGTTTCGTGAAATATTTGCATAAAATGTTGTTTTATAATAATGTTTCACTCTTGGTTAATTGGTAAAATGAAACAAAGACGTAATTGTGTTTCTCTATTTAACGAAAGAAACAACATTTAAAGCCCTTATTTCAGGTTTTTTCTTCGTATTTTTACAAATATAGATAATATTCTCTTCAAGAAAGTATATTGTTCACAATAATCATAACCCACTCTCACTTCTCATTTAATTAAATGTCACAATATTTAGTAGGCTTTGTTTATATCGCACCAAAGACAAACTGAAAGAAAAGAGTTCGCACATGAGCTAAATTGTTTTCTTAACAAATACGTCTTTACTTCATTTAACCAATTATATAAATTGTAAAAAATCTTATTTTGCAAATTGATTAATGGAATAATCTTATCAAATTAGTGTATTGTCATCGGTCCTCGATAAATCTACAAAGTTTGAATGAAATCTGGCCGTTTAAAGTGGGTCAAAATCGCACCCGAAGGAGTCGGTTACAAACATACAAACAAACAAACATACAGGTGAAGCTAATATAAAGCGTGTGAAAACCATCAGTCATATTTCACATGTGCTTGCCGGATGATACACAAAACTCAATCATGAATCTCCATGCAGGTAGCAAACAAAATGTTTTACAACTAAAACACAACTTTATTTGTGCAATATTTTCTTTGCTTTTCTGTTTTCTTTTTTCTGCAAACTACTTGTTGCACTATCGTTAGTTGTTTTCAAGAAACACTTTATTAAAACGTTAAAAAATTTGTCTGAATATATATTAATGCAATCTAGGCACACTGGACAATCTGGATCTACTTGTAGCATTTCCTTCAACTTGGATTTAACACCCGAACGGGATTCATTGAGAAATGTTGTAAATTTACTCTTGAAAAGTGAATGAATTTTGTTTGAAAGAATGGATGCATGAGAAGTGGGGTGCAAGAAATTTGTGTCGTCATACTTTTTCATAGAAATGTGAATGTTACTTGCTGAGAATGATTCCTCCAATGAAGACAGATGGTTTTTACAAATATCGTGTTTCAGTCTGCTACATACCCATCCTGAAACATATGCAACACTATTCTCTTGTAAAATGTCTATGCCAGCTTCAGCTTCTTCACTACCGTCACCTATCTCAATTTTCACCGGACTGGTAAGAGTGATTCCAGCACAATGCTTCTTGAAGTCAGATTTCAGCAATACACATTTGGAGAAATCCAACTCGCAATTGCCATCAGGGGATGGCATCAATAGCTGATTACACATCACACTTCTGATAGCTGACCGAAATTTGGAACAGTCTGGTGTCACATTGTGGAAACCTTTGCTCCTTATTACAGAAAACATATTCTCCAGGCAGTCTTGTGTGAGTCTACGAGTCAACAAAAATTTGAAGTTGAATCTGTTGTATACTTCATCCCACAGCTGTTTAATTGTGGAAATGTTGAGGATCCAACCTTTCACACATGGTGGTACAGACCTCTTGGAATTTATAAAAGTTAACTTATGTAATTTTGCCTCGATTTCTTCCAAAAATTTCCAGTGTGAACTGCCGTTTGAAACAGCTCTTCGAAATAATTTTGCATCACATTTCTGGGCCGAGTTGAAAACATCAAACAGTGAATCAAAGTCACTTATAAACTGTGCTGTAAAAACGGAGGTGCTCACCATGCTGTTAAGAGCGACATGTGTCAGTATGCCACGACTGACCGAATGACTGAGAAGCTGTGTAGCTAAACGTACTCTCATTGGGGAAAAAGGTGGCAATTCTATATGTTTTGTTGTTAACTTAGGTGCCAGTCTTGGGTTCATCACTTTATCTTTTTCAAAAAATGCCACAATGTGTTTAAAAGATGCCACCTTTCCATTATACAATGCATCAAATTTTTTTAAATTGTTCCTTACCGATTTCAACAGATGGGGTGCATCGAAGAAAAAGTATATCTTCTCTCCATTTGAGACAATGTATGGATTATCAGGTGAAACACCAAGGATTCTATGCAATTTCAAATTGTTAGGAGCCTGGTCACAAACAACTGCCTTAACGACAACACCTATTTCCTGTAATTTTTGAACAGCAAGTTGAATAACTTCTTTCAGAGTTTCAGATGCCATGGAGCCTGATGTAAGGTAGTACCCTAGAATTTGTTTGAAATTTTTTCGCAAACCTCGCAGCATCAGCACGGTAGCCTGGTTGGCAAAAGACAGCTGGGGATCTATAGTTGAGTCACAATGCCTTACATCCATTCCCAAATCAGGGTACCCTTCAAAAACATCAGAAGAAGAATTGTACGTAATGTTCTCTTTCAATGACATCTCGTCAAATACTAGAGATACTACCCGATATTCAACAGGCAACTGTGACATTTTTAACTTCAGAAGTTTCAAAATGTTTGGGTTTATACCAGGAGTTACTGAAAGATCCTGGAGCCACAAACGTAATGATCTTACTGTTGGTAACCCAAAGAAATTCTGCAAAAATTTGTAAGCTTTTGGAGAACAATAGTAAACAGCGGAAGCAAAAGTTCTGTCGAATTCAGTATAGCGCCGACTTCTGCCTTTTTTCTTTTTGTTGAGAAGCAATGACAATAAAAAACTATTTTCACCAAAGCACTTTTTTAAGTTTGCAACACTAGATGAAGACACTTGTTCCTCCAAAGCAGATTTTTCTTCCCTAATTGCCCGTATTAGTCTCCGCTGTCTACAAACCGTTTTCTGGGCTCGCCGTAATTTCTGCTGCAGTGATTTGATTTCGAGGTCAACATTCATCCTCCTACACTTTGGGATTCTGGCATCAGGAAGAATTTCTGAAACAAAATGAACTTTATTGCTAACTAATAACACACAAAACTAGTATCTGACATGTTTACAATAACTGCAGGGCAATTAACTTAGCCTTTTTGAAATAACGTGGTCAAAAACTACTATTGCCAAGATTATAAAGTGACTGTGATGCACACAACCATATATAGAAACCCAAATTTGGTCTCATGAATCAAACAAAATCAGCCAAATAACAACTACATACTAAGGTATTATCACTATGGAAACCTAGGCTGGGAGTGATGTCTTGATAATGTGTGTCAATGTTAACCCTTCCACAGTGCATGTACATACTAAGTAGTCAGCAAAGCTCCCTTTCAGAGTAGCACTGAAATAATAACCTTCATTTGAACTTTCTCATCTTTAATTTAACTGTTTGGATAAACGTTTAACACGCTAACCTCAAATTTCTACCAAGTCAAACTTCAAATACATTATCTGTGTTTCGTAACCAGTCATCATGGTGGAACATCAGTCTTCAAAAACATATTGGCCTGTAAGGGTTGACATGTCACAAGTACAAACATGACATCATCAGCTTATTTCAAGGACAGAAGAATGATCTCTAATGTAAGGCTTTCTACCTATTTCAACCACATGTAGGTAATTTCTTTTATAGTTTCATTCTCAGAAATGATTTTTAAAAACAGCAGGCTATCATAAATTAGAAAAATGTTATTAGCGACTAACAAAATACCTTACATCCAAGCTATGTCTTTTTTTATAAGTATATTCCTTTTGCAAATAGCATTTCAACTCTAAATTTAACAATTATGCAACATGCAAAGAAATTACAACATATACATACCTATACACACTAGGAGAAATTTTGGGTGAACTCTAATATTCAATTCCGGAAGTAGGGGAAGTATATGATTTAAAGAAAGGTGTTTATATGCGAGGTAAGTGTAGGAAATATTAATTGTAAACTAGATGAGCCGAGGTGATTTGATAAGATACTGAAAACAAAGTGAAAATTTGGTTAGGTTAGGTTAGCTACATAAAAAAATTAAATAAAAAATTATTGACAGGAAAAATAATTTACCAACTTGATTATCCGAAAATACTTACTATCATATCTGGAAGGTACTGAAAACCAAGCAAAAGGTTGGTTAGGTCAGCTACATAAAAAAATAGCTACATGAAACAACATTATTTTAATATTAGAGAGTATTTTGTAGAAGGTATGGAAAACAAAGTGAAAGGTTGGTTGGTTTAGGTCAGCTGCACAAAAATGCTTAATAAATAAAATGTAATATCAGTAATAAATGAAATAGAAAAATATTATCAGGTACATTTTAAGGTGTAGTGTTCTAGAATATTCCCCATTAGGTCAACCATGAAAGTCCCGTATGTTTTACTTGTAAGGAGACTGAAGGTATATTTTAGCTCGTAAAAATTAAAACGGTGTCTGATAGTACCTAATGTATTTTGAGATACCAGTATTTGTTTGCTAATTATTCTCGTTCTCTGTGTCTCTTATACACAGTCTGAATGCTTTTTAGACTAAGTTTGCACATTATATTTCTCAAAACTACGTCTATTGATATATTTTTACATAAAAATACATAATGATGACACATACCTGATTGCTGTCGCTAGACTCTTCTCGGAGTGTCTGCTGACACTCGAGTGGCAGCAGTCAATTCCGTATCGGATTTCACTGCTGCCACTCCGGAAATGAATAACATGTGACCGGAAATCAATTATATTCTAAATACAACTTGAATCTTGAATAGCTAACCACATCGCCATATTGATTTTGCTCGGTGCTTTGTGCTTGCTGTGTATTTGAATTTGTTAACTTATATTGACCCCTGAGTTAATTTGTTTTGCTGTTTATGTTCGTAAGTACTTAATATAGGTTTTATTCTTTTAAATATTGATTTGCGTACAGTGTGTTGTCCATATGTTATGAATTTTTAAGCTGGTATTGAGCTCTGAGTGTGAGGCTTAGTTATTTTTTTTTTGTTATTGTTCTTAAGTACTTAATATAGGTTTTATTCTTATAAATTTTGATTTGCGTATATAGTGTGTTGTCCATTCGTTATCCACGTAGCTGGCTAATGACCGGGATTCAATAATCACAGTTGATATACTGATTTCCGTGAATATTTTTAGTCATTGTGGATAGGAACATCGTGATTTTTCAAATCATTTTACTCTAAATTTACAGTTTCATGGATAGATTGCATTAGGTTAGGTTTATTAAAAATACTATAGGTAATTGTTCCGTATCACGTATCTAAGTTTATCCATTGATCCTGATGGCATGATCCTGTTGTACATGATGCCAGTGAGGATAAGTTAGATTCGAATCTCAGATTCGAATATAAAAAAAATTCTCGGAAGGCACCGTAATTATCGTACACGGCATAAAAACTAAGAAATGCGTTTGTGCAACAACGGCGTAAGTAAACACATTTAAATAATACGTGTATAACAGGGGCAAGAAATTATATCTACATGTTTATTCGACTACATTCACCTTTAAGAACTCCTCGCTGTGTTTAAAGCGACGTATCAGGTACGGATTTATATATATACAGTAGAACCCTGTTATAATGTTTTTCAAGGGAGCACAAGAAAAAAAAACATTATAAGCAGGAAAACGTTATAAGCAGGAAATCTCAATTTAGCACTTAACAATGTTCGAGCTTTGTACCAATGTACTCACCAAGCTATGTAAACAACTTTAATGTTAAAACCAAAGATAGAATACTTGATACATGAATTTTCTGAAACAAGCCAACAATTTTTCAACTTCGTCTTGTTCCCTGGTTAAATTTTGTTTGTCTTTAAAGATACACTGCCACATTTTTTGTAAAATTGTCTCATGATTCATGATAACAACATTAAGAGTGAGAACGTCTACTCCTTCGCCACCTGAAAATGTTTAATTTTGGGATTCCTACATATGAATGAGAAAAAAAATTATTTGTAGGCAATAGAAAACACTTTTAGTTATGCCCTCGCTCAATGGTTGGCAACTTAAATATCGTAGGACTATGTACGTGCATCTGAATACCCACTGGAATGGCAAGGAAGAGAAGAGTTGACTAGGGTGCCAACTGACACGTAACTATGAACATTGTGTACCTTCAGTATATTGCATAAAATTGTATTTTAACAAACTTCATGTATTGTATGGCAGTGATTGTAAACATAAACATACATAAAGGAAACTTTTTATCGTAAGTGTTGGAATAATTTGGTTTTAAAACATTTTTTCCCCATTTATTGAGTGTTAGAAAGCAAACATTATAAGCAGGAAATTACACTATTTATGAACATTATATGCAGGAAATAAATACATTGTCCTTATGGGGGAAATATTGGGACTTTAAAAATATGACATTATAAGCAGGAAAACATTATATGCAGGAACATTATAACAGGGTTCTACTGTACTAGATAATGCCCGGCATGCGTTGCAATGCCTCAATCAATTTTTTTTTTTTGTAATTTTTTAAACGTATACTAAGCATCTCTCTTTATCTCTCTAATTCTCTATCTCTCTATGTATATCTCTATAACTCTCTCTATCTTTCTATTTATATCTCTATCTCTCTATATATCTTTCTAGCGGACCCGACAGACATTGTCCTGCCCAAATGTACTTTTTGTGAGATATGGATATGGCGGTAAGTATTTCTACGCTGGACATTTTGTATCTTCTCATTATACATACCCCTCCTCTTGGGCACGCCACTGCCGTTACCAAAAACCTTTCCCATGGTTACGCAGAAGGCAACAACAAATCAAAAGCCCGTTGCCATGGAGGCTAATTATCAACAATGCTTAGTTTTTTTGCTTTTAAAGCGTGTATTTTTAGTTTTTCTTAACTCAGAATCGAGATAAAATATCCAATTATGAATCTAAACCATCCTCGAATCCCCGTGAACTCACACACAAAATTTCATCAAAATCGCATACAAACAGACAGACAGAAAAAGTACTGTTTTATTATAGTAAGATAGATTATTCTTACATGTTCGCATCCATGCAGTATATGAAAAATCAGCATGCATAGCCCCACACCTATAACTATAGCCCACAACTTTTTCTGCATGGAATTTTGTATTATCTTGCACCATTTAGAAATTTAAACATTATAACATAACAGGTGATACAGTTGTAGTAGTTTTCTTATGTTCACAAATGATAATTTTTCTCACCTCTATTTCAGTCTTTGCAATAAAAATATGTTACTACCTAAATTTTGAGTAAATATGTTTCTACTTTCAAATGTAATGACGGGAAGACACTTCATAAAATGTCTTTGTAAACCACATTTGCTGTTTTTTCCGTCTCGAGCTAGAATGTAAAGATTGTCTGCATTACTGACCCGCGAGCAAGCTACATACATTTCAGAGAGAGAGAGAGAGAGAGTGAGAGAAAGACACCTATTGAATGTCTATCTAACTAATTTTTTTATGAGAGCATATTTTCATTAAATAAATCATGAAATCATTCAACGATAAAAGCTGTTTATTTAATTAAGCGGACGGGTTCGCTCCAAGGAGAAAATTGACGCGGCGAGACCTCGTGGACATAGAGAAATGACACACACTCACTATTTGTGTGGCTATGAAACATGATTTTTTTCTGCAATTTAAATTGTAATATACAAAAAGGGTATTGAAAATTGAAACAAATATGGCGACACTATAAACTGTCAGGATCTTTATTTTTTTCTTACTCTCTACTTATTTCCTTACAATAGCAAAACTTAATGGCTTCTAATAATGCGTTGCAATTTTTGCTTTTAAAGCGTGTTTTTTTTTAGTTTTTATTAACTCAGAATCGAGATAAAATATCCAATTGTGAATCTAAACCATCCTCACTATTTGTGTGGCTATGAAACATGATTTTTTTTCTGCAATTTAAATTGTAATATACAAAAAGGGTATTGAAAATTGAAACAAATATGGCGACGCTATAAACTGTCAGGATCTTTATTTTTTTCTTACTCTCTACTTAGTTACTTACAATAGCAAAACTTAATGGCTTCTAATAATGCGTTGCAATTTTTGCTTTTAAAGCGTGTTTTTTTTTTTTTAGTTTTTCTTAACTCAGAATCGAGATAAAATATCCAATTGTGAATCTAAACCATCCTCGAATCCCTGTGAACTCACACACAAAATTTCATCAAAATCGGTCCAGCCGTCTAGGAGGAGTTCAGTGACATACACACGCACACAAGAAATATATATATAAAGATATATATATCTTTATATATATATATATATATATATATATATATATTATGTGTGTTTATTTTACAGGCCTCTGAACTTAGCATTTTAACACCATCATGGGACCAAAATGGGACCAAAATGCCAAGTTTGAAGGCCTATAACACAGGACTCGAATTTGGTAAAGCATAGCGATTACACTCCCCTTAAAGAACTCCTTGCTGTGATAACTACGACGTATCAGATTCGCATTTATATATGTTAGTGTTGAATTTAGCGGCCTCTAAACGTAGCCTTTTACAACCCAGATCAGTCCAAAATGTCAAGTTTGAGGGGCTATAACAGAGAACTCGAATTTGGTAAAGCATAGCGACTACATTCACCTTAAAGAACACCTTGCTGTGATTAATACGACGTATCAGATTCGGATTTATATATGTTTGTGTTGAATTTACCGGCCTCTGAACTTAGCATTTTACAACCATTGTGGGACGAAAATGCCAAGTTTGAAGGGCTATAACACAGGACTTGAATTTGGTAAAAACCAAAAAGGGACTGCGCTCCCCTTAAAGAGCCTTATGCTTATTTAATACAAAGTATCAGATTCGTATTTATATATGTTTGTGTTGAATTTACCGGCCTCTGAACTTAGCATTTTACAACTATCATGGGTCGAAAATACCATGTTTGAAAGCCTATAACACAGGACTCGAATTTGGTAAAGCATAGCGACTACACTCACCTTAAAGAACTCCTTGCTGTGTTTAATAAGACATATCAGATTCGGATTTATATATGTTTGTGTTGAATTTACCGGCATCTGAACTTAGCATATTACAACCATTTGGAACGAAAATGCCAATTTTGAAGGGCTATAACAGAGAACACGAATTTGGTAAAGCATAGCGACTACATACACCTCAAAGTACTCCTTGCTGTGTTTGATACGACAAATCAGATTCGGATTTATATATGTTTGTGTTGAATTTACCGGCCTCTGAAAGTAGCATTTTACAACCATTATGGGACGAAAATGCCAAGTTTGAAGGGCTATAACAGAGAATTTGAATTTGGTAAAGCATAGCGACTACATTCACCTTAAAGAACTCCTTGCTGTGTTTACAAAGAAGTATCAGATTCGTATTTATATATGATTGTGTTGAATTTACCGGCCATTTAACTTAGCATTTTACTACCATGAACGGACGAAAATGCCAAGTTTGAAGGGCTACAACAGAGAACACGAATTTGGTACAGCATTACGACTACAGTCACCTTAAAGAACACCTTGCTGTGTTAAATACGACGTATCAGATTCGAAATTATATATGTTTTTGTTGAATTTACCGGCCTCTGAACTTAGCATTTACAACCATCATGGGACGAAAATGCCATGTGTGAAGGGCTATAACACAGGATTTGAATTTGGTAAAAACCAAACAGGGACTGCGCTCCCCTTAAAGAACCTTATGCTGATTTAATACAAAGTATCAGATTCGTATTTATATATGTTTGTGTTGAATTTACCGGCCTCTAAACTTAGCATTTTACAACTATCATGGGTCGAAAATGCCATGTTTGAAAGCCTATAACACAGGACTCGAATTTGGTAAAGCATAGCGACTACACTCCCCTTAAAGAACTCCTTGCTGTGTTTAATACGACATCAGATTCGGATTTATATATGTTAGTGTTGAATTTACCGGCCTCTAAACGTAGCATTTTACAACCCAGATCAGTCGTAAATGTCAAGTTTGAGGGGCTATAACAGAGAACTCGAATTTGGTAAAGCATATCGACTACATTCACCTTAAAGAACACCTTGCTGTGTTTAATACGATGTATCAGATTCGGATTTATATATGTTTGTGTTGAATTTACCGGCCTCTGAACTTAACTTTTACAACGTTCATGGTACGAAAATGCCATGTTTGAAGGGCTATAACACAGGACTTGAATTTGGTAAAGCATAGCGACTACACTCGCCTCAAAGAACTCCTTGCTGTGTTTAATACATTACAGATTTGGATTTATATATGTTAGTGTTGAATATACCGGCCTTTGAACTTACCATTTTACAACCAAGATAGGGCGATAATGCCAATTTTGAAGGGCTATAACGGAGAACTCGAATTTGGTATGCATAATTAGGTGTATTTTGTTCGTTCTTGGACAGGGGCGGAAGGAGGGGGATCTGGGAATCCAGTAGATGGAAAAGACCGATACAAGGACAGGCGGAGGATCGAGGATCCATCGGCCATATTGGATGACGTCATCGGCGGCCATCTTGGGAGACGTCATATAATCTATGCTAATCCGTATGCTAATCAATGCTAATCCGTATGCCAATCTATGCTAATCTGTATGCCAATCTATGCTAATTCATATGCCAATCTATGATAATCCATGACAATATATGCTAATCCATGCTAAATCATCCTCCATTTTGTATTTCTAGAAATTTCCATCAACTTAGAATCGTGACGTCACCATTGCACTTTTCGTCATGGTCGCCATCTTGGATTAGAATTTTTTTTTCGAACTTTAACTTTTTGATATTCGATGTAAACATCAGCCGCCATCTTGTTTTCGTCTGCTTGTGGCCACCATTTTATTTTCGTCTGCTGGAGGCAGCCATCTTGTGATGTCATATAGTTCTCTTGGTCACCACCAGGTAGCAGCAGGGATTATTTTATTTTTTTCTTTAACTAAAATATTTTCAGTGCCGAGGCTGGGATTCGATCCATGGGACGTGAAAACGTCCAGGATGTCGAGCTTAGAAAGCAGGCACCTTACCAACCACACCACGAGACCAGTTGGGATAGAGTAGAATAAATAATCTATATATGATTCGTACTGATGGCAAGTTTATGATAAAAGGGGGAGGGGGGTTTTGCCTTCCTTAATGCATACCTAAGGCGCCACATTTAAAATTAAATTTATTATACAGCCGCCATTTTAATTCCAGCACAGACTACCAGATGGCGCAAAATTCAAATATTAGTAAGGGAGTCGGCAGACAGGTGTCGCACGCCAACATCTTGGTTCTCAAGTTGGCTGGTAGATGTCGTATCGTGCGCCAAATTTTGAATTTGGCGCATGATAGTAGCGACATCTACTAGCCAACTTGAGAACCAAGATGGCGACACCTCTGGCAACTAATTTTTGAATTTGGTACGCGATACTAGCGACATCTACCAGCCAACTTGAGAACCAAGATGGCGGCGACTCTGGCAACTAATTTTTCAATTTGGTGCGCGATACTACCGACATCTAACAGCCATCTTGAGAACCAAGATGGCGGCGCCTATGGCAACTAATTTTTGAATTTTGCGCCATCTAGTAGTCTGTGCTGGAATTAAAGATGGCGGCTGTATTATAATTTTAATTTCAAATGTGGCACCTTAGGTATGCATTAAGGAAGGCAAAACCCCCCTCCCCCCTTTTATCATAAACTTGATGTCAGTACGTAGCATAAATAGATTATTTATTCCACTCTATCCCAACTGGTCTCGTGGTCTGGTTGGTAAGGTGCCTGCTTTCTAAGCTCGACATCCTGGACGTTTTCAAGTCCCATGGATCGAATCCCAGCCTCGGCACTGAAAATATTTTAGTTAAAGAAAAAAATAAAATAATCCCTGCTGCTACCTGGTGGCGACCAACAGAACTATATGACGTCACAAGATGGCTGCCTCCAGCAGACGAAAATAAGATGGCGGCCACCAGCAGACGAAACAATATGGCGGCCACCAGCAGACGAAAACAAGATGGTGGCCACCAGCAGACGAAACAGGCGGCTGATGTTTACATTGAATTTCGAAAAGTTGAAAAAAAAAATTCGAATCCAAGATGGCAGCCGTGACGAAAAGTGCAACGGTGACGTCACGATTTGAAGTTGGTGGAAATTTATAGAAATACAAAATGGCGGATGGATTAGCATATATTGGCATAGATTGGCATACGGATCGGCATAGATTGGCATATGGATTAGCATAGATTGGCATACGGATTAGCATAGATTAGATGACATCATCCAAAATGGCCGCCGAATACGTCATCCAAGATGGCCGCCCATGACGTCATCCAAGGTGGCCACCGGCTCCTGGCTCCTGCGCCTGTCCTTGAATCAGTATTTTCTATCTACTAGTAGATCCATCGTTGTCCTCTAGCTTGTACGCAGGCTTCACGTTACAAGTTCTGTCATGACTTTTTAAGCTCTCTCTCCGCGTAAACGACTTGCTACATCGAACGCAACTTATGATATTGCGTAGTGGATTTTTAACACAGTCATTCCTCTCGTGTTGTCTTCCATTCTTTCTCAAGATTAATTTTTGCTGCAAAACTTACACCTGTGTCCTTTCGATACAGCGACAGACACTGAATCAGCATTTATAAATTAACATACCTGTACATTGGTGCTGCCGTCGCCATTTTATTACCAAAATTATTACTGTTGGGTGTGCAACAGTATTTTAGGTACATAGTGCATGTAGCTGACCTAACCTAGCAAACTGCCCAGACTATTTTTCAGTATTTTGAATCATGCTAACCCAGCCTATTTAACTGATAAAACTATTTTATAGTTTTTCTTATCTAACCTAATGTAAATAATATTTAAAACTGTATATGTTAGCGATCTGTAAACTAGTTTCAATAAATGTTTTGCAACTGAATATAAGGAAACTAAAAAAATTTCCCTTGTGTAATAATATATTTATGTGGTTCCCATAAGTTACATACCAAAAAAAATAAAGGACCAATTAAAATGAAGTCCACCTTTTAAGGTTAGTGATTTTTATTATGTTCATATTAATCCAACTAACCTCAATAGTTCATTTTTAGACTAACCTGTAAGATTTATTGATTTAGCTAACCTAGAAAATAAAATTTACCCTGAAACTATTGTCTAACCTCGGAGTTAACCACGATGGCAATATTTATCGTTTTATAAGTCCTAGATATGCCAATGCTGATGTGTGGAACTCTTGCCCTGTGTGTTGGCCATCTGCGGTTCTGCCTGCTGTGGTACATATGGCGGCAGGAATCCATACATTTACAGTGATAAATGTGTACTTTCTTGTGTCATGCCCAACATTAACAAGTCTTACAATTATTGTCGGTGGGCATGTTACAATTTTTAATAAGAAATAGCTCACATTTATTTAAAACAGTGCATAACATTGTAAGCATGTCAACCATACATACTGACATCTTTTAATTTAACAATTTAATCAACTGCATAAATGTATTAAAAGCTGTCATTTCTGCAACTCACGGAACAGATAGAATAAAATAAATTACATCAAATAAGATATAGGGTCTAGACCCATTCTACAATGGCACTGAAATGGAGATGGATGTCTCAACATTTCACTGTGTCGTCTTCTGCTTCCACAATGCATGGAAACTTAACTAATTGTAACTGATAAGATTGCTCTTCAATCTTACAAAATATTATTTTAATTGAAAAAAATTCTTCCAAACCATTGCATGGGCAAAGTTTACATGCATATTTAAAATTAATCAAACACTAGATAGTCTTATACTTCGGATAATTTTTTAACATGTTTATGACAGCAGCCAAGTATGTACTCGTGTTTATTGGGTGCGTGGAGCAACGTAAACAGAACTCAGATTGCCGAGTTAATCCTTGCGGGTCTTTTTCAGTCTGCGTGCTATTGTATAAACACTATTCTGTGAGATCTGATTGTGTGAACCATTTCTGTTTCAATGTTATTGTATAATGGGCATAAATAAACAGAAAATTACATTTTCTAAACTGTAATGAATACAGTGACACATTAAAAATTTTAGTGTGCTTGTTTAAAATAAAATTGATTTCGATAATTTTCTTACATCAAGACTTTTCTTGAAATGAACTTAATAATAAATATCTGAAAATACTTTTTTTGAGTACTAGAAATTTCTTGTGTTTCCCTGAAAACAGCATCTTTGTATTCACTTGTTTCTTGGAAATAACTGTATATATCTTAAATTACAATACCTAAACAGTACCATAGCTGTTACTATACCTAATTATATGGTAATTATCTCGACTAGTCCCTCTTCCTTTAAAAAAAAAGTTAAAAATTCGGAAATACTTTTATTTGTGCTACAAAATTTCCTCTATTTAACCCTACTTACGGAGATAAAAAAATTCCAACACGTACATGCCTGTACATTGCTGCAGCCGTGACCATATTTTTTGTTTTCAGCGTGGGTTCTTGTATGTTTATTTTGGACAACTCATGTTTAATGGTCGATTAGGTACGGTTAGCTACATTAGGTAAATATGTAGTTGAGTGGTATTTGCGGGGAAAAAAATGTTTAAAATCTGAAAATACTTTTATTATATGCTCTTTAAATTCCTCTTTTCATTAAAGCCGGCGGAGATAAGAAATTCCAAATACTTTAGGAGATATAGAATTTTTTAATTGTCATAGTTGGGCGATATTTGTTAAATAAAATTTAAAAATTCCGAAAATACTTTTATTCTATGCTCTTTAACTTCCTGTTTTCATTAAACCCGGCGGAGATAAGAAATTCCAAATACTTTAGGAGATATCAAATTTTTTAATTTCATCACAATACCTGTTCATTCATGCAGCGTTAACTATTGTTTCTTGTTTACGAGTATCAATTTTTTTTTTTTTTTTTCGCGACATAGGTGAACGATTTTTATCATTTTCTACTAATGGCAAAGGAATTGTAGCCTCCTCTAACTTATGTGAGTTTTTAACGTTTCAAATTTTAATGGTTTCTTTGTTATTTGAATATTGTTGCGCAAGTAATAATTTAAAAAAAAAATTACGTGAGTTCCTTCTGTCCATCCTTTGTCCCGGTTGGTTAGGTCAGGTCAGTTACATTATAAATAATTTAAAACTAAAGAATAATTAAAATTAATTCACATTATTTTTAATGTCACCTTAGTTTCAAAGTATTTATAATGTAACTGACCTCACCTAATCAACCATTTTAATTAATTAGGCATTCATGAACTCACTGCAAAATAACAAAAATGGTGGCGGTCGAATGATTACATAGATCTTCTATAGCAAAATTAAGAACGACGATATCTCCTAAAGTATTTAGAATTTCTTATCTCCGCCGGCTTTAATGAAAAGAGGAATTTAAAGAGCATATAATAAAGGTATTTTCAGATTTTTAACAATTTTTTCACAAATACCGCTCAACTACATATTTACAGCTACATTATAAATACTTTAAAACATTGTGGGCGGTTGATTTGGTTAGTATAGCTACATTTAAAGTACTTAAAATATACAAACACGAACCCATGCGGCAAAAAAAAAATATGCGACGGCCACACAAATGTACAAGTATGTTAATGTATAAACGGTGATAGGCCTATCTCCTAAACGAGTTTGAATTTCGTATCTCTGTAAGTTGTCTTAAATAGAGGAAATATTGTAGCATTATATAAAAGTGTTCCCGAATTTTTAATATTTTTTTAAGGAAGAGGGACTAGTCGAGATTATTAACGATTATATATATAAAATTATAATTTATGTAGAACTACAGTATCGTAGACCTAACATTCACAACATTCTGTTGTCAGATTGGTCGTTTAGGTTAGTGGTGGAAGCAAAAAATGGTGCCGGCTGCGACATTGGACAGGTATTGTAATGTATGCTGTAAACAGTAATTTCTCAAAAACCAGACTGAATTTAGAAATGTCTTTAGACCTTGAAAAAATTATTTTTCTTATTTTATTACGTATTTAACTACGGAAAGTCACGACAAGAATTTTACCTTGTTTTCAATTGAACTACTAATTACTAGTCTTATTTTAGTTGCCTCATTTGCAGACCTGCCAACTCTCACGATTTTGGTGTGAGGCTCATGATTTTAAGGTCCATCTCACGCCCTCACGCCAAAATAGTGTTTCCTCACGATTTTTCGGGGCCCCAAGATTTTGTTTGTAAAAGTTACAAAACAAGTTTTACGAAAGCTTACAGTAACGAGTTTCCATCAATACTCGAGTCATGTAAAGGAAGCAATTTTGCGTTTTGTAGCGTGTGCCGTGCTGATTTTTCTATCTCGCATAGTGGAAGAGGAGACATTGTGAAACATGTCGCTACCAAAAAACACAACTAACACGTGAAGTGTATTGTTCCAATAAAAAATTAATTTTGCTGTGAACAGTGATAATAGTGTTACACGAGCAAAATGTTATTTTACATCTTTTTTAGTTGCGGCCGTGCATGATCACTACACAACAGCGCTAAATTATGTTCAACTAAATTAAATCTGCAACCTATAATTTGTTAAAATAAATTTTTAAGCAGAGACCATGTAACATATGTACAGGTATGTCACTTAAATTTAAAGATTCTCATTTGTTGTTTTTTATATCTAACCTGTATTTATGGGCCTGAAAATTTTTATCGAGGACCTCATGATTTTTTAAATTTGAATGTTGGCAGGTCTGCATTTGTAGCAAAATTATAGCTAGTTGAACCAGTTAAAAAAGTAAATGGTTCATAGGTTGTATAGGAATATTTACTGACCTATTTTCTTTTGCAGTTTCAGATGGCGCTGATCATTGGGGATTCTCAGGTCAAGTACCTGAACCAGTATCTTTGGGATGGAATTACTTGTATTCCTAAACCAGGGTACAAGGTTCAGGATCTTGTACCGATTATTGAAGAGGTTGGACCTTCAATAAAGTAGTCCTCCATTGTGGAACCAACAATGTGCTGAGCGAGGATGCAGAGACCTTGAAGAGCGTACATTAATATGCTACACTGATGGTGTCAGGCATCCTACCAAGGAAAATGAATGACTACCGCTGCGAAACATCTGGCCAGCGTGTTGCTGGGATGAATGCCAAGTCAGCTTGCGTAAACGACATGCTGCGACAGTGTTTGCCAAACATTTAGGTAATGTTCATTGAACTGTGGGATTTCTTTTTGCAGCCAGGAATGATTTCTTTTGATGGACTTCACATCACGGCTCAAGGTTGCAAGTTGCTGTGCAGATCCTATGAGAAGTTTTTCAAGTGTAAGGTGCCCATCAAATTGTCTGTTCCTACAGAACATAATGTTTTTGTTTCCAGGATGACTACTACAATTTCTAGTGAGCAGCAAGGGGTCACGGCATCTTTACCTTCTTATGAAGACTTTCCTTCCCTGGAAGAATCTTGTACACAGAAGTGTTTTGTCCCCTCTCAGGTTCCAAAAGTCAAAAAACTACCTGCTTTTCAGAGAATGTCTCAGTGTTTGAAGGTTTTGCCTAGCCAGTTCACTTCAATTTCTTGTGTACCTGGTGTAGTCCAGAATTCCTTTGCCCCAGTAAATCCTGTTGTGCCATCAGCTGTTGAGTCTCTTAAAAGCAATTTTCAGGTTCCTGTGTCTACCCCATCTTCTGGACAGTCATCATCTCAGGCTAAAGTGTCTGGGCCACTTCACAACGTATCTTTTGCACCTCATTCACCACTGTCATCTTTTCAGCACAGTACTTCAAAAAGGTTTTTTCGCCCAGTTCTGCCATGTATTGAATCGTCCATGAAAACAAGTTTAATGTTTTGATGTCTTAACAGAGAACGAAGATGCCGGCATGTTTGAATGTAGTTTTGGTGGTAAAAAGTGCAGTAAAAAGATGAAAGATTGTAGGTTTAAGAATAGTGTCAATCCAAGGAAAGTTCGGAGATGTCTGGTTGGAGGGGGAGCGACTTCATTATCAGAAGGTGTATTGTTTAGTAGTTATAAGGAATTTACGGGGGTTTATGAACAGTGGTTGGAAGGACATCATCCAATGAGAGTGAACCATTCTGTAAGATGTCCTGGTGGTGGTGATAATATTCCTTATGTGCAGGTAAAATATGTGTGTAAACATTTTGGTAAGCCCAGGATTAGAGGTAATGATGTGCGGCCAAATCAAAATTATAATGCCAAAGGTTGCCCTGTACATGTGAATGAGAATCTATATATATAAAAATGAAACCCGTTTTCCTTGGTCACGGCATCACGCGTGAATGGCTGGACCGATTTCACTAATTTTTTTTTTTTGTTGTGTTTGCTATGGTCAGGAGAAGGTTCTTATGAAAGAAAAAATTAAGAAAATTGTGCGGAAAATTAGAAAATTTAAGAATAATGAATTCCTATTTCCCTTGGTCACGCCATCACGTGTAAATGACTGAACCGATTTCACTAATTCTTTTTTTGTTGTGTTTGTTATTGTCACGAGAAGGTTCTTATGAAAGAAAAAATTTAACGGAAAATTAGAAAATTTAAGAATACTGAACCACCATATATAAAATTATTTCCAAACTAACCCAACACTTTGTACAATATAAATATTTTTAAAGTAACCTTATGACATTCAGCTTTAAGCGTTTACAGTTTCCAGTGCAGCTTGCATTTGCAATGTCAATAAATAAATCGCAAGGGCAGTCACTAAGTGTATGTGGCATCAACCTAGAAAATCCATGTTTTTCACATGGCCAATTATATGTCGCCTGTTCCCGTGTCGGAAAACCATCAACATTATTTATTTACGCGCCAGAACATAAAACTAAAAATATAGTTTATCAAAAAGCATTAGAGTAGAGAGAAGCAGTGAGGGGTACAGAGACTATTAGTTGATTTATAGAGCGCGCGTGGTATTGAGCTCATTGTTTACTTAAAAATGCCAAGTTATTCAATAGCAATTTGTAAAAACATTAGTGGAATTATTGAATCCTATGGAATAAACATTATTTTGACAATATATATTTCGTTTTTTATTTAATTAAATTAGTAAGGTCCTTTTCAGTTATAGTGATACCAGGGAATTATGGATTCATTTTTATATGGAGGATATTATAGATTCCAGTTCAAATTGAATAGGTACTCATACCTAAGATAGGTCAGCTATACAAAATAAAGTAGTGCATCATTGCTACGCTAAGGCGGTACGAAGTTCGCCGGGTCAGCTAGTTATTTATAATAATAAGTTGAAATGTTATGTTGTGCGTTGTATGATTGATTGCCATAATCTTGAAACTGGTCCAGATGTCATTATGCATTATCCTGATCAAAGATTACTTGATAAGGGAGAACAAGAGGCAATTGCCCCTTTAATCAAACATAACATGGGCACGAAGGAATTGAGACAGTTTATTGGGGATGAAAGTGGGAAAATGTTACAGAGTAAGGATGTTCACAATTTACGTCAGCGGGCAAAAGAGAATATTGTTGATGGGTGCAGTCAGGCAGCATTTGCAGTCATATTTGCAGGAGGGCTCCATTGAACCTTTTCCTACAGTTCCTGTAAGACAGAAAACTTTTTCCACTGACATTAAGTGTAACATATTTTGTGTTTGCAGGTTGCCCCATTCACGAAGCACAAACTTCAAAACCTTAAATGCTATGGTGTAGTGTGATAGTTGTAAAGAATGGTACCACTTTAGCTGTCTCAATAAGGTTATTGATGTTGATGAAAAGTACATGTGTCATTTGTGTGATTTGTCATAATGTTGCTTGCTCATATGCATGTTTTTACTCTTAGGTTCTCACCAGGTAACACCTCGAATAAAAAGTTTGCACTGTGTCTCCCCCATATCTGATCTTTGTAAGGTGTTTGATATTGTAGGATTTAATTTTATTTAATCACCACCAGGATGTGAGATATGCAGAGCTATGTTCACGGTGATTGGACTATCAATGCCATGCATTCCACTAAAACTATTGTTTAAAATTTCTTTGTTTACAATACTTGTACTTGTTTTTTAAATTATCATTTACAGCTTTGAAAAGACTTACATTTAGATATAATTCACCATCACAGATGTCAGCAGTGTGTTTTCCTGTCATGGGTTGGTGGTGTAGGATCTCGGGCAAGAGGGGACTGCCCCCAACCTCACTTGAGAGACAGGCCAAGGGCATCCATCCCAGTCCAGGCAGGAGAATAAGGGGTGTGTAAATATGTGAATATGCAGGAAATTAACATAAACCAGTTGCAAAAAATTAATAGTTCCAAAAAATGGAAATATTTTAAGTTAAGCTTTGACAATGGCTGATCATCCATTAGGAGATCAGGTTGCTATTGAAATCTTATTTTGCTTTATAAGTACTTTATTATTATACTGTTATTACTGTGTAGTTATTTACATTTTACCTTTTGGTATCAAAGTGTAATATAATGCATGCAGTTAATTAACAATTTTGAACATTTAATAATGAATCATCTGTTCATGTTTTTCAGGTTGTGAAGGACGCATCCTGTAAGGGTTAGTTTATGGTGTATTGCTATCAAAATTTTATTTTGCATCATAAATACTTTATTATTATACTGTTATTACTGTGTATTTATTTACTTTTTACCTTTTTTGTATCAAAGCGTAATATAATGCATGAAGTTAATTAATAATTTTCTGTTCATGTTTTTCAGATTGTGAAGGACGCCCCATTGTAAGGGTTAGTGTATTGGTATTAACCATGGATTTAATAGGCCTCTTGGGGAAACTCACCATGTAAAAAATGAGTTAACGCATTGAGCGCTGTACCTCTTGAGACAAATTTGTCTCAAAGGTGATGTGGAAACCAGCGTATGTTTCTAGGATGTGAGAATTATTCAGAAGCAATCGTGGAGTGTGAGTCAGCTACTGGGGGGCCTCTAGGTGCAGAGTCCCTCCCTCGACCCGGCTGCCTTGGTTGACTCTTTATCACCACCCAAGCCAACATTTCTGCAGCGAGCACCAGTGAGAGCACCCAGACCGAGATTCCCTCTGCACACGAGAGTACCGCAGCACACCTGCTGCGCGACTTCTCTCTGCTCACCACACAGTAAATGACTAGAGACCCTGAAAAATGGTGAAGCGCTAAATTCACGAAATAACGCGAAAATTTGATACTTTGAACGAATTTTGCGACTTTCCTTTGATTTCAACATCGTCACGAAATTCACGAATTTTGGCACGAAATTCACGCATTTTCGCGCGAAATTCAAGCTTTTTCACACAATATAATGTCCTTATGTCACAAGTTCTATTTATTTACGCCATCATAAACATAGGCGTGAAATAAACATAGACTGAAAGACTAGTGACGTAATATTATCTTTGTTTTGACACATTACTGAAATCCACGTATTTTTATTACTCTGTTTACAAGCAGTAAATATTGCCATCGCAAATGAAAACAAAATGTAACAAATGTCAACAATCGATATGTGCGCACTACCAACATAACAAAATTGACTGTCCACAGTTTTCGTGTTTTGAATAATGGTCGTTTCTGCCGCAGGTGCACTGGTGTCGATTTTTCTAAACTTATTTTAACCGCATGGAGCTAAGATGGCAGTCATTTTTGCGTGCACATATCTATTGAGTGTTTACAAATACTGTTCACATTTTGTAAGTTTTGTGATACAATTTAATTTATGGCTAAGATGCCGAAAACCTCAACAGTGTTTGATCGCGAAAGCGAGATGAAATCGGATGGATTTTATATTTTTGATCAGCGGTACAAAATTATGATGTGCAAGTTCTGCAACTTGCGGGTTGATTGGACACACAGACACGTGCAAAAAGCATGTGGCAAATGACACACAAAACAAAACAGAAAAGACAATTATTTTGTCAAGCAAATTCTACCGTGTCTAAACAAATCTCGATAGGCGACAGCGTGAATAAAGCAAACAAGCTTGAAAGTGCAGAAAACAAGAATTTGTTTCTGATTTTGTTAATATGATGCTGTAAGTTAACATTCCTTTGGAAAAAGCTGATCATCCAGCTATGAGGGAATGGTTTAACACCCATGTTGAAGGTTAGCCTTATTTATTTAGAAATGTTTTCCCCCCTCTAATAAAAGTTCATAAACATATGTAGGCTTACAATATTATCGATTAACTTACCTTTAGGCCCAACTTACCTTTACTTCAAATAAATATGCAAGTACCTCAGATTAACAAACACATAAATAGAATGGATTGCATTGTAAAATTGTGAGCACACCACAAGGTATTTTTTACTGATTGATTGATGGTTTGACTCTGTAATCCAGCCATAATCTTGAAAAGGTTAGGTTAGGTTTGGCTTGGCTTAGAATTGTTTTGAGTAAATTAACCCATTAATATTTTCAGCGATAACCTTACAAATGCTACCTAATTATAAGTATATTGTAAGTTATGTATACATTGGGTGCAGGGGATTTGCCATCAGCCAACACTCTTGGAGAAACTTATGGCCCAAAAATTGGCCAGGCAATTAAGGAAGCAGTAAGGCACGCTGTAGAAGACAAACAGATTGTATTCTTGTGTGATGAAACGACAGACAAAGTGGGCAGATGTAAGGCAGAGTCTGCTACTTTGTAGTACCTATCCGTTATGAGGTTTTTGTTACACCGCCAATGGCATAATTTTTCACCATTTTTTGGGTTCTCTACTGATTGCTTATTTTTACACCGATTTTTTGCACCGCTTGCTTATTTTTACACCGATTTTTTGCACCGCTTTTGTCATTTTTTTACACCGAAATGAGCCAGTTTTATTTACCTTTTTCTGGGGTCCCTATAAATGACTATTCCAGTCCGACTATTGACACCAAAGCAAAAGTAACTAACCAAATATAAATTGAGCAAGCTGAACAGGCCGCCAGCGACTCGAAATTAACAAGCCCAAGTACACAGTAGCACCTTTGCATCACAGCCAAAAGCAAATCACCTCCTTTTAACATGTTCTTAGAAATATTTTCCCCCAAAAACCCTCAAACATCTTTTTCGAATGAGAAAAGTGAAGTGGCAGCAAGCAATTTCCCGTGGATAAAGCAACTTCTACCTACTAATCTTTATGTTTTATTTATGTTTGTTCTATTATGAATTGCAAAACAACATAAAAATGACTGGTTATGACACTTGTTTTGCATTTAAGAAGTATGGCTTGTGTAAACAAAGATGTGATTTAATGGTATTCTTGCATAATAAAAATGATCATTAAATAGTGAGTGATTTTTTTATTCAACTACCAGAAGCAGAAGGAACTTATTTTTCAAAATTAATCTTGTCATTGATACATCCAAATAATTAATATTTAGTACATACAAATTTAATCTAAAGGAAATAATTTTAAGAAAATTAAGTTATTGATATTTTACACAAGGAAAAAAAACAATTTCATAGTAAAAAACAAATTAAATTTGGAATCAAATCATGTATCGCCAAAAAACAAGTGTCGGCAAGGAACATGGTTCGCGAAAAGTCGTTATTCATACCCTTAAACATTTATTTAATTGAACCTTCCGCATTAATCGTAATAACCAGTTATTTAGAATACAGACTTAATTAGCTAAAGAATTTTTTTGGCAAACTCAAAAGTGGAAGGCAGCAAGGAAACATTTTCCTGAGGATCACCAGCTCCTAACTACTGATATTTCTAGATAATGCATTTTTTATTTGGATATTTTACATTTAAAAAAAAAAACCAACTTACAAGGAAAAATAATAAATTTGGAATCAAAGCATGCCTGTGTATCACCTACCAAACCAAAGTGTCAGTAAGGAAACACTTTACCGAGGATCACCAACACCTAACTACTGATATTTTTAAGATGATAATTTTTTGTATTTATGTTTTGTATATTTTACACAAGATAAAATTAAATTGTCACACTAATTGAAAAGAAAAAAAATTAAATTTAGATCAAAGCATGCCTATGTATCACCCACGAAAAACAGTGTGTCAGCAAGGAAACACTTTCCCGAAGATCACCAACACTTAACTACTGATATTTTTATCATAATAAATTTTTGTATTTGTTTTGTATATTTTCCACAAGATAAAATTACATTTTCACACTAATTAACAAGAAAAAAAAATTAAATTTTGATTCAAACATGCCTGTGTATCACCTACCAAAAACCGAGTGTCACCAACACCTAACTACTGATATTTTTAAGATAATAAATTTTTGTATTTATGTTTTGTATATGTTACACAGGATAAAATTCATTTTCACACTAATTAAACAGAAAAAAAAATTAAATTTTGATTCAAAGCATGCCTGTGTATCACCTACCATAAACCGAGTGTCAGCAAGGAAACACTTTCCCGAAGATCACCAACACCTAACTACTGATATTTTTAAAATAATAAATTTTTGTATTTATGTATTGGACATTTTACACAAGAAAAAAATACAATTTCACACTAATTGAAAAAAAAAAAAATTAAATTTGGATCAAAGCATGCCTGTGTATCACCTACCAAACCAAAGTGTCAGTAAGGAAACACTTTCCCGAGGATCACCAACACCTAACTACTGATATTTTTAAGATAATAAATTTTTGTATTTATGTTTTGTATATTTTACACAAGATAAAAATACATTTTCACACTGATTGAAAAGAAAAAAAATAATTAAATTATGATTCAAAGCATGCCTGTGTATCACCTATCAAAAACCTAGTGTCAGCAAGATAACACTTTCCCGAGGATCACCAACACCTAACTACTGATATTTTTAAGATAATAAATTTTTCTATTTATGTTTTGTATATTTTACACAAGATAAAATTACATTTTCACACTAATTAACAAGAAAAAAAAATTAAATTTTGATTCAAAGCATGCCTGTGTATCACCTACCAAAAACCGAGTGTCACCAACACCTAACTACTGATATTTTTAAGATAATAAATTTTTGTAATTATTTTTCGTATATTTTACACTAGATAAAAATACATTTTCACACTAATTGAAAAGAAAAAAAAAATAATTAAATTATGATTCAAAGCATGCCTGTGTATCACCTACCAAAAACCGAGTGTCAGCAAGGAAACACTTTCCCGAGGATCAGCAACACCTAACTACTGATATTTTTAAGATAATAATTTTTTCTATTTATGTTTTGTATATTTTACACAAGATAAAATTACATTTTCACACTAATTAACAAGAAAAAAAAATTAAATTTGCTATCTAAGCATGCCTGTGTATCACCTACCAAACTAAAGTGTCAGCAAGGAAACACTTTCCCGAGGATCACCAACACCTAACTACTGATATTTTTAAGATAATAAATTTTTGTATTTATGTTTTGTATATTTTACACAAGATAAAATTTTATTTTCACACTAATTAACAAGAAAAAAAATTAAATTTGGATTCAAAGCATGCTTGTGTATCACCTACCAAAAACCGAGTGTCAGCAAGGAAACACTTTCCCGAGCTTCAGCAACACCAAATTACTGATATTTTTAAGATAATAAATTTTTGTATTTATGTTTTGTGTATTTTACACATGATAAAATTACATTTTCACACTAATAAACAAGAAAAAAAATTAAATTTGCTATCTAAGCATGCCTGTGTATCACCTACCAAACCCGAGTGTCAGAAAGGAAACACTTTCCCGGTTATCACCAACACCTAACTACTGATATTTAAAGATAATAAATTTTTGTATTTATGTTTTGTATATGTTACACAGGATAAAATTCATTTTCACACTAATTAACAAGAAAAAAAATTAAATTTTGATTCAAAGTATGCCTGTGTATCACCTACCATAAACCGAGTGTCAGCAAGGAAACACTTTCCCGAAGATCACCAACACATAACTACTGATATTTTTAAAATAATAAATTTTTGTATTTATGTATTGGACATTTTACACAAGAAAAAAATACAATTTCACACTAATTGAAAAGAAAAAAAAATTAAATTTGGATCAAAGCATGCCTGTGTATCACCTACCAAAACAAAGTGTCAGTAAGGAAACACTTTCCCGAGGATCACCAACACCTAACTACTGATATTTTTAAGATAATAAATTTTTGTATTTATGTTTTGTATATTTTACACAAGATAAAAATACATTTTCACACTGATTGAAAAGAAAAAAAAATAATTAAATTATGATTCAAAGCATGCCTGTGTATCACCTACCAAAAACCTAGTGTCAGCAAGATAACACTTTCCCGAGGATCACCAACACCTAACTATTGATATTTTTAAGATAATAAATTTTTCTATTTATGTTTTGTATATTTTACACAAGATAAAATTACATTTTCACACTAATTAACAAGAAAAAAAAATTAAATTTTTAGTCAAAGCATGCCTGTGTATCACCTACCAAAAACTGAGTGTCACCAACACCTAACTACTGATATTTTTAAGATAATAAATTTTTGTAATTATTTTTCGTATATTTTACACAAGATAAAAATACATTTTCACACTAATTGAAAAGAAAAAAAAAAAAATTAAATTATGATTCAAAGCATGCCTGTGTATCACCTACCAAAAACCGAGTGTCAGCAAGGAAACACTTTCCCGAGGATCAGCAACACCTAACTACTGATATTTGTTAGATAATAATTTTTTCTATTTATGTTTTGTATATTTTACACAAGATAAAATTACATTTTCACACTAATTAACAAGAAAAAAAAATTAAATTTGCAATCTAAGCATGCCTGTGTATCACCTACCAAACCAAAGTGTCAGCAAGGAAACACTTTCCCGAGGATCACCAACACCTTACTACTGATATTTTTAAGATAATAAATTTTTGTATTTATGTTTTGTATATTTTACACAAGATAAAATTTTATTTTCACACTAATTAACAAAAAAAAAAAATAAAATTTGGATTCAAAGCATGCTTGTGTATCACCTACCAAAATCCGAGTGTCAGCAAGGAAACACTTTCCCGAGCTTCACCAACACCAAATTACTGATATTTTTAAGATAATAAATTTTTGTATTTATGTTTTGTATATTTTACACACGATAAAATTACATTTTCACACTAATAATCAAGAAAAAAAAATAAATTTGCAATCAAAGCATGCCTGTGTATCACCTACCAAACCCGAGTGTCAGCAAGGAAACACTTTCCCGGTTATCACCAACACCTAACTACTGATATTTTTATGATAATAAATTTTGCTATTTATGTTTTGTATATTATACACAAGATAAAATTACATTTTCACACTGATTGAAAAGAAAAAAAATAATTAAATTATGATTCAAAGCATGCCTGTGTATCACCTATCAAAAACCTAGTGTCAGCAAGATAACACTTTCCCGAGGATCACCAACACCTAACTACTGATATTTTTAAGATAATAAATTTTTCTATTTATGTTTTGTATATTTTACACAAGATAAAATTACATTTTCACACTAATTAACAAGAAAAAAAAATTAAATTTTGATTCAAAGCATGCCTGTGTATCACCTACCAAAAACCGAGTGTCACCAACACCTAACTACTGATATTTTTAAGATAATAAATTTTTGTAATTATTTTTCGTATATTTTACACTAGATAAAAATACATTTTCACACTAATTGAAAAGAAAAAAAAAATAATTAAATTATGATTCAAAGCATGCCTGTGTATCACCTACCAAAAACCGAGTGTCAGCAAGGAAACACTTTCCCGAGGATCAGCAACACCTAACTACTGATATTTTTAAGATAATAATTTTTTCTATTTATGTTTTGTATATTTTACACAAGATAAAATTACATTTTCACACTAATTAACAAGAAAAAAAAATTAAATTTGCTATCTAAGCATGCCTGTGTATCACCTACCAAACTAAAGTGTCAGCAAGGAAACACTTTCCCGAGGATCACCAACACCTAACTACTGATATTTTTAAGATAATAAATTTTTGTATTTATGTTTTGTATATTTTACACAAGATAAAATTTTATTTTCACACTAATTAACAAGAAAAAAAATTAAATTTGGATTCAAAGCATGCTTGTGTATCACCTACCAAAAACCGAGTGTCAGCAAGGAAACACTTTCCCGAGCTTCAGCAACACCAAATTACTGATATTTTTAAGATAATAAATTTTTGTATTTATGTTTTGTATATTTTACACATGATAAAATTACATTTTCACACTAATAAACAAGAAAAAAAATTAAATTTGCTATCTAAGCATGCCTGTGTATCACCTACCAAACCCGAGTGTCAGAAAGGAAACACTTTCCCGGTTATCACCAACACCTAACTACTGATATTTAAAGATAATAAATTTTTGTATTTATGTTTTGTATATGTTACACAGGATAAAATTCATTTTCACACTAATTAACAAGAAAAAAAATTAAATTTTGATTCAAAGCATGCCTGTGTATCACCTACCATAAACCGAGTGTCAGCAAGGAAACACTTTCCCGAAGATCACCAACACATAACTACTGATATTTTTAAAATAATAAATTTTTGTATTTATGTATTGGACATTTTACACAAGAAAAAAATACAATTTCACACTAATTGAAAAGAAAAAAAAATTAAATTTGGATCAAAGCATGCCTGTGTATCACCTACCAAAACAAAGTGTCAGTAAGGAAACACTTTCCCGAGGATCACCAACACCTAACTACTGATATTTTTAAGATAATAAATTTTTGTATTTATGTTTTGTATATTTTACACAAGATAAAAATACATTTTCACACTGATTGAAAAGAAAAAAAAATAATTAAATTATGATTCAAAGCATGCCTGTGTATCACCTACCAAAAACCTAGTGTCAGCAAGATAACACTTTCCCGAGGATCACCAACACCTAACTATTGATATTTTTAAGATAATAAATTTTTCTATTTATGTTTTGTATATTTTACACAAGATAAAATTACATTTTCACACTAATTAACAAGAAAAAAAAATTAAATTTTGATTCAAAGCATGCCTGTGTATCACCTACCAAAAACCGAGTGTCACCAACACCTAACTACTGATATTTTTAAGATAATAAATTTTTGTAATTATTTTTCGTATATTTTACACTAGATAAAAATACATTTTCACACTAATTGAAAAGAAAAAAAAATAATTAAATTATGATTCAAAGCATGCCTGTGTATCACCTACCAAAAACCGAGTGTCAGCAAGGAAACACTTTCCCGAGGATCAGCAACACCTAACTACTGATATTTTTAAGATAATAATTTTTTCTATTTATGTTTTGTATATTTTACACAAGATAAAATTACATTTTCACACTAATTAACAAGAAAAAAAAATTAAATTTGCTATCTAAGCATGCCTGTGTATCACCTACCAAACTAAAGTGTCAGCAAGGAAACACTTTCCCGAGGATCACCAACACCTAACTACTGATATTTTTAAGATAATAAATTTTTGTATTTATGTTTTGTATATTTTACACAAGATAAAATTTTATTTTCACACTAATTAACAAGAAAAAAAATTAAATTTGGATTCAAAGCATGCTTGTGTATCACCTACCAAAAACCGAGTGTCAGCAAGGAAACACTTTCCCGAGCTTCAGCAACACCAAATTACTGATATTTTTAAGATAATAAATTTTTGTATTTATGTTTTGTGTATTTTACACATGATAAAATTACATTTTCACACTAATAAACAAGAAAAAAAATTAAATTTGCTATCTAAGCATGCCTGTGTATCACCTACCAAACCCGAGTGTCAGAAAGGAAACACTTTCCCGGTTATCACCAACACCTAACTACTGATATTTAAAGATAATAAATTTTTGTATTTATGTTTTGTATATGTTACACAGGATAAAATTCATTTTCACACTAATTAACAAGAAAAAAAATTAAATTTTGATTCAAAGTATGCCTGTGTATCACCTACCATAAACCGAGTGTCAGCAAGGAAACACTTTCCCGAAGATCACCAACACATAACTACTGATATTTTTAAAATAATAAATTTTTGTATTTATGTATTGGACATTTTACACAAGAAAAAAATACAATTTCACACTAATTGAAAAGAAAAAAAAATTAAATTTGGATCAAAGCATGCCTGTGTATCACCTACCAAAACAAAGTGTCAGTAAGGAAACACTTTCCCGAGGATCACCAACACCTAACTACTGATATTTTTAAGATAATAAATTTTTGTATTTATGTTTTGTATATTTTACACAAGATAAAAATACATTTTCACACTGATTGAAAAGAAAAAAAAATAATTAAATTATGATTCAAAGCATGCCTGTGTATCACCTACCAAAAACCTAGTGTCAGCAAGATAACACTTTCCCGAGGATCACCAACACCTAACTATTGATATTTTTAAGATAATAAATTTTTCTATTTATGTTTTGTATATTTTACACAAGATAAAATTACATTTTCACACTAATTAACAAGAAAAAAAAATTAAATTTTGATTCAAAGCATGCCTGTGTATCACCTACCAAAAACCGAGTGTCACCAACACCTAACTACTGATATTTTTAAGATAATAAATTTTTGTAATTATTTTTCGTATATTTTACACTAGATAAAAATACATTTTCACACTAATTGAAAAGAAAAAAAAAATAATTAAATTATGATTCAAAGCATGCCTGTGTATCACCTACCAAAAACCGAGTGTCAGCAAGGAAACACTTTCCCGAGGATCAGCAACACCTAACTACTGATATTTTTAAGATAATAATTTTTTCTATTTATGTTTTGTATATTTTACACAAGATAAAATTACATTTTCACACTAATTAACAAGAAAAAAAAATTAAATTTGCTATCTAAGCATGCCTGTGTATCACCTACCAAACTAAAGTGTCAGCAAGGAAACACTTTCCCGAGGATCACCAACACCTAACTACTGATATTTTTAAGATAATAAATTTTTGTATTTATGTTTTGTTTATTTTACACAAGATAAAATTTTATTTTCACACTAATTAACAAGAAAAAAAATTAAATTTGGATTCAAAGCATGCTTGTGTATCACCTACCAAAAACCGAGTGTCAGCAAGGAAACACTTTCCCGAGCTTCAGCAACACCAAATTACTGATATTTTTAAGATAATAAATTTTTGTATTTATGTTTTGTGTATTTTACACATGATAAAATTACATTTTCACACTAATAAACAAGAAAAAAAATTAAATTTGCTATCTAAGCATGCCTGTGTATCACCTACCAAACCCGAGTGTCAGAAAGGAAACACTTTCCCGGTTATCACCAACACCTAACTACTGATATTTAAAGATAATAAATTTTTGTATTTATGTTTTGTATATGTTACACAGGATAAAATTCATTTTCACACTAATTAACAAGAAAAAAAATTAAATTTTGATTCAAAGTATGCCTGTGTATCACCTACCATAAACCGAGTGTCAGCAAGGAAACACTTTCCCGAAGATCACCAACACATAACTACTGATATTTTTAAAATAATAAATTTTTGTATTTATGTATTGGACATTTTACACAAGAAAAAAATACAATTTCACACTAATTGAAAAGAAAAAAAAATTAAATTTGGATCAAAGCATGCCTGTGTATCACCTACCAAAACAAAGTGTCAGTAAGGAAACACTTTCCCGAGGATCACCAACACCTAACTACTGATATTTTTAAGATAATAAATTTTTGTATTTATGTTTTGTATATTTTACACAAGATAAAAATACATTTTCACACTGATTGAAAAGAAAAAAAAATAATTAAATTATGATTCAAAGCATGCCTGTGTATCACCTACCAAAAACCTAGTGTCAGCAAGATAACACTTTCCCGAGGATCACCAACACCTAACTATTGATATTTTTAAGATAATAAATTTTTCTATTTATGTTTTGTATATTTTACACAAGATAAAATTACATTTTCACACTAATTAACAAGAAAAAAAAATTAAATTTTTAGTCAAAGCATGCCTGTGTATCACCTACCAAAAACTGAGTGTCACCAACACCTAACTACTGATATTTTTAAGATAATAAATTTTTGTAATTATTTTTCGTATATTTTACACAAGATAAAAATACATTTTCACACTAATTGAAAAGAAAAAAAAAAAATTAAATTATGATTCAAAGCATGCCTGTGTATCACCTACCAAAAACCGAGTGTCAGCAAGGAAACACTTTCCCGAGGATCAGCAACACCTAACTACTGATATTTGTTAGATAATAATTTTTTCTATTTATGTTTTGTATATTTTACACAAGATAAAATTACATTTTCACACTAATTAACAAGAAAAAAAAATTAAATTTGCAATCTAAGCATGCCTGTGTATCACCTACCAAACCAAAGTGTCAGCAAGGAAACACTTTCCCGAGGATCACCAACACCTTACTACTGATATTTTTAAGATAATAAATTTTTGAATTTATGTTTTGTATATTTTACACAAGATAAAATTTTATTTTCACACTAATTAACAAAAAAAAAAAAATAAAATTTGGATTCAAAGCATGCTTGTGTATCACCTACCAAAATCCGAGTGTCAGCAAGGAAACACTTTCCCGAGCTTCACCAACACCAAATTACTGATATTTTTAAGATAATAAATTTTTGTATTTATGTTTTGTATATTTTACACACGATAAAATTACATTTTCACACTAATAATCAAGAAAAAAAAATAAATTTGCAATCAAAGCATGCCTGTGTATCACCTACCAAACCCGAGTGTCAGCAAGGAAACACTTTCCCGGTTATCACCAACACCTAACTACTGATATTTTTATGATAATAAATTTTGCTATTTATGTTTTGTATATTATACACAAGATAAAATTACATTTTCACACTGATTGAAAAGAAAAAAAATAATTAAATTATGATTCAAAGCATGCCTGTGTATCACCTATCAAAAACCTAGTGTCAGCAAGATAACACTTTCCCGAGGATCACCAACACCTAACTACTGATATTTTTAAGATAATAAATTTTTCTATTTATGTTTTGTATATTTTACACAAGATAAAATTACATTTTCACACTAATTAACAAGAAAAAAAAATTAAATTTTGATTCAAAGCATGCCTGTGTATCACCTACCAAAAACCGAGTGTCACCAACACCTAACTACTGATATTTTTAAGATAATAAATTTTTGTAATTATTTTTCGTATATTTTACACTAGATAAAAATACATTTTCACACTAATTGAAAAGAAAAAAAAAATAATTAAATTATGATTCAAAGCATGCCTGTGTATCACCTACCAAAAACCGAGTGTCAGCAAGGAAACACTTTCCCGAGGATCAGCAACACCTAACTACTGATATTTTTAAGATAATAATTTTTTCTATTTATGTTTTGTATATTTTACACAAGATAAAATTACATTTTCACACTAATTAACAAGAAAAAAAAATTAAATTTGCTATCTAAGCATGCCTGTGTATCACCTACCAAACTAAAGTGTCAGCAAGGAAACACTTTCCCGAGGATCACCAACACCTAACTACTGATATTTTTAAGATAATAAATTTTTGTATTTATGTTTTGTATATTTTACACAAGATAAAATTTTATTTTCACACTAATTAACAAGAAAAAAAATTAAATTTGGATTCAAAGCATGCTTGTGTATCACCTACCAAAAACCGAGTGTCAGCAAGGAAACACTTTCCCGAGCTTCAGCAACACCAAATTACTGATATTTTTAAGATAATAAATTTTTGTATTTATGTTTTGTATATTTTACACATGATAAAATTACATTTTCACACTAATAAACAAGAAAAAAAATTAAATTTGCTATCTAAGCATGCCTGTGTATCACCTACCAAACCCGAGTGTCAGAAAGGAAACACTTTCCCGGTTATCACCAACACCTAACTACTGATATTTAAAGATAATAAATTTTTGTATTTATGTTTTGTATATGTTACACAGGATAAAATTCATTTTCACACTAATTAACAAGAAAAAAAATTAAATTTTGATTCAAAGCATGCCTGTGTATCACCTACCATAAACCGAGTGTCAGCAAGGAAACACTTTCCCGAAGATCACCAACACATAACTACTGATATTTTTAAAATATTAAATTTTTGTATTTATGTATTGGACATTTTACACAAGAAAAAAATACAATTTCACACTAATTGAAAAGAAAAAAAAATTAAATTTGGATCAAAGCATGCCTGTGTATCACCTACCAAAACAAAGTGTCAGTAAGGAAACACTTTCCCGAGGATCACCAACACCTAACTACTGATATTTTTAAGATAATAAATTTTTGTATTTATGTTTTGTATATTTTACACAAGATAAAAATACATTTTCACACTGATTGAAAAGAAAAAAAAATAATTAAATTATGATTCAAAGCATGCCTGTGTATCACCTACCAAAAACCTAGTGTCAGCAAGATAACACTTTCCCGAGGATCACCAACACCTAACTATTGATATTTTTAAGATAATAAATTTTTCTATTTATGTTTTGTATATTTTACACAAGATAAAATTACATTTTCACACTAATTAACAAGAAAAAAAAATTAAATTTTGATTCAAAGCATGCCTGTGTATCACCTACCAAAAACCGAGTGTCACCAACACCTAACTACTGATATTTTTAAGATAATAAATTTTTGTAATTATTTTTCGTATATTTTACACTAGATAAAAATACATTTTCACACTAATTGAAAAGAAAAAAAAATAATTAAATTATGATTCAAAGCATGCCTGTGTATCACCTACCAAAAACCGAGTGTCAGCAAGGAAACACTTTCCCGAGGATCAGCAACACCTAACTACTGATATTTTTAAGATAATAATTTTTTCTATTTATGTTTTGTATATTTTACACAAGATAAAATTACATTTTCACACTAATTAACAAGAAAAAAAAATTAAATTTGCTATCTAAGCATGCCTGTGTATCACCTACCAAACTAAAGTGTCAGCAAGGAAACACTTTCCCGAGGATCACCAACACCTAACTACTGATATTTTTAAGATAATAAATTTTTGTATTTATGTTTTGTATATTTTACACAAGATAAAATTTTATTTTCACACTAATTAACAAGAAAATAATTAAATTTGGATTCAAAGCATGCTTGTGTATCACCTACCAAAAACCGAGTGTCAGCAAGGAAACACTTTCCCGAGCTTCAGCAACACCAAATTACTGATATTTTTAAGATAATAAATTTTTGTATTTATGTTTTGTGTATTTTACACATGATAAAATTACATTTTCACACTAATAAACAAGAAAAAAAATTAAATTTGCTATCTAAGCATGCCTGTGTATCACCTACCAAACCCGAGTGTCAGAAAGGAAACACTTTCCCGGTTATCACCAACACCTAACTACTGATATTTAAAGATAATAAATTTTTGTATTTATGTTTTGTATATGTTACACAGGATACAATTCATTTTCACACTAATTAACAAGAAAAAAAATTAAATTTTGATTCAAATTATGCCTGTGTATCACCTACCATAAACCGAGTGTCAGCAAGGAAACACTTTCCCGAAGATCACCAACACATAACTACTGATATTTTTAAAATAATAAATTTTTGTATTTATGTATTGGACATTTTACACAAGAAAAAAATACAATTTCACACTAATTGAAAAGAAAAAAAAATTAAATTTGGATCAAAGCATGCCTGTGTATCACCTACCAAAACAAAGTGTCAGTAAGGAAACACTTTCCCGAGGATCACCAACACCTAACTACTGATATTTTTAAGATAATAAATTTTTGTATTTATGTTTTGTATATTTTACACAAGATAAAAATACATTTTCACACTGATTGAAAAGAAAAAAAAATAATTAAATTATGATTCAAAGCATGCCTGTGTATCACCTACCAAAAACCTAGTGTCAGCAAGATAACACTTTCCCGAGGATCACCAACACCTAACTATTGATATTTTTAAGATAATAAATTTTTCTATTTATGTTTTGTATATTTTACACAAGATAAAATTACATTTTCACACTAATTAACAAGAAAAAAAAATTAAATTTTTAGTCAAAGCATGCCTGTGTATCACCTACCAAAAACTGAGTGTCACCAACACCTAACTACTGATATTTTTAAGATAATAAATTTTTGTAATTATTTTTCGTATATTTTACACAAGATAAAAATACATTTTCACACTAATTGAAAAGAAAAAAAAAAAATTAAATTATGATTCAAAGCATGCCTGTGTATCACCTACCAAAAACCGAGTGTCAGCAAGGAAACACTTTCCCGAGGATCAGCAACACCTAACTACTGATATTTGTTAGATAATAATTTTTTCTATTTATGTTTTGTATATTTTACACAAGATAAAATTACATTTTCACACTAATTAACAAGAAAAAAAAATTAAATTTGCAATCTAAGCATGCCTGTGTATCACCTACCAAACCAAAGTGTCAGCAAGGAAACACTTTCCCGAGGATCACCAACACCTTACTACTGATATTTTTAAGATAATAAATTTTTGAATTTATGTTTTGTATATTTTACACAAGATAAAATTTTATTTTCACACTAATTAACAAAAAAAAAAAAATAAAATTTGGATTCAAAGCATGCTTGTGTATCACCTACCAAAATCCGAGTGTCAGCAAGGAAACACTTTCCCGAGCTTCACCAACACCAAATTACTGATATTTTTAAGATAATAAATTTTTGTATTTATGTTTTGTATATTTTACACACGATAAAATTACATTTTCACACTAATAATCAAGAAAAAAAAATAAATTTGCAATCAAAGCATGCCTGTGTATCACCTACCAAACCCGAGTGTCAGCAAGGAAACACTTTCCCGGTTATCACCAACACCTAACTACTGATATTTTTATGATAATAAATTTTGCTATTTATGTTTTGTATATTATACACAAGATAAAATTACATTTTCACACTGATTGAAAAGAAAAAAAATAATTAAATTATGATTCAAAGCATGCCTGTGTATCACCTATCAAAAACCTAGTGTCAGCAAGATAACACTTTCCCGAGGATCACCAACACCTAACTACTGATATTTTTAAGATAATAAATTTTTCTATTTATGTTTTGTATATTTTACACAAGATAAAATTACATTTTCACACTAATTAACAAGAAAAAAAAATTAAATTTTGATTCAAAGCATGCCTGTGTATCACCTACCAAAAACCGAGTGTCACCAACACCTAACTACTGATATTTTTAAGATAATAAATTTTTGTAATTATTTTTCGTATATTTTACACTAGATAAAAATACATTTTCACACTAATTGAAAAGAAAAAAAAAATAATTAAATTATGATTCAAAGCATGCCTGTGTATCACCTACCAAAAACCGAGTGTCAGCAAGGAAACACTTTCCCGAGGATCAGCAACACCTAACTACTGATATTTTTAAGATAATAATTTTTTCTATTTATGTTTTGTATATTTTACACAAGATAAAATTACATTTTCACACTAATTAACAAGAAAAAAAAATTAAATTTGCTATCTAAGCATGCCTGTGTATCACCTACCAAACTAAAGTGTCAGCAAGGAAACACTTTCCCGAGGATCACCAACACCTAACTACTGATATTTTTAAGATAATAAATTTTTGTATTTATGTTTTGTATATTTTACACAAGATAAAATTTTATTTTCACACTAATTAACAAGAAAAAAAATTAAATTTGGATTCAAAGCATGCTTGTGTATCACCTACCAAAAACCGAGTGTCAGCAAGGAAACACTTTCCCGAGCTTCAGCAACACCAAATTACTGATATTTTTAAGATAATAAATTTTTGTATTTATGTTTTGTATATTTTACACATGATAAAATTACATTTTCACACTAATAAACAAGAAAAAAAATTAAATTTGCTATCTAAGCATGCCTGTGTATCACCTACCAAACCCGAGTGTCAGAAAGGAAACACTTTCCCGGTTATCACCAACACCTAACTACTGATATTTAAAGATAATAAATTTTTGTATTTATGTTTTGTATATGTTACACAGGATAAAATTCATTTTCACACTAATTAACAAGAAAAAAAATTAAATTTTGATTCAAAGCATGCCTGTGTATCACCTACCATAAACCGAGTGTCAGCAAGGAAACACTTTCCCGAAGATCACCAACACATAACTACTGATATTTTTAAAATATTAAATTTTTGTATTTATGTATTGGACATTTTACACAAGAAAAAAATACAATTTCACACTAATTGAAAAGAAAAAAAAATTAAATTTGGATCAAAGCATGCCTGTGTATCACCTACCAAAACAAAGTGTCAGTAAGGAAACACTTTCCCGAGGATCACCAACACCTAACTACTGATATTTTTAAGATAATAAATTTTTGTATTTATGTTTTGTATATTTTACACAAGATAAAAATACATTTTCACACTGATTGAAAAGAAAAAAAAATAATTAAATTATGATTCAAAGCATGCCTGTGTATCACCTACCAAAAACCTAGTGTCAGCAAGATAACACTTTCCCGAGGATCACCAACACCTAACTATTGATATTTTTAAGATAATAAATTTTTCTATTTATGTTTTGTATATTTTACACAAGATAAAATTACATTTTCACACTAATTAACAAGAAAAAAAAATTAAATTTTGATTCAAAGCATGCCTGTGTATCACCTACCAAAAACCGAGTGTCACCAACACCTAACTACTGATATTTTTAAGATAATAAATTTTTGTAATTATTTTTCGTATATTTTACACTAGATAAAAATACATTTTCACACTAATTGAAAAGAAAAAAAAATAATTAAATTATGATTCAAAGCATGCCTGTGTATCACCTACCAAAAACCGAGTGTCAGCAAGGAAACACTTTCCCGAGGATCAGCAACACCTAACTACTGATATTTTTAAGATAATAATTTTTTCTATTTATGTTTTGTATATTTTACACAAGATAAAATTACATTTTCACACTAATTAACAAGAAAAAAAAATTAAATTTGCTATCTAAGCATGCCTGTGTATCACCTACCAAACTAAAGTGTCAGCAAGGAAACACTTTCCCGAGGATCACCAACACCTAACTACTGATATTTTTAAGATAATAAATTTTTGTATTTATGTTTTGTATATTTTACACAAGATAAAATTTTATTTTCACACTAATTAACAAGAAAATAATTAAATTTGGATTCAAAGCATGCTTGTGTATCACCTACCAAAAACCGAGTGTCAGCAAGGAAACACTTTCCCGAGCTTCAGCAACACCAAATTACTGATATTTTTAAGATAATAAATTTTTGTATTTATGTTTTGTGTATTTTACACATGATAAAATTACATTTTCACACTAATAAACAAGAAAAAAAATTAAATTTGCTATCTAAGCATGCCTGTGTATCACCTACCAAACCCGAGTGTCAGAAAGGAAACACTTTCCCGGTTATCACCAACACCTAACTACTGATATTTAAAGATAATAAATTTTTGTATTTATGTTTTGTATATGTTACACAGGATAAAATTCATTTTCACACTAATTAACAAGAAAAAAAATTAAATTTTGATTCAAATTATGCCTGTGTATCACCTACCATAAACCGAGTGTCAGCAAGGAAACACTTTCCCGAAGATCACCAACACATAACTACTGATATTTTTAAAATAATAAATTTTTGTATTTATGTATTGGACATTTTACACAAGAAAAAAATACAATTTCACACTAATTGAAAAGAAAAAAAAATTAAATTTGGATCAAAGCATGCCTGTGTATCACCTACCAAAACAAAGTGTCAGTAAGGAAACACTTTCCCGAGGATCACCAACACCTAACTACTGATATTTTTAAGATAATAAATTTTTGTATTTATGTTTTGTATATTTTACACAAGATAAAAATACATTTTCACACTGATTGAAAAGAAAAAAAAATAATTAAATTATGATTCAAAGCATGCCTGTGTATCACCTACCAAAAACCTAGTGTCAGCAAGATAACACTTTCGCGAGGATCACCAACACCTAACTATTGATATTTTTAAGATAATAAATTTTTCTATTTATGTTTTGTATATTTTACACAAGATAAAATTACATTTTCACACTAATTAACAAGAAAAAAAAATTAAATTTTGATTCAAAGCATGCCTGTGTATCACCTACCAAAAACCGAGTGTCACCAACACCTAACTACTGATATTTTTAAGATAATAAATTTTTGTAATTATTTTTCGTATATTTTACACTAGATAAAATTACATTTTCACACTAATTGAAAAGAAAAAAAAAATAATTAAATTATGATTCAAAGCATGCCTGTGTATCACCTACCAAAAACCGAGTGTCAGCAAGGAAACACTTTCCCGAGGATCAGCAACACCTAACTACTGATATTTTTAAGATAATAATTTTTTCTATTTATGTTTTGTATATTTTACACAAGATAAAATTACATTTTCACACTAATTAACAAGAAAAAAAAATTAAATTTGCTATCTAAGCATGCCTGTGTATCACCTACCAAACTAAAGTGTCAGCAAGGAAACACTTTCCCGAGGATCACCAACACCTAACTACTGATATTTTTAAGATAATAAATTTTTGTATTTATGTTTTGTATATTTTACACAAGATAAAATTTTATTTTCACACTAATTAACAAGAAAAAAAATTAAATTTGGATTCAAAGCATGCTTGTGTATCACCTACCAAAAACCGAGTGTCAGCAAGGAAACACTTTCCCGAGCTTCAGCAACACCAAATTACTGATATTTTTAAGATAATAAATTTTTGTATTTATGTTTTGTGTATTTTACACATGATAAAATTACATTTTCACACTAATAAACAAGAAAAAAAATTAAATTTGCTATCTAAGCATGCCTGTGTATCACCTACCAAACCCGAGTGTCAGAAAGGAAACACTTTCCCGGTTATCACCAACACCTAACTACTGATATTTAAAGATAATAAATTTTTGTATTTATGTTTTGTATATGTTACACAGGATAAAATTCATTTTCACACTAATTAACAAGAAAAAAAATTAAATTTTGATTCAAAGTATGCCTGTGTATCACCTACCATAAACCGAGTGTCAGCAAGGAAACACTTTCCCGAAGATCACCAACACATAACTACTGATATTTTTAAAATAATAAATTTTTGTATTTATGTATTGGACATTTTACACAAGAAAAAAATACAATTTCACACTAATTGAAAAGAAAAAAAAATTAAATTTGGATCAAAGCATGCCTGTGTATCACCTACCAAAACAAAGTGTCAGTAAGGAAACACTTTCCCGAGGATCACCAACACCTAACTACTGATATTTTTAAGATAATAAATTTTTGTATTTATGTTTTGTATATTTTACACAAGATAAAAATACATTTTCACACTGATTGAAAAGAAAAAAAAATAATTAAATTATGATTCAAAGCATGCCTGTGTATCACCTACCAAAAACCTAGTGTCAGCAAGATAACACTTTCCCGAGGATCACCAACACCTAACTATTGATATTTTTAAGATAATAAATTTTTCTATTTATGTTTTGTATATTTTACACAAGATAAAATTACATTTTCACACTAATTAACAAGAAAAAAAAATTAAATTTTGAGTCAAAGCATGCCTGTGTATCACCTACCAAAAACTGAGTGTCACCAACACCTAACTACTGATATTTTTAAGATAATAAATTTTTGTAATTATTTTTCGTATATTTTACACAAGATAAAAATACATTTTCACACTAATTGAAAAGAAAAAAAAAAAAATTAAATTATGATTCAAAGCATGCCTGTGTATCACCTACCAAAAACCGAGTGTCAGCAAGGAAACACTTTCCCGAGGATCAGCAACACCTAACTACTGATATTTGTTAGATAATAATTTTTTCTATTTATGTTTTGTATATTTTACACAAGATAAAATTACATTTTCACACTAATTAACAAGAAAAAAAAATTAAATTTGCAATCTAAGCATGCCTGAATATCACCTACCAAACCAAAGTGTCAGCAAGGAAACACTTTCCCGAGGATCACCAACACCTTACTACTGATATTTTTAAGATAATAAATTTTTGTATTTATGTTTTGTATATTTTACACAAGATAAAATTTTATTTTCACACTAATTAACAAGAAAAAAAATTAAATTTGGATTCAAAGCATGCTTGTGTATCACCTACCAAAAACCGAGTGTCAGCAAGGAAACACTTTCCCGAGCTTCACCAACACCAAATTACTGATATTTTTAAGATAATAAATTTTTGTATTTATGTTTTGTATATTTTACACACGATAAAATTACATTTTCACACTAATAATCAAGAAAAATAAATAAATTTGCAATCAAAGCATGCCTGTGTATCACCTACCAAACCCGAGTGTCAGCAAGGAAACACTTTCCCGGTTATCACCAACACCTAACTACTGATATTTTTATGATAATAAATTTTGCTATTTATGTTTTGTATATTATACACAAGATAAAATTACATTTTCACACTGATTGAAAAGAAAAAAAATAATTAAATTATGATTCAAAGCATGCCTGTGTATCACCTATCAAAAACCTAGTGTCAGCAAGATAACACTTTCCCGAGGATCACCAACACCTAACTACTGATATTTTTAAGATAATAAATTTTTCTATTTATGTTTTGTATATTTTACACAAGATAAAATTACATTTTCACACTAATTAACAAGAAAAAAAAATTAAATTTTGATTCAAAGCATGCCTGTGTATCACCTACCAAAAACCGAGTGTCACCAACACCTAACTACTGATATTTTTAAGATAATAAATTTTTGTAATTATTTTTCGTATATTTTACACTAGATAAAAATACATTTTCACACTAATTGAAAAGAAAAAAAAAATAATTAAATTATGATTCAAAGCATGCCTGTGTATCACCTACCAAAAACCGAGTGTCAGCAAGGAAACACTTTCCCGAGGATCAGCAACACCTAACTACTGATATTTTTAAGATAATAATTTTTTCTATTTATGTTTTGTATATTTTACACAAGATAAAATTACATTTTCACACTAATTAACAAGAAAAAAAAATTAAATTTGCTATCTAAGCATGCCTGTGTATCACCTACCAAACTAAAGTGTCAGCAAGGAAACACTTTCCCGAGGATCACCAACACCTAACTACTGATATTTTTAAGATAATAAATTTTTGTATTTATGTTTTGTATATTTTACACAAGATAAAATTTTATTTTCACACTAATTAACAAGAAAAAAAATTAAATTTGGATTCAAAGCATGCTTGTGTATCACCTACCAAAAACCGAGTGTCAGCAAGGAAACACTTTCCCGAGCTTCAGCAACACCAAATTACTGATATTTTTAAGATAATAAATTTTTGTATTTATGTTTTGTATATTTTACACATGATAAAATTACATTTTCACACTAATAAACAAGAAAAAAAATTAAATTTGCTATCTAAGCATGCCTGTGTATCACCTACCAAACCCGAGTGTCAGAAAGGAAACACTTTCCCGGTTATCACCAACACCTAACTACTGATATTTAAAGATAATAAATTTTTGTATTTATGTTTTGTATATGTTACACAGGATAAAATTCATTTTCACACTAATTAACAAGAAAAAAAATTAAATTTTGATTCAAAGCATGCCTGTGTATCACCTACCATAAACCGAGTGTCAGCAAGGAAACACTTTCCCGAAGATCACCAACACATAACTACTGATATTTTTAAAATAATAAATTTTTGTATTTATGTATTGGACATTTTACACAAGAAAAAAATACAATTTCACACTAATTGAAAAGAAAAAAAAATTAAATTTGGATCAAAGCATGCCTGTGTATCACCTACCAAAACAAAGTGTCAGTAAGGAAACACTTTCCCGAGGATCACCAACACCTAACTACTGATATTTTTAAGATAATAAATTTTTGTATTTATGTTTTGTATATTTTACACAAGATAAAAATACATTTTCACACTGATTGAAAAGAAAAAAAAATAATTAAATTATGATTCAAAGCATGCCTGTGTATCACCTACCAAAAACCTAGTGTCAGCAAGATAACACTTTCCCGAGGATCACCAACACCTAACTATTGATATTTTTAAGATAATAAATTTTTCTATTTATGTTTTGTATATTTTACACAAGATAAAATTACATTTTCACACTAATTAACAAGAAAAAAAAATTAAATTTTGAGTCAAAGCATGCCTGTGTATCACCTACCAAAAACTGAGTGTCACCAACACCTAACTACTGATATTTTTAAGATAATAAATTTTTGTAATTATTTTTCGTATATTTTACACAAGATAAAAATACATTTTCACACTAATTGAAAAGAAAAAAAAAAAATTAAATTATGATTCAAAGCATGCCTGTGTATCACCTACCAAAAACCGAGTGTCAGCAAGGAAACACTTTCCCGAGGATCAGCAACACCTAACTACTGATATTTGTTAGATAATAATTTTTTCTATTTATGTTTTGTATATTTTACACAAGATAAAATTACATTTTCACACTAATTAACAAGAAAAAAAAATTAAATTTGCAATCTAAGCATGCCTGTGTATCACCTACCAAACCAAAGTGTCAGCAAGGAAACACTTTCCCGAGGATCACCAACACCTTACTACTGATATTTTTAAGATAATAAATTTTTGTATTTATGTTTTGTATATTTTACACAAGATAAAATTTTATTTTCACACTAATTAACAAGAAAAAAAATTAAATTTGGATTCAAAGCATGCTTGTGTATCACCTACCAAAAACCGAGTGTCAGCAAGGAAACACTTTCCCGAGCTTCACCAACACCAAATTACTGATATTTTTAAGATAATAAATTTTTGTATTTATGTTTTGTATATTTTACACACGATAAAATTACATTTTCACACTAATAATCAAGAAAAAAAAATAAATTTGCAATCAAAGCATGCCTGTGTATCACCTACCAAACCCGAGTGTCAGCAAGGAAACACTTTCCCGGTTATCACCAACACCTAACTACTGATATTTTTATGATAATAAATTTTGCTATTTATGTTTTGTATATTATACACAAGATAAAATTACATTTTCACACTAATTAACACGAAAAAAAATTAAATTTTGATTCAAAGCATGCCTGTGTATCACCTACCAAAAACCGAGTGTCACCAACACCTAACTACTGATATTTTTAAGATAATAAATTTTTGTATTTATGTTTTGTGTATGTTACACAAGATAAAATTACATTTTCACACTAATTAACAAGAAAAAAAAAATTAAATTTTGAATCAAAGCATGCCTGTGTATCACCTACCATAAACCGAGTGTCAGCAAGGAAACACTTTCCCGAAGATCAGCAACACCTAACTACTGATATTTTTAAGATAATAAATTTTTGTAATTATGTATTGGACATTTTACACAAGAAAAAAATACAATTTCACACTAATTGAAAAGAAAAAAAAATTAAATTTGGATCAAAGCATGCCTGTGTATCACCTACCAAAACAAAGTGTCAGTAAGGAAGTACTTTCCCGAGGATCACCAACACCTAACTACTGATATTTTTAAGATAATAAATTTTTGTATTTATGTTTTGTATATTTTACACACGATAAAATTACATTTTCACACTAATAAACAAGAAAAAAAAAATTTGCAATCAAAGCATGCCTGTGTATCACCTACCAAACCCAAGTGTCATCAATGAAACACTTTCTCGAGTATCGGCAACACTTAACTACTGATATTTTTATGATACTAAATTTTTGTTAATGTTTTTGATATTTTAATCAAGAAAAAACTTATTTTCACACTAAAATTGACAAAAAAAAAATTAAGTTTGGATCAAAGCATGCCTATGTATCACCCACGAAAAACCGAGTGTCAGCAAGGAAATACTATCCGAGGGGTAGCTGCTAATTCATATATGTACTATAATAGTACAAGTTCCTCCTTTTACCAGTAATAAAGTAGTTAGGGCCTACTTTAACTACAGCATTTATATAGCTTTGCTAAGTAAATATTTTTTTAAAAATTTAATTCACAATTTTAACTATATATAAACATTATTAGTTAATTTACATATCTTTGTGACTGAGATATTATATTTATAATAATGAGAATTGTGTTTAAATAGTCCGCTCTTGAATTATTGAAGTGTCAGCATCTTATTTCAATTGTATGCTGCTGCCCGACAGATGCTCCTTGCTGCTGCCACTCGAGTATTTGTAACATATTTTGTGTAACCAATGAGAGAGCAGTGACGTCATACCGGAGTGTCAGCAGTGATATCCAAAGAAGTCTAGCGACAGCAATGCTACCTTCCTGCAACTGCCGCACCGCTTACGCTCGTTCCGGGGCCGGCTGCCGCACCGCTCAGGCTCGTTCCGGGGCCGGCGGCACGATTATATATGTCATCAGAAACTTACAATCATCAAATATGACCTTGTGGCTGAGCGCTCAGCGGCAGGGGGGGCCGCTCCGGTTGCTCGCGCGCCATTGGTTGGTAGTGTACGACGTCACTGGGGGGACAGCTGGTCGGGTGAAATAATGCCGCGCAGCGACGGTAATCGCCGGAGCTGAAGTGCGATTCAGTTATTGCTCCAAACTACATAAACATTTTACTTTCAGAAGCAGATACAGTAGCAAAAACAATGATTCGCAACACATGTATTTTACATTTAGTTTGTAGATAATATTTATCGAGAAATTCTTCTGTGTTGATAAATGTTTTACTCCAATTTTTGAATGTAAATTTGCAGTTTTTTACTTGTAAAAAGAAAAATTCGTTAATTTAAACGTTAAATTAACGCTTAGTTAAATTAAAGCTTAAATATATCTCAATGTATTATCACTGTAAAAGAAACATAATCGTAAACTGTTTTATTTCTGCATGCATTCTAGCTGCTAATATAATGCTAATATAAATTATTAGGCAATGTTTCCTCATGCATTTTTATTGTCAAATCTACGCATACCATAAGCATAGTGTTTCAAATGTGAGTAGGCCTAGTAGTACTCCAAAAGTTAATGGCAAAAATGTGATACAACAATGCAATTTACACTTTTCCAAGTGGCATTTTATACACATTATGTCGCGATGTAAATTTGCATTACTTACATAAATATAATTTTATGAAGAATAAAAAAAGACGGCTCAAACCGTGTTTCCGTGACATTATTTATACAATTATAAAGTCTCTAAAAATCATTACAATTAGCTTAGTACATGCATCACTCGTTTATGTTTTAATACAAAAAAAATAATGCAACACTTTAAACATGTTACAGACGACGAAAGATGACGATGTCATGACATTTCATTACCTTTCGCATACAGGCGTATCCGAAGCTTCAACCGATGTCATCCTCAGGCATTGCTGATCACTCCTAATCTTTAGCAGATGACGATGATAATGATGATGATACCCATAAGCGTTTTTTTTTCGCTGCATGTTTTTTCAAGGCTTCAATTTTCTTTTTATGGTTTAAATGTCGAATGCGAATGAATTTTCTTGTTTTCACGAACAAATGTAAAATTTTTCTGTTTATTTCAGGGAATTTCTCTTGCAGCAAAGATGTCATTTTTTCTATTACATTTGAGCTCTTGGATATGTATGACCCATGAACAGCAGCAAACACGACTTCGAACTGCATTACTTTATCCAACCACTCGGGTGAAGGTATCGTGAGTCTTCCTCTTGATATTATTGAAAGCCAATCTCGGGGTGGACTGGTCATAGCACAATTTTCACTTGTTAATCCTAAACATGGGTCAATAGATCGGCATTTGAATGCTATGTATCCAGCTACTTATTTAACTGCATCTAGGTCATAAAATTGGTCCTATTATTTTAAAAATTCATCTTTAACATGTTTACAGCGGCGAGACCCGAATATTGTAAAATACTCCAACCACTTGTTTACCGACGTGTCACTTAATAAATTGAAGTCACTATGTTTTATTTTAAAGCCTGCGACCCTCCCTACATAAACTTGACCTGCCAGCTGTCATAATGAAAAAAGACCATATAGCAGTTTTAATTGGTATATTAAAATATGTTTTTAATAAATAATTATTTCTCTATTTAATTCTCAATAAAAAGTTAGTACATAGTTAAAATTTCTTAACATTTGAGGGAATGGCGTACCTGATAAAAATCTACATACATTATTGAGCTAAAATCATACATAAGGTCAAGAGAATGTAGAAGGTTTTGAAGACTACCGTAGAATGGGGATACTTGCAATGGTGGGGTAACTTGCAACAAAACTACAGGTAAATATATTTTGTATGTTGGCTACCCTACCAAAAATTTACAACAGAAACCGATAAAATACAACAGGAATTTCAGTGTATCCTGTTGTATGACAGATGAGATTTCAGTGTATTTTATTGGATCCTGTTGGGTTTTGTTGTAAACACACTGATTTCATTGGGTTTCAGTGTATTATGTTGGGGAAAATTTACACACACACAAAAATACATCATTGTATTCTAGTGGGTTCTGTTGTCAAAGCCCACTGAATTCATTGGTTTTTATTGGATTCTGTTGTGAAAGATATTGGAACAGAAAGTGTTGGGTTTTGTTGTTTTCTGTTGTAAAGCAGTCTTTTGAATTCTATTGTATTTTAGTGTTTATTATTGTATTCTGTTGGGTTTTGTTGTTTTCTTTTGCAAAGAGTTCTGTTGGTTTCTGTTGTATTCCAGTGTTTTTCATTGTATTCTGTTCGGTTTTGTTGTTTTCTGTTGCAAACAGTTATGTTGGTTTCTTTTGAATACCAGTGTTTATCATTGTATTCTGTTGGGTTTTGTTGTTTTCTGTAGCAAAGAGTTCTGTTGGATTCTGTTGTATTTTAGTGTTTCTCATTGGATTATGTTGTTTTCTGTTGCAAAGAATTCTGTTTGATTCTGGTCTATTTGAGTGTTTCTCCTTGTATTCTGTTGGGTTCTGTTGTATTCTGGTGCAAGAATTCATGTTGGTTTCTGTTGTATTCTAGTGTTTTTCATTGTATTCTTTTGTTTTCTGTTGCAAAGCATTTTGTTGGAGTCTGTTGTTTTCTAGTGTTTCTCATTGTAATCTGTTGGGTTTTGTTGTTTTCTGTTGCAAAGAGTTCTGTTGGTTTCTGTTGTATTCCAGTGTTGTTCATTGTATTCTGTTGGGTTTTGTTGTTTTCTGTTGCGAAGAGTTCTGTTGTATTCTAGTGTTTTTCATGGCATTCTGTTGGGTTTTGTTGGTTTTTTTGTTTTTCTTGCTGTTCTTTAGTGATTTTTGTATAATTGTTTTTTTTTTCCTTGTACATAACCTGTTTCATGGCGGATGCCTTCGGGGGTAATGCCGATTACAGTGATCACATTTCCCACCACTGATCGGCATTACCCACATAATTTTTGGCATTTAAGAAAAATGTCTGTTTATCGTTTACATATTTTATTTACCGAGTTTGATTAGTGTAAAATTACCATTCGATAATAACATTTCTCTAAATACATTTTTCATTAACTATTTAACACATTTTTATGGCTCACTCTCTTTGTACAGGCTGGAACACACTGCAAGGTTACGAATGTGACATTTGTTTGCTACGAAAGTGAATGAAGAAATTGAAGAAATAATAATTTCTTTTAATATATATTTAGGGGTTATAGATAAGATTTATTAAACATTAAGGCTTGCGTCAAGGATTGACGCTTGGGCTTGGATGCACAGTAGGGAATAATGTAAATTTTTGTTTGTTGTTATTTATGTTACATTGCTTTAATATATCCAAATAAAAAATATGCTTTGTTGTTTTACTTGATGCAACGTAAATAACAAAAAAAAATATGTGAGTCCCTACTGTGTACCCAAGCCCAAGCGTTAAGCCTTGCAGGAATTTTTTTTAGCAGTATGGAGGCGCGAATTGCCAACGTGTTACGTCCGATAGCACGTAATGTGATGTATAAAAGAAATTATAATCTTTATTCAGGTTATGGGGGAACAAAATGTACAGGGCCAAGTGATAATCTTGGATACGCGATACAGAACTTTTACCTATTTATATTATATCAGTATTAATGTACGGGATACATGGTGATGGTAATTAGACTTTACATATGTGCTTCAAAATTATCAGCAAAACAACAGAATACAATGAAAAACACTGGAATACAACAGAAACCAACAGAACGTTTTGCAACAGAAAACAACAATACCCAACAGAATACAATGAAAAACACTGGAATACAACAGAAACCAACAAAACCCAACAGAATACAATGAAAAACACTAGAATATAACAGAAACCAACATAACTTTTTGCAACAGAAAACAACAAAACCCAACAGAATACAATGAAAAACACTGGAATACATCAGAAACCAACACAACTCTTTGTAACAGAAAACAACAATACCCAACAAATACAATAAAAAACACTGGAATACAACAGAAACCAACAAAATCCAACAGAATACAATGAAAAACACTAGAATATAACAGAAACCAACATAATTCTTTGCAACAGAATACAATGAAAAACACTGGAATACAACAGAAATCAACAGAACTATTTGCAACAGAAAACAACAATACCCAACAGAATACAATGAAAAACACTAGAATACAACAGAAATCAACAGAACTTTTTGCAACAGAAAACAACAAAACCCAACAGATTACAATGAAAAACACTGGAATACAACCTAAACCAACAGAACTCTTTGCAACAGAAAACAACAAGCCCCAATATAATACAGTGAATAACACTGGAATACAACAGAAACCAACGGAACACTCTGCAACATAAAACAACAACAACCCAACAGAACACAATGAACAACACTGGAATACAACAGAAACCAACAGAACTCTTTGCAATAGAAAACAATAAAATCCAACAGAACACAATGCAACACACTGGAATACAATAGAAACCAACATAACTCTTGCAACAGATTGACGTTGTACCTCCTCTTTATTTAAACAAAAACCCGGGTCACAGTCCTGTCCGCGGCACAATTTTCCGGCCATGGCCATTGTAGTGCCACCACTCGTCACCAGATGGCAGTTGTAAAATATGAACAGACAATGTATTATAGTTATGTTAAGACATGTTATGATTGTAAATATTTATGAAGATTATTAAGTGTGTAGTGTAAATATGTTTCGTAGCCTTGTAAATAATATTGTAAATGCAAAACATCCAAAGGGATAGCAATATGTAAAGTTGTAACATGAACGATTGTAGAAGGGAAATGTATATATCATGCGGGCTTAACAAGCCTAGACAGCTCTCTCTTGGCAACATGAAACCACAAAACCCAACAGAATACAATGAAATTCACAGGTATGCCATAGAAACGAATATAACTCTTTGAACCAGTAAACAATGAAAAACACTGGAATATAACCGAAACCAACAGAATTCTTTGCAATAGAAAACAACAAAAACCAACAGAATACATTGAATAACACTGGAATACAACAGAAATCAACAGAACTATTTGCAACAGAAAACAACAATACCCAACAGAATACAATGAATAACACTGAAATGCAACAGAAACCAACAGAACTCTTTGCAACAGAAAACAACAAGACCCAACATAATACAATAAAAACAACAGAATCCATTAGAATGTTTTGCAACAAAAACCAATAGAAACCACTGAAATACACTAAGATTTACAACAGAAACCAACAGAAAGCGGCCAATTCCCGCATTAAATACAACAGAAAATCCTGTTGTATCCTATTGCATTTCAGTTGGTTTATGTTGTAAAGTTCTGTTGTTTTCTGTTGTAAATTTTTGGTAGGGTACCATGATTCAGTTCGATGTGTACATGTTTCTATTGCCATTTGTTTACAAATGTCTGTTGCAGCTTGTACATGTTGTTTTAGGCGATACTTATTGTTCTGTGCATTTGTTTTTCATAAATAAATATTATTATTGAAAATCTACAAAAAGTAACATCTGGAAACTTCCTGTAGAAGTTCTTAGAAGTACACATCTAAAGACAGTGTAAGGTATGTATGGCTTTAATGTAGTGTCAAGAAGTGTATCCTATAGTCATACCATGCAATGATAATTCGTTTTCTGTCAGTTGGCTTTTTTATGAATTTGTGATTCCAGTGGGGTAACTTGCAACCCAGACACACCCACTTTTGTTATCAATTAAAACCTAAAATACAACCTTCACATATGTTTTTCTGTAATTATTACATACCTACCAACTTCATATTAATTCCCCTGTTAGTTTAACTTCGGAATGTTGCCCTTTTATGTAGGTAAATGTAAAGGCTATGTAATTTTTTTTTTTGTGTTTTAGGTTATGGCCAGAAAACACAAGAAAGTTCCAGGACATCGTAGTTATGCCAATTTTTCGAAGGAAAACCTTTTAGCTGCAATAGAAGATGTAAAAACAAAAGGCCTTTCATACAGACAAGCTGGTGAAAAGTATGGAATCACTGGATCAACAATCTACAGGGCGTTCAAAAAGAAGCACCCCAAAAGTTATGGAAGACCTGCAGTGCTGACAGAAGATGAAGAACGTAAGCTGGTTCATGGGATTTTATTGGCGAGTGATTGGGGGTTTCCATTTGACAAGTTGGATATTTGTTTACTTGTTAAAAGCTTTTTAGATAATGAGGGGCGAACAGAACCTAGATTTAAAAAAAATATACCAGGTAGGGATTGGTATCTTTCTTTTATAGGAAGGCACAAGAAAATTCTGTCACCACGATTTTGTCAGAACATTACGAGAGCAAGGGCTGGTGTTAGAAGAGAAGTTCTAGAGAAATATTTTGCTAACTTACAGATCTCTTTGCATGGAGTAAAACCAAACATGATCGTCAATTACGACGAAACCAATATGACAGATGATCCGCAAAGAGCAAAGGTGGTGGTTAGACGGGGGGCAAAGTACCCAGAACGTGTTATGGATCACTCCAAAGTTAGCGTTTCTGTGATGTTCTCAGGAACAGCATCAGGCATTGTATTACCACCCATGATTGTTTACAAGTCTGAGCACCTGTATGATACATGGATGGAGAACGGACCAAAGGGTACAATATACGGGTGCTCCAAAAGTAGGTGGTTTGATGGTCACCTATTTCAAAAATGGTTTTGCAATATAGCATTGCCCTATTTCCGATCTTGCGATAAAGGAGGTGGAAATTCTCTAAAAGTCTTGATTGGGGACAATCTTGCTAGCCATCTGTCCATGCCAGTCATTGAAGAATGCAGGAAACATAACATTAAATTTGTTTTACTGCCACCAAACAGCACACATATTTGTCAGCCTCTCGATGTAGCCTTTTTTCGTCCTCTGAAAATTAAGTGGCGACAAACTCTTGCAGAGTTCAAAGCAAAGTACAAGGGGACAATACCAAAAAATTTATTTCCCAGATATTTGAATGCAACACTGGAAAAATTGGAAAATGCTTCGCAAAATTTATGCTCGGGGTTCAGAGCAACTGGCTTGTATCCGTTCAATCCGCAACAAGTTTTAAATAAACTTCTAGCTGAGAATGAAGTTTCCTCTGCCAACTCAACAGCAGATGGCTCTTGGTCTGAAGCATTCATTGGGGTTCTGCGAGAAGCCCGATTTGGCCAGTCATCAGCCCCTCGAGTTCGCAAGATAAGGGTTGTTAATGTTAATCCTGGTCTAAGTGTAAATGGAAGTTTAGAAGATACCAGCATTGACCAGGACCTTTCTTCAACTTCAGCTCCTTCAACTACAGCTTCTTCAACTTAAGCTTCAACTTCAGCTCCTACAACTTCAGCTCCTACAACTTCAGCTCCTACAACTTCAACTCCATATGCAAAGGCTAGAACATGGTCCAAGTTTTCATCAGAATCTGTGGATTCTGAAATGACAGATGTGCATCAGAATGCAGAAAGTGAACATGAGACTGCGAACTTCTGTCTTATCAAAACCGGTGACTTTTTATTGGTGAAGTTAATGTATGATAGCAGATCAAATAAGGCAGTTCAAAGGTTCTTTGTTGCTAAAGTCTTGGAAAAGAATGAATCTGTTGTTTATTGTTCTTTTCTCCGTAAAAGTGCTAAGGCCGAAAAAGTATTTCTCTTCCCATCAGTGGAAGATACCTTTAATGTGATGAAAGAAAACATTGTGAAAATATTGAGAGAACCAATAGTAGTACGAGGACGACATATATTTACAGAGTATTTTACTGAAAAAATTCAATGAACTCACCTGATTCATAACATGCATTGTTAATTTTTTTTTATGGGTTTACTGATCAGTTTCTTGTGACATTTGGTTTCTATTTTATTGCATTTTTACTTAAATATAGTATTTAAATATTCCAACTGTTGCAAGTAACCCCACATAAGTGTTAACTTGTAATTCCTAAATGATTTAGTAAGTGTTGCAAGTTACCCCACTGATGGGGTTACTTGCAACAGCTATATTTTGTCATTATTCGTGAAAACTATTTTGGGTAAAAACATTTTGTGCATATCATTGTATTCTACATGCATATATTATGTACCATGTCTATATTTATCCCATTAACATGAGTCTGGTATAGTGTAATATATTGTTGAATTCATTCTCTGTTGCAAGTATCCCCATTCTACGGTAGTTTACTATAACAAATAACGCCAAATTATAAAGTTAGAATTAACTAAACAATAACGTAAATTACCTGCTCTTCCGATGAGTCCTTTGTTGACACTGTTTGTTGTGCATGCCAATTGGATATTTGTTGGGAAGGAATTGCATTCGGTTGCAACTTCTTCCTTACTGGTAAGCCCAAAAGCTCGTTCCTTACGTCTCGCTCATAGTCTTCTGAAAGAAAGTGGACTGAAAACACGCGAGCATTGCTGATATTAAATTTATCTTCCCGCTTGCATCGTGATACCAACACCTTTTGAAGTTCGAAAGTTGTAGGAAAACGATGGTAAATAATGTCTGAAGTCTTGCGTCCATAGTTACTGCAGCTTGCTATTGCACAGTTGTGATTGCTTTTACTCATTGTTGAACAGGATAACTAAAAATAAAATTATTTCTAGGAAATACTGTGAAAAGTTCAGGAAACATTTCCCGACACTCACACAAATTTCGTTTACGAAACGTCAAACATGTTCGAAAACGATGCAAAATATTCACGGATAAATAGCCACACAAGCTTACGAAAAGGATGAAAGATATTAAATAAAATATCGTTAAGTGTTTTAGAATATAGTATGGAAAACTATTCACAACACAATAACGTCCACGTCACTGACCAAAAGTCATAACGAACTAACAACTGCTATATTGCTGATTGTTGATTGCTAAAGCGGCGAGTCTCGTGTCCCCCAAGTAGAGGTGGGTCGAAAAGTATAAACCTGATACTTTGGCACTGATACGCGCCTGTATCAGGAACGGCAAACGAGTACACTTGAAAAGTATCAGAGACTTTAGTATCAGTTCTGAATTCACCTGGAACAACACCACGGCCAATGATCGCAGTACCCGATCGCAGATGACGGTCACTTGGGCGGAGCTTGTGAAAGGGGAGGGAGCAGGAACGACGAATAAGGGATAAAGAAGGGAAAGAATGTAGGGGAGGAAGCGCAGGGGAAGGCGTTGAAGCCTTGAAGGAGAGGCGCAAAGCGATATCACAGAGTATATAAGTGAACCAGAGACGAAATAGAGGCGCGGTCTCTTTGATCTTGGCGAACTCGACAGCAGACAGTCGAAAAGTTGGCCGCCATGTTTGTGGCGTGTGCGCTGCTCATAAACACATGTTGGTTGCTACGTTTTCCTGAAGTATGGATCATTATTCCGTAAAATTTCTACTTGACACACAATTATATTCAATTTGCCATTAAGGTTTAATTCGTGGACCATACATAACGAATGCATTCAGTTACGATTCATGCGTAGATTGTCTAGTGGTGAAGTATTATGAGACGGTGATTTTTTGTTATGTTAGAGCGTGTTTAATTAAGTGACGAGCCTATTTGTCCGTGTGTGACGGCGTGTTTGCATAGTCAACTTACGAAATATTTTATTTGCGTGAAATCAGAGGTTATACAGCACAAAATCCATGACCATATCTGCATACAAGAAAAAAAATAGTGGGAAGACCTATATCAAATTTGTTGCATTTGATTCTCCAGAAATATTAAAATATATAAAAAAAAATACACAAATGACGTGCACACTATAATTCCTTTCTTTTGGTACGTACCTAAGTGAGTAAAGCATGAAAAGTATTAGGCCTAGTTCTAGGACAGTAGGTAGTCAACCTGTTGCAATAAATTCAAATTATATAGTAAATATCAGGAATAGCTTCTCGTGCAAAAGTCTTGAAAAAAAATCCCTGTTTTTACTAAAGAACTAACTTAACCTGATGTAATTTACCTTACAAATAATTTATTTTTTATATCAGCTTTCTCACTGTAAAATGCGTTGGCGCTACGCTCATCCCCACTGCTAAAAAAAACATCATGTACCATAGGTTCAGTTGTACAGGATTATGCCATCAGGATCAAAGGTATATCTAGATACACCTGGATACGCAATACGGAACATTTACCCTCATTTGTTAAGTATAAGATTAGATTACAGTTTATTACGTTAAAATTATGTTTGGTTAGGTTTACCTTAGGTTAGGTAACAACTCATTATGTTTTAATGTTATGAAATCATTACTCAACACTATACATCTCGGCCACATGACATCACGGATAAGAAAATGTACACTAGCTCATATCCGGGCCAGATCTGTCCAACCTTAACACAGTCATGTAATAAGAACAAGAAAAGAAAGTGCCAACTATCCGTGATTTCTCTAAATTATAATAAACCAATGGGAAACATGTGCTACAAAGCCATTTACACTCGCTTTGAACACCTAAAACACACAAATCCAGTCACCGTGAAACTAATATGTTATAGTTAAAAACTGATTCAATTAAGAGACTTACCTGCAGCCTAAGACGATTAGGCCTACCTCCTAAACGATATGTTTGCATCAACTGACACCAAGAGAGGTAGCATTTAAACAGGACAAGAAAGCAACAAAGAAGCCTGTGATTCTTATGAAATGTACGAAAAACTATAACGTCACTGTAGGGACATGTCTTTACTACAAATTTTTTCTACAAATTATATCGAATAAAACATAAAATTTACGTGAATAAAAATTATAACTGTACAGATTACAAAAATAAAAACAAAAGTACACATAAATTAATTCAGACAAATTGCTGTGACAAAAATTTAATCATCTGAAGCTTTGTTGAAGAAAAAAAATTGCTGTCACACCAATGGAACCATCTGAAACTGTGTTAAAGAAAAAAATTAATATAAAAATGAAATGTAGATACTTTTAATTAGAAGAAACAAATGTAGCTAACTTGATTTTGTACACATTAATTTAAAAGGCACACAAATTCCACCCACAACAAAAATTAAGTAATTCAAACCAAGGCTATTTATATTGAAGATGAAATTTTTATTCCAATATAAATGAAATTAATTTCCATAAAATGCTACTGGAAAGTTACTGAAATTTTGAAACACCTGGCAAATATTACTTGAACCTATGTTGTTTCGTAGTGAGCTAAGTGGCTATATGACATACCTAATTTATTTATTTATTTCTCAAGATTAGATGCAGAAATATAGCACAGTTACAATTATCTCCCTGAGCAGCATTCTGCTCCAGGTGGAGAACATACAAGATGATTACACTTGGCAGGCTATTACGAGTTAGAAACTAACATGAACACTTTTGTTACAATATACAATTAGGTTGAAAGAAAGATGTTTATTTTATTTTATTTTAGTTCACTACATTTGACCCCTGTATTTGCAGTATGGAGCAAGTCAATTGTACATTACTACATTCTAAATATACATTTATATTGAACCACCTTATTTACACTTTAACTTAATAAATAAAAGCATAAAGTTCATACAATATCAAGAGGTCAATAACAAAACCCAGTTCAACACAGAAAACATTTAGGTTAAACAGAAGTATTAAAATTGAAAATTAATTTTTTTATGCTGTGAACACTGCAACTAAAACCATTCTTATAGTAAATTATCCAGACTCAATATACACATTATCAAAAAACGTTAAGCATTTTTGCAACTTATTTACAAAATCAACATTTCACCAAACAGAAGTTATGTAAATATGCATTCCAAGAAATAAAGTACATAAGTAGGAAACTTATGGCCAATATGATATTACAATAACACCTGAACTCATGTATACAATTACATCTATAAGATATTGTCAATTTCTTAAAGAATTGTCGAAAAGATTCATATTTAGTTTTGTAACAAAGGATTCAAAGATCTTTATTTCTAAAAAATAAAAATATTGTTATTGTTTACTGAATTGCCCCAATTAGTTACTATATATGTATTAATGTATTAATCTGTAAATATAGAGTGAAGAAATACGCGGAGGAGGATTTGGTATGTTGAAGAGGGTGGGGACAGCATGACTATGTCTTCTGTTCTTCAAATCGTTCAAAAACATTCTCTCTTCGAAGTGGTCGCTACATATTCTGCAGTTCTTGTACAGATATGCTGAACTTTTATCATCAAGGTCGGTACGCCTACATGCAACAACCCATTTCCTGCACCTAGTAAAATTAAACCAAACAGTTACATTTCCATATTTGCTTTATGAAACTAAATACAAAAAAAACCTACAAAGACTACAGGCAGACATTTCATAAACATATTGAATAACAACATGATTCAACCAAATGCTCATTATTTCATTTATTAGCCACACAAGAATACTCTAAGCAAAAAATTAATCCATTTTAGAAATGTGATGAACAACTGTAAATTAATTTGTCGAAGTTATTTTTATAGCGGTAGGTAGTCAATTATTTTAATATTAGGCTTATGTTTGTCTAGTATGTAAGATGAGCATTAGGGCCTACTGTTTGGGATCATTCAAAATAAGGTACTCCAAAACTTGTTCCTTGGTGATTTTGAAAATCCCTCGTGTTGTAACACTATGAGGTTGGAACTTTAGACATCCGCCTAATATTACTAATTTTTTTTATTATTGCCCTTTTTTTGCATTGGTAAAATTAAATATGCTAGCGTAATTGCTAGGTAAACAAATTTTTATTATTATAAATATTATTATATTGCAAATTTTTACTTGTTAGGGTTATAATTACGTTTGGTTAGGTTTACCTCAGGTTAGGTAACCTAACTGATTACGTTTCATGTTAATGAAATCATTACTCAACACTATGTACCCACATGAAAAAAGTACATATAAATGAAAATTTTAGCCAATCACTTATGTTTTAAAGCACTCTGATGGTTTTACTCGAATACTTAAAGGTCTATAAGCAGCTATTTTATTTTAACACGCCAGGCCAATTTTAATCGCGATTATTCCTATATTCGTTTACTGCATAAGTTAACAAACCCACATTACACTCTAAAATATTACTGATAATTAAGATAACAAATGGATGGAAAGTAACAGCCACATTTTGAAAGTTGTGGAATCAACATTGCAGAACTTACAGGTACTAGGTTGACATGTTATTTTTACTTACAGTATTTCATCTATAGGAAATCTGAAGAAGCTTCATTTTTCAGGTTGACCACTGTTGTTTGAACAGTTTGGTGCCGAGCACCAAGTGGCTCCAAAACGTTTACGAACCTCATTCATTTTCATAAAACTGATCTCTGCAGCATCCCAAAGTTTAAAACGCTATACCAACGCCATAATTATACTTGCCACAAAAATGGCGGCTAGCCTACAATGTGTCAACACGGCGAGTTCGGGTGTGCACAGCTGATTTCGCCTCTGGTTCTTATCTCCTCTGTGGCGATATTGTTACAAGCAGGGCTGCCACTCATGGGTTTTTCCACCCAGATCTGGGTTTTTCCAATGGTGTTTGGGTTTCTGGGTTTTTAAATAATGAATTCCAACAATTCTAGGTTTTTTATAATTTTAATTATTTTTATACCTAAAACAATAATAAAGGTAGTAGCTACTGTATCTGTTGCAATATCTGTTTGATAAATGCAAACAAGTCTGTGTGTTTCACACACAAAAATACATATAAACACAAAACTAGTTTTCAAGAAGCTAAGTCGAATATTAAATTAGACACATTCTTCAAAGAGGCTTGCAGAACACAAAACCAATGCAACAATTAACCTTCAAACCAATCTTGTAGAATCAGACTCTGAATAAAGACTAACGTACATGATGCAGTTTTATAAAAACAATTACCGGTTTAAAGAATGCAGTGGTGGTGTTTGTTTTGTCATGTATATATTTGTAGGTTTTTTTATGATATGTGCTGGTCCAAGAATTACTTATACAGCCATTTTGCTGCAGTGTAATTTTCTTGTATTGGTTGTATTTAACCGTTTTCAGTCTTGTAAGGTAATTAATTGTTTTATATTAAAACCAGTTATGTTTATATTTTTGAATTAGTACGCAAACATTTTAAACCATAGCATTTTAGACGCATCTGGGTTTTTTACCCATGTGTCTGGGTTTTTTTGTAGGTTATCTAGGTTTTTCATGAATATCAGAGTGGCAGCCCTGGTTACAAGTCGTTTTGTTTATTGTCCTACTTCAAAGTACGCTCAGTGCGCAGTGCGTGCACCGTCTCGTTCAATAATTAAACTAATGAAATTTTAATATTAAAAAGTACATTAATACAAGATATAATATTTATATTTGTGCACCTAACAGCTATGAAAAAGCAAATAAATTCTCAGTTGACACTAATAACAGATGTAATCAACATATGGACTTTCTTTTTTCGAAAACAATTAGTAACTAGTGTTTTTATACATTAAAAATTCATGATTAGATCAAAAATAAAAAATAAAAAACAGATAGGCACATTAGTGAGCATACTATATCAATGTTTTTTCAAATGTTTCTTCAGATTAGTCGATGATTTATAACTCAGTTTTTGTTTACACAAATTACAATTAGCAAACTCATTATTTTCCGTGAAAAAATTCCACACAAATAAAGTCTTTTTCGTGCACTTATCCATTCCTTATTTCACTATAAAGATACTAACTACAAAGCATGACAGCCCGCAACATGGTGATACACGGCCAGGACGAACTGCCAGGGGGAGTTCACTGGAATAGGGAATGCCTGACCCAAACGAGCTTATTTTCACGGCCACATGAGCGCCCTAGTCGAATTTTTTTTCTTAGTTTACATCCAATCACAAGAAAGGAGGATGACTCGCCAAGGCGCCATATTGTTTTTTGTCATGCTTGCTTGCTTGTTTGAACAAATATTGTAATAATTTTTATATTATATACGAGTTTTGTTTAATAATGTAGGTGTTTAGAATATTTTGTCATCATGTCAAATAAGTGTTGCGTTCCGGGTTGTGAATACGTGCGTAGTAGCGTAAGGCATCGTTTCTCCGTATATGAAGAAAGCGATTTTAACATGGGTAACCCTTATAGCCAACCCGAAATTTTAAAAATTAGATGACCAGAAGATCTATAGGGATTTCTTCGTATGTGATGCACACTTTGCTGCCGTAGCCCTGGAACGAAGAAGTTAAATAGAGGTTCTTTGCCTACACCTGGTTTGCCTGGTACGTATTGTTTTCGTTTGTATTTTGCGTTCATAAGCATGTTCTTGTAATGTTTATTATTTATTATTTTTACCTACTAATCTGTTCAGATTTTTGGAGCAAATTTTGGAGACTACGTAAGTTACTTATACTTTAGAGCTATATTTGTTTTCTCCTTTTGCGAATAAATAATAATTGGAGTTAATTGTAGGTAACCTTTACAAATTCCTTACTGAAGTTTTTTCAAGAAATTAATTATTTGTTTTAGTAGAGAAATAGACTCTATTAACAGAACTGTATGCATAGTATATATTTTTTCCTGGTAAATGTCAGTCCATATCAAACTTAAGATTATACATATTTTCTTTTATTTCAGAATTTGTGGGAGGAGCCAGTTCTTCACTTGATCAAAAGCATAATGGATTGCAGAATAGCAGCAACCATTTTATTGTGTCACAGAGGATAGTACCTTGCTGTGCACACTTAGTTTATCTGCAAATGTTGAACAGAAAGGTACTTCTTCAAATTTACTTATCCATATTGTATGTTTACACATTCTCAGACCTACCCAGTTTACGTTCAATGGGCTTACATATATAGCGGTTAAATCGTCTGAGATTGTTAACTTAATGCAACATTTATGTTGCATATAATTTACTCATAACACAATTGGGATTTACATGACTTATAATTGCTGGTTTACCTTGCATTCATGATAAAAATTATACAACAAAACATCAAATATAAGTTACCTACATAATTTTATAGTTTATTACATAAGTCTGGTTTATATGGGTACATAACTATTGGCGGATACATACATTAACGTTAATTACAATATTTGTTAGTAGTAACTTAATCCTTGTGCTTGTACATGTGTAAATAAATCAGTTAATTAAAAATTACAGTAACATTAAATCACAAATTATTAGAATAGATTGGTCTCGTTTCGTAATCAATAAAACTACTCACTTAAGTGTAACAAGATAATGAGAATATCATTATTCACCCTTTTTATAGATTGTGTATTTCATTTGGATAGTAAATTTTTATTAATTAGGTAAATAGTTTTAAGTAATTTTTATAACTAGGCTTATGGTTTATTTTCAATTAACATAGGCCTAATGTGTTTTGGTAATGTATCATAGAAGGATAAACACATATGTTGATTTATGTGTACATATGAGTGTGTGTAATCTTTTTTAAGGTAATGACTTTAACAACTTTTCACTGATTTTTTTAAATGAGAATACTGGTAGAAGTTAGGTATTTACGGTTGTACAGCACAATTTTATGTCGTAAAACTAATTTTTGCAAGTCCTGAACATGAACATAAGAAGAGGGGCATTTAATTGCCTATATTATATTATATATTCTTGCTGTGCTTTTAGAAGGGCCTTTTGCTTAAATACATTGACATTTAGGTTAATTCTTGTGACAAAACCCAATTATTTAAAACTAACGTATATTATCCTTTGTGTACTTTCACACATGTGTATATGAACTTTAATACATATCACACACATAGACAGCCATGCCATTGCTACCCTACAATAATTTTAGGGGCTAATAATGTATTGTATTTTTGTTGGTAGAATGTGTTGAAACCAGTAGTGATCATCTGCATGCTGCAGATGTATACATTACACCAGACAGAGGGTTAAGAAGAAAAATTTGTGATGTCGAAGGACCTGTTTCACAACCAGGTATAATAAATACTATTTTCATCGGACAGAAATGTGATGTACTTTTTAGGTCATGTAAGGTTAACACCCCAGTCATCAATAAGATATTTTCATTTATATATTAATTTGTTATTTATGGAGTTTAGCGGTGCATCTAAGGAAAAAAAAAATAAAAAATTGAAAACACTCTCAAATAATAGTATTTATCTCCCTCTATTTATAGCAAAAAAAGGACATACGAAATTCCTATTTATTAGTTCCTGAGAAATTAACGTGTTTTTAAAACACTGCCAATTTGAATCTTGTTTTGCGTGATAGCGTGAAACCAGACTAATTTATTTTTTACGTAAGTAATTCATTTTTTCATAACTTATTCTTTATGTGATTAATATTTTACGTCAGGTTTCGCGCTATCGTACGAAACGGATCGGCGCTATTGCGCCTCCCTGCTGCTAAAAACAAATAAGCATCATGAACCACACGATCAGATGCACAGGATGAATGGTATAACATTCAACATAAAATTTTAAACTTTAACTCACCTATGTTGGAGGCGGGTACAAATTCTTCGCTGCCAGCAAAAAATGATACGTAGTAATTTACGATCATCAACGTAAATAATGTGGCAGCCGCCGCATGTATTGTAACGGTTTGCAGTGTTTAAAAAAAACTAACTTCTTGAGAACTAATAGGAATTTTGTATATGTCGGTTTGTTTGCTATAAATAGAGGAAAGTATATACTATTATTTGAGAGTGTTTTCAAGTTTTTAAATTTTTTTTCTTAGATGCACCGTTAAACACCAAAATACCTCTGTATTTTTAACCATACATAAAATATCTTGTTTCGTTAGTTTTATTTTTAATGAATAAAAAAATGCAGTTTTATTACTTGTAATCAACAGAAGATGGTATGTACACATAATCAACAGTGGTATATTTTTCCAAAAAATCTGAAGTATTGCTATATATATCTCATGTAATAGTTATCATCAACATATGTAGTAATTGATTAACAGCCATTATCGATGCTCAGTGAAAATGTGCAAGCATGTTATTTTCATAAATTTTTTATGTTTTTTAAGGAAATAAGTTAATTTCAATTAAATAACTATATTAAGGCGAAACTTTTATGGCAAAAACAGGTCCCTCTACTTCTGCATGATAATAAATACAGTGATTATGCCTAACACAATATTGTGCATATATAACATTTTTTGGATACTATTTATTGAATAATAATGAAGTATAAATGCAATTACTACAGGGAACACCTGTTATGTATCCATTTATTATGTTTTCTTGCTTATTGTGTAGCATTCTATTGCTACTTTTTTTCTCAATGGTGGCCAATTCATTAATTTTTTTGGCCCCTTTAAGAATTTTATAGCAGGGTTATACTGTAATAACATTGTACTTTGTTCATTGATAGAATCTGAAATAAGTAATTTTTGTTACAGTGATTTTAAGTTAGGCTAAATATCACAGAATTTTTTATATTTTTGAAACATAACAATTTTTATCACTTGACCGAAATGTTGGAAAATGTCTTTCTGTTAGTGTACACATAATAAACTTTCTTGTTAACTATACTATAAGTATCTACCTTGTGTGTTTTCATTTGCTCTATTATTTTTCAGGTACAACTAGAAACAAACCTGCAAATGCTAGTAAAGATTGTGTAACACCACCTCGGCAGAGACCAAGTGTAAATTGTACCACTCCTGCTAAGAAGTTAAGAAAGGGAGTTTTTTCATCATCAGGTAATTTAAATATTTAGTTCCTCTTGGCCATTTATGGTTACCTTATACTTAAAAAAAAAAAAAAAAAACCCTGAGGAAGATATGTAAAATGAACATATGAAGTTGGAATTTCAGAATGGACCGTGGATTATTAACCACATACAGTATAACTGTTCAACCAAGTTAAGATGTTTTACTTCTTAATAAGTTTACAAAAATTATGCACAATATACTATTAATACATAAGATAATGGAACCGGTATTAGATGTGTTGGGAGAATTTCTAAACATAATACAGTGAAAGTCCGTTGTAGCGAATATGGTCTATAACGTAAAGTCCGCTATAACGATAATTGCCATCGGCACAGTCAGTTTTGCATATGCTGCGTAGGATATAAATTTCGGAAATAACGAATGCAGCGTGGGCTCATTTTCGCTATAGCGATAGATTAACACCTGTAATTTTGCTCTAAAACAATGAGAAAACTTCTACAATTTCCTAAATAAATGAAAAGCAGCTTCGCATAATTCCACGCGTCTGGCAAATGAAACAACGCGCATGATGTGGCCGTCTTGGCAACACCGCACAAGGTGGGGCCCCACAGCGAGCATAGCTTGCCTCGCGGCGGCGACGAAAGCAAGACGGCCCCGCTGCGAGCATTACTTATTTAGAATCGCGCCGACTGTAGCCCGTAAATGAGCATAACTCGTCTCTAGTGATGGGCAGAACGGTTCTTTTGACCGAACCGGTACTTTCGGATCAGTTCCGAGAAAGATTCGTTCAGAACGATTCGTTCATCTCGGTCATTTCGTTCTTTTCTGTGAATAGGATCTGGCTCTTTTATCAGGTGTCGTAACTCGTTCATCCTTTAGAGTATTGGCTACGTGTTTGCTTCCAGCCTCCCCTCGTTATCGCGTGACCCGATAACGAGAGGAGGCTGGATCGCGTGGGTGGTTATCTTTATCTACTCTGCATGGGTAAATGAAATTTCAAACGTCTAGTTGTATACTGACTGTTATAAAATTATTGACTGTTGATCGCTGCAAATGCTTCATGCAGTGATTCTATATAATACGGGAGCATTAAATCTAAGAATGTTAGGTACGAAAGTGATCTTTCTTAACTTTAATTTGTAATCGCACTATTATAGCTAGTACTTGAACATTGCTTTTCGTAGCCAGTGAATCACAGTTGCGTATATGAAACAAGATTATTTATATTGTATTACTTTTTAATTTACAAATATTAATATACAGGCTATTTACACTCTAGAGAGAGTAAAGTGTTTACATGTAGACCAACACATTTAGAGAAAAAAAGACAAAAATTGAATACTACTACTGCGATTCAGTATGAAGAGAGAAAAATGAAGTAGGTACATTAATTAACACCTAAATGGTAAGTGTGAACATTTGTAGTTACTTTCCCTGTTATTTTTAATTCATGTTTTTTTTCCCCCCCAAATTTGTGTATGTGAATGTGAAAACGCAATTTTAAACCACTACTTAACAGTTGACATTTTCAGGTATAGATACTTTTCATGTTACCCTATTTTATTTGATCAGTTATCGTTTGCTCTTATGAACATGCTCACGCTGTGATTACTAATTCTTCAGACTCCTGACGTCATGAATCATTTCACGAACGAATCAGACCGGGCGCGTGACCGGTTCTCTCATCTCGTTCTCTCGTTCTCTCCGCGTTTTCGTTCTTCCGAATCTTTCAAGGTACCGGCTCTCAAAGAGCCGGTTGGTTCTCTCGTTCTCTCCGCATTTTCGTTCTACCGAATCTTTCAAGGTACCGGCTCTCAAAGAGCCGGTTCTTTACATCGCGAACGAATCGCAAGATTTCGTTCTCTCAAAGATTCGTTCTTTTTGAACGAATCGTTAACGAACGACCCATCACTACTCGTCTCACACTTGCATCGTAAGCGTGCGGGGAGTTGACGAACACCGAACTTGTCGAGCTCTTACTCTTCTAATCAAAACGAAGCGGCGTCTGAAGATGACGACGAACCAAGTGTCGTATCTGTTCTGTCGAAAACGTCAATGATGGAGGCACTTGACACAATCAGTCGTTTTTATCAGCATACAATGCTTCGACGAATGATTTGATGAACTTCCAAGAGGTCCAGTCGTTTATTTTGTCCGAAAGTCTAGTGAAATCAAGGCAAACGAAAATTGATTTGTTTTTTAAAAAGTGATTTTAATTTTGTGTTATTTTCCAAGGGTGTGTACGAGTGATCATTTTGGTGTTACTAACCAATTGTCGGAAAAATTATTTTATATAATTTGTAAGGTGGTCCAACGTAATTAGAGATTTTTTAATTTTTTTTGTATTCAAAACTCCGCAAATATGCACCCGATATCATCAGCTTAGCGCACATGTCTCCAGCAAACCAGCTGCGGTCAAAGCGACAGGAAGCGGCCGGCATGACCTTGCGTGACCCCGCCCGCCCGTCTCCATGTAAACAAACAGCTGTGCGCTTAGCCACAATGTGCGTGACGGCCGTATCACGGCTACGCGGTCTCATATTTCGTAGTCGGCAAGTGCTGATATAGCTTAAAAATGTTATTTTAGTAAGTTTTATGTATATTTCCTTTACTTTGGTTGTGAATTTCCATAGTAAAAACAAGCGAGAAAATAATAAATTTTATAAATGCTGCAAAAATAAGATTTTTTTTAAATTTTGGCTATAATGAAAATTCGCTATAACATAAACTTTTGGCGCCGTTATAAATTTACGTTATAACGGACTTTTACTGTATTTGCAAGCCAACTTATCTGCCGAATACAGATAATGCAGACACCGGACAAAACCTACAACCTTTATGTTTATGTAAACATGCACAGAAACAATCTATGATTATGGTTTTTTTATTGTTAATTTTAAAAACGGACAATGCTTCTGAGCTAAAGTTCGACACGGACAACCAAAGTTCGGGACTAAGTTTCCATTTTCAATAGCAATGGAAAAAGTGCATAATCTTAGTGAGCGCCAATGAGATGTTTGGTTGTTAGGCATTTATGTTGAAGTGTCAAAACGTACTGAACATTGTTTATTTCCTGTCAATTATCACTTGAATTTAAGGTTTGCATGCGCCCTCCAGAATTACCAAATATATTTTTATTTAAATTGTTACCTCTAAAAAGTAGCTGACGTCTCTAAAAGTTAATGGAACATAGTGCCAACCTGCTGTACTGTTTTTAGTGAACAGAATGTTTCCATTTCGAGGGAAACCATAGGTAGCAAAAAGTGATCCAAGTATCAATATTCGCTGTGTTCTATATTGTGATAGTAAGAATTTTCCAGATTTTTAAAATTGCATTTTCTTTTAAACATCACATTAAACTACAGTAAGTGGGTAACTGTACCTATAGTATTTCTATAATAAATCGGAAAGGTATCAGCATCTCCTGATGACTGGCGTTTGTGAAACTTTTATAAGAATAAAGGAAAGTTTTGATGTAACTCTTGAAAACAGTTTATGTAACTATCAAAATATCTAACTTCCAAGTACATTACATTTAGAGTTTTTTGTACTTATAACATGTTAAAATGTTATTGTTCAAGGAAAGAGGCATACAATTAACAGTTTTTTGAATATGTTATTGTTTTAGTGAGAAAACACAGTGACTTCCTGAGGCAAGTTTGGCTGAATCGTGCAAAAGATTTGACTCCAAAGGCACGTCATTTGTACAAGGTCGCCACCAAAATGCAGAGAAGGGTTGGAGTATTGTCAAGAAGATGTCTGTCATTTAAAGGACGCCTTTCATCTGCTCAGAAATTTGTGGATTTACCTGCTTGCAAAAATAATTTCATCAACTTGAACAGACATTGGCATTCATTGAATCTCAAATAAGAAACACAAGTATTGAAACAAATTACGTAGTAAAATTGTTGCTAACTTAAAGATTGAATGTACAGTATGTACTAGTTTATAGTTTAAACTGTGTTATTATAAATGAGTAACACAAAAAATGTTATTAACACACACAAGGCATTAAATCACAACATGTACATGCAAACATTTTCAGCTGGTAAAAATTAAAATAATAAATATTGGTATGTAGTTAGAAAATCAGTGAGGATTTAGTACATCTTTTTAAGTTGATATTCTAAAACTGAAAATTATTTTATGAAATCGTAAGCATAATATTAATACATTTTTGCTGGTTTTAAGTCGAATATACTACCAGCAGCACAATTTTTGGAGAACTTATGTCGATAAACTATCACTGAAAGAAAGTAATTAGTAGTGATGGGAATTTACAATGTAAATATGTAATAACACAGAAATAAAACCGATATAACACCGAAATGAATGTTGATACACCTCATAACACCAATACGGCAGTTAATACAGCAAATAGTATAATAATATGCAAACTGATAACAATGCATAAAATTGAAAATGTTGTTCAAATGTTACATTTAACGAGTTGTAACTAAACTAATGCATTTCATACTTATAACTACTTTAGCTAGCTTTTGTGTAAAAATATGTGCAAAGTTATATTTTTGGCAAATAAAAAATTTGTCTAATGAAAATCAACATAAAAAAATACCATTAAATCTTGTCCTTATGTCTAGACTGTCTAAAATTTGTAATTGAAAATGTCACGTAATTGCACTGAACAAAACACTTAATTATTTTACATGAGTAATTGTTACTTAAATTTAATTTCTTGTGTAAAAACACAAAACACCAAAGTGACGGTTTTTTGTAACAAAATTGGCATTAAAATAAAAGAGCTTTTTCACATCTCTAGTAATTAGCATTATGTACAATTATTTAATATGATATTCTTATATGATATATGTGTTGAGTCTTTTTTGATGACTGCAGGATTGGAACAGTCGAAGCACCTTTAATAACATTATCATTAACAATTTGTTAATCCCAACTTTGAATTTGAATTGTTTGTACTTAGGTTAGTGTACAATGTTATGAGTGTTCACCTAACTTATTTAGGTACTGTATTTAATGTTTGATAACATGCTACCTGTGTATAAAATAGCAAGACAGTAATGTTTAATGTTTTCTATTGAATTGTGTATTTATAGTGTCCTACATATGTGTTGACCATCAGTGATCAATAAATTATATTTCAATTTGTGTATTTTTGGCATTGTAATTGGATCAAATTCTGATTCTGTTCCCTTTTCCTTGTGATAAACACAAATTTTAAAGTAAAGTACAGTAGCACTCCATATTTACACACACACCCCTCACTCTGATTTTACACTTCCCTACATTTTACATCACCTAAAAAAAATAAAAAGACTAACTAAAAAAACTATTTTTGGTCCCATTCTGTTTTTCAAATAAAAACTGCTCGCAAAGGAGCTTCAATTATAACAAACATTTTATGCTCTGCTTATTTTGTGCTGTTTTTTAATTAGTATAATAAAGGTAAATATATGACTAATATTAATTATATATATACATACATATACACACATTTGTTATAAAATAAAATTTCTTATCATGCTTTAAATTATATGTAATTTAATTTTTTCTGTGATCTGACTGAAGTTATCAAGAGATTGTTTAATAAAGTGGTAAGTAACAAGTGAATTGGTAGAACTTGTGTCAATATTTATTGTAAGTGAATTAGATTTTATGAAATAAAACCGTTTTATGACCGTAACTTCCATGAAATTTGTCTGTGAAAATATATTAAAATATAACTTGAAGTTGAATGAAAATAAAAATTAGGGGCAAAAGCATGTCCTGTTCAGACTTAATTGTGGTGGAATTTTAAGTTCTTCTGTTGGTAATGGTTGGTAACTTTTAGCACCTTTTTGTGTTTATTAAAACATTTTAGTTTTGCAGGCGAATTGTAATTTATTATTATTGTGCATTCTTTTACGGAATTTAAATTTCCCGCCGCAATTTAAATTCAAATGCCCGCCTTTTAAATTTTAGTTTACTTCACGGCCACAACGGCGCTAGTGTAGCGTTTTATGGTTCTGATCTTATACGCTTGAGTGAGCGTTCTATATCCTATTACTGTTCTGTGCGAACTGCAGTGAATGTTGAACTGATTGATACTGGTTGTATCAGGCGGGCATGAGAGTATCAGAGGTAGAGAATTACCAGCCGTGATAAATAATGTATCAGAATCTCGTTCCGGTCGAACGGTCTGCGTACGCGGAGCTTTGTTGCCTCCTGGGACCGTCTGATACAGAAGTATCAGAGACTTGTAACATTGTACAATGCTGTATCAGTATCAGGTTGGGACAGATACCGAAAATTGCTGTAACAACCCACCTTTACCCCCAAGTGACGTCACGGCGTGCGGCGGAGGAGGGGAAATAAAAGCGCGCGAGCCCGGAATGGCCTACCTCCTATTTTACTTACCTTGACTCAGCGGCTCTATCATCTAAACGTGAGGTTGACGTTTCGAATCCTGGCAGGTACGAACTTTTTTTTTGTACTTGTAAAAATAAACACGATCACGTAACATTTCAAAAGTAATAAATATATTTGAATAATGAATGCAAATAAAAGTATATTTATTAATTAAATTGCAATTTTCAGGTAAGGACATAACTAATGGTCAATTAGGTTAGGTTAGCTACATTATCAATACTTTAAAACTTTGTGGACGGTTGATTTGGTTAGGATAGCTACATTAAAGATACTGTGAAATCATGTAAACTGTTTCCTAGCGCTGGATAGCTACATATTAAAAAGTTATTTGCTAAGCAACCATTAAATTATTTTACAGTAATTTTAATGTAGCTATACTTACCTAATATAACCAACCATCCACTAAACAGTCTATGTGGCATTTTTATACTGGAGAGAAAAAACGCGCGCTTAAAAATAAAAAACATCCAGGGGGTAGGCGCTCCCGATCGGCTAACTTCGGAAAGGATCGGCATTTGCGGCCAGTTGCAGGAAGGTAGCATTGCTGTCGCTAGACTCTTGTGACACTCCGTACTACAAATGGAAACGAAGCCTGGTGTACTTACTGGTTTGGGTCCTTTGGAAACCTAAAAAACGACTTGGAACAGTTTGCAACGTTATAATTATTGCAGCCGAACATTGAACAAATCTTTCCTGCCATAATTAACAACCACTCGTTCAAGAAATTGCAATTTTCACGCACACAAAATACCGTCACCAGCCATTCACTTTACACTTCATCATTGTTCTAGCAGTACACGCCGCTAGAGGCGCTGACATCCGTGTCTCCGTTTTGTTTGGTTACTTTCCCATATTGTCCTTATACTATATTTGGTAGAGGTGGATAATCTTTGACCACGAGGTTGTCCGTAGACGAAAACAATGGGGAAGTTAAATGTTACAATGTTGAGGTATCTTACAAAAGAAGATTTTAGAGTTTTGACAGCAGTAAGTACATGCACATATAAATATGTATATGTAATTTTTTTTGGAGCCCTTTTACCGGAATAAACTTAATTGTGGATCAATGTTCATTTATCACCGCACAGCATTATCTTGCTGTTAACTCTTACCGCTTAGCCCCTTATTAGACAATACTGTCACATACTGTCATGGCTGGACCCTTTAATTCTGCATAAGTTGGTTTGGCTTTATGCTTCATCTCTTGGTAAGAAACAAAAGCATTTGTTGTAAATATAAACATTTGCAGAATGTGTTATATTCATGTGCAATGCGAAACTTTTTTTGTTGTTATTTTCTATAGTAAGTGTAGCGACGTTTCGTGTGAAGAGAAAATCCAAATAAAATACTAGTTTGGAACACTATTGTTCGATAAATGCTGTTAAGTATTTTTAAAGTAGCTAACTATTAAAACAATTTCACAGTATTTTAAATGTATTTAACCTAGCCTGCAGTTAGTTATTGGTAAACTACTTGAACTATCACAATGCTGTTTATAAGATCGTTAAATAAAGTAAAAAGTCACGGCAATATTCTTACATAGGGGCTTTTACGTAAAATTAAAATAAAAAACCGAAAATTACGTTTTTAAACACTAGACGTTCCTATATTAACCTTGAAAACAGCATTACAATATTCATACTGGTTTCAGAGAAATAACTGTTAATAGGTTCCATTATAGTAGCTACCCATGAATTGATGTAACCACTGCCTTTTTTTTCTTTTTCTTTCCCATGTTTGTCAGTGTGTGTATTATAATTAGGAGAAATTGAGTTAATTTGTGAAAGTGGTCATTTAACTTAGGTTAGCAACATAAAAAAATACTTCAAAACAATGTGGATGATTGGTTAGGTTAGTATAGCTACATTAAAAATACTTTGAAATCAGGTGGATGATTGTTTAGGTCAGCCAGGTTCCTAAGATTTAATGAATAATTCCTTGCTTTTTCCTAAATAATTTTCTGATTTAATTGTCTTTTGGATGTTGGGTTGAAGGATTAAATAATAATACTGGAAATATATAATATAATAATAATATAATAACAATATAATCCTATATAGGGCCATTCCATACCAAAATGCTACAGTTTAACTTTGTTTATCTGTGTGGGGAATCAAGAGTAAAATTGTTAATTAAGTTGGCAATATTTTTAATATTGATAATCAGCTGATGCCTTTGATTTTAGTGCAGTGACCTTGTTGAAAGTTTATACTTTGCTGCAGCATTCTCAATGATAGTAAAATAATTAAATTGCTTCAATATAATAGCTGAAGTTTATTTTGATATAATCTGTGTAACACCCGTTACCAAAAACATATAAATGTTTACATAATAACTAAACCATAACACTTATAAAATTAATGTCTAACAAAAGTGAAGTTATGTCTCTCAGTAGCATTTTGATTACCAAAGAAAATATTAATATTGAAATTTAAGGAGTAAAAATATGGTAACGGGTGTTACAAGCACTATTAACATGTTGATTTTGTGTACAGAAGTTGTTCAGGTACCATATTATTGTACTGGAAAACAAAAACTTAACCAAAAAGAATTTTGTAGATGTGTTATGAAACCAATTCTTGTTTTAAATGGTTAGTTGGAATTTTATCTGCCAAACTGTCCCACAATAACTGCCTCATGAACTTTCACAAGCTATTTAAATTATAAATGTAATTATAGTAAAGTAGCTTACCTTGGATTATTTTAAGTAATATGTGTAAAAGAAAGTGTAACACTCTCCTGGCTGTGTATGCCAAAGTTGTGTGTTTCAATTAAAACTAGGTAGTAACATGAAACTTCTTTTTCATGTCTTCGCTTTAGTCTTTAATACCTCTTAGTTTATTTTGCTGGGAACACTTTAATATAATATCTTTGACACTTGTGTATCAACCATTCCTCACCTAAACTTCAACATATACAATTCAGTTTGTCCTTAAAACAAATATACTCAACATGTGTAAAAATTTAAATAGCAGTGCTAATATAATAGTTGTAAATTTACAAAAAAAAATATTCATGTATTTATTTAGTATTTTGAAAATGTTTAACTGTTGCAAATTTTACATTTTTTGGGGAATGGCACCAATTGATAAAAAAATATTAATGAAGGCACATCGTGAAAGGCTTAAAGCTGATTTGGATAAATGGCGACAGCAACTCCAAAAAGAAAATGAACGAAACAAACGAAGGAGAGCATTGAGAAAGCTGAAAGAAGAGGAAGATGATCAGTTGTTGAAAGAAAGACGATAGAAGGTTTTGGAAAGTGAGAAAACATCATAATAGAGCTAAGAACTCTACTGATAAGGAACAGATTTCTCCCATAGGCAGCTACAAATGCTCACAATCATTAGGGAAAGCGGTGAAAAGACTAAAAAGAAATTTGCCTAAAAGTCCAAGTAATAAAATTGCTGTAGTTAACAAAATGGCTGTAGAAATGGGCCTGAAAAGATTAAATACAGATGGTATCAAGGTTAAAAAATATCGCAAGGGAACTAGGATTTTGCCAGAACACATTCAGTGTATAAAGGATTTCTATACCAGTGACTCCATTAGCAGACAGGCTCCAGGAAAACGAGATACAAAGTCAGTGAAATGCCCTGAAACAGGAAAAAGAAAACATGTACAGAAAAGACACATGGTGATGACAGTAAGTGAGGCTTTTGAAGAATTCAAAATCAAGCATCCAAACATAACCATAAAAAAGTCTTTTTTTTCTCTCTTTGTCCAACACACGTACTTCCCTTGTCTGAAATGCCTCATAACGTTTGTGTTTGCAGGGTGGCCAGCCAACCGGGAAATCGGGAAATACGGGAAATAGCCAGGATTTATTTAAAAAACCAGGAATACCTGGAATCAACCAGGAATTTTTATTAGAACCGGGAATTTTTTTTATGAAGTAACGATCGCAATAACATACGGCTGTTAAAAGCCTATGATGCATAAACTTGAACGTGAGCACGTTCACCACCCGTCGAAGCACGACAGTATGCTCGTGAGCTATATTTTGTGAAAGTTAATTAGTTCATATTGCATTTAAAAACTTTTGTAGTACGTAAGAAACCGTTAACAATTTAGACTTCCATACTTATTATGTTTCTGTATTCAAAAGCAACAGCATTTTGGCTGAAAATGTTGTTGTAGAGTGGTAGTAATTTCTCGCACGGCATGTTGGTAGCACTAGTTTTGTATGTATATTATTTTTTTTTTACTTTGCGCTCATGTTGTTGCGTCACGGTATCACGGATACTTTTCTCGAGTATTTTTAAAAGTTTAGTTGTGCGGGACGTTGTTTTGAATTTTTTAATCTAACATGTAATTTGCTCAGACTATCAAAATGTCAAAGAGTTCGGTCACCACATACAATGACAAATATACGGAAGAGTTTGAATGGGTGGAGAAAGATACAAAGTGCAGGACAAACGCCATTTGAAATTTGTGTAATGTTAAAATCAATATCGGTAGCATGGGAAGAACAGCATTTGCCAGCCACGCAAGAGGGGCAAAACACGTGCGTTTGGTGTCAAGTAATTTTGGTGACGTGAAATTATAAATTTTTTGTTGGTGGTAGGTTTTGTTTTAAGCAAGTTCATTGATTTAATTTTTAAACCTATAGTTTATTATTATTACTTATTAACCTGCAATTGGGCTTTCACCCGGTGGCAAGAACTCCCACTCACTCCCCTCTCCCCCCCCCCCCCCCTCCATCAGCTTTCTCCTCAGCTCCCTCCCATCCCTGACCTCCACCATTTCCTCCCCCAGCCCATTCCACTCCCTCCCCGTCCTCACCAGGAAGGTGTTCCGCCCTCTCTCTGTCCGCCTCCACACCTTCTGGAGCTTACATCTGTGGTCTCTTCGTCCTCTGTACTCCCCTCTATGTACTTTGCTTCCCAATTGCCCCCATCCCCCTTCCCCCTTCAGCACCTTGAACATCCTGACCAACCTTTCCACTCTTCTTCTCCTCTGTAACGTTTCCCACCCCAACTCCTTAATCATTTCCGTTGGGCTATGCAGTTTCCCATCCTGCCCCTCCCTCCTTCTCCACATTCCCATCACCCACCTAGCCGCTCTGCGCTGCACCCCTTCCAGCTCCTTCACCTCAGTCACCAGGTAGGGGTCCCAGACCGCCGCCGCATACTCCAACATTGGCCTGACCAATGTGGAGTATGCCTTCTCCTTTGTCCTCCTCCCAGCTCCCTGCAGGGTCCTACCAAGCAACCCCAGCGCCTGCCTTCCCCTCCTGACCACCCCCTCTATGTGCTCCGCCCATCCTAGGTCATTTTTCAGTGTCACCCCCAGGTACTTATATCCTGCTGCCTCTCTTATCTCCTGCCCCTTCCAGTAATATACATTTCGTGTGACGTGTCTATTGTTTAACGCCAATAAAACATCATATTGTATGTGCTTTGTGTAACAAAAATGCAAATTGTCAGGGCCGGTGCAAGGTAAATTGGCGCCCTAGGTGAAAAACCTTAATGCCCCGCCGGACACCCCAAAAAAAAATTTCCTTGCCTCAAAATACATCACGTAAGCCTAAGATTTTGTCAACAATCAAATGTAAGAAGGTTTTTTTTTTTTTACTTATTACAAATTATAAACAGGTCACTGTGGACTTTAAATAATTACTTATATCAATATAAACATTCTAAACTGTTAAAATATCCATTTTCATCTAGTTTCAATAATCGTTAAACATATTATATCAGCTGTTATGTGTCGTGCTGCGGCGCCCCCAGCTACTTGGCGCCTTGGGCGGTTGCCTGGTTCGCCTATATGGACGCGCCGACCCTGCAAATTGTATGCAAATATTGATAAAAACCACCCTTGAAAAAACCTGGAAAAAACCAGGAATTTTATTATCCCAGAAGAGTGGCCACCCTGGTTTGCAAATATCACAGCAATATTAATTTTTTGCTGGATGGCATTTCTAAAACAAACTTTTCTTTCCTAAGAAACCACAAGAAACGTCTGGAATACATTTGTTGTGATTTGTCTCACGAAAATTGTGTTTGGGGGAAATGCTCAACATGTTCACCCCGAAAGATCACTGACCTTACAGCAGAGTTTTATTTTGATACAGCTTTGACTTGGAAGCAGTGGACTGATAATCAAGGTGGAATCCAGCTTACCATCATCAAAGGAACTTTAGCAGAAGCTATCGAAGAACTTGATAAAAAGATTTCTCATTTTAAGATTTACTGTCATGTCAAAAACATTCAAGAAAATTATTTCGAAACTTGCATGGAACATCTGAAAAAGAAGGATTCTTTAGAGACATATGCCATTGTTCAAATTGATTTTGCTGAAAATTATTCACTGACGTATCAAGATGAAATACAAGCAGCTCACTGGAGCCATCAACAAGTTGCTATCTTTACAAGTTGTGTTTGGTTGTCTAAAAATGAAAAAAAATCATATGTTGTTGTAAGCAATGATGTGACCCATAGTAAATATTGTGTGTATACTTTCTAAAATAAAATTGTCCAAGACATCAAGAAGAACTTTTCTTTTGTTGACAAATTAAAAATATTTAGTGACAACTGCACAGGTCAATTTAAAAGTAGGTACACAATGTCTGTAATGTGCAGAATGGAAGAAGAGTTACACATGACACTTGAATGGAACTTCTTTGCCAGCAGTCACGGAAAGGGAGCTGTTGATGGAGTAGGTGCAACAGTCAAACGACATGTGTGGATGACAGTAAAAGGAGACAGAAGAATTCACATTGAAACTGCTAGAGATTTCCATGATCACGTAAACAGGAAAGTTACTGGAATAGAAAAATTTTATGTTGACAAGACAGAGGTGTTACAGAATGAAACTGTACTAAATAACTACTGGAAAAGTGTTTTTCCAATTCCACAAATACAAGCAAGTCATCACTTCAGGGTGTACGATTTTAATAACATTCTAGTTGGGAAGACATCATCAAGTTTGATGTCAAAAGTGACAATTAGAGCTGAAATTGATGAATCTGATTTTGAACCATCTGTATCTGTGTTGACAGAGGTTGGGTGTCGTCTCCATTACAATGATGTGTACTCAGATTCAGGCAGTGAGGAAAATCCTGAAAGTTGCCAGTTTATAGAAACTTTTCCTATTGCTAGCCCAGGAGATATACAGTCTGGTATGTTTTTTTCTAATAAATGTTCCAAGCTTGCGAGGTCGCAATAATTCAGAAGGAACTGTATATAGATATGCTGCAATTTCTCAAGGAACATAGATGATGAAAAGTGTTTGTCAGTGATGTTTTTGAAATCTCATGGACCAGACAAAACTGTCTTTATTGCCGATGATGGAGACATTACATATATACATTTCGATCAAGTAATTAGTAAATTACCAAACCCAAATGTACAACCAAAGGGTATTTTCACAATTCTATACAAATTTAAAAAAAAAAAGATGTGTTTGAAAGAGTTTAGGTAGACATTTACTTGTAGTAATAAGTCAGTTTATAATTCTGTTTTGCTATTGTGTAATTTTTAATGGAAACTTGAGCATATTAGTGATATTTCAGAAATCTTGTGAACTAGGCTAATGAAAATTGTCATTAGAAGGATATTATATGTGTTCATTTATTTTAATTACTTAATTAGTAAATAACCAAACCAACCAAATAGTATACATACACAATGATGTTGAAATTTGGAAAAGATTTGATAAGTTATGTTTAAAAGAATGAGTAGCTGTATATAAATACACCAATCCCTCACTTAGCACGACTAATTCGTTCCTAAAAATGTTCGTGTTAATCGAAATCGCGTATTCTGAAGCATTAGTCCCCATAAATATAAGGCTAAATTATTTAATGTGTTCCAAGATGTGTAGGGAAGTAATCTTTACATAATATAAATGAGTAGAATAATACTTGAAAATGCATATCTCATATCATTTATCTTTTTAAGCCTACCACCGAATACGTTAGATAAAGAAAACATGCACAGTGTAACGGGAGATAAGTGGTAACATATTTACCGTCAGTCAGCAGTTGGATTGCCCGCCCAGGCGTGACCTTCAACACGCGCGTGCGTCTGTCTGCCTGCTGTTGCAAGCAGCTGGATCCTTTGTTATTACGTTTAAAACTTAACAAAATTAAAACTCTTTTATGAAATTAAGAACCGGTTTTATATAACTTTAAAACACACAGCCATATGTAAACATTTAATTTGTTATGCACACCTCTTATAAAAGCGGCTATGTAAACAAATCAGTTAACAGATAAACAGATTTAGATTTTCCCTAGAGCACAAACATAACATTAAAATACAGTAAACTCCCGGTATATCGCGGAATCGGGTATATCGCGGGTCAAACCATGTCCCCCAGTCAGAAATGAATAATAATAATGGAATAAATGGTTGACAGCCGATTAGGATAATTTTGCGTTGTAACTAACAAACTAAGCATCGGGCAGAAAAAAGCCTAGGCGTAGAAAATGTCCGCAGTAAAATTCTAAACAAGATATCTCCGTACATTATTCCTCTATCTTGTAGGGTTTTCAAATTATGGTCCAATCCAGCCCAGTGATATTTTCTGAAACACTAGTTCTTAACGTCGCTTTATCTCACAAATGAAGCATCGGACAGGGGACCTGATAAAGCCCACCGTCCAGCGACATTATCCAGCGTGACTCGGCTGGGGATTGATGTTGGATAGGCTTGGTTGTCGGCAAGCGCTGGGTAGGGAGAGGCTAGCCGAGAATATGGAGAGAGGTAGAGATTAGAGCGGGCAGAAACACCAGGGGGAATGGGGGAGGGAATGTGTTCACGCAGCACACAGGCAGAGCATGAGTCACTTGACTGAGCAGCGTCGCTGCGTACAAGGCAAAATCAGGTAGTCCGGTGTTTAAAATTCCACTCCAGAATCTTAATTGGTACTTTACTGGACATCTGTATATAAATGTTTTGTTACAACTTAAACCTACAGACGTAATATTATTGGGTAATTCATTGTATTATACAAGTTCATCTTTTTACTTTGGTATAATGTTTTAACATTAAATAGTAAAGTAAATCGGCTAGCGTATTTTTAAGCTTTGCCCAGGAATTCCCAGTGGTCCAATATTTACGTGAACCATACTGTACCACTTTTGCCGTGAGGTAGTAAACAAGTCCCGGAAATGTTTATGTGTAGCTGTTTATGTGTAGCGGTCTCCCGACCTTTAAACAGAGGCTGGGGAATATAACACTTGCCGATCCGAGCCACACACACTCAGCAACTCGACACAGCGTTTGGTGAAATAAGTAAAGACAAAGTTTAACACGGTTTTTAATACGGCGTCACTGATTGCGCTAAAATTAAATTGGCGCAATTTTTGTTTCCCACATATGACCATTTATAATTTACTGTAAGCATGGATAATAAAGTTTAACCACTTGACACGATAGACGATTCTTTATTTTTTATTGTACGAATGCTAGAATCGTTTTTTTCCTGTATCTGCGGCCTGCTTCTACAAAAGACAAGCTATCTGTAAGTAAATCTAGAATTTTTATTTTGTCAATCAAACTCGGTACTTTGCGATTCATATTCGGTTTGAAGTATCACTACGGCCTTTCTTTTTAGAAGACTTTGACCACAGAATCGTGTGTAACCGCACACACTGCACTTACTTTGTTACGGACACTGACGAAGCAGATACTGTAGCTAACACCACGAGACTGGCAGCAGCAGCTTGTGTGCCGCACATGTGTATGGCGGCGTGTGGCGCGCTCGTAGGCCGTGCGACAAACTGTGCGCGGCACGCGGAAAAATAAAAACAATTCAACATTTAATATTTATCTTTAAAATTTATTATTTTTATTTTTTCACCCGTGTTTAGTGGAAACTGCGGATGCAAAGTCCGCACAAAGGCGGGCCGTCTATACTGTGCGTGCTTGCCGACCTATTAGAACACAGGCGGTGTTTTATGCCTTTTGACCTTGGTCACATCGAAACATCGCGGTTATGCAACAACGCGGGTAAAAGTTATGTCCCCCGACAACCGCGTTAAATAGGGAGTGTACTGTGTGTACAATATGTACATATACAAAACATAAAAGTTAGTTAAATATTTTCTGGGGTGAAATTAACACTATCATCTTGCTTTTTTTTTAAAAAACGTGTCCAATTTCATCTGCTTTGGTTTCTGTACGGTACGGCCTGGTCTGCAGCAGGGCATCAACGGTACGGCCTGGTCTGCGGCCGGGCATCAACAGTACGGCCCGGTGTTTGTTTATCTGCGTGCGCATCTCTTTCCCCTCACATTCCAAACCACTCTTCCCCCCTCGAATTCCATACCTGACGTCGCGTCGTTTCCGAGATTTTTTTTAGCCTGTGGCGATTTCGTGCTAACTGAAATTTACAGACGTGCTATTCGAGACTAGGGCAGTAAAATTTACATCGTGCTAACTGAATTCGCATTAATTGAAGACGTGCTATGCGAGGGATTGGTGTATTGCTGAAAAGATGCATGTTAGCTGTAAATCTTTATCAAATCAATGGTTAGAACAATCATATTAATTTTATTTATTTATTATTACACATAACACATAGTTTGTGTACACTTTAAAATTAGTTAACCTTCTTTTACTTGAGATTTACATTTACAGTAAACTCTTGATTATCCATGTTAATTAGAACCCACCAATGTAAAAATCCTGGATAATCCTTTTCATGCTAAGAGCCCTCAAATTTGGATTGCACCATATATTTGCCTAGTAGAATTCTGAGCACAAGAGAAGTCTTTGTATTTTTTCTCAGCTATTGGAATGTAAACCTTACAGCACTGCCCCCCTCCTCTTCCCCGCACACATGTATTTCTCCATCTGCTGGAGAGGCCCCCCCTTCTCCCTCCTTCCTTGTATTTAATTTTTTTTTCCCTTGGTGGAAAGTTATTATTTCTTCTCAGTACCGTGCCAGTTAGTCACGTGACCATAGAAAAAAATGGTTGGTGGGAGGGAGGGGGTTGCCAGGCAGACAGGGGCAGGCTGAAACAAACCAGGCGGCTGTGAAGCAGCTTTCATCAACGGAAGCTGTATCCACAATAGCTCAAAAGGCCCAAGATTTTGACAACCTTGTCAATGCTATTAAAGAGAAGCTCATAATCACCTAAAGTAAGAGAGAAAAAATTAAAATTTTAACTCTGGTCGAGGAAGAAAACTGCATCAGAATTTAAAGTGACTGAATACATGGTTAGAAAGGCACACCAGTTGCGTCAAACAAGAGGCATTTTGTCTATGCCTGAGCCAAAAGAAGGAAACAAAGTTCATATTGATGTATTAGAAAATGTCAAAGCTTTTTATGAGGATGACAAATTTAGTAGGATCATGCCAGGGACAAAAGATAAAGTTAGTATTGCAAGAAATGTCCATATTCAAAAGCGTTTAATGCTCTGTAATCTTGAGGAACTGTACTCAGCTTTTAAAGAAATGTACCCTAATGCCAAAATTGGACTATCAAAGTTTTGTGAACTTAGGTCCAAGTGGTGTGTAACAGTTCAGTTAATCAAAGAGGAGTTCATTCAGTATGTGTTTGTTGCATTCATCAATGAATCTGGATAAAATAAAATTGAAGGAATTAACTAAAATGTTAATGTGTGAAGATGTAAAAAGAGAATGCATGTTAAGAATGTGTGATAAATGTCCTAATTCTGACAAATTGGATGATTTATTTAAAACAACACTGGAAGACTATGATGATAAAGACCAAATAATATTCAAGCAATGGACAAATACTGTCCGGAGCCAGCTTCAAACAATGGTCCTACCATTGACCGAGTGGCGAGTACATTACACTTTTAAATGAAAAACTTGAAACCTTGATACCTCATTCTTATATTTCAAAGCAACAATCGGAATACATAAAAAAGAGGAAAGAAAATGTATCCCAAAACGAAGTGCTTTGCCTTATGGATTTTTCTGAAAATTACGGATTTATCCTTCAAGATGAGATTCAAAGTTATCATTGGTCACATATATCTTGCACACTACATCCAGTAGTAGTTTATTACAGAGACAATGATAGCTCTTCTGTTTCACAGCAATCATTTTGCTTTTTATCAGATTACATGAAACATGATGTAAACTTTGTTTATGAAGTACAAAGCAGAATTTGCAGTTACATGAAAGCAAAACAACCAAAAGTAACAACAGTAGAATACATCACAGATGGCTGTGCTGCACAATACAAAAATTTCAAGAGTTTAGTCAATCTTGGTTTTCATGAAGCAGATTTTAGTCTAAAAGCTTCCTGGACTTTTCATGCCACAAGCCATGGAAAATGTGCTTGCGATGGTATAGGTGGCTCAGTTAAACGATCTGTTACAAGAGCCAACATCCAAAGACCATATAAAGACCAAATTTGCACACCAGAAGAAATGTATAAGTTTTGTAGCTAACACTTTTCAAAAATAATATTTCAATTCATTAATATAGATAGTGTAGAAAATGTAGAACCAAAGTTAACTCAGCGTTTTAGTGAACATAAAACTGTACCTGGCACAAGATCTTTCCATTTTTTCCAACCACTATCTGATACTGTAATAGCAGCAAAACGGATAAGCAGTGACAAAGATTTTTCATCGAGGTATAGTTTATCACAAAAACTAGAACTTCCAAATTTCCAACCAAATACCTACTTAGGCTGTGTGTATGAAGATAAGTGCTTCATTGGACTCATTTTGGAGCTTGATGATGACAATAAAGATGCTTATATCAATTTTATGCACCCTCACTGGCCATCACAGACATTTTTTTGGCCAGAAAACCGAAATGTTGGAAGACAGGATAAGTGTTGGGTCCCTTTTACAAACATAATTTGTTCCATAGATGTTCCACAATTAAGTGCTCAAGTTGGACGAATGATGTTCAGTCTTTCTAAAAAAAAAAAAGTGTTAAAAACATTAATGCTGCCTGGCCAAGGAAATATTAAGTTTCATATCAACAAAAAAGGTAAGCCAAAAAATTAAATAACTTTATTAATACCTATAATTTTTAACACACTTTAACTACTTACCTACTCGACACTTGAATGTTACCTAAAAATCTTTAAGTAGTAACCTTTACAAAATTAAAACTATATGATTAGTTTCATTAGCCTATTGGAGTGTATAAGCTATTTGTTATGTGTAATAATAAAATTAATATAATTGTTCTAACTATTTATTTGATAAAGATTTACAGCTAACATGCATCTTTTCAGCAATATATGTTTTTCCCTTTTTATCAAATGATAACATCAAATACCCATGAATTTTGTTTTATAATATTATAGTACTTTTCATCCTCTTTCAAATGAGACATTTCTCAGCCTCATTGGATTAGCCAGAAAAAAGTTATGAACATTTACGGAAATCGCTGTACAGATGAAAAAAATTACAGAACGCCAACTTTAAAGAGTGAAAACAGGGTTTAATATGAGTCAAATGTTATTTTTAACCTGATTTTTGTAACCCTGATGAATTTTCAAGTAATAATTGTAAAATTCATTAGTTAGTATTAAATAATAACTGCACAATTAGATTTTTACTGAAAAGTGCCTTTTTCATCTTGCACCTCAAATAACAGATTGGTTAAAATGCACCATCTTCTAAAAAAACTTATAAAATAAAAACTAAAGCGAATTTGGCTAAAATAAAAAATATGCGTCGTTATATTTGTTCATAGGTGCTGTAAAATAAATTTCAAGAAAATCTGAGGGGGTGGGGTGTAGACCCCTGGATGATTTGAAATGGATTGACCCGGGCTCTAGTTATTACCTACTTGATGTCTCAGTCAGAAGACCTTGCAGTTAGTTCTTGTGTTTTATTTGTGGTTTGCACTTAATTTAAATTGAAGACTTCTGTACTGCCGTAGAGCATATATACAGTACAGTAGTGATTGTTTGTGACTCAAGTAAATAAAATGTACAAACTGTTGGTTGATTGTTTGGTAAATGGAAACTATAATCTTAAAGGAACTTTTCATGCAAACAAGTTAGTCATAATTTATACCAGGGTGCTTGTTGTTTATATGTGATTTGCCCTCCATTATTTTGAGTGCCTGGCATTTAGAAGGCTCTTTTTTTAAAAGTTTGTTGTAAGCAATTGTTTTCTGTATAATTGCTTTAAAATGTCATTTTGATTGTTCACATCTTATCTAGGGAGCGGGCTCCCAGCAGAACTAACAGAATAGTGTTAGATCATCAGCAGTATAACTGTTTGTGCTGCCACATCGAGCCCCATGTAATTTATATCGAATAAATGCCGTTGTTACCGTTAAAGCACACCCTCGCTTGTATTTTTTTAAATTGTTTGAGGCCTACCCCTATAGTTCCCCATCACAAAAATTCAATAACAATAACTCATCAAAGCAGCTTTAATAAACTTTCACTTCAGCAATAATTCTGAACAAGAGGTTGAAAACACATGCAAAAGCATGTACGTGATACAATAAATACACAAATAATTTTTTAAAAATAAGGATAGTTATAGCACCTTACTATAAATATTCACACTAAAAAATGTTATACTGACATGGTATATGAATTAAGAGTTACAAGGTATTAACAATGCGTACGACTGCATCCTATATGCAATTAACCAACATAAGTCTTAAAAAAGATTTACACTAAATCTCAATATTGCGTAAGTAAACTTACACAAAGTACTAAATATTTTTGAAAAGGCAAATAATGAAAGCAGGCACGATTCAACAGTGGGTTACACAAACAATTGAATATACGCCTAAACAAAGCTCTAGTGAACACTTAACATAACTTGCCCTCAAAATGAATTAGACAATAAGCGGGTCAACAAGTGCAATCAATCCTAGACAAAAGAAATTAGCTAGCATGTCATCAAAAGTTACAAAATGATCCTAAACAAGATAAGCAGTAGGACAAACAAGCCTAACTAGAAAGCTAAATTATGAAACATATTAAGGGATGACAGCTTTAAAGCGCATGGGTAACTCACCTTACTCTGCGTGGCCTCTGTTACATAAAAGGGTTTTCTACAACTTTGCATAAAGGCACAAAACAGTTACACCAAAAGGAAAATAATTCAGAGTGATGGCAGAATAAAGGCAGAAGTTATATTTCAGTCACAATGCACACAAATGAACGAACATACCCACATGCCTCAAGGCCACATCCTGTTAGAGGCTCCCGTCGCACAATGACACAAGTGTCAGAACATGATCATAATAAAGAAGCGCTGCAACCATGAGTGAGCACTGGCCCAAGCAACAGTATAAATTGTCTCAAGCCTCCACTCCGCACCTGCGCAGAGATGTCTGGGGCGGAAAGGGGGGGGGGCAAGACAAATGACATCAGTGGGTGGGGAATCAGAAAGGAAGGAGGAAAAAGTAGAACGGGGAGGTTGGCATGTGCTGGATGAACTTCATCGCAGGTGAAGCATCGCTTCACAACAAATCAGGAGAATGTTGGTTAAAATAACTGCATTTAAAAAAATCTATAAATAATGGGTTAGGTTAGAGTGTATTAAAAATACTATAAACTAACATAAGTAGTTGGTTAGGTTAGATTATTTTTAAACAGATAATTCCTACCAACTGTTCACAATTTAAAATATTTTAAATGTGGCTAACATACCATTTATATGTTTTTATACAAACTTAATCTACTATTTTTATACAAACTTAATATAATCATCCATTAAAATTATAACTACTGGTTAACTACTTTAAGTATTACAATTTTCTTGTACAGAATCATTATGAAAAGGTCAGAAATAAGAGAATGCCTTTTTGAATTTTTATTTGCTTTATTTTGGATGTGCCCCTGTCATCAGTACTCAACCATTCATAAATTAATTTATGTGACCCCAGACACAACCACACTGCCTTAACAATCCCGAGTTTGCTTTTCTTCAATTGTGAGCTAGCAGGAACATTTAATAATATTCTCAAGCTGTAGCAGTGGACATGCCTCTTACAACTTGACATCAAATGGAAATGAAATTATGATCATAGGAAGCAAAATGAGAATTAGTAACATTTACAACAGAAAAGGATAAAAAAAAATTGTTTTCTGTCTCGGTTAAAATATGGAAAACTCCGGCATTAAAAAAAAAAATTGTAAATAACACAATTAATGCAGCCTAAAATTAAATGTAATCTTTTTAGTTTTTTCTTACATTGTACATTTTGTAACTTTGCAGATTGAAATGGGCATGAAGAATCATGAAGTGGTTCCAGCCTCCCTAGCAGCCTCCATTGCGAACTTGCGACATGGCGGTGTTCACAAGCTTTTGAAGGAACTGTGCAAACACCGACTACTCAGCTACGAACGAGGAAAACACTGTGAGTGTGACTCATTTCATGATAACCAACCTCTTCACCGGTACTGTATCATTGTCCCACACTTTCCTCCGTCAAGACTTGAGATATGGCAGTGTTCACAAATTTTCAAAGAAACTGTGCAAACACTGGCTCTTCAGCTAGGAACGAGGCAAACACTGTGTGTGTGATATTTTGTGATAACCTACTGTAGCTTGTTATGCTTCATGTGAATATTGAATTAAAAACTGAACGATAGTTGTATTATAAAAACTGTTGCATGGTATCTATTTATGATTTGGTTTCTTCAGATTTTGTTTTGTATTCTGAGATTTTATTGTTTTTCTGCTAATACTTATTTTCAATTAAGTTCCATTTATAAATTATTTTTTGTTATAGATAATTGAAAAATCTATAATTATTTGTACATTAAATATTGCAAATGGGAATAAAGCAATTAAGTCATAAACTAACTTGAATTTAATGTGACTTTGGTTACAGTGTGTGGTCTTAACATATTTTTGGAAGGGATTTCAAGGGATTAAAATTATAATTTTGAACTCTATTATATTTCTTAATTTTGGGAAAACTGTGTGAACAAAATTGGGCCCTATAAAATCAGGTACACCAGTCAGTGGTTCAGTAATAATTTTAAAATGTTTGGAGAAAAAAGTTTTCAAATCAGAAAACCAACATGTGATGCATGCTTTTGACGACTTTTAGATGACAAGACTGTAACATGTAAAATTTGAATGCGGGGAGGAGATTGGCCATGACCAGTAGTGACGAACCATTCCAGCATTTTTCTGGAGTGAATTTTGCAACCATGGGAAACAGAATGTTTGGCTAGAGATTCAAACTCGTGTCCTATGGAATGTGAGTGTGTCGTCTTTTCCCTGCGCCATCTTGCTTCATTGAAAGCTGACGTGAAACAACGCCTTGTCGCAGACGATGGGTATCGCCTGACCAACCAAGGCTACGACTACCTGGCGCTGAAGACGCTGAGCTCAAGAGGCGTGATTGCTTCATTCGGCAACCAGATAGGTGTGGGCAAGGAGTCCAACATCTATGTGGTGGCGGATGAGGAGGGGGTCCCACGCTGCCTGAAGTTGCACAGGTGCGTGGGTGACATGCTCTGCGCGAACCTGGTGGCTAGGGAGGTGTTACTGCTGTTATTCCTATCTCCATGTCCTCCCTGGTCGATAACAAGGTCACACATCCTTTAGCTAGTTACACGTTTATAGGTAACTACAACATGTAACTACAGTGCTCTTGGACTACAGTCAAATACCCTCTTTTATTGCATAATCGTCGCACCTATATTTTAGGCCGTCAAAATTGGGATAAAACAACTTGTCGTGTAAACGTCGCATGTTGTTTTGGTCCCGCTATTAGATGCCGAGCTCTTTGTGTAGGTATCTTTTCCGTATAAAACAATGTATTTTAAAGTAGAAATCTAATATTTATTCAGACATTACCACATACTTATTTAATTAACGGAAATACGAAGTTGTCTGACGTGTAAATTTTTCTTTTAAAGACTTTTGTAAACATTATAACCTTTATAATTGCGTCGTAGGGATGTACTATTTACAATCATGTAGAAAGCGCTAGTTGGCATCATTCGTGTTTGGTTATGTTGCTTCCCGTATAGAGCGCGCACACGTAGTCGAATATCGTTATCTCGCCGATGCATGCAACACGTGCTATCTGTCTCGTGCTGAGTTTATGATAATTTTATAATAAAATCATGTTTGAAAAGTAGGGGTGCAACGTTTATGCGAGAAAATTTTTTTTTTGTTTGGTAAAGTTATTCATAAAAACCAAAACCCATTCATGGAAAGTACGTTTATTTAAAAAAAAGTAGAGTATACAAGAGCACGCCAAAGAATTTATATTAAAAAGGTCATGCAACAAAAACCTTTCTTCAACTTTAAATAGAAAAACAAAACCTGTGACCCAAACGCAAGCCACTTGAATCTGTGACGTGAACTAACGCGTAACTATCATCGTAGTACACACTTACCGCTAAAGAGTGCGAGCTATCAAATGTAGTTAACTCGGCACTCGACACAGAGCGCGCGTTGCATGAATTGGTGAGGTATCAATATTCGACTACGTATAAGCGCTCTATACGGGAAGCAACATAACCAAACATGAATGATGTCAACTGGCGTTGGCTACATTTTTATAAGTGGTACACCACCGCAACGCAGACGAACAGATAAAGTTTATAATGTTTAAAAACGTCTTTAAAAGAACATTTACACATCAGACAACTTTGTATTTCCGTTAATTAAAATAAGTAAGTGGTAATGTCCGAATAAATATTAGATTTATACTTTAAAATACATAGTTTTATACGGAAAAGATACCTACACTAAGTGCTCGAAATCTAATAGCGGGACCAATAACATCATGCGACGTTTACACGAGAGTTTTTTTAAATCCACTTTTTGACGCCCTAATATATGGGTGCGATGATTATGCGATAAAACAGGGTACTTAACAAAAGACACACTGCTTAATTTATATTACAAATTATAATTTTGTGTTCTATATTACAAATAAATGCATTAAAAAACTTACTCGAATCTTCTGTGTGGAATGTTAAACCTATTTTAGTAATAAAACACATCCACTAAAATCAAATATAATTTTAAAAATTATAATTATTTACATTTCTTAACTTGTCAACAAAACTTTTAAATCGGGGATATACTTTTATGCCAAGAAGTTAAACATAGTTTATTTGAATAAAATCATAGAGATAGAAATCAAATTTGCAAAGAGTAATTTTGAAAATAATAAAACCATGGTTATATCATAGTCTAATGAATAAAGGAAGAATATTCTTCACAAGTGAATCCGCAAAATAATTGTGGCTCCATTATCAACAAAGTAGAATTACATTTTGTTATGGTCCTGGGTGACAGTGATTGCTAACGCATCATGGCAAAAGTTGTGGGTTCCATCCCAACACCACACATGGCTCATACTTATGAGTAGGGACCCCAGAAAATGGTAAATAAAACTGGCTCATTTCGGTGTAAAAAAATAACAAAAGCGGTGCAAAAAATCGGTGTAAAAATAAGGGAGCGGTGCAAAAAATCGGTGTAAAAATAAGCAATCGGTAGAGACCCCAAAAAATTGTGAAAAAATTATGCCATTGATGGTGGGAAAAAAAAAACCTCATAGCGGATAGGCACTACAAAGTAGCAGACTCTGCCTTACATCGGCCCACTTTGTCTGTCGTTTCATCACACAAGAATAAAATCTGTTTGTCTTCTACAGCGTGCTTTACTGCTTCCTTATTTGCCTGGCCAATTTTTGGGACATAAGTTTCTCCAAGAGTATTGGCTGATGGCAAATCCCCTGCACCTAAAATGTATACATAATTTACAATATACTTATAAATAGGTAGCATTTATAAGGTTATCGCTGAAAATATTAATGGGCTAATTTACTCAAAACAATTCTTAGCCAAACCTAACCTAACCTTTTCTAGATTAGGTACTGCTGTATTACAGAGTCAAACCATCAATCAATCAGTCAAAAATATCTTGTGGTGTGCTCACCATTTCACAATGCAATCCATCCTATTTATGTGTTTGTTAATCTGAGGTACTTGCATATTTATTTGAAGTAAAGGTAAGTTGGGCCTAAAGTTAAGTTAATCGATAATATTGTAGGCCTACATATGCTTATGAACTTTTATTAGAGGGGGAAAACATTTCTAAATAAATAAGGCTAACCTTCTTCAACATGGGTGTTAAACCATTCCCTCATAGCTGGATGATCAGCTTTTTCCAAAGGAATGTTAACTTACAGCATCATATAAACAAAATCAGAAACAAATTCTTGTTTTCAGCACTTTCAAGCTTGTTTGCTTTATTCACGCTGTCGCCTATCGAGATTTGTTTAGACACGTTAGAATTTGCTTGACAAAATAATTGTCTTTTCTGTTTTGTTTTGTGTGTCATTTGCCACATGTTTTTTGCACGTGTCTTTGCGTGTCCAATCAACGCGCACGTTGCAGAACTTGCACATAATAATTTTGTCCCGCTGATCAAAAATATAAAATCCATGCAATTACATCTCTCTTTCGCGATCAAACAATGTCGAAGTTTTCGGCATCTTAGTCATAAATTTAATTGTATCACAAAACTTCCAAAATGTGGACGGTATTTGTAAACACTCATAGATATGTGCACGCAAAAATGACTGCCATCTTAGCTCCATGCGATTAAATTAGGTTAGAAAAATCGACACCAGTGCGCCTTGCGGCAGAAACGACCATTATTCATAACACGAAAACTGTGGACAGTCAATTTTGTTATGTTGGTAGTGCGCACATATCGATTGTTGACATTTTTTACATTTTGTTTTCATTTGCGATGGCAATATTTACTGCTTGTAAACGGAGTAATAAAAATACGTGGATTTCAGTAACGTGTCAAAACGAAGATTATATCTCGGCACTAGTCTTTCAGTCTATGTTTATTTCACGCCTATGTTTATGATGGCGTAAATAAATAGGGCATTATTTGGTGCGAAATAGCGTGAATTTCGCGCTAAAATGTGTGAATTTCGTGCGAAAATGCGTGAATTTCGTGCGAAAAATCGTGAATTTCGCGACTATGTAGAAATCAAAGGAAAGTCGCAAAATTTGTTTAAAGTGTCAAATTTTCACGTTATTTCGTGAATTTCGTGCTTCACCATTTATCGGAGTCTCTACTTATGAGCACTGAGTCGATGCAGAAGTAGTTTGAAGCCCACTATAATCATGGAGGTTCCTTCGCTTTAAGCTTTTTGCATGACTGTTTGATATTAAACCCTAAATCAAAAATCTATTTCGTGTTGCCTTAAGTCTATATGCTTTCTTTATTAAAAATATTTGCACCTCTAGTAGATATTGCATTTTAGTAAACAGCTGCAAAAAAAAAATCATTAAATATGTTATTGGTTATGTGCTTTGAGTATACTTTCCAGTACTCAAAGTAAGTTGAAGTTTATCTCCCAAATGATGCAGGGTAATTGTAATAATGTTTCATGACATCTTAGCAATTGTAGTACAGTAGAATCCCGCTAATCCGAATTAATTGGGACCGAGCCCTGTTCGGATTAGCGAAAATTCGGATTAGGCGGAATATTGTCATATGATGCCATATATCGTCTTTTTGAGGCGTATTTAGTGTCAAATATGTATGAAAGGTCAGACGAAAAATACATCTTTATTATTTAGCGTACATATTTAGTATCATATAATATTTTTAATTACTCACATAGCCTAAAATGCAATTTCAAATATTCCGAGTTTAACAAATCCAACAGCCTACATTACGTGACAACATTACGTTGAAATGAAGGGCGGTTCTTGAGTGTGTATTAGCGGAAGGGCAGTGACCTTCAACAAGAGTAAGCAAAGCACCCATCCTCCTTCCCGCATAGGCTTACGCTGCGTCACATGCTACTGTTGTGTTACCTGCTACTGCACACTGCCCTGTGATTTGTGAGCCCTTGTGAGCGGTGTGTAGTGCTTTTAGTCATCATGACAAACAAGCGTAAACATAAATCGTGTACATTAAAAGAAAAACTGGAAGTGCTGAAAAGACTTGACAAAGATGAAAGTGCCACTCTTTTATCGAAAGAATTCGGTGTCGGCAAAGCAACCATTTCCGATTGGAAAAAGAACAAAGGTAAAATTGAGCAGTTTTGTACTACCACAAGTGAAAAAAATTATTGAAAAATGTAGCAGAACGAGTGTCTTCTTACGAAACATTGCACCAGGGTTTAAAATGTATAAACAACACCTAACTGTGTTAGCCTACTGCAACGCTTCTGCCACAAATAAGCTTCCACTGATGGTTATCAGCAATCGGCAAAACCAAGCTGTTTTAAAAACATGAACATGAACACTCTCCCTGTATTTTACAGAAACAAAAGTAAAGGCTTTTAACAAAGAAAATGGATTGCCTCCTAGTGCTTTGTTAGTCATAGACAATGCGCCGTCACATCCTGAAGAAATGGAACTTGTTTGCGGTGATATCAAAGCCATTTTTCTCCCACCAAACGTCATTCTAATTTTGCAGCCAATGAACCACGGAGTTCGCAGACTTTGAAACAGAATTACAGAAAAATGCTTCCTCGTAGCCTGCTTGAAGAGAATGAAGAACTGACAATCTTGCATAAACTCAAGAAAATCACCATCAAGGATGTCATTTACTGGGTAGCAGAAGCTTGGGAGAAAACACAATAGGAATCTTTACACAAATCATTGACAAATCCTTGGCCTGATTTAGAGTTTGTACAAACGGTCTTCCCCGGCAAAATAAAAGTTTGAACTTCTTCAACTAGTGAAAAAAATTTTACCAGGTTGCGAAAATGCAGAAGAGTGCGTTGAAAAGTGGACGGCCATTGATGACTGTGGCCACAGATGATGATATCGTAGCAGCTGTGCAGGGAACGTCAACTGATCTCGATGCAGACGACAGTGAGGAGGAAGGGAACGCATTGACTGATTTCTCACACTTCCGCAGCCAGTTCCCTTGATCAGACTTTGCACTACGTCGAGCAACATGCCGATGTAACCCCAACATATGTTATGTTTGTGCGGCGTTGGCGAAACATTGCATCTTCAAGCCGATTTAGTGCATTTCGTCAAAGGAAGATTACTGACTTTGCTTCTTAGATAATGGTTTGCTTTTTTACGTTTTGTTTTGTGTCAATCCTTTACAGAACATGAATTCTACATATAGTATGTAAGTAAATTCAAAAATTTTCAATACGTACATATGTATTGAAGTACTATGTACGTAATCATATTTTTTTCTCTTTTCAGTTAGACAATGAAATAGATAAATTATAAGTTTCTTATGCAGACTTCATATTAATAAACGTACAAAATTACTTGAAAAAACTTAGTTCTTAAATGTTATAAATTTTTTTTTGTCCTAGACCTGTTCGGATTAGGCGGATTTTCGGATTAGCGGGGTTCGGATTAGCGGGACTCTACTGTAGTGGGTGTTTTATACAGTTTATTTCTTGTTTTTTTATGTGTAACATCTTAACTCTTGATATACAGCATTTGGAGGAAGTAATTTCGTGAATTCCACGGAAGTCAAGGAAGGGAAATGTGCAACAACCACTGTTCTGCCATCTGTAGCAGGTGGCATGAACAATGTTCACAAAGACATAGGGAAACTTCGTAGTATTAACTGTTTAAAGAATTTTAACAAGATGGACAATATTTTCTTGTCGAAAATGAGATCCAAAGGGGTTTAGTATTTTTTAAAGTCTTTTTTGCTCTGATAGAAGCAGTTTCATTATATAGTTTAAAATTTTTCTCTGCAAATCAATTGATTCGAAATTTGATATAGCTGCTCTCGCAAAAATTTCAGGCAGCAGGTGGGATGCTACATGTGATTCATGTTCAGAAATGTAGTTGAAAACACAATTTTCGTATATGTATGATGCTCAACATTTTTCATTTAATTTTGTGTCGGAGTTTCATATTATAAGTGTATTTACAACATGAGAACACATGTATTTGCTCTTTACCAAGGTAATATGTTTACACATCACTGGCACTAGCAGTACTGAAATACTTTTTTTTTGTTGCTGTTGAGTTGTAAGACCAAATCAACTACAAAAATGATAATTAAGCCTGCCTACTATTGTGATGCTTATAAGAGAAAATTTGATTCCGTTGCAGTGTTTTTGGTAACATTTTTTTTTTATTTGGCTGTCAGCCAGTCTTAATTCATTGTTTGAAAGCTATTGTTTTCCAATTTTTGTTTATCTGGCTGCTAAAGGCAAGGCTTTACATGAAATACTCACTCTCCAGCACCCATTATGACTTATGAGCTCTAAGTCTGTGCTCATATGACTCACAGTTCACTTCCATATCACCAATGTTGGATTACCGTATTTACTCGTGTATAGCGTGCACCACGATTTTTGCAACAAATTACAAAGAAATGAAATTAATTTTTTTTTTTCCCATAAATAAATTTTACTAACATTTTGTGGTACCTGTTAAGTAATTACTTATGAAACAAATGATAATTTAAATTGATGTGTGGTGATACGTCAGGAAAATACTTAAACTCTGCTGTGTAGATGGAAGATAAAGAAGCGCTGTATCGTCACAACTGGTACGTGGAAGGGAGGGAGGGAGGCAGGCAGGAATGGGACTATGACCATCAAGTAACCTTGACAGTTGACAGGACGAAACACCACCACTCCCGTCACGTAGCTTCTACATAGATATTTCAACTGATAGTTAACACATTTTTAGGGACCCGCAAAATGAAGCGTGCCACGCTACGTTGCTAAACTGGCGCGGAGGACTGGATGACTCACCGGTAGCTGCCGGGACGAGGAAGCGAAGGTAGTGGGAGGGGGACTGGTGACAACATTCTCTCTCTCTCTCTCTCTCTCTCTCTCTCTCTCTCTTTTATTTTACTAGTTGCTGCGCTGGCTTTCTGTAGAGGGGAGGTCTAAAAATAAACAAGAGACCATGATGTGCGAGCTTGCGCACGCACGTGTGTGTGTGTGTGTGTGTGTGTGTCTGTGTTTGGCGCCCTATACGAGGACCTGCACATGAATTTTCAGCGTGGATGTGAGGACCTATGGCGATCCGAGGACCTTACACAGGTCCTCGGATTAAAATTCCTCGGATTCGCGTTCTACGATCAACTTGGTGTGTGAAAACGAGATTGGAAGGATTTTCGCCGGGTCCTCGGATAAAACGTGAAGGGTCAACCATGTAGTTCGCGTGTGTATCCACCACGTTGTGCTACTGTCGCCCGTCTTTACACACGCTGTGTATCGTTTGGCGTTGCTCATCTTATAGAAGGACCCTTACACAGCTATCCACACACTTTCAAAAACACACACTTAGGTAGTGAGCGCGATATCCGAGGACGCAGTCTCGACACACTTGTGCTTAGCAGCCGACTCTGAGGACGTGATATTTTTTTTACACACTATATCTCAAAAGCAGAATACGAGGACTTCGCTAGATGCAGGTTACATCGTATTTATGAAAAACTTAAATCATTTAAGTGGTGGTATTTTCTCTGCTTTATTAATGAAGCTTTTCATTAGGCTCCATATGTAACTATCCCGCTTACTTAATTTAGATATTTTCTCATCTCACAAGCTCGTGCGTCTAAAAGCTGCTACGTTAAAATTATGCTATTCATTTAATTCTAGATTAAAAGCTATTATTCGTTATCGGTGCCTCAAGCACCACCTACCCAAGTGTTTATTATAAATGATCAAATCTTTAATGTACTGCTAAAAGAATCAAGTTTGTGTGTAATTTTTTCTTATTTGTACTATTATTAATTTATATTTAATAAAAAAATTCACACTATTCTTAATTAAAACTTATGAAAAAAAATATTTTTTTTGGTTATAATTTATATCTATTAGTTTGGTTTTTTTATACAAAGCATGTTTTTTAGTTTTTTGAACTATTAATTATTTTCTACTATTTAATTTAGTTTATTTATAAAAGCGTATTTTTAGTTTTTTTGAACTATTATTTTTATTAGAACAAAATTAATAGGTAACGCAATCACAATTCATTACAACAGCAAACAAGGCTCTTTACTTAAAAAATTGTAAATTTAAATTCCTGCTTATTTTGTTGAATTGTAAATTCTCTTTGGTATTGGGAAATTTGTTAATATTAGAGAAATCGGCTACAGATAATGGTTGGAAATTAATTTTAACATAAATTCCTGCCTTATCGACTATAGATGAAAATTATATAAATTGAGAAAAATCTTATTTTGCAAATTGAATAATGGAATAATCTTATTAAATTAGCGTATTGTCATCGCTCCTCGATAAATATACAAAGTTTGAATGAAATCAGGCCGTTTAAAGTGGGTCAAAATCGCACCCAAAGGAGTCGGTTACAAACATACAAACATACAGGTGAAGCTAATATAAGGCGTGGTTGAGGTTTTCTCTGGGAATAATTGCCTGAATCCTAGAATTTCTTACCAATGGCGGCTCCAGGAATACCTCTCGGACAGGGTTCTCACACACACGAGGATGCAGTTAATAATCACGACATTGCCCTTGGGATATTCACCAAATATATGGTCAAATACTGAAATGTAGTATTTTCGTACAAATTTTGATTGAAAGAAGAGTTTAGCACATTTACGAAAGTACTTAAGTTAACATTAATATTCCCTACAAATAAATAAGAAGTAAAATTTGGGCTCGGAAGAGGCTATCGCCCCCTGCGTCCTTCCTCTGGAGCCGTGCTTGTTTATTACTTCCCGACCAGGCGGCCTCAGCGGTAGACACTTTTCCTGCGAACACATGTGCTTATCGCGATATCCGATACCCCGACGCGCTGATAAGGCGACCGAGCAGCCGCCAGACTGCCTTCACAGCACAGCTAGCCCCACTCCTCGGCTCCAGTCGCCGGCTGAAGAATACGCCGCGCGAGGAACACTTCCCGGCAGAATAAATGTGCGGAAATGCATTTGTTCTTAGAAGAATTCTGGGATATTTTCAGCGGGGACCTATGTATTTTTTTACAACATTTTAATCAACGATTAATACTCTATCGTTGTGTGTGTCTACTTTTTTTGTATGCATTACACACGATACATAAAACAGCTGCGTAAAACCACACATTCGGAAATAGTTTTACCTATGTTACGAATTCTAAAAATCATTAAAATTATAGATCAAACCATTCATCCATTCCCTATATACACACAAAAAAAACATGACAGTTATATTGTAATGGGAAGCAGCAAATTCTTCCAAACAAAATGCCCTACAATCACGCCCTGAAGACTGTCTGTATAGGCCTCTTAATGGTCGGTCATGACGGCCATGAATGACAAAACACAGACGAAACCTTTTCTTTTAAGATGAAGGTGGAAAGTTAATCTCGATGGTGAAATTAAAAATTTGGATTTTCTGAAGAAATTGATTATTCAATTAATTTTACAAAATTTACAAAATGTCAGTTTACATTATTTTTGAAGCCACGACTGAACTCGGTTTACAAGACGTCAGATAATTAGTAGATGCCCCAAACTGAGAAACAAGTAAATTAAAACATGAAACTGCACGCGGTACACAGACCCACAGCGAAAAACTTTACGAAGTGGGGTACGAGGCTTGGGCCTCCCTCACCCACCTCAAAAGAGGTGCATGTCGCAAGCCCCAACCCCCCCCCCTTTCCCCCACCCCACCGCCTATCTCGATTAAATTTTGTCAGTGGTTTGTGCCCAGTTTGAGCTAGTTTGTTGCAAATTTAAGTGCTTTTGCAAGTCTGGTTTGATGAGCTATCAATATAGAATTTTTTCAGCGATTTTTGCTCAGTTTGTGCCCCAAATTTCGCAGTTAATCCCTGTCTGGAAGACTTGTAATTATACTTTGATTGCAGATATTCTAGTATATGAAAATGGGTTAAAGGGATTATAAGAATAAAAAAAATTGTTTATGATAGCTAAAAAAATATGATATTAACTCTATTGGAAATGTCTATACATACTGTCACAATTTTAATGTTAACACTGACCCAGCTTAGGAGTTGCGAAATTATGTGAAAGAAGACAAAATTTTGCATACATATGAGTAAGTATGTAATCGTTTACAAAAGTATTTTAAAATATATGCCATCAAGGCGCGTTGATGGTAACCCTTTATTGGCTATTGGTAAACTTAAATATTCAACCGAGTATCACAACAGTATAGTGGATTTAGGTCTAGACCCATTTAATGTTTATTACTGGACACCAGCACACATTTTTGTATACCAAGAGCACTGCAAAATTAAGTCGAACTCATCAATTATGATAGATGCAACAGGAAGGTTAGTTAGTAAACTTCAGCGCCCGTTTGGAAATGTTTCAGGTGTAGAGTACCTGTATTCTTTTGCAGTTCATGACTCTACACCTGGTTGCAGTACACAGTTGAAAACATGCTTTCAGAAAGTCATCACAATTCAAGAGTTCAACATTTCCTACAAACTTGGCTACGAAGTGGTGCTCCGACTACAAAAGACACTATCACTGATCACTCACTAGCCCTTCTGTCTGGACTAGTAAAAAGCTTCACTCAATTTGGTTCTCTTGCAAAATACTTGGAAAACTGTTATAACAGCATCTTTTTTATCAGGCTCTTATGAAATTCCTGACTGTTTTGTACGTTGTGATGTAGCGCACACATGAAAATTAATAGCAAATGTACCTCCCCTTCACGGCAAGCCAAAAAGTGTTAGACATTTCTACATACGATGTTTAGCCCTGATGGTTCAAAGCGAGAACATTAATGATGTTAAAATTTTACTGGAGAATATTTTTACAGTAGCACTTAGCGAAACAGATGAAACGAGTGCAATCACAGGCGAAAAGATGCACAGTGAAAAAGCAAACGATGATTTAAAAAATATTTTTCTAACAGGACCAAACCCAGCATTACAAGCAACAATACAAATTATTTTATTTGACGAAAGTGTTTCAAATACACAAGGAATTACCACTTATTTCACCAAATGGCCACTTAAAATTGCGGCAGAAGTTCACGATAAGGTTAATGATGAAGGTGACCATGACAATTTATATTTCTTACCAGAAATTGTAACAGTCATTATAAAAATGTAAAACTTAATGGTGAGTAGTATGTAAATGGTAGTCCTGAAACCGGCGCTGGCGTGTGGTGCCGGTGCCGGGACAATAACAGATTGCTCTGACGTCACGCCGGCCATATTGGATGTCCATATAGGACCCGCCATATTTGATCCGCCATTTTTAAATCGAGCGCCCCACTCATTATGATGAAATTTTCGTCTCTGTCGCCATATTGATTGTTTTCTGTTCCACTGGAGGCCGGCATCTTAGATGTCCGTGACCTTGACCCTTGACCCCGGTGGCCATATTGTACCCGCCATATTTGATCCGCCATTTTTAAATCGAGCGCACCACTCATGATGAAATTTTCGTCTCTGTCGCTATATTGATTTTTTTCTGTTCCAATGGAGGCCGCCATCTTGGATACCGTCGAATTACTTTCTGTTATTGTTCCTAGATAGCGCCATCATCGGTCTTGATTTTTTTTCTGTTCCACTGGAGGCCGCCATTTGGATACCATCGACTTTGTTTCTGCTGTTTGTTGCTAGAGAGCGCCAGCGTCGCTCTGTCTCATCACATAAGGTCGATGTTCTATTACCTACCATAGCTATTATGGTCGTTATCGACATATCAAATTAAATTTTTTATTTCAAAATACATTGGAAGCACTGTGATTCGAACAATCGCAGCTCTGATCTCTAGGTTGGAAAACACACACCTTTAACTGCACGGCCATCGAGACATTTACTAGACAGAATTAAATAAGGTAAATATAAACATAACATGCATATTGGGATTTTTATATATATTTTTTAAATAATAATAGCACTACATGTTCGACACAGAACCAACATCTTGTATTAAGACGCAACTGTCGCAATTATCGTTAAGTTTGTCATATAGAAAATCCGTAATTTTTATGTTAAAAAATCGGAAAAATTTTAAAAATAAAAAAAAATTTAATCAACCAAATTAAATAATAAAAATTCTTAAAAATACATTGCACTTTTTGTTACGGCAACATCTTGAAAATCTGTAATTTCAATGCTAGAAATTCGAAAACAATTCCAAAATTCATCTAACAATTAACTTATTAGAATTCTGATTGATTAGATCGATTTTCGTCCTTGGTTCGAAACCGCTAAGAGCAAAAAAAAACAGATCCTTCCTCCACAGAAGCCACCTACAGACTGACCTACCACCACCAATACCAAGGTATATATCGTCAGCTGGTATGATGTCATGTGCGCCATCAGGACTTCATCCACTGGAGACCGCCATCTTGTTTTCTAGAGTGTGCTGGTGACATTTTAGTATAATTTTATGTTCATCATACCTGTAACCTTGACTGTTGGCATTAACATTGACCTTGAAATTTGACCTTGTCCTTGAAGTTTGACCTTGACATATGACCTTGACCTTGAAATTTGACCTTGATCTTAATATTTTACTTTGACCTTGACGACTATCATGGATCCGACATTTTATGTTCAGTACTTGCTACCAGGAGCTACAGCCTGGTAGTGGTCATTGCCACCATCTTGTTTTCGTCTGCTGGAGGACACCATCATGTGTGTGAACTCGTCTTACTATCATTACCATCATGATAGTTTTATTCTAACCTGCTAGAGTGCAGTAATCATTTATTATTACTGAGGTGCCCGCCATCTTGAAATTTAGGCACCATCTTGGAATCGTGTAATTATTTAGCTAGAAAGTCGTAAAAAATACAAAATTCATTAAAAAAATCACTTATAATTTACATAATGAATCGATGGATTCCTGTCCTCGGTTCGATTCTTGACCAGTGACAGATGTAACTAAATATTAAATATATTTAATATTGTGTTTTCCATTACCTTCCGTGGAATTTAATAATCATTCATTCTAAGAAAAACAACTATAGACAATATATATGACCAACGAAATAAAAACAGTGCCAATATGCCTTACATGAAAGTCTAATTTTTCGATAATCTGAATAACATATAAATCGTTCATGTACAAAGCCACACATACAGGCCAAGTGTCTCCGGACCATGAGACCGAGTCATGACAATATAAAACGTATAGGCTAGTCATTTTCGGACCTCATGACCTTCTTCGTCGTTAGCTAATTACAGGCAAATAGATCATCGTGAAATTTTTTTATACATACTAAAGGACCAAGTGATCATGAAAAATATTTTAGTAACAACAAGATGTTTTTATCTAGTAAATATTCAGTCACTACATATTTTACTACGCGCAATAAAAAAAAGGAAGCATCATCAACGAAAAGGCAGCACATTTGGAAGTACCATCATCAAAAAGGCAGCATATTTGGAAGCACCATCAACGAAAAGGCAGCACATTTGGAAGTACCATCATCAAAAAGGAAGCACATTTTAGAAGCACCATCATCAAAAAGACAGCACATTTGGAAGCACAATCAACGAATAGGCAGCACATTTTGGAAGCACCATCTACGAAAAGGCAGCACATTTTGGAAGCACCATCAATAAACAGGAAGCACATTTGGAAGCACAAGTTACTAGAACTAATTTGTAGTTAGAACTCAGAATACAGGAAATAAAAACATTAAATTTTTACTTTCAATATTTAATTAATTCTCTACATTATACACATGCAAGTAAAACAAGCCATATTGTATGTAGCCAGCTTTCCTCAGGTCTTCGTGTATGAAGGATATTTCTTTGATGCACGAATAGTTTCCAGCACTAAGCGAGCCATGTAGAAGTCTTAGCCGGTCAACCAATATGTTTGGATCTTTCCATGATGTGTAATCAATCTCTTCTTCCACCATTTTACTTGCTTGTTTATTATAAATAATTTTAATTACACAATCGTCCCAGTGATCATAATAAGCTTTATCAGATGTATTTATTATAACACGTCGTTTCCATCGTTTAGGTCTCAGGACACCACCACATTCTTAGATCTTGTCAGCTTTAGGTGCCTCATCACAGGCTTTGCCTTCGTCAACAGCCTCAGAGTCACCGTAGAAGTCATCGTCTTCACCCAGATTACCGTAAGAATTCGATATCCATGATGTCGAAGTGTCTTCATCGTCTTCATACTTCTTTTCTAGGAGTCCATCATTTTTACAAAGTATAAAATATCGACTTGAATTCGGCTGGAATGTATTCTCACTTTTCACTTTAATGATTCCTCCATTGTCTTCATTCTTCCATAAATCATCAACATCCTTCAATTTAAGTTCTTTTTCGAGATCGGAAGAGCCGTGAACATAATCTCTCTCAAGACAAGGAAAATTATTGTAATGCAGATTACTCTTCCTTAGACTAGTAGATCCATCGTTGTCCTCTAGCTTGTACGCAGGCTTGGCGTTACAAGTTCTGCCATGTCTTTTTAAGCTCTCTCTCCGCGTAAACGACTTGCTACATCGAATACAACATATATTACGTAGTGTATTATTAACACAGTCATTCTTCTCGTGTTGTCTTCCATTCTTTCTTTCTCAAGATAAATTCATTGCTGCAAAACCAACACCTGTGTCCTTTCGAAACAGCAACAGACACCGAATCAGTATTAATATTAGTTACTGAGACTAATGCCAGATGCAAACTGAGTGAATTAAATTTGATACAATACTTAAATAGAATTATTTAATATTTCATCAGCAAGAATTAAGTTGCCTCATACAAAAGAACTTGTTACATGTGGTCTCGATTATTAGCATGAGATGTCGCCACGTGTTGTGTTGAGTCATAATTTATTTAGTTATATAATGTAGGATGCTGGATGCTCACTAACGGTCGCAAAATAAGGATGGCTTCGCTAGACACCAAGGAGAAGGAAGTTCGTCTTGATTGTTAGTGCTTCACTGATGTCTCATGGTATAGTATTTGACTGAGTAATGGTTTTTTATTTTTTTATTTCCACCTGGTAAAAAAAATGCATGTGCTGATTTAGTAACAGAAATTCTCGAATTAAATGTAACTACAAATAAAATGACATGACTCATTAGGTAAGAAATTCATCACGCAGAGAGCGGTTTCTCAGAATAGACATAAGCACTTGAAGAAACCACAGAAATAATCAGGAGCACACGGAGAAAACCATCATAATACTTGACAAGAATAATCGGGAGCACACAGAGAAAACCATCATAATATTGTCAAGAATAATCGAGAGCACACGGAGAAAACAATCTCACTTTTATTTGATATCATATAAATACAGAAAAAATATTTAATAAATAAAAATAAATTAATAAAAAAAATTAATTTGAATTAAATTTACAAAAAAATACATAAACTTCTGGCTTCTACTAGAACTCTATCTTTGATCAACAATGAGAAGTTCACAATCTAGCAGAATCTGTTTATAAAATCCATTACTCAGTCAAATAATATACCATGAGACATCAGTGAAGCACTAACATGCAAGACGAACTTCCTTCTCCTTGGTGTCTAGCGAAGCCATCCTTCTTTTGCGACTGTTAGTGAGCATCCAGCATCCTACATAAAATAACTAAATAAATTATGACAACACAACACAGGGCGACATCTCATGCTAATAATGAGACCACATGTAACAAGTTCTTTTTCATGAGGCAACTTAATTCTTGCTGATGAAATATTAAATAATTCTATTTAAGTAATGTATCAAATTTAATTCACTCAGTTTGCATCTGGCATGAGTCTCAGTAACTAATATTAATCCTGATTCGGTGTCTGTTGCTGTATCGAAATGACACAGGTGTTGGTTTTGCAGCAAAGAATTTATCTTGAGAAAGAATGGAAGACAACACGAGAAGAATGACTGTGTTAATAATCCACTACGTAATATGATAAGTTGTATTCGATGTAGCAAGTCGTTTACGCGGAGAGAGAGCTTAAAAAGACATGACAGAACTTGTAACGCCAAACCTGCGTACAAGCTAGAGGACAACGATTGATCTACTAGTCTAAGGAAGAGTAATCTGCATTACAATAATTTTCCTTGTCTTGAGAGAGATCATGTTCGCGGCTCTTCCGATCTCGAAAAAGAACTTAAATTGAAGGACGTTGATGATTTATGGAAGAATGAAGACAATGGAGGAATCATTAAAGTGAAAAGTGAGAATACATTCCAGCCGAATTCAAGTCGATATTTTATACTTTGTAAAAATGATGGACTCCTAGAAAAGAAGTATGAAGACGATGAAGACACTTCGACATCATGGATATCGAATTCTTACGGTAATCTGGGTGAAGACGATGACTTCTACGGTGACTCGCCTGTGATGAGGCACCTAAAGCTGACAAGATCGAAGAATGTGGTGGTGTCCTGAGACCTAAACGATGGAAACGACGTGTTATAATAAATATATCCGATAAAACTTATTATTATCACTGGGACGATTGTGATATTAAAAATATTTATAATAAACAAGCTTATAACTAGTAGCAGTACATAACCCGACAGCAGTTTATCAATCTTATTTCTGATTCACCTACTTACACCCATATAACCTGAGATACTAACCGAAGAGTCCCGATTGAGCTAAAATAAGTTAAAACTTTACTACATTTGAATAAAGCAACATTTGTAATATCAAGTTTCAAGAGGATATTGCAATAAAAATATTAAATTTTTATTTGAAGAGGTGTCCTATTACACAGGTTGTGCAATATTAATCTTTTAAACCATTCTACTGAATATAGTTATTCTTGTAAAAATTCCAATTATAATGTAATGTGATAACAATATAATTTCCAGTAATACAACTATTCATATTACAACAGTGAATCGTTTGAGTTATTATTGGAATTGGAGTAAAAATTAAGATTAATGATAAGTATAATTTTGTGTTTATAAATAACACAGTGGATCACCTTAACGTAAAGTGTTACTGATTGTTAGTGATTCTCCACCAATAATCATAAACATATACTCAGATATCATATATGTTCTTTAGACGTTCTCAAATTTGGTATTAACCAAATTACTTTCTTTGTTGGTCTGCCAATGACCGGGCTAGTCAGATTGAAATAGGCGATCACAATTTGGATAACGGCGCAGCTCAATCGAGACACGATCACACTAAAGTACCTCATTCATATTGTATAATTAGTTCCATACCGGTACGCTTAGTCATTTTTTTAATGATTGCACCTCACAATGAAAGCATTCTCATTGTATATAGCAATTTCCCGCTCCCTTCACTTGTCAGTTTTTTCCATTGCTAAGAGAAATCCTTTGGCATGGAGAAACGTTTCCATAACAGAAAATGTGTGTTTTTGGTGAGAAAACACATTAATAAAATGGCGCAATTACTTTTTCGCGGTCGCGGGTATGTTGCTTACGTGAAAAGAAGATAAAAACAATCTTTGATGCGGGTTGTATATAATGGTAAAATTTCAGCTCTATCGGTGCAGAACGTTTTGAGAATTGAAGCGTACACAATCCAACATAACATTTTTATATATATAGACAAGCAAGTAAAATGGTGGCAGAAGAGATTGATTACACATCATGGAAAGATCCAAACATATTGGTTGACCGGCTAAGACTTCTACATGGCTCGCTTTGTGCTGGAAACTATTCGTGCATCAAAGAAATATCCTTCATACTCGAAGACCTGAGGAAAGCTGGCTACATACAATATGGCATGTTTTACTTGCATGTGTACAATGTTGAGAATTAATTAAATATTGAAAGTAAAAATTTAATGTTTTTATTTCTTGTATTCTGAGTTCTAACTACAAATTAGTTCTCGTAACTTGTGCTTCCAAATGTGCTTCCTGTTTATTGATGGTGCTTCCAAAATGTGCTGCCATTTCGTTGATGGTGCTTCCAAAATGTGCTGCCTTTTCGTTGATTGTGCTTCCAAATGTGCTGCCTTTTTGATGATGGTGCTTCCAAAATGTGCTTCCTTTTTGATAATGGTGCTTCCAAAATGTGCTTCCTTTTTGTTGATGGTACTTCCAAATATGCTGCCTTTTTGTTGATGGTGCTTCCAAATGAGCTGCCTTTTTTGATTGTGCTTCCAAATGAGCTGCCTTTTTTGATTGTGCTTCCAAATGTGCTGCCTTTTTGTTCATGGTGCTTCCAAAATGTGCTGCCTTTTTTATTGTGCTTCCAAATGTGCTGCCTTTTCGTTGATGATGCTTCCTTTTTTTGATCGCGCGTAGTAAAATATGTAGTGACTGAATATTTACTAGATAAAAACATCTTGTTGTTACTAAAATATTTTTCATGATCACTTGGTCCTTTAGTATGTATAAAAAAATTTCACGATGATCTATTTGCCTGTAATTAGCTAACGACGAAGAAGGTCATGAGGTCCGGAAATGACTAGCCTATACGTTTTATATTGTCATGACTCGGTCTCATGGTCCGGAGACACTTGGCCTGTATGTGTGGCTTTGTACATGAACGATTTATATGTTATTCAGATTATCGAAAAATTAGACTTTCATGTAAGGCATAGCGGCACTGTATTTAATTCGTTGGTCAGATATATTGTCTTGAATTGTTTTTCTTAGAGTGAGTGATTATTGAATTCCATGAAAGGTAATGGAAAACAAAATAGTAAATATATTTAATATTTAGTTACATCTGTCACTGGTCAAGAATCGAACCAAGGACAGGAATCCATCGATTCATTATGTAAATTAATAAGTGATTTATTTAATGAATTTTGTATTTATTACAAATTTCTAGCTAAATAATTACACGATTCCAAGATGGTGCCCAAATTTCAAGATGGCGGTCACCTCAGTAATAATAAATGATTACTGCACTCTAGCAGGTTAGAATAAAACTATCATGATGGTAATGATAGTAAGACGAGTACACACACATGATGGTGTCCTCCAGCAGACGAAAACAAGAAGGTGGCAATGACCACTAGCAGGCTGTAGATCCTGGTAGCATGTACTGAAATAAAATGTCGGATCCATGATGGTCGTCATGGTCAAAGTCAAAGATCAAGGTCAAGGTCACATTTCAAGGTCAAGGTCAAATTTCAAGATGAATGTCAATGCCGACAGTCAAGGTCAAAGGTATGGTGAACATATAATTATACTAAAATGTCACCAGCACACACTATAAAACAAGATGGCGGTCTCCAGTGGATGAAGTCCTGATGGCGCACGTGACATCATACCAGCTGACGATATATACCTTGGTATTGGTGGTGGTAGGTCAGTCTGTAGGTGACTTCTGTGGAGGAAGGATCTGTTTTTTTTTGCTCTTAGCGGTTTCGAACCAAGGACGGAAATCGATCTAATCAACCAGAATTCTAATAAGTTAATTGTTAGATGAATTTTGGAATTGTTCTCGAATTTCTAGCATTGAAATTACATATTTTCAAGATGTTGCCATAATAAAAAGTGCAACGGTGTTTTTAAGAATTTTTATTATTTAATTCGGTTGATGAAAATTTTTTTTTGAATTTTAAAATTTTTCCGTTTTTTAACATAAAAATTACGGATTTTCAATATGACGAACTTAACGATAATTGCAACAGTTACGTCTTAATACATGATGTTGGTTCTGTGTCGAACATGTAGTGCTATTATTATTTAAAAAATATATATAAAAATCCCAATATGCATGTTATGTTTATATTTACCTTATTTAATTCTGTCTAGTAAATGTCTCGATGGCCGTGCAGTTAAAGGTGTGTGTTTTCCAACCTAGAGATCAGAGCTGCGATTGTTCGAATCACAGTGCTTCCAATGTATTTTGAAATAAAAAATTTAATTTAATATGTCGATAACGACCATAATAGCTATGGTAGGTAATAGAACATCGACCTTATGTGATGAGACAGAGCGACGCTGGCGCTCTCTAGCAACAAACAGCAGAAACAAAGTCGATGGTATCCAAGATGGCGGCCTCCAGTGGAACAGAAAAAAAATCAAGACCGATGCTGGCGCTATCTAGGAACAATAACAGAAAGTAATTCGACGGTATCCAAGATGGCGGCCTCCATTGGAACAGAAAAAAATCAATATAGCGACAGAGACGAAAATTTCATCATAATGAGTGGTGCGCTCGATTTAAAAATGGCGGATCAAATCGGGGTCAAGGGTCAAGGTCACGGACATCTAAGATGCCGGCCTCCAGTGGAACAGAAAACAATCAATATGGCGACAGAGACAAAAATTTCATCATAATGAGTGGGGCGCTCGATTTAAAAATGGCGGATCAAATATGGCGGGTCCTATATGGACATCCAATATGGCCGGCGTGACGTCAGAGCAATCTGTTATTGTCCCGGCACCGGCACCACACGCCAGCGCCGGTTTCAGGACTACCATTTACATACTACTCACCATTAAGTTTTACATTTTTATAATGACTGTTACAATTTCTGGTAAGAAATATAAATTGTCATGGTCGCCTTCATCATTAACCTTATCGTGAACTTCTGCCGCAATTTTAAGTGGCCATTTGGTGAAATAAGTGGTAATTCTTTGTGTATTTGAAACACTTTCGTCAAATAAAATCATTTCTATTGTTGCTTGTAATGCTGGGTTTGGTCCTGTTAGAAAAATATATTTTAAACCATCGTTTGCTTTTTCACTGTGCATCTTTTCGCCTGTGATTGCTTTCGTGCTACTGTAAAAATATTCTCCAGTAAATTTTTAACATCATTAATGTTCTCGCTTTAAACCATCAGGGCTAAACATCGTATGTAGAAATGTCTAACCCTTTTTGGCTTGCCGTGAAGGGGAGGTACATTTGCTATTAATTTTCATGTGTGCGCTACATCACAACGTACAAAAAAGTCAGGAATTTCATAAGAGCCAGAAAAAAAAAATGCTGTTAAAACAGTTTTCCAAGTATTTTGCAAGAGAACCGAATTGAGTGAAGCTTTTATCTAGTCCAGACAGAAGGGCTAGTGAGTGATCAGTGATAGTTTCTTTTGGAGTCGGAGCACCACTTCGTAGCCAAGTTTGTAGGAAATGTTGAACTCTTGAATTGTGATGACTTCCTGAAAGCATGTTTTCAACTGTGTACTGCAAACCAGGTGTAGAGTCATGAACTGCAAAAAAATACAGGTACACTACACCTGAAACATTTCCAAACGGGCGCTGAAGTTTACTAACTAACCCTCCTGTTGCATCTATCATAATTGATGGGTTCGACTTAATTTTGCAGTACTCTTGGTATACAAAAAGGTGTTCTGGTGTCTAGTTATAAACCTAATTCCACTATACTGTTGTGATACTCGGCTGAATATTTAAGTTTACCAATAGCCAATAAAGGGTTACCATCAACGCGCCTTGATGGCATATATTTTAAAATACTTTTGTAAACGATTACATACTTACTCATATGTATGCAAACTTTTGTCTTCTTTCACATAATTTCGCAACTCCTAAGCTGGTTCAGTTTTAACATTAAAGTTGTGACAATATGTATAGACATTTCCAATAGAGTTTATATCATATTTTTTTTAGCTATCATAAACAATTTTTTTATTCTTATAATCCCTTTAACCCATTTTCATACACTAGAATATCTGCAATCAACGAATGATTACAAGTCTTCCAGACAGGGACTAACTGCAAAATTTGGGGCACAAACTGAGCAAAAATCGTTGAAAAAATTCTATATTGATAGCTCATCAAACCAGACTAGCAAAAGCACTTTAATTTGCGGCACAAACTAGCACAAACTGAGCACAAACCACTGACAAAATTTAATCGTGATCGGTTTTTTGAAGTGGGGGGGGGGGGGGGGGGGGAGCTGGCGACATGCTAGCCCACCGCTTTAATTAATTAATTAATATCTCATTAACCAGACTAGCACAAACTCTAAAATTTGTGGCACAAACTAGCACAAACTGAGCACAAACCACTGACAAAATTTAATCGAGATCGGTTTTTGTATGGGGAGGGGTTGGGGGGGGGGGGGGGGGGCTGGCGACATGGTAGCCCCACTTTAATTAATTAATAGCTCATTAACCAGACTAGCTCAAACTCTAATATTTGCGGCACAAACTTGCACAAACTGAGCACAAACCACTGACAAAATTTAATCGATATCGGCGTAGGTGGGGAATGGCGATATGCTAGGCCCCCACTTTAATTAATGAATAGCTAATTAACCAGATTAGCACAAACTCTAAAATTTGCGGCACAAACTGAGCACAAACCACTGACAAAATTTAATCGTGATTGGTGGAGGTGGGGGGCCTAGCATGTCGCCAGGCCCCCCCCCCCCCCCCCCCCCACTTTAATTAATTAATAGCTCATTAACCAGACTAGCACAAACTCTAATATTTGCGACACAAACTAGCAGAAACTGAGCACAAACCACTGACAAAATTTAATTGTGATCGGTGGTGGTGGGGGGGGGGGGCTAGCATGTCGCCAGGCCCCCCCCCCCCCCCACTTTAATTAATTAATAGCTCATTAACCAGACTAGCACAAACTCTAATATTTGCGACACAAACTAGCAGAAACTGAGCACAAACCACTGACAAAATTTAATCGAGATCGGCGGAGGTGGGGGGGCTGGCGACATGCACCTACCCAAACGGCCTACGGACACGGGCGGAAAAAAAATTAGAAAAAAAGAAATTTAAGTGAACCGAAAGAAATAAAATTACTTGCGATTAAAAAAGCGTTATAGGGCCCGGGTGCTGCCTGTGTCCGGTAAATTTAGTCACTCGCCAAAACTTTTACATTTGATATCGCTATTTTGGCCGCAGCCCCGCACCCAACCAGCCTCACTGCCGGCACGGTGACCTCGGCCCACGCAGCCCAGCACTGCCACACTTACCCACGCCACTCGCTTCCCCTGGAATCGAAGAAGGCAAGCGTCGCATATCGCTTATCAGGCCATGATAGGGATGCCTTTGTGTAAACGAGAACCCGACAAACTAAATACTCCTCCACACACAAAGCTTTCGAATTAAAAGTTGTAAAATTGTACTTCGTCTTGCTCGGAGACATATACAAGCAAAAATATAACGGGAATGGAGTGAGTTCAGCGAAAAGGAGGGTTGGTAGGGGGAGCGACTTGAGCGAGGGTCATATAAACACGTCCCTAGAGCCGGTGATATCATTTGCAACCAAGCTGCGAAGAAATGTGTTCTCGTTTAGGGTACGCGCACAGTGCAGGCAGGTTTTCAGATTCCGATAACCAGCGCCGACCGGCGCGAGAAATTAAACCCTCGTTTAGATACGAGTGCTCACGGTGCCGGCAGACATCGGCGTGTATCTGCGGCTTGTCTGAGTCAGACGTTTTAGCGGAATGAAATTTACATTCTGGTTTCAGACATCGGCGAGGTCGGCACGATAATTGACTGATCTCTGTATTTGTTGACATAATTGTCAATTAGACTGTTACAATTGAAGACGTCCTTATATTCATTGTTTTGCGCGCAGTGTGTGATATTAAGTCCTCGCAAACGCCTTAAACACACAAGGTTACTAACACACATGTGTAAGGGTCCTCGTTTAGACTGTTACAATTGGAGACGTCCTTATATTCACTGTAATGCGCGCAGTGTGTGATATTAAGTCCTCACAAGGTTACTAATACACATGTGTAAGGGTCCTCGTTTAGACTGTTACAATTAGAGACGTCCTTATATTCACTGTAATGCGCGCAGTGTGTGATATTAGATCCTCACGAACTCTAAAATACACAAGTCTTACTAACACAAAATACAGCAAAAATAAATACGGTACTAAACACATTTATTGTTCGCGACACTAAAATGTGTTTGGAAATAATCTGCCTCTATTTATTCATGCAGCATGTATTTCGTGTTTTGATTATTATAACAACGTACATTAAAATAGTCTTAGCCAAATGCGTAGCAAGAATTTTAGTTTGAAGGGGGTGTGGGGGGGATTTAAACATTTGGCTATTCACCCGTCCTCCTTATAAAGCGGGTGGTCCGGGGATCCTCCCCCGGAAAAATTTTGATTTTTAGGTTTAAAATGGGTCTATTTTAGCAGTTTTAATAATATAACATTGAATATTGTACTGCTATAAATATTATTAATTTTTTAATGCTAAAATAACAAAAGCAACTCGAGTAAAAAATTTCCACACATTTGGGGGGGGGGGGGATGGATCCCTATAACCCCCCCCCCTCCTTCCCTACGCCCCTGGTCATAGCTAATGAATTTAAAAATCCATCATACTTTTACATATCTGGCAATTTCCGCAGGAAATATTTCTTTGTCATACATATTTACGTGCTTTGGACGTTTGCCACAGGTGGTAAGACAAAGCTGCGAGACTGTTTCCCCGCTTAGCAAAGAATTTATTTTCAATCTTGTGCAAGCGATAATACACAAGTGTTTCCCGATTTCCATTATACGACTTTAGATATCATTTATAAAATACAAAGTATCACATTATAGATGTTTTAATTTACCAATCTAGGATTAGGCCTAAACAACTTTGGAAATATTTATATTATATTAATTGAAGAAACAAGTCAAAAGTGTGCAATTTATTTTCTTTCTTTATAGGCAAAAGAACATGAATTTGCATAATTTATTAAAATACTTTTAATTCACACGTGATTACCTAGTACTAAAAACAAGGATTATAAAACTTTATGTTAGCAAAAATATAGCATTTATTCGGTAATGATAAACTGCATTTTTGCTGAAATCGCTATTTAAAAAATTTAAAAAGTGCATATTATTGACAAGTGAAACGATTAAACCAACAGTGATACCATTCGAAGCCACACTGCAGTAGGTCCTCGCATTGAAAGGTCCTCTCGTTCACTTGTTAAGACGATTGTCCTCGCAAACACTGTCTCAGGTCAGTTGCTTCCGAGTCCTCTGATTCACCTAAAGGGAGTAGGTCCTCGCATGGGGCCCTAAACACGTATAGGTGTGTGTGTGTGTGTGTGTGTGTGCGTGCTGTGAGCGTGTGTGTGCAAGAGACCAGGTTGTGTGTGTGTGTGTGTGTGTGTGTGAAAGAGAGGCCTTGTTGCTTGTGCGTATGTGTGGGGGCTGGCCAGAAACGTCACCCGTCACCCGGCAGTTAACGACTTCCACTCCTCCCCCCCCCCCTCACTTTTTTTTCCCCGTGTATAGCGCGCATCCTTATTTTTTTCCTTTATTTGAGGGGAAAAAAGTGCACGCTATACACGAGTATATATGGTATATTTAACTTTGAATTCTTCTTTTTAGTTTTAGGGCAATTCCTAAGGTTTTATCACTATATAATATATTAATAAAATACCAGTGGCTATCTGTGAAAAGTCCAGAACGTGTTGATTATCAATCTTGAGACTTTAGTTAAGACTTACTCTGCACATTCTTCAAACATAACTTAAATTTTGAATTTTGTGTAAGATTTTGTAATGTTTGTTTAATTTTGAAGCACCAAGAGTAGTTGATTGTACAGCAATGTGAAATGTTTCCCAGGCTAGGACGAACTTGCTTCCGCAACATTAAAGAGAAGAGAGACTACCACCAGCACCGCAAGACGGCCTCGTGGCTCTACCTGTCTCGCATCTCTGCAACTAAGGAGTTTGCCTACATGAAGACTCTGAAAGATAGGGACTTCCCCGTCCCCAAACCCATAGACTTCAACAGGCACTGCATTGTGATGGAGCTGATCCAGGCTACTCCATTGTGAGTCTCACTACATTATGATTAGCTCCTAAAGTTATGTTATAGTTAGAAACCCAAAAAAATCGTGACTCACGAATTTGCGATAAGTATTAAAGACTACTAAACACTGGGACAGTGGGAAATTACTTTTAATGCAAGTTAAATATGATTTCAGGTGTTTTTGACTAGTAAATCACTCACAAATTTTTAGATATTTCATTTATTTTTTAAATCATAAAACAGGAATGAAAAATTTGGAATGTGGCAGCAGTAGATTATCACCATAGCCCTCGAGCAAGCGGCGGGAGGCAGAGATGATTTGAATTATCTTAATTTCAGACTACGTACTAACAATGGAAAAATAAAATTGGTACTTAATCACAGCTTTCTTTCTTTAAGAAAATAATTATAGCTTTTCATTATTCAACCTGTGAGATAAGTAATAAAATGAAGGGTAGCAGGCACAAAAGAAACAAACAAATTACTGGCCCGAAACAAAAAACATTCCAGTATTATGAATTGGTGCGGTAGGGGTAGGTTTCGCAAGTCCAAGAGGCCTTTCATTATGTCATGGATATAAATTACTACTTGTTTTGATGAAATAAGTATTAAATTTAGCTTCTCTGAAAATATTTTTGTAAGTACAGTAGAATCCCGTTATAGGGAGCACGGTAATAGCAAGACCACGGCTATAACGAGGTCTTTTTGAGGAATTTACGGCGTGATCGCGTGAAGCGCACTTTGGTTATTTGTCTGCTTTATCTCCACCCCTCTCGCTCGCCGCTAGACATGTTGCCGTTGACGCTGTCACATTCTTCAGCCTTGCAGTCGCCACCTAAGTGCGTGGCTTTAAAAATAGAATCCCGTCCTTTCTTTTATCAAACTTCCATTAGTTACCGTATAAACCCACGTACCACCCGCACCTTTTTTCAATAAATCAGGTTCGAAAAAGTAGGGTGCGGGTGTTACACGGGACTTGGGCAATTTTAGCGCGGTGACGAAATAACGCCGGCGCGACTGGAGGTTGCTGTGATAGACAAGAGGGGTAGGGGAAAAGGAGGGGAAGGAAGCGGCAGACAGTCAAGGTCACATTCCTCACAGCGTTGACACGCTGCAGCTTCGCTGGTTACAAACGCGCGCTCACACGCACTGTCCTATTCTCATTTGCAAAGTACCCAGTGGTTTTACACGTGTGTTGCTGTTGGCTGCAACTATTGTAATGAATCGTAAAAAGTTGCGTTCTTTCACAGTTGCGGAAAAATTAAAAATAATCAGTGAAGCGGAAGAAATCGGTAACCGTGCTGCTGGGCGAAAATATGTCGACGAATCATGTGTGAGGGATTGGAGGAAAAGTAAAGACTAACTGTTTTCGGCCAGTGGCGATAGACGTGCGTTCCGTGGTGCGGTAGCAAAGTTTCCAGAGATAGAGGAAAAAGTCCACGACTACATCAGGACAGACGGCAATTCGGGTGCGCTGTAAGCACGGAAATGTGTTCGCTAAAGGCGCTGCAAATTGCTCGTGAACTTGGCGTGGGTGAAGGCTTTAAAGCAAGTAGGAACTGGATGCGCAGGTTCATGGTAAGAAAGGGTTTGTCCATGAGGCGGCTTACTACAATCTGTCAGCGTTTACCGACAAGCTACGATGAAAAATTAATAGCATTTCAGAGGCATGTGTTCAAGCTGCTGAAGCTGTAGAATATGCCACATTTAGACACAAGGTTTTTTATTATGCATGTAATAAAATTGTTTTTATTATGCGTTGCTAGAACTCGCGTGCTTTATCGTTTATTTTGTTTGAACGAGGTCATTGCCCAGCGCACGATAATGGACGCGGAAGATTGTAACTGTAAACAGCTGGGAGCTGGGCAAGGTCACGCGCACACACGGCGTGTTGTTATCGTTCGCGCGCGCCGATGCCACGTTCTACTCGCGCGATGTTGCCACATTGCAGTTGCCTGCCTTCTGTACACTTTTAACGCAAATGCCGAGGCTGTAATAAGTAGCATACCTAGTACTTTTTTGGTAATTCTTTACGATTTGTTACTGTTTGAAAGGAAAATAAATCACGACAATTTTTTTTTTTTTCCCATGCAGATTTGCAATAAAAATATTTTTTTCCCACCATGGCATTATAAAAATAAGGGTGCGGGTCTTATCCGGGGGCGGGTGGTACGTGGGTTTATACGGTATCTGTGCCTGTGACTTCACAGTCACAGCATCACTGGCTGGCTTCAAGGCCAAGGTATGCTCGAGTCGAATAAACCAAGCCTTTGAATATACATATACATACTTGTACGCATTTCTTATTATTTAGAAAATAGACAAAATCTATTTCTTCCCGCCATTAAACATGACAATGTGCACTTTTTTTAAAAAAAATATAAATGCTCTTAATTAATTTGTTGGGACATTTTCATTAACGAATAATAACATTGTTTATAACTATGTTAGGCCAAAAAAAGTCAGAGCCGTCTTTATACTGTTGCTAATTGATCGCTTTAATAATACACAAATACACAAAACTTGTTTGGAATTATTTCGGTCGTGACACGTTTACAAACACGTCACATTTATTTTACTATCTGACAAATAGTTGGCACTACCGTACCGTATTTATTTCCGAATCGCTAGGACAGTTTTCTTGTAACTTTTGTTTCGGTCAGTTGTTGGGGTATCTGTCCGGGAAAGGGGTGGTGATGGTTTGAGTTTAATCCCAAATTTATTTTCTAAAAACGTTGACAGTTTTCTTTAAATGAAAAAAGTATAGTTTTCCAGCGACTATTTCGTTGTGAGGCGTACATGCGTTGCCGCACTCCTGCGCTTTTGTAAGGAATTAAATCGTCGAGCTACACTAGCGCCGCCTGTTACCTACATCCTGAACCAACATGGCCGCCAGCAGACAGCCCGCGTCGACAATAGATAGCAGCACAATGCTGCGTTGGCCGCGGGCCAAGTCGAGTAATTGATTGCGGGCTGAGATGCTATACTTACGTGGCGTGGTAGGGTATTCTGGTTATTTTGACGCAATCGGTGATCGCATCCGCACTTGTAGGGTATCGTTTTAAAGAGAATTCACACATCTGCTCACAGAAATTAAGATTTCGTTAATATAACCTGTTATTTTCCAATTATACAGGTTTAAACACAATTTTTATGCTATTTTCGGTTAATTTTTATTTTTGGGGGGCCAAAATCAATTTGGTAGGGCTGGGCGATTCCACAGATTTCATTTCGATTCGATTCCGATTCAAATTACTGTAAAAAATTTCGATTTCGATTTCGATTCGATTCTTTAATTCTAGAGCAAATGCATAACGTAAACAAGTGTAAAAAAATTTCTAACAATGTAGGCAAATATTCTTAGAATCATTACTTCGTGAAGTCCACATGTCTGTGGTTAAAGCTATGGAATTTACTCCGCCGTCAATGTCTGTTGCCAGTTTTGTTTTTATTCTTTCAATATGATGTTCATAAAGATCTGGAATTACACGCCTTGCAAATGTTCTACGGTCAGGCATGTTATATTTTGGTTCAACCAGTGACATGAGGTCTCTAAAACCTGTATCTTAGACCAAGCTGAATGGTTGAAGATCTGTTGCCAACATTTTGCCTATTGCACTGGTAATGGAAACTGCTCTGGGATGATCGTTTGGATATTTTTCTAACCTAGAAAATGCAGTTTGCTGGACAATTTTCTGTTTGGGTACAGATGAAGATTGATGTACCACAGATTTCATTTGAGATTGCAATTTTAAAAATTCGGAATATACTTCAGTGTGTTTTGCGAGATGTTTAGCCATGCTGGTTGTGCTCCCATGAACTTGTTTAAGTTTGTTGCCACATGTTTTGCATTTTGAATGCATTTCTGACACTTTTTCGTAAAATTTCCAAACCACACTTCGACCTTTAAATGCACCTTTCACGTTTTCACTCATTTCTACAATCAGCACAAAGATTGTTTTCACACTATAAACTCAACACGGTATTGGACGTGAGGACGTGACAAAATAAAATAAACATGATGGATCATTTCTCATTTCCACAGTACTAACGCTCTTGCATTTTCCAATAATGTCGTCGGCATCTGTGATACTGCAGTGAAGGCATATATGTTAAGACAAAGAAAAAGAACACAACTACCATATGTGTAGCTATCAAACTTCCTCACTTAAAAAAAACGTATAAAAGCGGAACCCAGAACCAAAATAAAGTGGTTATCACAGATATAGTGCAACAACTGCACAGCTTCGATGGAAGAATCAGACTTTTTTATGTCCAAGCCGTGGTACTGAAGTCTGCCACCATTAGCGCTCAAGTTGCAGACAATTCGGCAGCCATTTTGTGGAAGTGTTTGCGTGCATGTCGGTATCATATCTATGAAGCTAACATAGTGTTTATTTACCGCTTTCGGTGATTGAGGTTATATTCACAGCCCAGAAATGAAACTTATTGGACGATTGGTTCGTGGACTTTCCAATTGCATAATTAATGTGTTTCTCGGCCGTTTGTAATAAAGATTTTTTTTTCCCATTTTGAACAAAATGGGTGTTGTTATTTAGAGGATTGGAGGTAAATATTGCTTACGAATCATGAGTGTTTGGCAGAACCAAAGTTCGTAGATATGAAGAACATCGCTAAATGGAATATTCGTTGAGGATTTACGTTCATACAAAGTTTATGTGCAATTTAACGGAATGTGTGGAAATTGTCACCATGCAAATGACCTAGACAAAGTTCGAATTTTTCGAATCTTAATTTTAAAGAAGAAACGATTTCAATTATGTACGGAATCGAATCGAAATCGTAATTTTCGATTAATCGCCCAGCCCTACAATTTGGTTATAGCTAGGACACGGTTATAGCGAGGATCAAACCCGGAACCGTGACACCTCGCTATAACGGGACTCTAGTGCAGTATTTAAGTTGATGTGGGGCCACTGAGAGGGCGTCACCTAATGTTGAAGGACACACGGACCCAGCTGGCACTCTGCTCAGGGCGAGATGTGGCCCAAATGGGTAAAATGAGACATGTCCCTGATAGTACCTTGTGCAAATAATCTAGTCTGCTTTCAGTATGAGACACGGTAGATGTTAACACGATGTGGGCTCTTGTGGCATCCCACACACCTCTAGACCTACCTCCCATGTGTCGCAGAGAAAAACATAACTAAAGTTAAAATTTTTTTGCACGCTTCACGGTAATGAAGACAATCATTACACTGAAATAATAATAATTATAATAATAATATTAATAATAATAATACGAATTAAAAGCTCTGCGGTCTGAATCAGTTCACTGAAGTCTCTTTGGTCTCAAGATGGCATACATGTATTTTCCACTAAAGTAATTTATTTTTTACTCAAGAATGTTTTTCCAGTTTTACCCAAGCATTTTGGTATCTGTCACTGAAGAATGCTAAGACTTGCTACTCAAGAAATTTCTGGGTCTCTCGTTATAGTTAATGTGATTGCATAATGAAACTTTGTTGTTCTTGCAGGTGCCAAGTTAATGAAGTGCCAGATGTTGAGGTGCTGTATGATGAACTAATAAACCTGATAGTTCTTCTTGGAAACTATGGTGTGATTCATGGAGATTTTAATGAGTTTAATATCATGATCACAGATGAGGGCAAGCCTATTGTTATTGACTTCCCACAGATGGTTTCCACGTCACATCCAAATGCTGAAATGTAAGTAAGTTTAAAATTCTAGCTTGCAATCACATTATATGTAGACGGAATCTTAACACAAATGTTTCTTTTAGGTTCTTCAACAGAGATGTGAACTGCATTGTAGAGTTCTTCAGGCGTAGATTTGGATTTGAGAGCAGTCTTCTTCCTGTGTTCACAGACATAGAGTAAGTATTGGTTTTTAGTTGCTTGCATTATTTTTTAACTATTGCATAGTTTATGTATACAATAATCCCCTTTGCTTTCACACACAGCACAAGTTAGGTTTGACTTACGTTTCTTTCTTTACAAACATGTGCTACACTTTATGTATTTATTTGTCAAAGAAACATGGCTGTACAAGTGATGTTTTGGTGTTATCACAAAAATCTCCAACATTATTTGACCAATTTAATTTAAAGATGTTGGGAGCAAACCTTTGACAGTGTAACAGGGTCTTAAGGAATCATCACATAAGGCTGCAGATTGTGCAAATAGTTGGGCTTTGTGAATCCTCCATTTTCCGTTTGATTCGATTCCGAGTCGAATCCCTACCAACTATTTGAAATTCGATTCCAATTTTGAATCTTTGCTTTCATTTTTAAGTTTTATTATTATAATAATTTGCATTAAGTTTATATACTCATATTACTGAAGGACAAATAGTTTCACAAACAAAAGAGTTGACAATATTATTTTATTACATACAATTTCCAGTTGGCAGTTGTAGAAATAATAATTAACTTGAATGTAAGAACTTCTTTAAATGCTATTTGTTACTTTCATTTACAACATTCACAGATTTATATAGGGCTACACTGCTATAGTTTACATATGAAATAAAACACTTTGACATAAGATTTATGGTGGGCTGTATACACATACATTGAAACAAATGATTTTACAAAAATAAGAATTACGTAGACCTACATGTTAAAGCTACTTAATCCTTTCACAAAAAGCTAAAAATATAGGCCTTTTTTTAGAGGTCTACGAACCTAAGAATATTACTTCGAGCCGAGCTCGAGCGAGCCTACTTGAAAGTTATCGAGCTTTTGTGGTACAGTTACACTTTTGGGAAATTATTTTTACCTTAAACTTATTATAATATTTGAAAAAATATTAAAATGAAGTGGGCTAATTAATTTTGGGTAACTATTTACAGCGTGCATTTATATTTTGCACTGCTAGGAAAAAGAAAACATTTTTGCCATTGAATCTTTCCTGTTTCCATTGGTTCATTAGTAACTGATATCATCCAACTAACATAAGCACAGTTTACAAGTATATGTTTGTGTAAATGTAACATATCTTTGGAATAATTTCATTCTTGTCAATTTTTCTGGAGTCCTTACTGAGCTTCAACAAACTTAGCATCAAAAAAACTTAGCATCAAAAATCATGTTGTTTGAAAAGTACATTCACATTGTTTCAACTTTTCCACTTTTCAACACAAAAATTCTGAGAGAGATTGTCATAGAGTATTAAATTCTGTTCTTTAATCTATCATGCAGAAAAATAATTTGTTCTGCACGTTCAGGAGTTAAATTAGCTCTACGATTGGAGATGGTGTTTCCAGCAGAAGAGAAGCATCTCTCGCTGGCAACCTGTGTGGCTGGAAAAGCTTTAGTAAAATTGCTTAACCTCAAAATTAGTGTCAAATATCTGTAACTTGTCATTAAATTTTAATCAATTGAAAGTAATAAAAATAGAAGCATTTTACTTAATTCAATTTACACTTGCAAAAAAAAACATACGCACAATAAACCTACATGGAAATTAAAGTCTTTTTCAATATCCTATAGTCTGAAATATGTTTACTCATGTCATCAAATGTAGAGCTGTACTGAAGAAGCAGATTTTGCCAATATTTAGCTGAATCGTCATTTCTGTCGACTTCCGATACGCTTGTTAATTTTCGGCCAATATTACTGAAAAACGAAAGAGACTGTCATAACCTAAAAATCCACGAGTACCCTTTTCACTTTTCGTAGTAGTACTGCATTCTTTCAGATCACATTATTTCTTAGCATCATTTGCCAACTGTACATATCAAAATTTAACATCCTTTTTTTTTCAATATGTTCTTTAATTTTAATATGTCAATAATAAATACATTACCATCACGGTAAATTTACATCTCGGTTGTTACGGTAACTATAGTGAAAATGTGGTAGCTATCATGCTTCTGTAGTAATTATGGTATCTACAAAGAATCTTTAGTTCTTTTTATGGTAATTATCTAAAGATAACTATTAATTGGGTTTGTACTGTAGTTATGGTACATCATCCATATTTCTTCGTAAGTTGTTGTTCATTTGTCTTTTCTTCATATTTATGTGCACCATTACTATTTAAGACAGGAACTTTCAGAAAAATTTTAAACTGGACTTTATATCACACATTTAATGGCGTAAATGATGAGTCCCCGGACAATTTAAAAGCTTTATACAGAAAAACCTACCATGCGGGACCTTGTAAGCTAATTTTACTGTATTTTTTTCCGTAAATAGTAAAACACCGTCTCAGTGCTTTCTGGCCAAACAACCTGCTGCTATTGAAGCTCGAAATTTTCGAGCCTAACAATTTTTTCGAGCCGAGCTCAAGCTTGAGGTAAGTACTTGGCTCGAGCTCGATTTTTGAGTACTCACAGACCTCTTTTTTTTTTTTTTTTTGGACTCAAAGCATTTCGAATCCATTTAAAATTAATCTGGGTGAGTTCGGGTATTCATGGAACCGAACCGAAATCGAAAATTTTGGGTACCCGCACACCCCTAGAAAATAGATTGGTGTAACCAACTTTAGGGGAACACTATTTTTCTCACTGACAACAAATCTCTTTTCATTTAATTCTTGCATCATAAAAGAAACATCAGTTCACAGGAAGTAATTATACATTCATTGTTCCAGGCCAGTTCTATAGTTCACAGTAGGGGTGAGCCGATCACCACATTTGCCGATCATGCCGATGCCAGAAATGTGGTACCGATCATGCAGATTTTTTTGACAGATTAGTGCTTTTTTAAGTTGGTTGTAAAATATGCTCCAAATTACTTGAAAAGTATTGCATACAGATACAAACGTGATCACTGTTGGTAAAAAGAAAAATATATGCACGGTATATATATGCACAATATATTTAACGGTCATGAAATGACATTAAATGTCTTGACAAATTTGTGGTGTTGAAGCCACGTGTCGAATTCCCACCATGTGAAATTTCGGCTTTGCAAAGGTTGCATCTTGCTTTCCCCTCATCACCTACAACAACGTTAAAATGTTTCCAAACAAAGCTGCTTTTCTTTGATATTTACAATCAAAATGCAATAATTAACTGGAAAATATAAACTCCAATTTTTAACTCTGACTTTCAAAACATTATCAAAATGACTAAACGAAAAACGTGATGAAAATACTGTGTTAAACACGCCAGACAGTCGAGGTCAACAATCACAGTTTGTTACACAATTGATTAGTAATGTATTGTTTTCAATTGAGTCGTCCATATACATACCCGTGTTTTATTGCATAATCGTTGCAAGACGTCCAAATTTGGAGGGAAAAAAACGTTCGCAATATGTTTTGGTCCCGCTGTTAGATTCTAACTGCTTTGTGTATGTAGTTTTTCCCATATAAAACAATGTATTTTATAGTTGAAATCTATTATTCATTTTAGTGATGGCCCGATATCCAAAAACCCGATACCGATACCGATTCCGATATTTCCAAATTTACCGATCCGATACCCGATACCCGATATTCCGATTATAGGCCTATCTCATTTCTAATACTGATTCTATACAATTGTGGTTCTGGAGTATTGTTAAAGACAATAATGAAAAATGTTAAATATTAATAAAACATACTTATGTGAATGTATATTATTTTTATTAATTGTAAAATCACATTAAATGAAAGCTAATAATGAAATTATCATAATGGCCTATAAATAAGCTCTCTAAATTCAAATTCACGATTCACTGCATGTACTTAGTCAAGTGTCTCAACTGTAATATACGAAAAATACCGTCCGAAAAACATAAAACTTTTGTACCCTTTGTATAATTTCATCATGGTAAACGACACGCTAGAAAGGAAGGTCTTCAATTAGAAAATTTTGTGACCATTGTTCAAGTGTATCACTCCATTTATTGGTGGGAAAACACGTTAAAAATAGGTGAAAAGTAATTTCAATACAACTTTGAAACTTACTGCAATGATTATAAAACCACATATCTTTATTTATGTTATTGGCAATGCACTCAATAATATAGCCAACATAATACCTTTGCTGCAACTTGCCCTACTTAAACACGTTTCATATTTTAGCTTTTGTAAAACATACGTAACGTCTTTGTATAGAACAGCAGTTGGCGACTATGAAACGACACGGAAAGAAAATGCCTGTTATATCATATATGTTCATGTTTACTTACGGCTACATCACTTATTAAATTAAATATCGTAATTATTTTTGTTTATGTTTTCAATTTATGTACACTTAGTGAACTTTGAAAATTCATCAAGCGAAAACATTTTGCGAATATCTGAAACGAATAAATATGCACTAATGACTGGGATTTGTGTGCACATTGAGGAATTGTACCGTCGGGATACATTGCAGTATCAGAAAGAAAAAATAGGCTTGAAATTGTTTCAGTGGAAAATATGCTTGGAATTACTAGGTAATATGGTGACGTGAAGAAAGATAAATTAAGCCCGCGGAAAAGAAGCTTGGAATTACGGTTAAGGATATGTGAGAAGTATTATTGGCGAGAGCAAACATTGGTTGTCAAAATATCGCAAGTATTTACCGATGTCCGATATTGAAAAATGTGCCGATATTACCGATCTCCGATATCGAATATCGAATATCGGGCCATCACTAATTCATTTGGACTTTACCGTTTACGTATTAAATTTATAGAAATGTGAAGTTGTCTGATGTGTAAATTTTCTTTTAAAGATATTTTCAATCGTTTTAACCTTTATCTGTTCGTCTTCGTCGCCGCTACGTATCGCATATGAAAATGTAGCCGGTTGGCATTATTCATGTTTAATTATGTTGATTCCAATGTAGAGCGAGTGCACATCATCGAATATCAATATCGATAGCTCGCCGTACACAAGCAACGTGCGCGCTCTTTCTCTTATCGAGTTAACTAAATTTAATAACCCACACTTTTTCGTGGTAATTGTGTACTACGGCGATAGTTCAGAAAACAAACCTGGGCAACGTAGCAAACATATAAACACAACGATGAAAATAAACAAGTAGTATGGACAACACGACGACGAAATGCGTTTTCTTTTTTCTATTATAAGTTGAACAAAATGTTTTTGTTGCATGACTTATTAAATGGTTTGCTGTGCTTTTGTTTACTCTTTTTAAACAAACGTACTTTTCATTAATATGTTTATTTTTTAAGAAAACTTTACTTAGTTTTTTTTTCTGCAGAAAAGATTAAAACACGTAAGTAACGTAAATGTTACTTAAAAATGTCAAGCAACAGTTTTGAAGCAAAAAAAATGTCGGCGCTTTTGTGTTACGTAAAGAGATTTTTTTTTGTTTTCAGAAAGCGGTAATCGGCAAAAAGGATCGGCATGCATGAAGCCGATCATGCAAATGACAAAATGACCAAAATCGGCCTATCTTAATAATTGGCAATCGGCATCGGCTCACCCCTAGTTCACAGAGAGTGGGCCACACATTCATAGGAGCCTGCTTTTTCAACAAAATTATTTGAAATTCTATTACGTATATAGTAAATCAATTGTTATAAAATTTTAATCAAACAATACAGAACCCCTACATTAAATAAATCTTCACTCTATGATAATATTCCAGATTTTTGAATTTGTGATGTATCCCATTTTAAAATAAACTTATACAGTATTACCATGTTGACATGATTTGTATATGAATATAATGTAAGTTTAGATAACCTTTGTTGGCAATGGTAGGTAGTCCTGCGCAAGTATGTGTTATTGACATATTATAAGTTTATCAATCTTGATTCTTTGAAATGGCACCTAGTAGGGTGTGTAAAATAATAATAATAATAGTGTTTTTTCTTTCTTTCTGTCATTTGCATAGCACAGAGATGGTTAAGGCCTGGAGCCATTACATTTGGTTCATGAATTCTCCAGGCACTATGTGCACCTCGAAACAATTTTTTTAAATATTAAATTTTGTTGCAATTTTGGCCCCTCACTATCTCTCTCCCCCCCCCCCCCTCCCATCCCAAAACTTTTGAATTCAGTTTACCTATCTTACTAACGAGGAGGAGCATGTGTAATGTACATTGTGAGAGTGTTCTGTTAGTAGACTGCTGTAGCAAAGCTTGGGTACATCAGCTAAATAATAAATAAATGTAAAAGAACTAATTTCTTTACATAACTCAGGAAAAATCAAAATAAATACTGAAAATGAGTTTGTCAGTGAAGCATCCAAAAGTCAGGTACTGTCAGGCAGGCTGCGGATAAAACGAAATGCACATCATGCTTGCAGGAGAGAAGACGACCTAGATGTGGAGGTGGCAGCCAGTGGGTTCACGCGCCAGATGGCGAGGGACTTCCTGGCCGAGGCGGAGGAGGAGGGAGACGAAATGCCAGCCAAGCCAGAGGACGAGGTGAGGCAGCAGCTCGAACAGCTTGTAGCGGGAGAAGCGAGCAGCGCGCATGATGGCAGGAGTTCCGATCCCACCATCGACGAAAGGCCCAGTGAAAATGTTTCACAGGCTGGCAAATGTATCGGTGAGGTAAGAATTAATGATGTAAAGTGTGATATAGGCAGAACTGGTCTGGAATATATTGATCAGCAAGGAATACCACCACGTATGGGCAGTGAAGGACTGCCTGGCGATGACCGCTCACGAGCAGACAGTGTTGGTGGGGACAACGGGCTTGGTGCTTACAGTTTCGATGATGCGAGGAGTGTCCGTAGCACGTCGACTGCGGCAACGATCGCCCCGGAGGAGATAAAGAAGCGGGTGAAGGACTCCATCAAGCAGCGAGAGAAGAAGCTAATGGCCAAGAAAAGGCTGGCTGTGAAAGGGGAGGCAAGCGCAGTGACGAGGTCGCGGAGGGAGAACATGGACAACATCAAACAAAGTGGAGGCATTTGGGGCTGGGAGTAACTATGAGCACAATATCTTTATTCAGTGGTCATTAACATACTGTGCATAGTTCAGGCCAGAAGTCTTGCGAGCCCACCCCATTATTCAAAACACAAGAGTTGTTTGCAATGGATTGGCATAACCAAAAGTGAGTAATCTACAGTTGATTCAGCACGAACTGGTTAAGCATCAACTCTTCTAAAAAACATTAACCATCCTGATGATACTGGTGCCTGTATTTATTTAAAAATAGCCTGTTGATTTATATAGTGATTTATACAGTGAAAGTCCGTTGTAACGAATACGGTCTATAACGTAAAGTCCGCTATAACGATAATCTCCATCGGCACCGTCAGTTTTGCATATGCTGCGTAGGATAAAAATTTCGGAAATAACGAATGCAGCGTGGGCTCATTTTCGCTATAGCGATAGATTACACACCTGTAATTTTGCTCTAAAATAATGAAAAAAATCTACAATTTCCTTAATAAATGAAAAACAGCTTCTCACAATTATTCCACGCGTCCGGCAAATGAAACAACACACATGATGTGGCCGTCTTGGCAACACCGCACAAGGTGGGGCCCCACAGCGAGCATAGCTTGCCTCGCGGCGATGAAAGCAAGACACTGCGAGCATTATTTATTTAGAATCACACCGACTGTAGCCCGTAACTCGTCTCACACTTGGCATCGTAAGCGTGCGGGGAGTTGACGAACACTGAACTTGTCGAGCTCGTCTCTTCTAATCAAAACGAAGCGGCGTCTGAAGATGATGACAATAATGACGACGAACCAAGTGACGTATCTGTTCCGTCCAAAACGTCAATTATGGAGGCACTTGACACATTCAGTCATTTTTATCAGCATGCAAATGCTTCAATGAAAGATTTGATGAACTTCCAAGAGGTCCAGTCGTTTATTTTGTCCGAAAGTCTAGTGAAATCAAGGCAAACAAAAATTGATTCTTTTTTTAAAAAGTGATTTTTAATTTTGTGTTATTTTCCAAGGGTCTGTACGAGTGATTATTTTTGTGTTACTGACCAATTGCTGTAAAAATTATTTTATATAATTTGTATGGTTGTCCAACGTAATTAGAGTTTTTTTAAAAATTTTTTTTTGTATTCAAAACTCCGCATGTATGCACCCGATATCATCAGCTTAGCGCACGTCTCCAGCAAACCAGCTGCGGTCAAAGCGACAGGAAGCGGCCGGCATGACCTTGCGTGACCTCGCCCGCCCGTCTCCATGTAAACAAACAGCTGTGCGCTTAGCCACAATGTGCGTGACGGCCTTATCACGGCCACGCGGTCTCATATTTCGCAGTCGGCAAGTGCTGATATAGCTTAAAAATGTTATTTTAGTAAGTTTTATGTATATTTCCTTTACTTTTGTTGTGAATTTCCATAGTAAAAACAAGCGAGAAAATAATATATTTTAAAAATGCTACAAAAATAAGATTTTTTTTTTTTTTTAAATTTTGGCTATAACGAAAATTCGCTATAACATTAACTTTTGGCGCCGTTATAAATTTACGTTATAACGGACTTTTACTGTGTGTATGTGTGTGTGTGTGTGTGTGTGTATATAAAATTGTTATCAAAACTAAGAAATAGTAATAAATTTTGGGTCAGTCATAGCTGAAATGAGAATATATATATATATATATATATATATATATGTATATATATATATACATATATACATATATATATATACATATACATATATACACACACACACACAGAGCTATGACTGACCCAAAATTTATTACTATTTCTTAGTTTTGATAACAATTTCATACAGGTCTTTATTGTGGTTCTCCATGCTTCCTCTGTGTACATTTTTGGGTTTGAATTCAGTGTAGCATACATTATTAATGTCCGACTTTGTTTCAGGTTTTTGCATAGCAAACCAGACACACACAGGATCCTTTCTTTTTCAGAGTCATTATTAGAATTGAAGTGATGCTCTTCTTAAAGAGTTTTGTTACAAAAAAATTTTAAGTATGTTTAGGGTAATATTTTCATGTTTTCAGGAAACAGCTGTTTTCTGTTAATAGTGTTCGAATCATACTGAAAATCCTATGTATTGGTACATGAACTTTTCAGTAAATAAAATGACTCAAAAGTGGTGAAACAAAACCTAGAAAGTGTTAAAAAAAAACATGAAAAGCAGTGAAAAAATATTATGCTCTCACGTCACTAAAAGCTGACTACAGTAGAACCTCGATGATACGTTCCCGTTTCATACATTTTCCCGTGTCATACGCCGAATAATTTTGGTCCCGCCGAAAGTACTATATCTACAATGGTTTACTTTCCCGGAACATACACTTATAAAATTATTAATTTCCTGTTTCATACGTTTTTACGAAGCAGAAAAGTCCTAAAATTCAAAATTTTTTATTATATTCCTCCTGATAAACTACGTTTTAATGCTTTTATTTTGAAAAAGTTCATTGTTTACCTTTGCAAACGTAAGAAAATAATTTTATCACACCATAGATATGGATAGTATCAGGAAGACTGTGCACTTCGCTAGTAGCATCTATGGCCAGCACCAAGCGAGACTAGTGGCGCAAACTAGCAATGATTATGATAATGGTGCACGCGCTTTACCAAGGCACGGATCTCATATTTTGTGCATTCATTAATCTTTGAACTGAATATACCAGTTTGTTATTGTTTTCTTACGATCGGATTGTTTTGTATTTTACGTTTCTCAAGTTAAAATTTAATTGAAAATTGTTCTGTTGCATAAAGTTGTTTGTAAAATGAAACAAACACAGCAAAAATTTCTGATTTTCTTCTTACAATAGCCTAATTTTTTTAAAATTTCTAATTTATGCTTGGTGACGTTTCCCCCTCTCCAAGAAAGGACTCCATAACATTTTGTAAGGCCACTGTTTCTCATGTTAGCTTTACTTGATTATGGACTGTATTTTACATTTCTTGTGGTTTTATTATATGTCTATATAATGATGAATTAATATATGTTATTAATATAATGCAATTATTTACACATTATGTATTTAAGTTTAATCAGACATTGTGCTGGTATGCTAGATTGAAAAAAAATGTTATTATTGCCATTCCCTTTTCATACACTTTCCCGCATCATACACCATTTTTGTGCCCTCCGTTGAAAAGTGTATGACAGGGGTTCTACTGTATTTACAATAAAACACTTATCTTTCAGCACAGATCCATATTTAAGCTTTGTTTGAATTCTGTACACATTATTTTGCCACTAATAAGTCACTTAAACACTGTCATATTATTTTACACCCTTAAAAAACTGACACAACACAACATGCATGTACACAAAACTGGAATGAATCTTAATCAATGATGAGCTTCAATAAAAATTTTTTGTTGAATCTGTTTTTTTTTTTTTGCCAGGAAAAAGTTTAGAAATGTCACTAAGACTGGTCAAAAGAAAACATAGTCATTATCTCTGTGTTTTCCTCCAGTAAGTTGTGCCGCCTATCTGTCACAACTGTACCATAGGAAGAAAAACACCTCTTGCTGTCAACTTTCGAACATGGCAGCCAAACAGCTCTCAGTGCAGCACAAACAAAAGCAGGAAAGTCATGCTTCATGGAAAGAAGCACTTCTACAACATCAGGCTGTTTCTTTTCTGCCTCTATTTTAACGATTTCCTTAAATCGTGTGTAACCACAAGCAATGTCGGATGGTGTCAATACAGTAAGTTTCATGCCAGGAAGGGTTTGAAATGATGTGACCAAGCTGCTGTTCACGTCATTGAGGACAACACTAGAAGGGTTGAACAGCTTTCCCACCACTTCAAATGTTTTCCTGCAAGGATCTCTTGACATTTGCTCTTGTAGCTTATCCATGGGAAGTGATGCAGTACGCTGGAGTGTCTGCTTTACTTCGGCCTGAAGAACTTTGCTTCCTAAATCTTCTAGTAAAGTAGCAGTTTCAGATTCAAAAATCCCATTTGCTGCTACTGAAAAACCATCTTTCAGTTTCGAAATTTTACCACAAAGAATATGGCTGGTTGGATATGAAGACCCCGCCAGACAGTCTATAAGTTCCATCAACTGTGCAGCATGTTCTCGAACAAACACGGCTTGTATGTGTACTTTTCTGAATATCTGACTTCGGAATAGCATTGAAAAACTCTACTCCAGCATTTGGTGAGTTTTGCATTTCGTTTGAACCGAAAAACTCAACTATGTCAGTCAGGTACTCAGAAACATACAAAACTGACTTGAACCACCTGTTCCAGCGAGTGAGGACTGGAACAGGAAACTGACAAATTTTCTTGTTAGTGCCTGAATATTTCTCTGTCAGAAACTGTGTGTAAAGGTGTTTGCATTTCCTAGTATTCTGAAATGCTGCCTTGCACTTAACAACTGCATTGTTCAGTTCAGTACAAACTTTTGGCCAGATATTGCCTACAATGCAGAGCTTATGAGCCCAGCACTGCACATGCAATACTTCGTCACCCAGAATGACTTTGAGACAGTCACTTCACTTGGCCATGTAACGAGCCCCATCACTGACAAAAGCAACTACTCAATCGTAGCTAACATCATACTTTTTCAAAGAATCTAGCACAGCTCTGGAACAATGGGTAGGATTGGCAGCTTCTAGGAAATGAACACCAGCAAGAAAAACTTTCTGAGACGCATTTGGTCCATGAGGCGGAAAAGTACAACAAAGACGCACTTCCCTCTCTTGTCTGTGGTCTCATCAGCCAAAACCGCTAGATATTTTCCAGCAATTTCAGCTTTAATGGTGGCAAATCTTTCCTCAGCTGCTATTGGTATGTAGTTTTCTCTTAATGTTCTGACTGTTGGCAAATCTCCAGCCCCTGAAAAATAATCCCCAATAAATGTAGCTATTTTAATACTACTGTTACTGAAAGAGATAAAAAATTATGCTAGTATTTGTTGGCTTGTAACAATTTGTAAATGTCAAACCCAATTTGCAATAATTAGTAAATACATACGGCCTGATCTGTAGAGGCTGTAGAAGAATTTTATACAAAAAACAATTTACAAACTAACCTTCAACAAATTCATGCATCGAGTCTCTGATGTTAGGTTCCTGTAGTTTCTCAAGAGGAATATTTGCCTTCATAAATGCTGTTGTTGTCTTGAGTGCAAAATTATCCGCTGCATATTTTCTTTTGTTAACAACCTGGAAACTACTACCAATCGTTTGCTGAAGGATGGCCTTTTTTGCACTTGAAATTCTTTTATTATTGATATGCTTTTCACTTTTTATATGTTTTACTATAGTGTCTCTTCTTTCCCAACTCACACATGAGTTACAGAACTTACAAAACAAAATCTTTCTGTCACTGGAATGTAAGCCTTCAGCAGAGAACTCATTTGCTCGAGTCAAGGCAGACTCTACAACTTTCGGCATTTCTGCCAATTTCTACCATACACGAAATCGCAATCACAACTTGTAACAAAACAAGTAATTATATGTGACGAGCCTAGTAACACCAACCTTTCACACAAACGTTTCACACAAACGTTAAGGGAATTCAAAAAATTAATAACGCAAAAACCTGTTTGTAAACATTGCACACAGCCTTAAAAATACAGCATCCTTAGGGATCAGTAAACGGTAATTACCGCTGATTAGTTAACAGCAAAGGTTATTCACGTTTGCACTTTGCAGCGAAACATTACAAAGGCAGTACGTTTTAAAATAATATTTAAAAAAATTTTACCATGAATCTCATTTTTCCATTAGATGAACTTTTTTTCCCCTCCCATTTTATGACTACGTCCAAAAACTTTATTTCCCGAATGATACGAAGTTGAAATCCATTGCATTGTAAGTTAGAGTATTACAGTTTAATTATTTAACAGAAAAAAAATTGCTATGTGTTAATTCCGTTTCAAACACAATTTAAATCTTCATAAAATTATCTGTTTTGTCGCCGTATGAGAATGAAAATCCAGCCAGACTGCCAGGCTGCAGGCTCTTCTGGCATAAACATCATAAATGTTTAGTTACATTGATGCCTCTATAGAGATTGTGAACGTAGCGTGATATCGATAGTTCTCTTTGCATGCACAGCGCGCTCTCTGTCTCCAGCCAAGTAAACTACAGTAGAATCCCGCCGATGCGACCCCCCTCTGATGCGTCCATTCCGTTTATACAACCGTTTTTTGAGAAACCGTGAAAAATTTGAGCAGAAAGAGTCGAAAATTTGAGTAAAATCGGCTGAAAAACAAGTCTGTTACACTTTTTTGGGCGCTGTGTGTTCACGTTTATCTTGGCGAGTGCTGTACTGTAAGCAGGCAGACAAAAGACGGCTAAAAATAGATACCACCCCTCTAGACTGTCCACGCTAGCCAATACCGGTAAACTGCGCGCATCACCTGATAGCATCTACGTGCGCGTCTATTGCCGTCCCGGTCCCGGTCCCGTTTGACGATTGTGACTCGTTTTTCAATTTACACGGACTCGTGGATTCGTGAAAATGAGTATAAAACGAGCCAGTTTGTCGCTAATGAAAAATTATGAGATTATCCAGCAAGTGGATAAGAAGACAATTTCCAAGACGAAGATAGCACAGAAATATGGCATTCCGAAGTCTACTCTCTTCACGATTCTTAAAAAAAGAGAAGAAATTATAAATGCAGTACAGAAGGAAGGCAGCGATTTGAAATTGAAAAATTTGAGGGACGCGACGTATTAGGTGCTTCAAGTGTGCGTGAGAGATAAGATAAAGAAGGTGAAGAGGGCGAGACCTGCCAGCCAATATATTTGTGGGAGGGGGAGACAGAGATAAAAGAGAGCGAGCCCTGCAGTAAGCGGAAGTGGTCAAGGTCGACATTTACCGTCACACACTCGCTAGCTAACGATGCTGCTGGTCGCCAGCCTCACACACACACGCGCGCACATACGCACGCGCGCGCCGCCAGACGGTGGCGACTGGCGAGTAGATGCGTGCGCAGCCAGCAGTTCTGTTCTCCTTCCCCTCACTTACCCGTCCACACGTGTTTTTTTCTTTTTTTTTTTACGCTGTGAAGGGACGTGGAAAAGATAATTGCTTGAGCTGTCAAAATAAACATCGCTGACGGCAAGGACGGGAGCGCATCCTGTCGGTCAGTCGCTGTGATTATCTACTCCAAAAACATGTCACAGCATTTCAGGATAGCATTGTTCTTATATCTTTCGTTTATAGCCGAATGTTTTCTACCTGATCCACACAAGTTCCTTCGCCACGTTTTGAACGAGAATAACAACCAGCCGGCTAGCATAGCCGAACTCGTGTGACGCAAATTCACTTTAAATTGGGGGGAGGGGTAAAATTGGCCCGAATTCTCTATTGCGACCATTCCGTTTATAAGTCCGTTTTTCCGGAAACCGTGAGGGGTCGCATCAGCGGGATTCTACTGTACATTTGAAAGCCCCGAATGCACTCTTTTGTGGTTAGTATGTACTACGATGCAGATAGGGCACGGTATGTTTACGTTTGTAAGTTACGTTTCACACTCGGGTGAAGGTTTTCATTTTCAATTCTTTTAATATGAAGTATGTTTTTGTGAAATGCCTCATTAATTTTAATTGTTTGACATGCTTTTGTATTCGGTGATTATTAAATAAACGTAATTTCCGTGAAGCAGTTCTGTTATGAAAAAAATAACCTCAACAGAAATGGTTTTCAAACTTCAAATTTCGTGAATAGATTCCAAAATTGTTAACATTTCGCGAAAACCCATCAAAACGATGAAATTCACGTTTCCGCGACGAAAATTCGCGATCGCGAAAAGTTCATGTCTCTACCTATGTATTGTGACTAAAATATTTTTGAACATCACCTCAATTAATTCAAGATGGTGCCTGCTTCTGCTATGTAAAAATAAGTGACTAATACTTAAAGTATTCAGTATTTAATTACAGGTAGGAAGTTAGTCATATTTGTTATCCACTTACAATTAATTGTACTAGACTAATATGCTAATAAAACCAGGGAAAGAAAGTCATTTCTAAAACCATTACCATTATATACGTGTATTAATCTTTTTGGTTTCGTATACAGTATAAACTCTATATAATGACACTTAACGGACTGAGCATTTTTCAGCGTTATGGAGAGTGGTCGTTAAATGGAGAGAAATAAAAGATATCATTTTACTATTCTATAATAATATGTATTTACTAATATAGTACACCTTTTTTACTCAACATTAATATTCATACAAATAACAACACTTATTGCATATAGTTAGAGACCCTATTTTTTTGCGAGGAAAATGCGAAATAATCCATTCATTCCAAATTTTCGCGAAATTGACAGATTTTTACACAAAATCCTGTGGAAAACGCTAGTTAAACGTAATATTAAAGTCCTACTAACAACACATATAACTCCCAAAAACAAGATTATTATGTGCTGGAGCTGGATGGTCGTCTGTGGCACGTCAACATTAATATTAAAGTTCCGTTCCTTAGATGAAGATGTATGTAAAAAAACCTAAGCAAACTTCTATCGTATGTAGTTTCGTAAGCACCACTAGATGGATCTGAATGTGGATTAAATAATGGTAGTTCCATTTGCGCCGCTAGATAGATCTGAAGGTAGATGACTTAAGATGTGCAGACCATTGTGTATCACCTTTGTCAATATTGTATCTATGGGCTACGAAAATGGAAATAAAATATTGTAAAAACAAACAACATTGACCGCGTGGATACGGCAGACAATTAAGTAGAGTAATCGTAATCATGCCAAAAATTGTGTCCGTGTTTCAGCGTGCACAAGAATTTGAAAGTGAAGGTTTTTATGTATTCGATAAAGCCAAACGTATCCTAATGTGCAAATACTGTAACCAAAGAATTGAATGGCAACGGAGAGACACCTGCACAAACAATGTAAAGCACGAAACCCACTGAATCGGATCGGCCTGGCTCGGTACGGCGTGGGTCGTCTCGGATCAGCCCCACCTTCTCGAAACCCACTGGAGTGACACAATCGGACCGTTCCGACCGTCAGTAACTATGGACAGCTAGCTCTTCAGAAGAAGACATTGTTGTGACAATTACTTGTAATGAGCTGGTGGAACAACGCAAACATGGTTTTTGGGTTCACGACATTTTCCTGAAACGGGAAACGTTAGGTGAATACCACCATTTATTTCCCCAGTTATTAAACAACGAGCGGAAGTGTATGGAATACTTTTGAATGTCCGTGTTTAAATTGTATGATTTGGTTGCCATGTTACCACTATGGAAGCAAGAACTGAACTTTCGTAAATCGGTTGGCCCAGAGGAGCGATTGGCAGTGACACTAAAGTAAGTATATGATAAGTAATGTTATGTAGATAGTGAAATCCTTTAAAAGCTCACAAACTACTATATTTGTACATTAATATGCATTGGTTTACTTCCAGGAAAATGGCAACGAATGTGTATTTTACCAAGGTAGTTGATTAATTTGCTGTAACATAAAAAAGTTGCCTACATGAAACTGAATTTGTAATTAATTGTTATATTTCAGAGCCAAATTGTAGTAAATAATGGGTTATCGTTATTTCAAAGTTAATTCTGTGAAAAACTACTATAAGGACAGAAGGTCCTGAATCGTTTGGCAGTGAATTAAGTCAAGTAGCTGCAAATGTTACAGTGCCATTTTGTCGGTGTTCAAATACCCAATATCAATATGCACATTCCATTTATACTTTTTACATTGGTTAGATGCGTTGATTGTTGCCATAACGAAGAAGCTATAGCAATTTCAAAAAAGCCTATATTTAAGTGAACATTATACAGCTTCACACATTTACAACAGAGTTTAATTATAATTTGTAGTGAAACGTTTTTCCACTGTAAGGTGTAGAGTAATAAGTTTCTACCTTTACCAGCTAGTACACTCACACTTCTTAAGCTAACAATATGTCCTCTGTAAAGTACATATGTAAGTATAATATAAAATATTTTAATGTTTATGTTTGTAGTTACCAAACATTACATAATTTAAATGAACGTGTTATATAATACGCATTTCACAATACATAAAAGAGAAACTGATAGGAAATATTCCGTACAAAACGTGAATCATATATTCTCATGAAAGGTGTGATTGGTACAGTAAAACCTCCATTAATGAATATTCTATTTAACGAATAAACCCATGCAACGAAATAAAATTTTGGTCCCGCTGAACCTCCATAAGATCAATGCTGTTTTAACCTCTAAATACCAAATTTTATTTGTTCCGAAATAGTGAAATTCCCTTTACAACGAACTGCCGCTTTGAAAAACACGCAAAAATAAACATCTCCTACAAGACATCCACTAATTTTTTTGCATTCACTGCTTAAAAATACGTGCGTATAACCTTAAAATAATATGCACCATCGTGGAAGACAATAAATAAAGCATCATGGATAACACACGTCGTGTAGACATGCCACACTTTGTTCAAAATGGCGGGTACATGTAGCGCTAGTGGCGGAAACCTCTCGTACAATCGCTCTGGCAAGACGAACAACTAGTATATTTTGCGTTTCTATGGTTAAAGATGCGCACACGCAAATATTTTTAACTATGGTGTAGTACATTTTCCGTTACCCCCCCCCCCCCCCTCCCCCTCCTCAGTTTTCACTGTTTATTTATTTCCACACATAGTTAGGGAAATAAACACGGTACTACTGTAAAATGAATTTTAATCTTAAAAAGCGGCGACAGATTGACATTAAAATAAAATTAGGAATTTTAAATGCAGTTGATGAAGATGGAAAATAAAAGTGATATAGCTAAACGTTTCGACATCCCGGCGTCTACACTTTCGACCATATTATCCAACCGGGAACAGATCGAAAACAACGCTTCTCTGGTGGGAACAAATCAAAAACGTGTGAAAGTACAGTAAAACCTTTTTGTTGCGACCCCATTTATTGCGACCACCTCTCTATTACAACCCAATTTCGAGGAACCGTGAAAAATTGCCGAAAATCCGAAGAAAAACTGATAGAAAATAAGTTTCTTGTGGTGAGTAGTGTGTTACTGCGTTTCTCTTGCCGAGTGTTGTACTGCCGTAGGCAGCGCATATCTAAAAATAGATACCACTTCCTGTCGACCGCTGTCAGCGCTTAACAACCCCCATTCCACGTCCCTTTGCCGGCAGGGTGCAGATAAAGGTTTTTGTGGCAACGTGTTTACGTTTAGCTTTTTGTGAGTGTCTAGTGTGGTACGCAGTTAAGGCAAAGAAAGCTACCTGCTGGATTTCTCTTGATTTTGATTACTATCGGTTGACAATTCACAGCGACCGTCTGGATGCACGCCCGCCTCGACTTGTTTTAACTGCCGCAGCGATGTTTATTTTGACAGCTCAAGCAATTATCTTTTCCCGTGGGTTGATAGAAAAAGGTCGCTTCACCCAGCATAAAAAAAAAGGCTACGCCACTTATTGCCCACGCAGGAAACACACTGGCTGCCGTCTGTCTCCCTCACATTTATCTTTCTTCTAACGTTCCACGTCTCACCTCTCGCGCGAGCAATAACGAAGCGACCATGCATTGGGCCGTTTTATTCTTTGTTTGGTGACAGCAGCTTGATTTTATTCTGTATATTCCTTTTCATAGGACCCTTGCTATTAAAATACATTTATATTTAAGTTTGAAAGCTTGTAAATTCCTTGCCAGAGATGACTGAACTTGAACTTGGTGTGAAAAGTGACATATTTTGACCCCTACCTCGCTGCTTTAGTACCCCATTCATAATAGCCCAATTTTATAGGAGAAGGGAGGGTGAAATGAGCATTTTCTCACTGAAAGTTTTTCAAAGGGGAGCAAAGTTGGGGTGTTATAAGGGAGGACACTAGATGGTTTGTGTGTCTGGGAGGGATGAGCTAGCCTTGAAGAATGTTAACGATAGGGGAGGGAGGGGTGAGCTTATGTGTCTTGAAGCCGCTGCCGCTAGCCAGCCGGGCGAGCTTCGTGTGCGCCCACTCGCGTTGTAGAACCTACAGCTGCCATATTTTTAAAGGAATTTTCCATTATTTTCTGTTATTTTTACATGAACATTATTGGAAGTATTATTTGTTAAATCCAGGGTTCGTGACATCGGTGTTCTAGTGTATTTAACTACGGAAAGCAGAAAACGTACATGTAAACTAACACATATTTTCTTTAGAGGTGGCCTGTAGGGCGACGGACTTGTTATGAAGGTTGAAGTGGGTTTAAAGCAAAGCCGTCTAGCATTGTGCGTGACAGCATCCTGCCATTGTACGGCTGGTTAGTGAGTAGCGGTTTGGGAAGGGTGGGGGGGGATGTTGAAATGAACTGAAAATTTCGGAAAACATCTACATGGTTGCTACAGGACTAAAAAACCGGGAAAACCGGGAAATGTCAGGGAAATTAAAATGGTCTGGGAATTCCGGGAAATGTCAGGGAAAATTCTACGAATTCTGAAAATTTTAAAGTTGCTTATAATTCAAACAAAGCTTTGTTTTGATGCGCTCGTACCGCTACCGAACGACTCCGCTAAAAGGCTGCTGCTTAAGAGCGCGTGGGAGATAATATTTTCTCGTGCGCGGTCAGTTGAAGTGGTTCATTTTTTCCTCGTAGGATAGCGCAGCGTTCGGTCACGGGCGTGTAGAGCGTATCCAAGTGGAGACCCCGCGAACTAGTAGGAAAACGGAATGTCACCCGGGATGACTGTAAGGGGGGGGGGGGGGGGAAGTGAGAGACAAAGACGAATGTAGGACGGCTGATAGGGGTGGGATGAGTCAGCTCTAGCAGTCGAGGCAACGGCTTTGTGATGTGCTGAGAAGCACAAGACGACACTGGACTCATCACGCCCGTTTCATACATAACCAGACAGAGCGGATAGAACATTTTTTTTTTCGTTTAAAGGAACGCCGTTTTTATGCTTAACTGTTTTGGCGCCCGTGGATGTTACTGTGTGATACAACACCACTTCGTTTAAATAAAAACCGTACAACAGTTCTGGTACATAAAATATTACTAAGTAAATTTATCACTCATGTTTATTTTACATTTTACTGCAAGCGAAACAAAAAAAAATAGAACTTTAGATACAAGGTTTCACTACATACCTAATAGTTTAGTATTGTCATCTGCCTGACAACTTCAGAATGAAGCTTCTTATTTATACCTTTTTTAATACACTTGACGTTTCTGACTCGTGTTTTGTAACAAATGTACCGTTGATTTGTAGAGAATAAAACACAACATAATTTGTTAATAGTTTGAGAAGATAACAGCATATTAAACTCTGAAAAATCGCCGATCTCGGCACTTTCCGCATTACAAAATATCGGCTTGACCTCAACTTTTTCTGCTCTTATCACGCGAGGTTGCGTTAATACCAATGGCGCGTCCTGGTAGGCTGGAACAGTTTTCCGCTCTGTCTGGTCAGCGTTGTCTGGCTGACCCGAATTACTAGGCACTGGCTCAGGCAACTGAAGCTGAACTACTGCAGGAAATATTATTCTAATCAGTTTGCTAGTGTACTATTTTCTACATGAACATTTGCTAATTGTTTCTCCAAATTTCGTTTCGAAGTTTAAAAAAAACATGAAGTCCGTGTAGTCTACATTTTTGATTGAAAAGTCAAACAAGAATTTGTCTTTTTTTTCCCCCACAATGGACCTAGATACTAGTTTCTATATTTTCTCTAAATCCAAATGTCCATACTTTAATTTTAACTTTAATTTAACTTTTATAAATGTATGTTGTGTATAATTAAGATTACCTTTTTTTATCGATCAACATAATATTTGCTCCGTAACCAATTAAGTGAACTTAAAAGTGAATGTTACTGGCATTACAGTATATTACACATAAATTATTATTATTGCAATCACAACTGGTAATCATAATTTAAACAGAACTACTATAATCTATTTCATTGTCCGAATTTTGACGTTTAGCTTGTGAGAAAGGTCTCTGTAAACAGGATTGCAAAGATCTTATTTTACCAGAAAACTATTGGACTGCCAGAAACTTTCTAAAAAAGTGAACGTCAAAATTCGGACAACATGGACTTCATCTCAATGGAAGTTATATCTGTTTTTCGAAATTGAATGACAGTTCACTATATAATTATTGTGTTATGTTGAAATTCAGCCAACTTCTCGCTACAGAAAGAAAACTTATGTCTCTTCTCATATAACGTAGTAACGTAGAACATGGTCGTTGTAACTATCCACCTCTGAAGGTACAATTACTGAACTCGCATTCGCGTTGGCCTTAGTTTCAATCCTTTTCCAGCGAGTCTTGTTATATTTTAAGTAGTGTATCTATATTGAGGCAAATTTTAGACTAAATTATATGTGTCGTTAAGAGCGTCTATGGTGGAAGGCCGCGGCCTAAGATATGGGAGGGCTTGCTGCCTGTCGCTCAGTGGCTATTCTGTAATTGAAGCTACGGTATATCTAAATATGATACAGAGACTATAACAGCTAATGAGCGACAGCCATTAACCCTAGCACACCGCAGCCTTCCAATAAAGATGCCCACGAAAGAGCCCATCGAAAATTAATATTGAAACATGTAATTAATTTGAGTTAAAAATTATGTATTACTTTAGATTTATTTTCGTTCATGTTACGTAGCGTTTTCTTTCCATAGGCTAGTCATAGGTTCAGCAACTTAACCAAAGTAAGTTTACTCTTGGTTATTGAGCACTATATATATATATAATACATATAAAGTTGACATATATACACAACGAGTATTTAAAACATACGTACAAACTTCGGCAGGCTGTTTCTGGAAAGAATACAAGACGAAAGCCTAATAACCACTTTACTCATAAATCGAGTTACGAACCTCCGAAAATGGAATTTTCTATATCTTGAAATTAACATCATCAGTAAGTAAACTGTGGCATATGATTTTTTAGGAAGGAAACTTTACACCTTGCAAACGTGCTTTGTAATGCCTGCCCTGGTTTATTTTTTATTTTTTATTAGCTTTTCAGGTGATAAAATTTGCTAAAACAGAAATGCCGTTATATTCTTTGAAGGATGTTCATTACAACCCACGTATCTCGTGGTGAACAATTTGCATTCTACAAAATCATCAGACGCAGTGCAAGTTATTCAAGAATAGGAAAATTTTATTTTTGGGGGTTCAAAACTCCGAATCCATTTACGAGAAAAGTATGGTACACAGGTTTTCGTCTTGTATTTTCGCCAGGAATATTCTGCCAGAATTTGTCAGTATGTTTTAGATACACGTTGTACATATATAGAATGCATTAGAAAGTTTACACACACACACACAAACACACACATATATATATATATATAAATAGAATACAGGAAAAAAATTAGTTGTCTGTAAAGTCGGTTTACGGACGATAGTTTAACGTGATAACGTCATAAAAAAACATTGATGAAATGATTGCATACTTTTATGAATAAAATTGAATCATTTTTATTGAATTATCACTATTTTGTATGGATACAAAGGAGTGAAATGAAATCTACAATTTAATTGATAAATTTACTTTTATTTGCACTCATTAATTAAATTATTTTTATTACTTTAACGAAGAGATTATTTTAACTATAACGTTTATACATGTTTGCAATTTAACTTCTTCCAATCTGTGTTATTCTGTTAAGAATATGACGAAGATAAGAAAAGTAGGAAACGAATGGGAGTGTTTCAAGGATGATGTGAAGAAAAATGGCTTACCCAATACCAAGATGCTGTCAAAAATAATATATTTGCGCCACAGACTCTGCAGCAATGCTAGGAGGAACGGGTTAGCAAAGAGCAATGAAAATGTTACATTGAAATGCATGAAAACAGAATTAGCCACGGACTCGGTCGCAATGCTAGGAGGTTCAGGTTAGCAAAGAGAAATATAATATGAGCGTAACGGGATACAGAGAAACGGGACAATGTGCGTAACGGGACACTTTTTCGTGCGTTGAGCCGGCGTTCATAGATTTATTAGACGTGGTCACGTCAAAAATTTTACACATATAATATATAGAATACATTACTAACTTAAAAAATGTATATAGAATACATTAGAAAGTTGACATTCCGTGTTCGGCCCTTGCAAGAATCGAAGTTTTACAATTCGCATCCACAAAATAATAAGTAATGTGTGCAGAAAAGATAAAAGATTATGGAGTATATATTAAGTTAACGATATGAAATGAATTTACAGTAGGATAGGTCTTACAGTAAAGCACACAAAAACACATTTACTATGTACTTCTTGCATCAGAAAATAGCTTTGGCGAAACCTTGTATTCATTCAAACCTTCTTTTGAAAGTTAGCCTATCTTGTGTACATGCATCGTAGTTAAAACAAAATTTTGTTTCAATTTATACAGTTAAAAATAGTAAGGAACATATTCACATATCATTATAATTTAGGTAACTATTCTATATGTAAATTAATCATAAATATACCTTACAAAATGGCGGGTTTTAAAGCATGCTTACTTATAATAGGCCTTTTTATACATTTTTATATTGAACCCTAGAATACCGCACATAACATATATTTTGGGTTAAAGTTACAAGAACAGTGAGATACTTAATTACTAACAATATGTAGGCTACACTGATACAATTATGATTGCTACAATGAATATTTCAAACATAAAAGAAAACATCTGTTGTTTGAGTTAATATGCACACAACTGACACTTGTAAAAGCTCAACTAACCAAAAAATGTTTTCATAAATCGTACGCCTCTAGGTACATAATTACATAACGAAGTAGTCTTTTTTTACATTATTCTACTATAACTGGGCTCCACTTGCATTCAAACATGCTAAATGTTACTAAGATTACTTTCTTGTGTAACTAGAGAATTTGACTTGGAATAAATTAATGTTGTAGATAAATTCAAACCTATAATGTCGGTTTTTAAATAAATAAAATGAAATTATACAGATGCTTTGAATAATAATAGACCATTAGCTTCATTTTGAATACAAATAGTGATCGAACGGTGCGCGATTGTTAAAGTCGCTAGTAGCTAAAGTATTGGCGCCTACGGAACTGTATTTGATGTTCTGAAACATTGTTAGATAGTGTTATAAAGATAAGTATTAGTAACGGTTGTTCTTAAATTTCATTAAGATCTTCGGGGTATCGAATTGCTTCGAATCTGTAGGTTCCAACAAGTCTTTGAGCGATAAAATACATAAACTTTCAAGTTATTTTCCACCAATAAGTATTTTAAATTTACTATATAAAGTATGTCAAAATTTATTTTGAAATGAAGCATAATCTTAGTAGAAAACCACATATGATACCACAAATTAACGATTAATTGTTAATGAAGCTGGAATAGTACTTTAGTAGTCATTGCAATTTGTTTTCTATTCATCTGTTCATGCGTATTTATGAAATTTTTAGACACGTGAGATTTTTTACAATGTTCTCCAGTATCAGTCGCGGTGAAAATTACGATTATTGTAATGTACTCGCACAAAACAGAACAAGGGTACAAAAGGCTTCACCACCAAAAGTAGAACACATTAAATAATTGAAGCTATAGCATCTCGTAAGATTCGTTTACCGTGCCCAAAAGTTTGAAATACTCCTCACTTACAAATAAGTGTAACTATGTTACACTGCGTACTGATACAAACATTTCGGGACCAATAACATTTTACGATGTAATTATAATATTCTATTAAACTGTACTCCCCCGTGCATCCATGTTCCCCTCTGTCAAACCCATAACACCCATTCACTTGCCTTTAATGGTAGACGCGGTACTTGCTTACAGCACTACACCTTATCTTTCAGGTCGCACGTCGACCTCGGCCGGCAGCTAGTGCTATAGCACGTCCCACTCAGATTGGAGTACATGGCTTATGGCGCGCGCTGTTGCCAAATCTCTAACACATTACGAATTTCAGGAGATGCGTGTCTTTGTAATTCGGATCGAACAAGAAGCATTTTAATAAATCATATCGTAATTTATAATATTTTATACTATTACACATATAAATTTGTAATAATGCCACTTTTATATAAATTTCAAATAAAAACTACCTTTTGTAGACGAAAATTTCTTATAGTTTTCTTTTATGTTCTAAAAATCCCATATATATATAACATTTTCATGGGCCCGATAAATGCCGTATTTTTGGACAAGTCATGTCCAAAATGATAAATAAAATACGGTAATGGAAATTCTCGGTTGAGTAAGTTATGGGAAAAATCCGAACAATTGGTTCGAAATGGGGACAATTTTTTGAAAAACAGAAAAATCGCAACAACTCCCATAATATGAATAATATCGAATCCGTTTTAACGTATGATAACTCGGAGTACCTTATGCCGAAAAATGTTTTCTAAATAAATTTTTGATACGACCAGCCATAACTGCATGGGTTCGAAAAAAAATTTCACCGGAAAAAAAAACGTAACTGCCTTAGTAGACACCTTATAAAATCTGTTTAAATTGTTTGTAAATATCATAATTATTTTCCAAAACTTTGTCTAAAACAATATTTGTTGAAATGTTTGGTGTTGAGAAGGATAGAAAAATAATTCAAAATTTTGTACCATGATCACTATTAAATTCCTTCGTATTTATTTCATACATTTTACATATTATGTTCAAGAATCGATAAAAATATTTTTGTTGACTAAGGAAGCCATGTATTTGAAATTGCTTGTAGGACAGAACCCCACTTATCTAAACACACGACCCTGTTTCCTCTTACGATGGCAGCGCGCGCTCTTGTACTGATAAGACACATCTTTAACAGCTATTTCCACGGAAACTGTAGAAGCAATTGAGATGGAGCTGCTTTTAAAAACTAATTCAATTCATTGTGAACATTTTTCAGGCTTTCGTCCCCCATCTATCTTTAATAGAAAAAAAAATTTCCGCGGGTCAACTTTTTGATGTGTCAGTTTGTGAGAAAATTCATTTCAATATATTAAAAAAACTTATTTAAGTGAAACCTGTACAGTTTTTGTCTTAACATTTTTTCGGTGGCGTCCTAAGGCATTAATTTATTAATAAAAAAAATCTGAATGAAATACACATGTAGGTTTTTTTTTGATGTGAAACATATCGGAATACTTCAAAACAGTTCGCAGCGAATAAGTTATGTTTTTTTAATTTTTTCGGACACTAAAAATATTGTTAAGTAATCAAAATACGCATTTCCTGATGCGTATTTCGATGCTATACAATATGAAAAAAAGCTTGGTCCAAAAATTAAAATTATAATTTCGTTTGATATTTGGCAACAACGCACGAAGAAACAAGGACAGTGCTAACGGCAATCGGCGTTTGTTAGAGAGAGAGAGAATGTGCCCATTTACTTCCACACTGCAATCTAAGAGTGGGATGCTCTATAGATAGTGAACTGGCAATGCAGTTGTGGCGTATACCTATATTTTGGACGTTTAGTATTTGTTTATACTGTTTTATGTGATGTCAGCAACAATTAACATTAATGTGTGTCCAGATGTAGCAATCCCAAATATGTAATGACCAAAAAGAGTCCTGGATAAATGTTTTAAATTCTTTAAACTAATGTTTTTAATAGACGCGATATATAATTGCTATGCTACGCTTATTTGATAAGTTTCCATTCACGTGTGACATTTGAAGAGTAGTATTGCATAAGGCTGTACGAACGTTCGAAATTTCGAACTCGAACCTTTAAAATAGTTCGGTTCAAGTTCGTGTCAACAAATTTGGGTTCAAGTTCGTTTTTTGTGACAACACTAGAACTTGTTAGTTTCCACATTTTAATAATACTAGAAATACGATTTTATGTATGCTCACGGCAAGGGCGCCCATATGGCAGTTTGTAAGGGGGGGGGGGGGGCAGTCTATAAAATAGTTTGTAAGGGGAGGGGGCAGACCTTCAAAAACTGACCAAAAAGTGTCAAAAATTACAATTTGCCAAAAATCCTAAAAAACCCATACATTTTTTCCTCTTCCTGAAAGCTGGGGGAGGCGGCCACAGCCCTACCCTGCTCATGGGTATGGGTGCCCTTGGCCCTACGGTTCCAAGGATGGCATTCGTAAAATTTCCCCCCCCCCCCCCTTTCCTTTTCACACCATTTTATTTCTTTAACTTTTCGAACTAAATATATATGGTATTACTTGTGTGTATTTTGTTGTTATAAACAACATATAATTAAATATTAACGACTATTACTGCAACGAGGCGGGGGGGGGGGGAAACCTCCGACCGTAGCGTGTGAACTAGAGCTGTAGCAAACCGTATGTATTCGTTACTGAGTAACGGGTGCGCCATCTATATACGAGTAACGAAATGTTACACACGGCTGCATTTCGTTACTCGCATTTTTCGTATGTTTCACGCATTCGATGAATTTACGTTACAAAGAACGATGTTTGTTTATTAAGTAAAGTATAATTTGGAAATTCGTCGTACAAGTTTTTTACTGTTTATTAAAGGTATTGTGTGTGTAGACAAAGTTTGAGATTGAAACAGAAACAACGTAAGAAAGTATTTTTTACAAATTAGAAATATGTATGTTTTGTTTTTTATTATCGCGAATTTTCACGTTTTTTTATTATCTTAAAAGCGATAATATAATAAAGCCGCTCTAATGAGATTTAATTGTTTCTTGGTTAACAAAAACGGCTAATTAACAAATATTGTTAATTGTATATATTCTATTTATTATTATTTACGCGACGTCATACTGTACGCGTACGCAATACGACTTGATTCGTTGCATGTTATGCGGTATCAGAAGTAACGAGTAGCGATACGATAGTAACGAGTACTGATTGTTATAGTAACGAATACGTACGGGTACACATTTTTTCGTTACTTTTACACCTCTAGTGTGAACGTGGAATGCGCACTGGCCCGCCCCGCCAGCCCGGCGCCGCGCCGCCCGCACTTTCCCGCGCTATCTTCCCACGCTGCGACCGGTCTCGGATGCTACAGTCTCTGCGCTGCTGTTATTTGAAATATTCAGATACATGGAAAGTGTTATACACTCGTTTTAAAGATTTTGCAATCAAAAACAAACTAATATCATCAATTTAAAAATAAGTTACCTAACTTTTATTTTTCCGCCTTGCAGAAAGAAGCAGATTTCCTTTGTCACTATTCTTTTTAAAACGCGTCTTATTGCCACCAATTGCAGCGTTTCCCACCTATTTCAATTTAAAAATGTGGCTTGGTGGTAGCGCGATACAACAAAACAAGTAGTGACGACCTCCGTCATGTGCGACATCTGTTATGTGTTACTGCAATGAACCTCTGCGTGCGGAGTGCCCGACATCTGTGTGTGGACGCGTGAACTACGATGTGTAAAATTCGTTCTTCGTCTACCGATTACAAAGGTTACGGCGGAACAGATTTTTCAGCTGATATTGCTTCTAAATGCATCCTGCTGTTTCTAACTCATGCACACATATGTGTTGTATAATATTATTATTTTGTTTCCCATTTCCAATCAAATTATACTAGCATTCGTCTACTAAACTTCGCCGTTTTTAGGAATAATTAGTTAATAAAATAAGACGCATACCGAAATTTCGAGTAATAACATTTTAAGATCCATCCTTACTCTGTAAATAATATTTTACCAAAATCCAATTTATGTCATGGCATTTACAGAATCTGCTCCACCGCAAACATCGATTTTGCTACTCGGAACCACATGTATCGCGCACTCTTAAGGCACACAACAACTGCAACTTTTTTTTTTACTTGGTCTACGATTGTCCGTTGCAATAGGCTGTTAGAACCACCCACCATAACTTCTGGCCAATCCAGGCACTCGTTTGTTCACTAGCGAACCCGGCCTTCATTTGTTAGTGTTTTGATCCTTTTTAATTTTCCCTTGAGACTTTGTGTTTTGTTCCGTTCCATGCAGTGAACTACAGAACGGGCATGGCGTCGTTTATCTTTTGAAGGCTATTTTCACGTGGAATAAGATGAATACAAAGCTTATTACGTGAATTTAAAGGCGTTGTTTCAGGTGAAGTTAGTTTTTGATGCGATCATAAAAAAATAAAGTGCATTTTGATAAAGAAGCAATACCAATTCTCATTTTGAAAACTACCAAGCTGATACGAAAACACATGGCTTTTGTGTGCGGTTATGTTTTTGCATTTTTTCTAACTATTTTTTTAATTACTTTTTTTTCAACCGTTATAATCCGTGAGTTCTGTTGCGTGACACTTAATTGTGTATAAAAAAATATGCATAACTGAACATGTTTTTCCCCAGAATCGTTAGTTAACATTGTAAGAATGTAAGAGTATTGCATGTTGTAATGCTGCTATTGTAATTCTCTAAGTAGGCCCGTTATATTGCTAGGTGTGAATTTGTAATAGTTTTTGTATTTGTGTAGTAATATTTTTTTAAGAATTCATAAACAATAATTTTTTAACCTAACCTGAAAATATTAATATGTACTTTTTTTTTAGCTTAGAGATGTCGAAGAAACCACTTTTAAGGAGAATTGGCTCAAGTAGTCACAGTTTCAGCATATCAAACCCTCTGCTAAAAACATAAATTCTGCGTACTGCACTTTGTGCTAGAAAAGTATTCAATTCAGCAATATGGGCCAAAGAGCTCTCACCAGCCATGTCGAAGGAAAAAAACACATTCGCAATTCTGCCGTCAAAATAACACAATAAAAAAACCTTGTTTTACCTCATGTTGAAATTTTTATATTATATTTAATCATATGCATTTTAATATTTATGGTATGTACTTCATAAGAAAGTCAGGGAATTTTTCTCTTAAATTATTGGAAAACAGGGAAAAGTCAGGGAATTATAAGATTCTATTTCTGTAGCAACCATGATCTATTACGACCCCCCCCCCCCCCCCCCCCCCCCTCTATAACGACCCTATTCCTGGGAACCGTGAGGGGTCGTTTCAGAGAGGTTTGACTATGTAAAAATGATGATTTGGACAAGATAGTGATTTATTTTGACCTTATTAAACATGCCATTAAACAAGTGTATTCTATGTACTTCTTCATGTTTAATTCCTCATATCGTATTAAACAGTCAGAAAGACAGTTCTAGCCATTTATGTGAAGCTTTATGATGACTAGAAATATATTGTGCGAAACCTCTATTTAACAAACCCCTTTACAACAAACACAACAAATTTTGGTCCCTTGAGATTTGTTAAATAGAGGTTTCACTGTATTACTGAATTGACTAGGACCATAATTTTGAACACTATTCAACGGTGACACTACAAAGGCTGGGGGTGTTGAAGTTCCTGGTTGATCTGCTGACATGGGAGGGAGCAATACTGGTGAAGGTGACGAAAATGTGGAAGTTAAATAGGGAGACTTGGAGGCCAAATTATTTGCCTGAACTGAAGTGGAAGACAGAGTTGTATTATAATTTTTAAACTCGTATTCATTCACCAGTTCTGCTATTCTGCCCTTTATCTCTATCTGCAATGGCTTGCTGAATGTTCTTACTGTCTCTTCCATTGCAAGGAAAAATGTTGACAAAGCATCACAATGATCGTCACTTTTTCGTTTCTGCGAGTCAAAATAATCTTTCAAGACAAGAGACTTTGGTGGTGCATGCTTCTCATTTTGGTGAACTCGCTTTAATTGATGTCTGGAATTAGGATGCTCATCCGGAGGAGTTGTAGCACTTTGTGCAATGGGCGAAGTGGCCAAATGCTGTTCGGCGGGTACCTAAATGGGGTGTAACTGATGCTGCTTCAGTTGGAGTGTCAATGCTTCCATTTTCTTCATAAACATCATCAAGTGGTGCCAAGTTGGAAACCTGAGGTCTTTCCCCTATATGAGGGATCAAAAATCTCATGTATGCTTCATATTTCCATGGTTTTGTTTCAACTGCGCTCTGCCCACGCTTTGTCTGGCGTTTTCGTAATGCCTTCCGAAAACTCTCTCTTAGTGCAGTATATCTTTTCTTGCATGCAGTAACTGGAACAATAGAAGTAATGAGTAACATTAGCTCATGGAGCTTAGGCAAATAAAATGCTATTACCCAATATATACAGTTTACTAACATTAATAATATTATAATGTAATGCGCAACTGTATCCTATTAAGGGGGAAGTTTTCCTACATGCTTTAATTTATTGAAATGTTTAAAGCTACTTTATATTTGTTATATCTTAAGTATGGCACAGAGCATGTCTTAACAGGTATTTGGAGGTCAATTTATTTAATCAACATTACCAATGTGGCCTGTGTCACTGACAATTAAGAGTTAACTAATTAGCCTATTTATTGCTGCCAGTCTCACATCAGAAATAGTGAATGACAATCTGCTCAATTCAGCATCAAAACCTAATTACAGTATTGCTACATGTCATGACTGCCTGTGAATGTCAATAATAAGTAGGGCCCCACTTTCATGGTAAATAAAATTAACAGATTTCGTCATAAAAATACGTAGTCTCATTTCGTCATAAAAAACTGCTCTCTAAAATCATGGGGAAAAATGTAAAAATACAAAACCAATACATAAAAATATAAACCATACTACAATCATAATCCTTAAATTATACTAGTGATTTTGAGTTCCGTAAAAGTAATTTTAACACTATCAGAGTTTAAAAATCATTAAAAGAATAGGCCTATGTACATAAATAAAAAAAACATGTGTTTCCAGAATTGACAGTTCAGTCCAAGTCCATTTGTTCACCATTTTATATTTTACTGCCAAAATATAATGACATCATTAGTTCAGAATTTTCAGGTTTCAAACTTCGTCTTTTATCTGAGAAAATGTCGGAGTATGCAGAAAAACATCTTTCAGAGTCAACATTAGATGCAGGTATCCATACAGCTTTCAGTGCATTGCTTGCAAAAACTGGATGGTCAATTTTCAAAGCGAGAAGAATTAGAATAATGTCAACACTGCCTTCACAATTTTTTACTTTCTCAGCCACTATTTCTTTGAATACTAAATATCCTTCCAAAAATTCTCTGCTGGGATGGTAGAAACAAATGGATGAAAATTTCCTGCCTTGGCCAAATCTTTATTCACTTCATTTAACATTACTTCACGTTGGTTAAAAAGCTTCCCTAATTATTTGAAAAATAGTTTGGAAGGATCTTCAGCAATCAATTTCAACAATTTGGTTTGTGATTTCAACCCACATGACTGAAATTGGGACTTAAGCAACCCTTGTTTCACATCTGACAATGACTTAAGACATGTGGCTGTTTTCAAACCAAACTGAAAAACAGTTGAAAAACAGTTGAAAGCTTTTTGATAAATCTGCAAGCTTTCCGCCGATCAAGTGAGCCATGGCGTAGTTTGATCCCTCCAGCTGTTTGGTCAGTTCAACCAAAGCACATCCATGTTCTACAAGAAACTGAGCTTGGCACTGAATAACACTGATCTCTTCCCTTGACAAGTCTGCAAAATACTTCAAAGCTTCAGACTCTACTTCTAGTGATTTCAGGTAGGTCACCAAGTCACCAATGTATGTGTTTACATATCCCACAGCCTCGAACCACGAGCCCCACCTGGTAAGAAATGGAGTTGGAAACAAAACATGTGGTTTTTCTTGGCTATGATACTGCTCTTTCAGAAAACATAAATATCTGTATTTCCTTTTGCGTGTGTTCAGAAATGCAGTTTTTGTTTTGCTTACAAAAGTGTTCAACTCTGGCAGGGATTGGGGCCAAATATTTTGTACAATGTTAAGTTTGTGACTCCAACACTGTATGTGGAGGACAGCCTTATCCTCGGATGAAAGAATAACTTGCAAAGAATTTACACACTTTGTCATGTAACGTGCACTGTCAGACACTATTGCAACTACTCTTATATGTTCAACCTGGTATTTTGTCAGTACTTCCAGAATTGCTCGTAAGCACTCACTCACATTTTTATTCTCCAGAACTTTTACTTCACCCACAAGAAGAGTTTGCTTGTCTGTTGATTGCAATGTTTTTATAAGGACCACAAAAACACACTGTCCCTTTTTATCAGTGGTCTCGTCACATAGAATCGCTACATCCTGATCTTTGATAGATTCCCGCCACTCTTCTTCAGCCAATGCTTGGATTTTAGGTACATAGGTCTCACGCAAGGTTTTTACGCATGGTAACTGCCCTCCGTCTGTAAACAAATATGTTTTAAAACAATAAAATATGGCCAGGGAGGGTGAAAGAACAGAACCAAAACTAAACAATCAAAATATATATTTGTACAGCAAAACAGCTTTACCTGGGACAAATGTTTCCACGAAACTTTTTATTGCAGGATTGCCTAGTTTCCCCAAAGGAATGTTTGCTTCCATGAAGGCCTTTGTCAAAGAAGTGACAAATATGTCTTTGTCAACCTTGGTCTTCTTGTCCAACTGAAAGCTGTCTGCGTGCGCCGTATTTATTTTTACAAGTACAAAAAAAAATTTCGCATCTGCCGGGTTTCGAACCGACAACCTTCAGTTTAAGAGTTAGGTACGCTAACCACACGCCCACGAGGCCATACTAAGATAATGTAGTTTCAAATGTTATATATAAATATATATATATATATATATATATATATATATATATAAACTTTGTTTACGGTACGGGTATAATATTAACATGATTTTATAACAAATACGCATCCCAAATACACCAAACTTATTTATAATGTGTTACAATATTTTTTAAAACATTGTGCAAAAGATCCTGGGTGTAATTTGAATTATTATGTGTAACTGTAAAACACCATTGTTGGTTCAAAACGTATTTGAATATTCAACATTACTTTTAAATAACCGTACCGATTGTGCTGAAAATTGGTGGACGATCGTTAAATTACATAATATTAATAATTCAAACGACGAAAATATGATTGAAAAGTCAAATCGATGGTTGTTCCAATCGAGTGGACGAGAGATAGATGCGGCGGCGCAAGCGTACAATGAGCGTAACGGGACACAGCATAACGGTAAAATGTGCGTAACGGGACACTTTTTCGTGCGTGCAGCCGGTGTTCATCGATTTATTAGACATCCCGTCAATAAACCGTAAATGGGACCGAGTATTATGGAAATGTTAAACTAATGAAATACAGGAAGAAAACTATGATTTTAAGCGTAAACGTGATAGCGAAGTATATATTCTTGAATCAATACTTTAGAACTCAAAACGTCTCGCAAAAGTCGTATTCATACAGTTGCTACCGAAGCCATTATGTTTGTTTTGATACATGTACGAAGATGAAAAGTGGTTAATAAAGTAGTCTTTAAGTGGGAAATTTGTGTTTAGGAATCTGTACTGATTTTAAAATGTTGCCTATGTTGTTATTAATTTAATTGACCTTTCCAATCCAAAAATCGTGTACAAGTAAGCAGATGTCGGGTCAATTTCGCGAAAAGTGTTTTTGACGTGACAACGTCTAATAAATCGAAGGCTCGCTGCACGCACGAAATTGTCCCACTACGGATGTCCCACTACGGATGTCCCACTACGAATGACGATTGTGTTTACGCTTGCGTGGCATATCTCTGGTATGTTGCGGACGGTACAGAGAAATCGGCCGGCACGTGGCGGCGTACTGGTTCGAGGTTATTGTTGTGCACCGTGCCACGGGAGTATATTCGCAAGGAAATGGTGTTCTTACAAGTTCGTATTATTTTAATTACTAGTGTAAATCAGTATATTTAAACAGTGTTGTATGAGTATTGTTTTAGCTGTGTAACTAAATATTTATTGCTGGTATGATACTTTTCACGCTTCAGTTTGACATTGGTAATCATTTGTCATGAGTTATTATTTGATCAACTAAATCACACACTGTATTATAGTTATGAGCCCACGAGCGTGTAAATATTTTGAATCCAACAGAGAATATGCTAGTTAAAAGAAATTCAAACAAATATAGTGCGTGGAATATTATTAATTTATACCATATGAAACAATTATTCTCAATATGGTCTCGTGGCCGTGTGGTTAGCATGGATGACTTCCAATCTCAAAGGTTATCGGTTCGAATCTTGGCAGCTGCGAATTTTTTTTTTGTACTTGTCAAAATAAATACGGCGCACGCAACATTTCAAAAGTAATAAATATATTTGAATTAATGAATGCAAATAAAAGTAAATTTATTAATTAAATTGTACATTTCATTTTACTCCTTCTTTGTATCCATACAAAATAGTGATAATTCAATGATATTGATTCAATTTTATTCATAAAAGTATGCAGAAGTAGATTTTATCATACAAAAGATAGAAAAAGTAAAAAAAATTTCTTCCTCAAAGAATATAATGTTTTTAATGCCTAAATGGTTTGGTTGCAAAAACCTATTATGGCTCAGTCTCAGGTCGAATATGATATTTCATTTTCTTCTGGATCAATAATTTCATCAATGTTTTGTTATGAATTTGTCACGTTAAACTATCGTCCGTAAACCGACTTTACAGACAACCAATTTTTTTGTGTGGAATTTTGTGTTTTAATTAAAATTGCTAACATTTCGCTTTTTTTCGCGGTTCGCGAAAATTTCAGTGCCCTAATAATAAGGTATAAATTTGAGTTAAAAGAATATAACAAACAAATCAATACATGTAGGAAACTACTCCCTCAACATCCTTAGCTTTAAATTAAATTTGTTATTTACTTTTATTCAGACATACGTCGGTTTATATGTTTCAGATTCCTCGGCCATATAAATTAGATCAAGAGCCTCTCTTTTAGCTACAGGCTAGGCTATACGACTGTTCGCACCATCATCTACGAAACGTTAGATCTGATATGGGAAACTCTTGCCCCGAAAGTTATGCCTCCACCAACAGAAGAGCACTGGAAAGCAATTGAAGAGGATATTTCTAGCATGTGGAATTTTCCAAATTGCATGGGAGCTGTAGACAGAAAACATGTGTCTTCGAATAACCTCCAATACCTGGCTCTTTATACTATAACTACAAGCATCAGTTCAGAATTGTTCTGTTAGCTTTAGTAGATGCCAACTACCGGTTTATTACAGTTGATTTAGGGGCCTATGGGAGGAACAGCGACGGCGGAATATTTCGTTCATCTTCGCTAGGAAAACGTTTGGCATCACACAAATTGAACATTCCTCCCGATAAAGTTCTGCATTCTACTGATGTAGTACTTCCTCATGTAATTGTGGGAGACGAAGCCTTTCCTCTACAAAGGCATCTAATGAGGCCATATCCTGGAGCGCAATCTACGTATGATGAATCGATGAAAGTTTACAATTACCGGCATAGTAGAGCAAGGCGTGTCAGCGAAAATGCTTTTGGTCTACTAACAAAATTATTTCATGTTTTTTCCATTAAATACAACTTTCTTCCACAGAACATGGAGAAAATTGTGCTAGCTACAACAGTTCTTCATAATTTGTTGCAGAATGATGTGTGTGCATGGGAACCTGCAGAACTGGAAAACGACAACAAAATCTGTGCTCTCCAACAGTTGCCTAGAGTTGGCGGGAATATCGCAGCACTTGCAAGCAACATAAGAGACTCATTCAGAAACTATTTCGTCTCTGAACATGGTAGTGTACCGTGGCAAATGTATCACGTTTACAGTGGCAGGCATGCCTGGCCTTAATGTAAAATAAACATACTTGCACTTTCGCGATAAATTTCATAGTAGGCCTATATAAGATGAATCGCAATCACTTTGGAATATTGTGTAATTGTTATTCACACATCATTGTCGGTTTACAAACAGGAGATAATATTCTATTTAGTAATGTGTGGAAATATGCTGGAGTCGATTTGAAATGCCGTGTAGGCCCACAGACAGTGCACAGTCGAACCGGTAAAGATTTATATACACAAAACTTGTTGTGTGATTTTATAAACTGTTGCGGACATACTGCATTGTTTAATAACTTTTAATCCTTTTTTTTTTCTGATGTTAACCTGAAGTATTTTTTGGAAAATACATGGCAAACAATTTTTAAGTTGTGTGTAGCATCTGCAACAATATAGTTTTGAGAAAACAGATAAAATTGTTTTTCTTTGAATAAAAATAGCGACATACCAAAAATTCTTTCGCGAGCACTTTCGACAGTCCTAGACATAATATTTCTGTACAACAATGCAGTAAACATGTTTCTGCAATAATAATGTAATGTATTGTCACGGTACAATAACACGAACTAACTTGGCATTGTACAAATCGAAGCTACATTGGATGCTCTAACAATTATAATATTACTACTACTACTACATTTAATGATTATAGTAGTAATAATAATAATAATAATAACAACAGCAGAACCAAAAGAAGTAGCTACTTACGTGTACACTTCTCAAATTTCTCGCTTATTTCTTTCCACGCATTCTCTTGCCTAGACGCATCATGAAAATACACTTGTGACGTATAGCATATGGTACTTTCTCACTGCTTCAATTAATAGTTCTTCGTTCATTTCCATTACCATTTCTAAGCACTAATTTTACCAGACTAGCCGGTCGGCCGACTGGCGGAACGGAAATTATTCTTTGCAGACGATTCTAGATGGTGCCGTGCTGAGCCGAGCCGAGCCGAGCCGAGCCGAGCTGAGCCGGGACAATACTGTGGATTACCTCGTGTACAAATGCATGCATACTTATTTTTCTGTTCCGGTCGGTGCCGCGCCGTGCCGTGCCGTGCCGAGCCGGGCCGATCCGATTCAGTGGGTTTCGTGCTTAACACACAAAGAAAAAAGGACAGCTGCTTTAAGTAGTGGGTCAGGAATCAAACGGCAGTTGTCTGTGCTCGAGTGTGCTTCTACTTCGGCAACTAAGACAGCAATTTGTGCAACGACGAAAGCTTTCATGAGTGCGAATGTTCCGCTAGAGAAATTGGATCATCCATCTCTAAGGGAGTGGTTTACTACATACATTCAAGGAACAGGTGATTTACCCAAAGCAGAATCACTGCGGCAGAATTATGTTCCACTTGTACAAGAGCAACAAGAATATCATATTAAAGAGTGCCTTTGAGGAAAGAAAATCGCAGTGTTCTGCGACGAAATGACTGACAGAAAAGGACAGTGTGTATTCATAGTACTGTTAAAAACAATGGTAGATTTTTCAGTGCTAGACCTTTTCATTGGATCTGTTTCTGTCTTGAAATCATCTACAGCGAATGAATGCTCAAGGGCACTTCTAGACTGTTTCAGAAAATTTGAAGTGAAGTATGACGACATTGTCTGCATTGTGAGTGATAGTGCACGCTTTATGACAAAGTGCATTAACTCAATGAAAGTTCTTATATCAGAAGAACTGTTGCATGTGCAATGCTGGGACCACAAACTCAGTATTATTCAGTCTTTATGGCCACAAGCACTGCCGGAATTGAATGAATGCATTGCGAAGACTAAGCAGCTGTTTCAAAATACTCGCCAAAGGAAACACAACTATGTCACCTTCCTGAAAGAAAAGTATCCTGAGGGGGAGAAAGCCAGCAATCTGTTTCCATCACCCATACTGACTAGATGGAATTCATGGTTTTTTGCAGTTAACTACATTGTTGATTATCTTGTTGATGTAGTGGAATATGTTGTATCAACATTAGATCTGTCAGTTCCAGCAGTTGATTACTTCAAGAGTTTGACACAGTCTGCTATTAATGTTATCAGTTGCCAAGCCACTTTTGTAATTGAGCATTTTGAGCAACTCCCAAATTACATAATGGAACTGGAATCTGGCAAGAAACCACTGGTGCATAAATTGTGCGGCAAACTTGGTGACCTCAAGAACAGTTTTGAGTTGCTGGCAGATGGCATCATGGGTGACAAGACCACGAAAATCATCAAAACACTTCCGTATGTTCGGTCAGGTGAGGTGAAAGCTCAGTTAAGGAGCCTAGGTGCAAAGTGTCTCACAAAATTGAATGAGTTAGTCTTGCAAGATCCAGCTCGTGAGTGTTTTAAGAGCTTGGGTATTTTGTTTGACTTGCGCAATATTATCAGTAATATTGCTGACTATAAACTTCATGCTTTGACACAAAAAGTACCACTGCTCAAAGAAAACAGTAAATTAGACTTCCTGAAAGGCTACAAAGCACTTCAAGAATCAATGAAGAAGCAAGACTCTGGAAACATCCTTGATGTTGTCTTAGGACTGAACGAGGAGCATCCAGTTTTTGCAACATTGGCAGCAAATGTTTTGTGGATGCCAGTGACCATTGTTGACTGTGAACGTGCTTTTTCAGCTTATGGAAATGTATTAACAGACAAAAGATGCAACTTGACACCATCCAACATCGAAGTTATGTTAACATCATATTTTAATTAGCATTATGTTGTTATTGTACTTTTCATATTTTTCTACCCTTTGTGTTTTGTACTGCTGGTGAGTAACTTTTAGAAGTTCTTATATAATATAGCCCACTTTTACTCTTGTGCATTTTTGTTTGTGTAAAATATGGTTTTGTTTACAAGACTGCCACATACAGCCACTTTTTTTAACCAAAAGTTTTCAATAAATAATATATGGGCCAATTTTTTCCCACCGCTTTTGCAACGAAATATAATAAAATTCACCGCCTTAATATACCGAAACACAATTTTTATACCGAAATCTGTCATTCTTATTTACCACAATAGGGTCTCTACATATAGTCTGTTATCTTTGTCTGATGTTTTTTGCTGCTCCAATATTTTAATTGTATTTTCTTATATATTTTACTGATATCTTGAGATACTGCCGGATCACCTTGATTATATAAAAAGTATTTTTCTAATAGTTTCGCTGCATCAAGTGCTTAATAAAACTATTTCGTAAATACACAAAGATTTTCGTTTACTCTCCATGTTTACAGTTCGAAAGTCTGTAAGCAACTGCGATAATAACGTGTAACAACTTGACAAAAGTCTAGTGACCGAGGTAAACATGTGCAAGTTCATCATACAAAAACAAAATACAAAATTTCTAAGAATCTCCGGTATGTCAGTCGAATCAAACACGTACAGGATAATACAACAACAAAACAGTAAACAAAAGAACGTACACATCTGCAGTTCGTATCAACTTCAGCAACAGAAATTACTGCTTAATGATTTATAATGCCGTATTGTTGTTGTTAAATAGAGTGAGCGTGACGCTATATAGAGTGTATTATTGTATAGAAAACAAGGTAAACCAACCAAAGTCAAGCAATTTCGACGTTTTATGGAGTTTGTCATTAAATTGAGTGACGTTATAAAGAGTTTACACTGTACTTTCATTATTTCTCTTATGTCATAGCTAATTGCACACCATTTTTTTATGAGTGCTATTCTATCTGAGGCCCAAACATGTGGTTATTACAAATAAATGTAATAAATGGCGATGGGCCGAGTCTTGTACACTCAAGTCGAGCAAGTAGACAAAGCTCAACTTGACTGTCGAGTTTATTGTATTTGGCAGGACGAGAATCAACTATTTTTTTCGTATAACTCGATGCATATTTTTTATATGTGCAACGAGCATAAAATTGTGGACTATTATTCTGCAAACACTAGAAAGTGTAATCTCATATTTACATTATCACAGTTTTCTTAAATTATGGTTAATTTTACATAATTACACTGCCCGAAAAACAGAAACAGTTTATTTCACTATTTACGTTTAAGAAACACTGGATATGACGCCATTTTGGAATTTCATGGTGTACGTCGTAGATTTATAACACTAAACAAACTACAAAATGAAAATATTTTGACTGGACTTTATGTCTACAACTGCAATTGTTAGTATTGCTGTTTTATACAAACAGGAAAGTGTTGCACCATGTATCATCATCTTTTTAAGTCTCTAGTAAAATTGGGGAATGGCTTTACTGTCTACAACAAAAAATATTTATTTTACACACAATGAAATGCCTTTTATTTTTTTTTACATAAATTCTGTGCTTGACATTTGAAAATGTTTTAGTAGTCCGTTTTAGAAGTCTAACCATTGTTTCCAACCAGAAAATAGCAGAAGAAAAAAATACTAATACCAAGTTAATTATCTGTTTGTTTATAACATTAATTCCACTGGTTTCAGAAAACATAGTGAAAATGTAATTCTGGAGAGCCTTTTGACATTAAATATTAAAAATTCAGATTTATTATTGTTACATTCTGAGACATGTTTCCAAGTACATATTCTTACCATTTGTAATTTAGCTAACGTAACTTAACCACTCGTTAAAATGGTGACTACTGTAAACTAAATGATGTATCACAAAAATCTCTTGGAAAACATGTCAGGTAATAAAATACTAAATTATAAAAGAAATCATACCTACTGTGTTTTATCTAATAATCGTCGCACTGTTATTTTAGGACATCAAAAATCTGAGAAAATAATTTCTCGCATAAATGTCGCAGGATGTTTTTAGATTCCGAGCTCTTTGTGTAGGTAATTTTCCTTTATAAAACAATGCATTTTAAAGTTGAAATCTAATATTCATTCGGATATTACCGCTTAATTATTATTTAATTAACAGAAATACGAAGTTGTCTGACTTGTAACGTTATTACCTTTATCTTTTCATCTTCGTCACCACTGTATACCCCTTATAAAAATGCAGCTGGCACTAGTTGGCATCATTCATGTTTAGTTATGTTGATTTCCGTATAGAGCGCACGCACATAGTTGAATATCGATACAGATAGCTCATTGATTGCTTGCAACACTAGCGCTCTGTGTAGTGCCGAGTTAACTATATTTGATAGCCCGCGCTTTCTCGTGGTGTGTACTATGACTATAGTTATGCGCTCCGACTCACGTGCGTCACAGTTTTGGTATTTCTATTTAAAGTTGAACAAAATATTTTTGTTGCGTGACTTAATAATTTTAATTGTTTGGCATGCTTTTGTATAGTCTACTTTTTAAATTAACTTACGTTCCTTGAATAGGTTTTGTTTTTATGAATTACTTTACCTAACAAAAAATGCTTTTCTCACATAAACGTCGCACTCCTACTTTTCAAACTTCATTTTAGTATAAAATGTGCAACGATTATGCAATAAAACACAGTAGGTATGATTTGACATTGTCCAGGGCTGCACCCTCCGTCCCTACCCCTAAATTCCTCGGCTCTATCTGTGTGTGTGTGTGTTAGCAGTCACTGCAAGAGACATACTTAGAATCTGTGCCAATTACCCTTAATACCTAAAAAAGTAATTAATTCAATTGTCATTTTTACTTTTATTTCAACTCCACAGGTGTATGTGTTTAGGTTATACAGGGTTGCTACTGTCAGGGAAAACCTGGAAAATTCAGGGAATTCCATGTACACTGGAAAAGTCAGGGAAATCAAAAATATTTATGGAATTACTATACAGTGAAACCTCGTTTATTCGTTCCCGCATTGTAGAATTTCCCGGTTTTATTGTTCAATGTCCGTGATCCCGAAAAAATCCCGCAAGAACAATGTTAAAAAAATCCCGTTTCCATCGTTTACGAATATTTTTTAACCCGGTTTAACGGGTTGAACTTTACAGGCTTTTTACCGATTTCACATACAAATTCCCGAGAAATATTCCAGTTTACGCGTGTCTACACGACACGCAATACCAATATTTACATATGGCCGCCATTACTAAAAGAAAACGAATAAAGTGAGCATGACGCTGTTGCTAACAGGTTCACCAACTTCGATAAAACAACAGACAAAAGCTAACGCTCGCACGATAGTTCTTGCTTTGTGCAATAATCGACACAACAATATAACCGTGGTCGATATACTGTACATACTAGCCCAACGTAAACACGTTTCTATTTAGCGACAGTGAAATCCTGCGAGAAACATAGACGAAATTGTTCATCCTAGCGTTTCCGTGGCCGGCCGTATATGCGCGAGATTTTCTTTGTTTACGGTAAATTAGCTTTACGCATTTAACTCTAATGCACGTGTGAAATTTGTAAAGGTTCATTGATATTTATCAGCCTACAAAAGAGGTTAAAACCATTAAAGAGCGTTTAGAAATTATAAATGCCGTTGAAAAAAATCCAGGCGAAAAACGGGTTGATTTGGCAAAGCGCTATGGTATTCCTCCATCGACTCTAAATTCTATCTTCGCTAGAAGAAATGAGATTCGGAAACAAGCAAGTCATTTCGGCCAGTCTTCAAAAAAACGGAAAATGGCAAGACAGTTGAAATACAGTGAGCTTGAGAAAGTTTTGTTTTCTTGGTTCCAGCAAGTCGGGCATCAAACATCCCAGTGGATGGCACATTTTGTTCATTAAAAAAAATTCAGGAAGTAGTGAAACCCCTTATTTACGTTACCGTTATTTACTTTTTCCCGTTATTTGCACTATATTCTTCAGGTCCCGTTTGGTTCCCATTTAATCCAATTAATCCAATTCAATACTTTCACGCGAATTACGTCTCAAAAATCTAATCCATCCCGCTATTTACATCACGTAACAACGATAGTAGGCCTAAAAACATTGTGAAAAACGTAACTTTTATAGTCGGCAGTGAACATTTTAAATCGCAAAATAAACATATTTTATAACATGAAAAGTTGCTTTTATTTCTAAACATATAATAATTTAAGCCTAGGCGTGTAAAAGTCAGAGTAATTATAGCAGGAGGCAATCTAAAATGTACTCGGGAAAAACGTAAACTCACGAATGTATAAACGTTCTGTTACTATATTTATGTCACAACTTAGCCGAAATACTGGTATGAGACATAAACCTCACTAGATAAAATGAGTGGAGTCTTGATAACTGTTTTAAACGTATTTTATAATTTCGGAAGTATTGTACAGTTGATGCATATTTTTTAAACTAACCATTTATATCTGGGGATCGTAAATAATTAATTATTGGTATCAAGAAATCAAGGTGAAGGTAAACTTGATCACGTCACGGCAGCGAGAAAACTGGTGCGTATACCAATAAACTGGTATTATAACTGGACAAAACTGGTACACGGGAGGTGGAGCTTATATTTTTTTCCGCTAAGCTCGCATCTATTGGCTGGCTGCTGATGGAACGTCACGAGTCTGGGCGGAGCGTTGAGTGAGTTATACTGCGCATGCGCAGCTCAGACAACAGAGAGAGCCAGCCGGCATCTATGCCGCGCCATAACAGCTGATTGAGTACGATGACCTTTCTCCGCGCACGGCGCGCTATTGACTGTAAATTTCCAATTTGCGGCCCTTTTATTTAAAATTTTTTTACTGTGGTGCAATGCGTATGTGTAATGTAGCCCGCATTTGTTATGAACGCTGCAGGATGCGACTGTATTTTAATTAACTTTAACGTATTTCTTACTTTTCCCTTTATTTACACTTTCCCGCTTTTTACACTTTTTTACTTTGTCCCCATGAAAAGTGTAAATAAGGGGTTTCGCTGTATAATTTTCCAATATTGATAGTGTATATACAGTGTGCTGCTGGTGTCAGTTTATGGAAATACCTAACTGATTCACTGAAAGTTTTTGCAATAGTACATACATTGTGCATTTGGTAACTTTAGAGAGTTCCCACATTGTAGGATTTCCTGGATTATCCGTTTTTTACTCATGGTCCATTGGAAAACGGATAATCAGGGTTTTACTGTACATACTTATGAAACAACACACTTTTTTCCCACACTGTTAAAATACTAATTTTTCAATTTGTTTAAGAAAACTTGTTTGTTTTCTCCTGTTATTTTTAACTGTCACATCGCAAACACAACAGACAAGACTGCATTTCACAAACCACCACATACGTATAGTGTGTCCCGCGATTTTTGACTAATTGATAGGCATTGATCTTGGAATAGCATGTCGCTATGTTGTACATTGAGACCATTAGTTTGGTGATTTTAACTACCTAAACGATGCGAGCATTAGACTGAACAATTCTTGTTAACTTCCATGGCACGCTGTGATTATAGCCAAGCTATAATCACAAATGGTTCAAGCATTGGAAGTAAAGAAACAAAAAAATTTAGAAGAGGCTCAGAAGGAAGCCCAACTATTAGAAGATGAAATATCTTTAATTGCAAGGCAATAGCCTTAAAATATTGTGCATGATAATTTTGTTTACCCACTTGCTTTATGGGATTGTATGTATAGACTTACAAGCATTTGGAAATGTCAGAAATGTTGTATATTCTAGGAACATTTTATATTTTTGGTATGTTAAACTTTCACATTAGCAAATTAACCATAACTTCTTTGAAATGTATAAGTACTTTATGAAATTAAAAATTTATGATTTGGTACATTTTTGACAGTTAATTTATTTGTATCAGGAAATTTCATATTGAAAAAAATGTGTAGCAACCCTGTTACATGTAGGGATGGAGCAGTGCTATGTGCAACCCCTTCGGAATGCACCCTCACTGGAGCAGTGGAGACTTTCACCTCAAGGACTTTACCACTGGTAAATATAATCTTCGCATCTTACGTTTGTAATTACCTATCTGTGTGTCTGTCTGTGTATTTAGTTGTCATGTCTATTGTCACATTATGTATATCTTAAATTGTATGTTAGTTTTAAGTTTTTGTGTAATTTGTTTTTGCTTGTTAATGCGTGTTTTTATGTTTGTTTTTTGTGTCATTCTGTAAAGGCCTCCAGCTGTAGTATGGCATGTAAAACCAAACCAAAAAAATAAAATGATATAAACATATTTTCTTTATTTTCAAGGCCTACTCTTTGTTTAATGTAATAATTGTAAGTTCTTGCTGAACATTTAAAACCAACCTACACTATGTTAACTTCCAGACCAGGGGCTTTATTCTGAAATGCACACTGTGAGTAGGCGATAGGCTTTGAGTGTTTTTGGGTTTTCGCCTGCGGGGCGTGTCATATTCTTTAATACTAATGATAAGCCACAGGCGCTCGTTAACAACCAGTGTATTTTACAGGTTCCCTAGTTGTGAGACTATACCTATTAATAACCATGCCTGTGGCTAGTTCATTCATGTGGCTAGTGATTGTTCACAGAAGCTTGGAAATCTATGAATTATTGTCATTAGCGACGAGCTACGGTCGAACTTCCGCCTGCGACTTCTTGTTAGTATTTGAGATACCATAATGAGGCCCACAGGCTGGGTTCAAATTCCATCCCTTTTCTTATACATACAAATATTTTACTATACAAATTGTACTCAAGCAAAAATGATTCATTATTTTTTTTTCTGTATCTAATTGGTGTAATAACTTTTAATACACAACTAAATCTGTTGGTCCAGTTATTTCATACTTCGTAGCCTTTATTTGTTACTTATATTAAAAATAAATAATATAAGCACAACCACCTTGAACAAAAAAATTAACTATACAGTAGAATACCGGTACAACGTACCTCATTATAACGTATATTTCACTTTAACGTATTTTTTTAAGTCCCCGCCAAAAATCGTTTCTTCACCATGCAAAACGGTTTCAGTTTAAAGTATCATATTTTCACTTTAACGTATAAATTCTACTTGTAGCGTGGCATTACTACACCAAAATTTACTTAACTGGTAAATAAATTTTCAGCTAAATGATTAATGTTGTAGAATAAACATACACAAATACCTCTAAACCCTCAAAACAAAGTTACAAACAGTTGTGCGCACTACCATAGATTATACCGTACGTAGTATGCGACGTGAGCAACACAACACAATTCGATACATCGAAACACGGAAGTTTATTTTTAAATCATACTCAGTAGACAATATTTTCAATGCTGATGAAACTGCATTTTTTTACAAGCTTTTGCTGAACAGGACAATGGCATATAGGGGTGAAAAATGCACTGGAGTAAAAAAGCAAAGGAAAGGTCTGTGTTGTTTTGTTGCAACGCCACAGGAACAAAAAAATTGTGGCCATTTATTATTGGTAAACACAAGTCTCCCAGGTGTTTCAAGGGAGTTACTTGTCTTCCTGCTGATTATGCAAGCAACACCCGTGCATGGATGACAAGAGAACTGTTCTCAAACTGGCTCATGAAAACCGATAAGGACATGAAGAAAGAGGGAAGAAAAATTCTTTTGTTAGTAGACAACTGTGCAGCACACACTGTTGATCTTCGACTGGAAAACATCAAACTGATGTTTCTGCCACCGAACTGCACATCTCAGTTACAGCTCCTTGACCAAGGCGTTATTCAGAATGCCAAAATACATTTTCGAAAACATCTTGTTGAGAGGTTGCTCATTAACATTAGGTTGAAAGTGCCCACCAACATCAATGTTCGTCGGGCAATTGAGATGGTTACTGGTGGATGGTGGAATATTCAGCCAGAAACTATTGCCAACTGCTGGCATTGTGAACTGTAACACTGACGAGCTCACTGCAACTTCATCAGACCAGGATGCACGCCATACTACAGCACAAACATGCGAAAGCAATGACATTGACCCTGAAGTATGGCAAGAAGTGTCAACCTCCATGCAGTGTGATACTTTTTCATTCACAGACTATGTCTCTGTGGATAATGAAATAGAAACAACACCAGTGTTGACTGACAGTGACATCGTTAGTGAAGTCATTCAATCACAGTCATCAAAAGTCAAATTAGATGAATATTCTGACTCTGAGGAGCAGCCTGTGACAGCTACAGAAGTTATTCAGAGCTTAGAAAAACTGAACAAATTTATCTCTAAACACGAAAAGGTTCCAGAAGGGATCCGGAAATCTTTTTATGAGATTTTGTTCAACAGAGCATCATTCAAGCTCAAAAACAAACTGAAATAACAGATTTTTTTAAAAATAACTAAACTTAAGTTATGCATACACACCAATGTCTAAACTGAAGTCAGATGTTGGCCAAAAAATAGTGTATCTTATAATATCGCTATTTTAAAAAAAAAAAATTCTCTTTGTAAAGATGATATGTATGTATGTATGTATGTTTCAGTACTAAGTACAAAAACTTGAGGTCCCTGTAAGTACTTAGTACTGAGATTCTACTGTAATTCACCCCACATTATTATTACATTAAAATGATCTTGTTTTTTTTTTTGTCCCAGTTGGTAAGATAATTTTTTTTACAAATTTTCAAACTAGTTTAATAATTAATCCAATTTTTTCTAAATATAAATTTGGTAGCATTTTAAACTCATAAAGTTAAATAAGCAAATTATTATTTTGAATTATCTCAATGAAGTGACTAATTTATTGCAAGTAATGTTATAATTATATCATAAAAACCTACATTAAATCACAGTCTATTTCCATTATATTTTTAACTTAAAATTCCTGGATTTTCGCAATAGCATAGCAGGAAAATTCAATACTTATTAAGTAAAAATTACACAGAATATATTTTACATACAGTACATTAAGATACCTTTATTGCATTTTAAGCAAATGGGGTATAGAAGAAAAAATAATAAATATCCATTCCCCAGGTTACATCATTTTAGATTCAACTGCTAAAATGTTCGTGTCCTTTCAGTAGTTTGTCAAATTATAGCAATGTGTTTATTTGCTCTGCAACTATTGAAGCTGTTTTTATGTTGGTACATTATGTATTGTGTGTGTGAAGAACCAAATTCAGACTTCTCTACTGATATACAAATTTTTATGCCTGCTTTTATACCTATGAGGATGACAGATGATATGGGGCAGAAATTAAACTTTGTGTAAGGCAGGCTTAAAGTTTAAAATCTGCTCGATGTCACAAAATTTATTTAAATAGAAATATTATTATGTGAACTGTGCTTATGAAGTATGGTCAGGAATTTCTTTTGATTAGACTTATTTTACTTTGTGTAATTAATTTTTGCATAGGTGGTACAACACAGAAAATTAATTAGTTTGAAATTCAAAATATTTTATTAAGTAAGGTTTTCTTTAAGCTTCCATGCTGTTAAAACCATGAAGACATCGCTGCTAAAATGTGAATTGCACATTTCATTCATTGATGTTGTACCACTACTAGATCTTCACAAGGATAAAGCTTCTGAAAACTTTTTTTTTTTTTACATAAACTCACACTTTTGATCAGCAATAATTATTTTACTTACACAAGGAAGTCATTATGCAACCAAACTCTAAGTGAGAAAATATAGTGATTAATTTTTATATAAGTTTAGTTTTTTTCCTTGGTAAATTTGATGTATAGTTGCTGTATATCTGGGTATAAATTGCTGTAAATGTAACCAAGTACTAATTATACACAAAAATTGTAAGTCATTGCTTCTGAAAGAATGTTAGCAGGTCTTCGCCTTGATGTTTCGTTCATTGGCTCCATGTACATTACCGTTATGCTACAGACATACATAACCTACAACATTGAGACGTTACCTCATAAAAATAATAAACCTAGTTTAATCACGTGTATTTATTTCATATTAAAATTAAGTTTACAAAATATATTTGATTGACACACCAATATTTTTGGTACGTACGTTTCTCTATGTCCAGAAACACGAACATATGCAGGTTTGTGCTGCCCCACGCGCGAGTCCGCTATCTTGCAGGTTTGGCTCATGGGTGTATCAGGAAAGATAATGTAATTTCCCACCATTCAACACTAGTCGTAGCGCCTAGTAGTCCACAGTGCTTGGGGACTAAAACAAATAGGCGGTAGTCTTGATGTCGCCTACCCGAGTTTCTTTACATTTGAGGATAATGATACTGGGGAAGACAAGTTGTTGTGAGTGAGAGTCACAAGGAGAGGCTAGTGCAGTTCAGAATCGAGCTCCAGGTCACATGGTGTTCTAGTCCACTCGTAAGCTGACTGCATTGCAGTTGGCCTTTTTTTATATTATAACTGCAAGAGACTTAAATGTATTTTACATGAAGCGGAGTATGTGAATAAAAACCATTTTACCATCATCCATGAATATTCTGTTAGTGCGACCACTTGTATGTCTATACAGAGACCCGGGCATGTGGGATGCCTGGTGGGCCCACTTAGGACTTATGTATAATACCTTAAGGCTAAGATCCTGAGTTTCTCCCGAGCGTGCAGAGAAAGAACGCAACACACGTAGTTCCAAAATATTAGATAGAGAGCACTAGCTGTACAAATGAGTGATGTATTGGTGTGGGGAGTGATTGTGGAGGAGTAGGAGGAAAGAAAGGTCTTTTCTCAGAATTCCTTATCATCCAGCAAGGTGTCATGTTCTTCGACTAGCCTGAAAGGGGGGATGGGGGAAAGCTGCCAACTGCCTGCCTCGGAGAGTAGTAAGATTTCTGCTCGGTCTTCTCTGTCATTTCTCCCCAGACTTCGACCATTGGACCCTCAAAGCAAATGAGAGAATAAATATTACTATTTTCGGTACATTTCCATTCTAAACCCGTAAGAAACCATGTGCGACCCAGCAGAATTATAATATATATTATTTTTGTGCATACATATGTAAACAAATATGAAGAACACTTCACATATACGATAAACATATTGTACATTTTACCGCGGTGGGTTGGTGGCAAAACTTCTGCAAGTTACGCAAGATCAAGTTTTTAGTTATTTATTATAACATATTCGACCAGTTTGGCATGCCTATACTAAATAAGCTAATCCACGAGATGACACAAGAACTCTTATACACAGCTGACCACTACAATCAGTGAGGTTGGCCAGTAATGCAGTTTTCCTTCCCGTAAAAAAAATGTTTGTGCTTCTACAGGTTTTCTTGCTTTACACATTTTGTCACAGCTATATGCAGACCTGCAAACTCTCACGATTTTGGTGTGAGGCTCACGATTTTAAGGTCCATCTCACGCCCTCACGCCAAAATAGTGTTTCCTCACGATTTTTCGGGGCCCCAAGATTTTGTTTGTAAAAGTTACAAAACAAGTTTTACAAAAGCTTACAGTAACGAGTTTCCAATACTCGAGTCACGTAAAGGAAGCAATTTTGCGTTTTGTAGCATGTGCCGTGCTGATTTTTCTATCTCGCATATTGGAAGAGGAGACATTGTGAAACATGTCGCTACAAAAAAACACAACTAACATGTGAAGTGTATTGCTTCCAATAAAAAAATTAATTTTGCTTTGAACAGTGATAATAGTGTTACATGAGCAGAAAAGTAATTTTACATCTTTTTTAGTTGCGGCCCTGCACGATCACTACACGACAGCGCTAAATTATGTTCAACTAAATTAAATCTGCAACCTATAATTTGTTGAAATAAATTTTGAAGCAGAGACCATGTAACACATGTACAGGTATGTCACTTAAATTTAAAGATTCTCATTTGTTGCTTTTTATATCTAACCTGTATTTATGGGCCTGAAAATTTTTATCGAGGACCTCATGATTTTTTAAATTTGAATGTTGGCAGGTCTGTATATGATTGAACATCTAATTTCATGAATTTCTGTTGTAAAGCAGTATTTTTTTATATATGATTAAAATTTATAGTTTTCTGTACAACGATATAAAAGGTGACCTTTTTATAAAATCAATTTATATTTGTAGCTGAGTATATGTCCACAAAATATTGCTTATTTTTGCACTAATTTTAGTTGTTTGAATGTATTATGCATGTAAGTATGTATATATAAGGATAGAGCTTAAGCATTTTTTGGTTTTCTTTTTTAGCCGAACTGTAGCTTGTGGCTTTCGATGACCCCTTTATTTTTTATTTATCATGTATGATTTTTGAAATCTATGTTGTTATTGTTCTTTTAAAAATACGTAATTAAAATTTACAAAATAAGCTATTGTGTAGTAATTTACCATTGCAACCTAAATATTGGCGTAAGTATAATTTACGGCTGTCGCGTCTGCCGAAATGGAGAGCACCTTCATGCTATCCCTACAGGTGACGTCAACCATCACCAGTAGTTCCCTTGTAGGTATTTATGTACTGTAGTTCTGACTGGCACGAAATAACATATGTTGTAATTAATAATTAATATTTATATTATTAAAATTCAACTCTGAAAGGGTCGCAGACCTTTACCACGAACCGCCTTCGCTACCCAGTAAGAAGTTTCGGAATGAAAATATGTAGGTAGTAGGCTAATCGTCATAGGTAACAAAAGAATATTTCAGAGGTAGCTATATAAAGTGATACGCGAAGAGTAGTAATTCACCCCCCCCCCCCCCCCCCCCCCCCCAACCAATAAAAAATGAGCAACATATCACCAAATGAAAAACACGCTTCAGATCTGGACCTGGATCATTTAAGTAGGAAAAAAGTGTACATAAATACGACCACTGATGTTATATACAGAAATTAAATGTATAAGTACTTAACTGAACTTCAACCAGAGTCTAAGTGGTTAGGAGCAAGGAATACTAGTACAATAAATATGTCATTTACATAGTTTTATAGTAATTTATTCTCACGTTTTAGAAATTGTAATTACTGCATGCCAAATTTACATTTTAAAATTGCATAATAAAGGAAAATTAAGAAGCAGTAAAAATTAGTAAGCTTAGTATATAATTTAATGTCTTTGGATAAATGGAAATAAAACATTTTGAGGACAAGTTATTTATTTAAAGAGCAATGTATTAAATAAAAAATTTATGTAGAAAAAATTTACATATTCATTGCAAATTAATAAAAAATATCATTTTTCACAGATATATATTACGGGTCCTGTAAATTATACTTTTACACTTTTTAATCAAGTATACATAAGGTCAGAAACGTATAGAGCACCAAACATAGCATACAAACACCAATACAATACTAATTTGAACAAACTATTTTGGAGGTATAATTTTATTAAAATGACTCTGAAATTGAATTAGGCTCTAATAGCATTACAACATGAGTACTATAGTTTAATTCCTCTGAGCCCAGGTTTCAGGCTGAGGATTGAGGATGGGGTCAATGACTGATTGCTCTGATGTCACGGCAGCCATTTTTGGTGTCAAATTCCTCAAAATGACTCAAATCCCTTAAAAATTTTCTCTATTTCGAGGGAAAAATTCCCGTTTGAGCGAAAATTTCCCATTTTAGTCCTCAAAAATGTCATTGGCTTGAAAATTCCTGAAAGCGGCATAAATTCCTTATCGTCAAGCCGCTCTAAGCCACCGAGGTCATGACCTTGACAATTAGGATGATATCGCCCCATTTTGAATTATGTCGTAACTGTTGCAATTATCAGTACGCCTACCATATTGAAAATCCGTATTTTTTTATGCTAGAAAATTGGGAAAAACTTAAAAATTTATATAAAAATTTAATTAATGAAATTTCAATAAAAAATTATTTAAAAACACCTTTGCACATATCGTTACGCCTGCCATCTTGGATTCTAGAAATGTTGCATGTTACGTTAGTTACATCCACCATATTGGATGTGTATAACGTCATCATTGCAATTTTCGTTATGCCCACCATCTTGGATTATAGAACATCGCAATTATCTTTACGGCCGCCAATTTGAAAAACCGTAATTATGATCCAAAAAAAGAGAAAACATTTTTTATGAAATTGAAATAAAATCACTAAGCCATCTTGGATTATGACAACACTACTGCCATCTTGAAAATCCGTAATTATCAGAATTTAAGAAGAAAAGTTTTAAAATTTATAAAAAATATTGAATCAAATTTTAATAAATTATTATTTAAAAACGCACTTACATATTGGAGCTTGGATTCCTTGGTTCGAACCCGGTGAGGGAAAAACTATACTACTACTAACATGTTTATTTAGGCCGATCTGAATTCAAGTATGCAGTTATGTGCTGTACTGTTACATCGTTCAATTTTCCAGCACAGAATTATTATATTGCTGATTTTCAATATTTACACTGTTTTGAGCATTTATTTTATAATACTATTATGTTCTATGCTTAGAGAAAGCCGTATCCATCTCATGTTATCTCTAGGCTAAGGCAGACCTTGCTAGTTCAACAATGCTGCTGGCATGACCATTGAAAAACCATACTATTAGCGTGAATTTTCAGCTTCTGTAATATATCACATGTATGTTAATTTTTATATTTATAAATAGTTATTCTTAATCTAATGAATATTTGCACAAGAATTATTTTTGTTAACAGTCCTGTGTGTCTGTTTTGAAATTAACCGCTGTTGTAAGTTTGAAGTATCAGCCAATCAGAGGCCACTTTTGTTAGGACACAGGTGCTTAAGGGCGTAAATGAGAGTAAAAATAGAAATGTTTTTGACGGCGTCCCTTTGGAGACACGAGCTAGACTAGCTCCAAGAAATTAACATATTTTAGCTACATTAGACCATCCAAGTCTGAGATGGTGTTTTAACGACGTAGTATAAATATATGTAAATAAGGAAGGGCTTATCCAGACGGATAAAGCAATTAGGAGTGCAAAAAGGTATGTGTTACAGTCCTGTACGCGTGCTAACAAAATTTGTAAGCCCTGACTCCTAAATAAATTGAACTATGTAATTAGTTTCAACCCCGTAGCAATAGAAACAGACTGAAAACGTTATCTATTGGTTGAAATTAAATGACTATTGGGCTTAAATATTAATTCTCCAAGGTAAATATATTACACCCAGAAGTTAACTGGGAGGGGACTTTCATGCTAAAGACTATCATTTTTGACTGAGCGAAGCTGAGGCATAAGTAAAAATCAGAAAATAAACTGTAATTTTACATCTAGTAATTTTTTTATATAAAATAATTTCGACATTATGTCATGCGTGTGAATTAACGTGAGAGAACGAACATGAACTGAATGGACCGTTGAGATAACTTGTGCACAACCTTATTCCTGTTGTTTCTTAATTTTATGGTCACTAACTATATTTTCTTATGGATGCATAAATATGGGATGCTCACTATTTAAATTATAGTCATTTCTTCCAGCACAGCCCATAATTCTTATTTTATATTATTGAATAAATTTGATCCTTATAAGTAGTGTTGCAAAGTTGTATGTATATATTTAAACTATATCTGTGTCGAAACTCATGGTACACAGATACTTATAAGGGAATTGACAGAAATTGCAACCAACAAGCAGAGACTAACAATACTGCAAGTACACGATCAGGTATACACACCGGTCAAGAAAACTTCCTTACAGAAATCTTACTTACAGTGCTTGCAATCTTGCGTACTTCATTTGCCCTTGCCGTATCCGGACGTCATCTCTAATACTGATGGGAAATGTCTTCCAACTAGTCTGGTTGGATGTTCTTTGTGATCGCCTACCATTTTGGAACAGTTTTGCTCCCTTTTGAATGTTTTTCGAGAATTTCTCTTTTGAGAGCAAGCTGAAATTGGGCTATTGGTACATTTTTCCCTGTCACAGTTTTGTACAGAATATAAGAATTCAGTACTGCAATATCTAGGAGGTGAAAGAAAACCTTCTTGTACCATTTTACAGATTTTCGTACACTCTCGATACAGGTGATGATCATGTCAGAACTATCAACTGCTCCCATGTTTTCGTTGTAGTTCACGATGCACTATGGTTTCATTACTTTTTCTCCATTTTTGCGCGAAATCTCCATCATATCGGCACTATGGCATGTTGTCAACATGTGAACCTCTCATCGATCACACCACTTTAGCGCTAATAATTTTTCAGACGACTGGAAAGTAGCTTCTCCTTTCTTCATCTTCTCGTCCATTTTGGGCATTTGCTTCCTTGTTTTTTCTGACTGTGCCACATGTATTTGTACCATTGCTATGTAGCCATTCAAAAAGGGTAGGACTTGAGTACCAATTATCGAGATAAACAGTGTGTCCTTTTTGCAGGTATGTTTCAGTAATGTTGCCACAACATTGCCAGATTTTCCTAGGTTCAATCCTGCCTCTTCAATGTCAGACACAGCACCAGTGTAGATTATAAAATCTAGCACAAAACCAGTGTCACAATCACACAATACAAATATTTTTATACCAAAGTGACTACTTTTTGAGGGAATGTATTGCTTGAAAAATAATCTTCCCTTGAAGAGCAGGAGACTCTCGTCAATACACAAGTTGGCAAATGGATTCGTTGCAGATCTGAAGGTCTCCCTGAGACTGTCAACAAGTGTGCGAATTTTACCTAGCCTATCACCATTGGTAGGAACTTTGTTGTCTGAAAAATGCAACATTCTCAACAATAAAAGAAAACTGTCTCGGGACATGATTTCTGGGAAAGCTGGTGTTTTTAGAAGAGCGTCTCGGAACCAATACTCGTTTATGCTGATTTTTTTTGTTCTTGGGATAAGCATGCAGACAGCTAAAAATGTGTACATTTCCTCCCAGTTGGTCTTTGCCCATTTACTGAGGCGGGAATGCTCAGATGGAGAGGTGCTTTCAACAATGAAATCAAAGTACCTATTAGTTTCTGTAGCAATATGCTCCATAACTGACTGAAAAAAAAATGGTAAAAAAAATCACTAACTTTTTCAGCTTCAGTCAAACAAGTTTGATTACCAGGACTTGTGTCTTCAAAATAATAAATATGAGGCACAAATTCACCCTGTGTTCAAGCTATTTCTTCTGGTCTTCTTTTTTTTTTGCAGTTGGTTCGTAATCCTGCTCTTCATCACTCGTTTCACTTTCTGACTGTGAACTAGGGAATCTTTGCTTCGCTGGTGATTGTGTCGTCAATGTGGAAGGTCCTGGTTGTGATTTATCAGATTCCCAACCATCGTCCCTGCTTGAAATGCTACTCACATCATCACTATCAGCAAGCATTGCTAGCATTTGTGTATTTTTTTCGAGCCATGGGTAAATACTACAAAGAACTAAATCAAAATTTTACATATCGTTATACAGAACCACTAAAAATACGATCCTCTTCAAAGAACCAAAAACATGATCAACTGGTAATAAACAACTATGAATAACAAGTAGGCCTTCAGTTTACTCGTAAACAATTCAAAACAGCACGATTTTCGTAATTTCTACGACCAAACAAGGCATACACAATAAAGTGTGAAAATATTTCCCGAGCTCGAAAAAACTAGTGATGTAAGTGCTATCTATGTGTGGAAAAAAAAAAAATAACTGTCCGTGGTTGTAAAGTACAAACACGACACAATCGACTATAGTTCTCTCGAGCATGCACACGCGATGCGACACGTACACACTCTGTTGGGAAAGAAAACAGTTACAGTACCTATACTCTCAAACCTCGAATGCAGGCCACGAAGATTCATAAACACGACATATGTTACAGAAACGTTCACTAGATAGTGTTGGTTTATAGACGTACTTATAGGTCTGTAACAGTGAAAGCGAAAGTAGCGAGACGAATATAGTCGTCCTTCGCACAGGCAATGCTATTTAGATAGGACGGATATATTCGTCCTTAGCACACACAGGACACAATTTACATACAAATATATTTGTCTGTAGCAGTGAAAGGGTTAATACTACCAAATCTGCTCCAATTTATTGTAAATCTTCTAGATAATATCCAAAACGTTCCTCTGAAACAAACTTTCTTACATTTTAGCTAATGAGATAATTATTTTTACTGATTATTCCGCGTCATTCACGTATTCATTAACAGGACAGGACAATGCTTCCATGGGCAACCCCGATATTTGTTTGGATATCAGAATTGACAATGTGGACCTAATCATTCAGGCTGAGCTGAATGGGTACTATATGCTTTATGTCATTAAGATAATACTATAATAATTTGTGTATTTTTATACTACTCCCAGTTAAATTTAATTATTTTTACTCAATATTATATTTTGATGAATTGTGTCAAATGCCTTAGATGCTTTGCAAAAAATTCCTAGTGATTTATCATCAATTGCTGTGTGTAAGTATCTTTATTATAAAAAAAATCAGCAAACTCTGTTTCAGTGCTTCTAGTTGTTGTAAATGTGATAGTATTTTATTATTTTGATACATATAATTTTAACACAGTGCACATAGGGGTATTTCTTAAATTTAACTGGCCAAAAGTGGAATTCTCGCAATTGCACTCAGGTAAAAAAAACCGGATCCTAGAAAAGCCAGGTAGTTGTGCGACCTAACCACATAATTTTCATTTCACCCACCCTATTTTACAGATGGTAGTGTCAGTCGGAACTCAGGAATTGCTCGCAGTGGTTGTGTATACTCGATGTTCATGCTTTAAAACTCAATATTTAAGTATTTATTATTTTATGTTCTATTGTGAAAAGATAAATTCTGGTTATGGATTCTGAAACTCCTGGTAAGTAACTTGGTTTTTTAGTCCAAATATTATAATATTACACACCACTTTTTTTTCCTTTTTCACTTTTAAAAAAGGCTTTTAAATTCAGTTATTTTGATCAAAAATAGTAGTTTTTGGAGCATTTTTGTTTTAGTGCCAGGCATTTCCTGGTTATGATGCTTGTATATTCTTAAAATATAGTAATTATACTTTTAAACAATGTATATATTGGTTCCAACTAATTCCTACTCCTCCTAGTAGAGTGATTTCAAATTTATAATATAAAAATGTGAAAAAATCATTGATACATTTTATATCCATTATTTCAGGACCTTCTGGAAATAGTTTGATGACTCGGTAAAGAAATATTTGACCTGATGAGATCACAAAATCATCTCGATTTTAACGGCCAGTTAGAATGCATCGAAGATTACTTGGTTTCACATAAACCTTATACCGAAGAACATGTTGTGGAAATAAGGCGTAATTTATCAAGATTGAGATCAGAAATGAAAAATAGCTAAGTAACAGCAAAATACAGAAGCTATTTATTTGTGAAAAACAATGAAAAGTGGTTGAGTGGAGTGTTTAAATTACCTGTATTAGTGACAAGAAGAAGACCGGGTAGACCAACAAATTCCTTTCAAGACATTAGTGAGCGAAGCAAAAGACGCAAGACTGAGGGTATACATTTGTCTGATAGCCCTGAGAAAATTATCTATGCAGCTGAAATGGATTTGAGAGCCCAAGGAGATAGATGTGCGTCAAATATACTGAGATTTCAGAAAGTAAGGATCGTGCTAAGGAGTACAGGAATTCAATTGAGTGTGACAAGGCACATGCCAAGCAAGTTTGTCCGGAGGAAGCACTAGCAATGTTTGTAGATGCTGATTTGTCAAGGACGCAATATGACAGAATCAGACAAACAACAGGAAATCTTCCCTGCTACTCAGTTTTGCAGCAATATAAAAAACATTGTTATCCTTCCTATGAATCTTTCAACATAACTGAAACCTGTGCCGAAGTGAATTTACAAGGTGTCGTGAACCACACAGCCGAAAGATTACTTTTATGTTTAGAAGAAGTTTTGAAAACCCTTGACGATAGTGAAAATACCTTCCGAATGATTTGTAAATGGGCGTGTGATGGCTCACGACAGGCTTAGTTCAAACAAAAGTTTGAAAATGATAGCGGATGCGACTCACACATTTTTCAAAGTTCTTTTGTTCCTCTGCGTGTAGTATATAGAACAGAAAATAAAATATCGTGGCAGAACGCAACTCCATCGTCACCCTGCTACTGTACACCTATCCGTATACGCTTTGTAAAGGAGACAGTTGACATAACGAAGGAAGAAATCAGTTATGTGGAAAGTGCGGCAAATAAATTGGAACCAACAACAGTAGGTAACAATTGGTGGAAGACCATGTATTGTAGATTGATAAACGCAAAAGTGTGCAATGCGGCAACAGGCACAACATCTACAATGAGATGTTATATATGTGGAGCTACATCTAAAGATTTCAACAATTTGAATAAAACAAGTGAGATTAATGTAGATTCGTTAAAATTTGGTTTGTCTATTTTACACACAAGGATTCGGCTATTTGAAAGCTTACGCATATTGCTTACAAACTTGGCGTGCAATATTTATCAGCTAAATCTGAGCAGACAAACTTTTAATACAAAAGAACAAAGAAATAATTCAAGACGAATTTAAAATCTCTGCTTAGATTTTCCCAAAGCTGGATTCGGGAACACTAATGACTAGTGATAGTTTGAATCCAAATCTCGAATCCGAATCCCAAACAGTACCTCGAATCCACCCCTCGAATCCGAATCCAGTTCTCAAGGGTTAATTATAAAATAATTTATAAGTTAAGAGAAAAAATTAAACATTATGCAGAATTATTTAACCCTTTAAATTTTTATTTAAAAAAAACAAGGATTTTGACACGGTCTGGATCAAGACGATTCCATTTTTGGTCACATATGTTTCCTGCAGTGCTGAACAAACGTTCAGAGAACACTGTCGCAGGTGGTGAACACAAATATTTTTTGGACAGTTTATGTAGCCTGGGTGAACACGCAGACTGAGTTTTCCAGTATTTGAGAATGTTTATTTCTGGGTTCACTGTAGGATCACGTAAGAATCTGGTCACTTCATCAATCGCTGTAGAATCCGACTTGGTGGATTTAAGGCATTCAGGCATTATCTGTGAGTACAGTGATTCATGTATCCACGGAAATTGGAAAACGAAATTCAACATCCGACGGAACAATATTTTGTAGTTACCAACTTGACATTTGTTTTAAGTCCCAAATGAAGGTAAACGCTTTCCTGAAATATTTAATAGAAACTGAAAGGTGCCATCTTGGCTTCAATGGTTTTAGGCCATAAGAAATATTGTCGTGCGTCTTTTAAAATTAAGCCTCGCTAAAGCATAGTGATTAATATGCCCGAAGTTAAAAGTGACGGGGTGTTTTCTCTAGTTTACCCATTAAAATTTTTTATATTAATATTAGTTATTTTTTTATGTTGCTCAAAATGATTGGCTAACAAATTCATTGGTTGGCCATCATGGAATTCTCAGATAATACATATTTTAACGTTGGTAGTCTACACAAACCAAACTTGGTCCTAAAAAAATTCATAAATAGAACGTGTATCAGAATATTTAAAATTGTATTGTGATTAAAATAATAATTCTATAATGTATTAATTTTTGTCATTCATTATTTCATTGTTATTACTACATGTGCACCGTAACTTGTGATAAAAGTCGGCATTATTGTTGTATTACTAAGTAACAGATTTCTCTGTAAAGTTATTAAAAAAAAAAAAAAAAAAAAAACAAGATTCATATTTGTCTACATCCCAAATGTGCTTTATTTTATTTTTTAGCATATTCTGCGAATACATATGTGATTTATGCCTTATTTAATGCCAATGTAGCGACAATGCATCCATGTTCATGAATATAAAGTAAGTTTCCCAAATCAGTGCATGCTTCATAATTTTTTTTATATAATAACGAATTAAAAGTACAATGCAGTAGAACCTCGTTAATCCGTGATGCGCTAATTCGGGAATCGGATAATCCGGTGTGATAATAGGCCTCATCACAGAGGTTCTGACACGTGTCGTGTGGTTTGTTTACTTTTTTTTTTCCTTCGTTTACCGTCGCCTGGCAACGAGACGTGTGATATAACAAACTAAAGTGTGTATTTACATTTACTATAAAACAGTTTTATGTACCAAAGACATTTTATATTTATTCTAATGAACTGATTATTTTGGATAAAACCACTCTAATTAACTTTTTCTTTCGGCCGTTTTCTTTGAATTTTGTACGTCAGACGCAACGGAAGCCGGGGTTTGGCCCGAGGCCGGCGGTGCCTGGTTTGAAGGACCGGCGCTAAGAATACCGGGGAAGAGAACCTTTTTGGACCAATCTTGGGAAGTGCGTTTGGTCTGACGACAGCTCTGGTCGTCAGGCGTTTAGTGATCCAAAAACTCCGTGTGCGAGGTTTAAAAACATTGTTAAAATTACGGCGACGTTTCACGGCAGTCGCCGATGTAAGAATTCCTCCGATCTGCACAATACACAGGATAATATGAATGGTTGAAATTGGACCCTGCGCATCACCAGGTAACCATTGAAAAATGTTATAGCTCCAGGTGACGCTTTTTCGATTAAGGCCGAAATAATCATTTTAGTGAAAAAGTGTAAGAGAAATATTTTTCATCATTTGTGAACAGCAACATTTTGATATATAAATCTTAAAGGCCAATTATATTTTTTTTTGTTTACATTCAAATAACACACAAGACTTTACGACCGCAGGTCCAGAAGTCTTGAACGATAGAATTTCGAGCCCTAACGACGTGATTTAGCCGGAAGACAACCCTGAGATAAATTTAATTTGACATTTTTTGAACATAATCTTAATATTGGAACTTTTGTTTTGTTGTGTCCGATGTATTGGCAGCGGTCAGTTTGTTTATTCTTGACCCCCTTTTCATACTGACTGTATAAAGTGCTGGAGTGGTCTAATTTATGTAAACAGCAATAATAAATTCAATACCATCTTGGTTTTCCATTATAATATGTTTGTTACTACTTTACTAGATTCGCCATTCGCCCGTCACACAAAATTTTCTATTTCCAGTACTTGTTTGCATATTTTTATTTATGTTGATAGCCCTAGTTTTTACAGTTATGCACCTTACAAAGTCACATCTGTAGACCCCTTTTAGGTAGGTAAAATTTAGAGAACTGGCGACCGACTGTGGGGCCGTAGGGACGTTTGTGTTTTGTGTGATATTTTAAAGTGTTTTGTATTGGTCAACAATGGATACCAGAGGGCGTAGCAAACTCAGAGGACAAGATAGGTCTAGGGAAAGGAGCGGATCTACAGAAACTAGGTCAGGTCTCAGCCCAAAACTTTATCACCATGCGCAAAGGAACAAACGTCAACAAACGAAGCTGCGGGAGCTAGCACGACCCCGGACGTTCAGACGTTAATGAAACTTTTCATGTCTGAGATCACAGCTAGATTTGACGGCATGACTGAGAAACTGAATGTCACCAGTGCCTAACTGACCGCGCGGCTCGATGTAAACAAAGCCGAGCTGGCCACGGAACTTAAACAGAATTTGAACCTATTGGAAGACTGTTTAAAGCAGGAACTACACGAAGTCGCAGAGGGCGTGGCAGCTGTCAACACACGCGTGACAGAACTAGAGGTTGCTCAGAATAACATCGATACTAGGTTAGATCAGGTGGCAGCGCAAGTCGCGCAAAACATCTGTGCTCTAGGCGAGGTACAGGAGGCGTGTCAAGTAAACATTGCCGCGGCTGTGGAGCAGTAGACGTCATGTTTGTCACGGCGGATCCAGGAGCAGGTATCCTTAATTACGCAGAGGCAGGACAACCTAGGTGACCAGGTGGAAAGACGAGTCGGGAGCCTGGAGGAAAGGATGATGACATTACGCCTACACAACCTAACATCTGACGAGCCTATTTTGTGTACAGTCACGTCAGCACCCGAACCGGACAAACCAACCCCTCGACAACCGGAACGACCCACGGACAACACTGTTATGAGTCAAGTCACAGCCATGCATCACCCTGCTAGACAATGGTCAGAGGCTATGCCTAGATACTCAGGGGCAGAACATGAAAATCCTATGCGTTTTCTGCGCAAGTTTGAGGACTACGCAGACATGTTCAGGTTGACCAGTGACGAGAGGCTTAAATGCCTAGGCACCGCACTGCGAGAGCATGCCTACTATTGGTGGGAGGTCCATCAACCCACAACAGCCAGCTACCACGAGTTCAAAACGTTGTTTAAAGCACAGTTCTGGAGTGTCCGCATCCAAGGCAACCTGCGAGCACGGCTGTACGGCGAGAAGTTTGACGTCCGCAAAAACAAGACCCTTGAAAGCCATATGGCATCCATGTTCGAGAGGACTAGGTACCTCGACCTCGAGATGGGGAATGAAGAGTTCGCGGCGATGATAATCGCACAGCTACCTCATCGCTACCAAGTGCATCTTACGGGACGACACTTCACCAGTGTGACAGAATTCAGGGAGCAAGTCCTAGCTTTTGACAGGCTAGAGCGGCAGTCAAGGAGCAGCCAGGAGTCAAACGACAAGACACCTGCACACAAGGCAGCACCCCTGTACCACCAGTGGTAGCGCGGTGGAGATGGCCAGCGGAATGTAAACACTGCCAGCTGGAAGTTCCAGAAGCATGCCGGCTTCAGCCCTAAGCCCTATCGGAAGCAACCACGTGGCAAGAACGAAGGATGGTGGGGAAAACGCAGGCGAGCTGACAGTGAAGACGAGGATCAGCACATCCCTCAGCATCCCAGCTCACCACGGCACAACAAGAGACAACAGCAGGAGAGAAGTGCACGGCTTCCCAGGTGCGAGCACCGTGACGAGAGACCAAGGTCACCGCGTCACGAGTGTCAGGACCGACCGCCACACCATTACAATCCCCGCGCGGAAGAAACCGTCCCGCCACTGCAATCGACGAGTTTCACCGCCTACAACACACCACCTCCTGCACTCCCACCGCTGGGATACTTCGAGCGACAGACACCGATCCCACCACGTCAACAAACCAGCGGAACACCAGGCGCCATGCTGACTAACAACGTCAGTCAGCAGGCGTTAAACTAGAACAGATTGGCGATGGCGTACTCCGATCGACAATCTTCGAACCAGGCAGAGGGGTAAAATTAATCATACCGACGTACGACGACTTAACGTACCGAGTGCTACTAGCCACAGCATTACTTAGAGAGAGTGAACGAGAATTTCTGTACGGCGAGACGCCAGAGGACAGTCTGCCTCTTTACAACGCAGTATGTCCGGAAGTGGAACTGGAAGTAAACGGACAACAAATCACTGTATTACTGGACAGCGGAGCGGAAGTGAGCTGTATCAGCGAGGAGTTTGTGCGACAGCTGGAGAACGCCGGACAACGACTACACATTCTGCCTGTACCGTGTATCAAGATCATAGGTGTGACGTCACGGGCAAGTCCGGTAATAAACAAACAAGTGCTACTGACCATTCAAGGCTTAGGTCATAGCAAAACAGTGACTGCATTAGTCGTGAAGGGCCTAGCTAAGACACTGATATTAGGTACTGACTTCCTAGCACAGCATGGGGTCATACTTAATTTTGACGAGTGGACTGTGACGTCATCAGAGTGTCGATTGCCCGTCACAATAACAACAGGCCAATGGAAAGTGCAGGGAAAATTTGTTGGCATGCTGCGCCACAATAACATTACGCCACAGATATGTACAGTACAATCAAGTGACAGCCCTGTAGTTACTTGGGAAGAGTTAAAACAAATTGTTCAGGAAATCAACAATCTTAATTGTAAACAAACCCAGGAGTTGTACGCGCTGTTATGTAAACACAGGGATGTTTTCAGTGAGAAACCTGGTTACAACACGTTTTTCCAAGCTAAAATTAAAGTGAAAGAAGGGGAACCCTTTCACAGAAAAACGTATCCAATCCCAGCAAAGTATATTCATGAAGCAACAGACTACCTACAGTTAATGCTGGATTGGAAAATAATTAAAAGAGAAGCGAGTCCATACGCAAATCCGATCGTATGTGTACGTAAGAAGGACGGTACTGTGCGCCTATGTCTGGACGCACGTGAGATCAATCGTATCACGATTAAGGATAGGGAAAGCCCTAGACAAACGGCTGAAATCCTGCGACTGTGCCAAGGAGTGAAGTACCTGACAACGCTGGACTTGTCATCAGGGTACTGGCAAATTCCGCTTGAAGAAAATTCTTGCCAGTACACTGCGTTTCTCTTTCAAAACCAGCAATATACATTTCAAGTCCTACCATTTGGATTGTGTAATGCGGTAGCGGAATTTTCAAGATGTTTGTCAGCGACACTAGGACCTGAGTGTCAGGAGTTCGCACGTGCTTATGTTGACGACATACTAATACTGTCATCTACGTTCGAAGAACACGTCGGGCACATCAGCACCGTACTGACTAAATTGCAAACTGCTGGCATGACGGTAAAAATTAAGAAGTCCCTGTTTTGCCGCGAGGAACTGCAGTTCCTCGGACACATATTGACTCCGACTGGAATCAAAACAGCTCCGGACAAATTGGACGCAATACAAGACTTCCCTGTACCACAGAACGTACGACAGCTGCGTGCATTTCTCGGTGTAGTGGGATTTTACAGACACTACAGTGACAGGATCGCCGGAGTGGCGCTAGCATTGTTTACATTGCTAAAGAAAGATGTAGTGTGGAGCTGGGGACAGGCAGAGCAAACTGCATTTGAAGAATTAAAGAAAATTTTCCTGACAGAGCATGTGATAGACCATCCAGCGCCTAACAAGGAGTTCTACTTGTACACCGACGCGTCTGATTACGCGTTAGGCTGCAAGCTAGCGCAGCTAGACGACGCAGGAAACGAGAAGACAGTAGCAATGGCAAGCCGCACCCTGAATCCGGCCGAGCGGAACTACACCACGACCGAGAAAGAAGCCCTAGCCATTGTGTGGAGCTTACAAAAATACCGTGACATCCTGCTCGGCGAGAAGGTGAAGCTGTTAACCGATCACCAGGCGTTAACGTGCTTGAAAGCCGGCAAGGTATATGGTAACCGCCTAACCAGATGGTATTTGCTTCTACAGGAATATGACATTGACAGCTGTCATATCAAGGGCACGGACAATCTCGCTGCAGACTACCTGAGTAGAATGTCAACTAATACCACAGGTTAAATGTTTCCAGAAAAAAAGCCTAAGGAATTCTTAGTAGCGCCAGCACTAATAACGAGCTTCGTTGAAAACAAGAAGTTGCAGCATATCCTGAAAGAGCTACGAACGCAACAGGAAGCGGACACGTTTTGCCAGAACGTGATAAGGAAGCTGTCAACGTGTGAAGCCACTCACAAAATACAGCTACATTACTGTCAGGACGCACAGGGAATTTTGTACAAGAAATTTGACCGCAAAATTTATTTTGAAAACAACTGTAACCCTGTTATTCCGGCTAGTATGCAAAACAAGATAGCATGGGAGTTGCATACCAGCTTAGGCCACATCGGATCGAGCAAGTTATGCG